>NC_090944.1:92496737-93121737 GCF_040807025.1 Struthio camelus
TCTGCTTGCCTGGAGCTCGCTGCAGGATCTAGTCCAAATTTCTCTTAGAGTCGCTAGCTCACTCCCCTTGGCCAGAGGACCCGCTAACATGTCTCTGGCCTTACCCTACACCAGCCGCAACTCCCCAGTGTACCTCCCTGTCCACCGTTTCTCTGCCGCCGGCTTCCATCCCGCTGCTCATGCCCACCCTGAGTTCTTGCACACACACTCCATTGCGTAAGAAATACAAACCTAGCATGCAACACACGAATTAAGCTAATTATCCAATTAATTGCAGCTACACACATCTGCTATTGTTTCATGGACCCTTCTCAAAATTTAAAACACATTTGAGGAAAAAGAAAAGGCAAAACAAAACACAAAAAAAAGATCTCTCTGCCAGGGCAAACCCTCAGCATGCAATGAACAAATAAGACATCTGTTTAAAGTAAATTGGGGTTGGGAAGGACGGACTGAAGACAATAACAAGAGCAAGAAAGAATAATGACAAGGCGAAATCCCAAAGAATCGCACTCCCGCTCCGAGCCAGAGGCAGCTCTCTTGCTGCTGTGCAGGGCTCTTTAATAAAAGCTGTGAGCAAGCTAGCTGATCTCCTGAAAGTTAAATTATAGTAAGAAAATAATAAAAGCCGTCAGGCCCTGTCTCTTCATGGTGTTTGTGATCAGAGGTGGTCGGGATGTAGGGGGTGGAGTGAGAGGAATTAAATCTATGACTAAACATTTTTCACAGCAACAAAAGGACGGCGATTAAGAGATAAATTAATGCTCTGGCAACGCTTCCTGTTTTGAAGGATGCAGCAGTGGGTAATGAATGGCTGTGTTTGGAGCGAGCCTCAAGTGTCTCTTGCAGAGCTCGCTGCTCGGGCCAAGCTGCAATAAACTGGCCCTCCTCGTCTCCAGGTCCTGCAGGAAACGGATTTTAAAAATCTTTGGCAACCTCTGCGCCCCTTTTTTCCCCAGGGTTGTCGTCGCTTGTTTGATCTCTCCCTCTCTCCCCCTCTTCCCCCAACCTTTTCCCATTCCCCCTCCCTTTGAGTCTGAAGTCTATTTTCAGTGCGCTGCTGTTGAAAGGCTTTGAAAGTTTTTGTTTTCAGCAAAATATTTCCTTGAGAGCTCCCACCCTGTTCCCTGCTCCCTGCCACCGGCTTACAGGTTACGTATATTCCCCCGGCGTGAGTCACGGGGCTCAGCGACAGCGACGTCCCTGCACGCGGAGCCGGACGCGTGCTTTGGGGTCCGGCCACGGAGGACAGCCCCGGCGGCCACCCTCGCGTGCGTGGGCCATAGCATGTGTAGGACGTAGTTTTGGGGCACAAACCCATCCCGGTTTCCCCCCCTCCCCCCCCCCCAAGGCTGTTCCCAGGAGGATTTCTTGGGCGTCCCCGGCTCTGCTGCAGCAGGACGAGCGGTCCTGAGGAATCACTTCGGGATTTCCGGCAGGGAGCCCCAGCTATCGAGGTCAGCGTGAAGGGAGCGGCCAAACCGCCTCCAGAAGAGGGGAAGGTCAGGGTGGCGGGGCAAGCTGCAGAAGCAAGAAGAAATGGGAGCCAACACATCCGACTAGGACGAAGGAGTGGTTTGTGCAAAGGGCAAACCTGGCTTCTTTCTGGGCAGATCCCTCTTTTTTTTCCTCAGTTTCACTATATGAGGCAGCACCTCTGGAAAATGCTCAGATAGGAAAAGGGCTAGTCATGCTATTATTTTTGTCACTCCTTTTGCTGAATCTCAAGGTACCTGAATGGCGCTGGCTGCTGCGAAGGCTGGTGGAGTTGCTAGTCCCCAGGTCCTGGGGAAGGTCATTTCCCACTTTAGCTCGGTAGCGTGAGAAGTGAAATACGGGAGTCTGGAAGGCGTTTGGTTGTGCCTTCTCCCCGCTGAAACAGCTGCAGCAGCAGCAGCAGCAGCAGTCTGCAGCAGTGGGAAAGGGCTGGACAGCCAACGCCGCCCCCTCTGATTGCTCAGGAACACAAAACAATTTCCTTGGAATCAGTGCCCGTTTCCTCTCTGAATGAGCTGTGAACAAGGGTTTCCTTGCTGCCACAGTGTCCCACCCATATCCTCCTGAGTCCACCCTTCCAATCTTACTCACAGCACAAACTCCTCAGGGGGACGCTGAGCCAGAGGTTCAGCTGGGGAGGCTCAGCCAGGTTTGCTTTGCTGTTGCGGGAGCACAGGGGGAACCATAACCTTCAGGCAAAACAAAACAAAGCTTCAGATGGGCAAGAAGGCAGAGCTCACTCGGACCTCCCTGTTTTGTGAACACCAAGGTTTACCATGCTTCTTGGGAGGGTCCTGGGCGCCTGCGTGTGTGCAGACAGAGTGTTTCCTCAACTTAGGAAAATAGCTGCTTAAGCTTTAATTCAATTGGATGCAGCTTGCCTTTCCAGTGAAATGATCTGTATGGTTTCTTGCACCAGAAACTGCTGGGGATCAAGCCCCTTTGCTGTTTGAAGCACACACAGAAAGCGGGTGCTGCCCTTGCACATGGGATACAATGGAGCGGCGCTGTTCAACAGAGTTTGCTGTCACTCCTGGTTGCTGATGTAGCTTCAAGCTTCGATAGCGTTTCATCAGATGCAGGTGATGGGCCAAGCCGGGATCCCTGCTCTGTGTGCTCAGAGCTGCTCTGCAGTATGGTGTAGCTGAGCAGCAAACTCCTTTAACTTGTTACTTATGGCTTTGCCCAGATACAGAGGAGGCATCCTTGGGTAGCAGGAAGCCAGTGTAACAGGTATTGCCAATTCCCCGGTGTAACAGCTATTGGCAATTCCCAGCTGCTGGATGCTGTTTTGATCTGTGCTGACGATGCTCTGATTTGTGCCTCAGGAGAGGGATTAAAAGAAAGCCACTCTCCATCTCAGCCCCATGCACACACCTGCACCCGCACCCACGCAGCCTCCTGGGCTGTGGTGCAGCCCAGGGTGCCTCCGAGGGATTAGGCTGCTCCAGTGGTAGCAAAGGCCTGTGCAGGTGTCCCCCTCCCATGTCTGCGGAAAGCAGGGAAGAAGAGGCCGGAGAATACAGGAAAACGCAGGCTGACGTTATCGCCAAGCTGCGGAAGCGATAAAAAAGGCCTGGCAACCTCTTTCTGTTGGCTTCAGGGCAAATTACTTTTCTGCCTACTGAAAATGAGCAGGGAGAGGGTTAAAAGGCTGTCTGGTCACTGTGCCCTGGCCCTCAGTGGCAGGGACATGAACAAATAGGAGGAATGGAGTGGTCTTGCGAGGCTGCGGGAAGCCAGGTGAGCCCTTGCTTTTAGCCGGCATCCAGCATGGGCTCCCTTTCAGTTTTCAGGCTCAGATAACCCCCCCCAACACAAAGTCAAAATCTGGGCTGGTGGCAAGGCCTAGGCTGAAGCCAAAGACAAAGTCAAGCTAGCTGGATGCCTGACTAAACTGTAGTGATCTCTCACCAAAACCAGTTTTCATGATTAAGGACGGTGGAAAGGGTCCAAACCTAGAGCCCCTTTCTCTCCTACAGAATTGAGTCCCAGAAGAGGGAAGCTGAGTTATTCCTTCCCTCCCACTCTCTAACAGGGCACCCTTTGGTCGCAGCTGACAAGTGCAGTGAAAATGAGGAACTCTGAGGAAATGGCTTATTTTTTCTCTCTCTCCTTTCTTTGTTTTTTCAGCTGTAGCAAGCTGGGCACCCCTTTCCTCTTCTACGAGGTGTTGCAGAAGCTATATTAAACCTTCAAAATGATCCCCTCCCTTCCCCATCGGCACCACCTTCCTGATGACACTGTGCGGCAGGGTCTTGCTGTCTGCAGGGCCCCATGGCAGGGGGCACAGCGGGGCACGACTGCAGCCGGGCCAGCTTCCCTACCAGGGATGGGTCGCCTGTCCTTGGGGCTGGACTGTGCTGGGGCTACTTGTCCTGCTGTGTGGATGACATCCTAGTGAGGCTGTTTTGCTTTTGGGAGCTGAGCTGGTATCACTGCATAGCACTGACGGTGCCATGTCCCCACAGGCACCCTTGTAGCCCTCGGCTGGTGCTCAGCATGGCGCTGGGCTGAGTGATGCAGCCGTGCTTCCTGCCTGAGCCAAAACCCGTTCACTGAGAGGAACGGGACAAGCCGGGGCTCCACGCTGCCCTGCTCTAATGAGAGTGAGACGTGGAGCTGGGTCTCATTAGCAAGAGCGATGATGTCACAGCCCACATCACTGCATTGTCTCGTCCGGTGGCTTCCCATCCGTGCCAAACAGCAAGGATGACAAACAGATCTCCAAGGGAGTCTGCCCATGACATCCCTCAAGGAACGGAGCACTCGCTCCGGGATGCTTTTTGCAGCCTGAGGGCAAAGAGCAGAGGAGTGGCAGCATCCCTGCTGGCAGCACAGGTGAGAAGACAGGCGGCATTGTGTCAGGCTGTATCACACCCCACGAACACGCAGTACGCCGGGGTGTACTTGGGAAGCTGAGCTACTCAGAGCTAGCCACACATAAACCCCGCGTGCTGCAGTAGCTCTTGGGGCTGCCGCCAAAAAAATCCTTTCCAGCTAGGTACTGCGCCAGGGCACCCAGCTGGGGGGCACGATCACATTGCTGCGCGGGGCTGAGCTGTGGGAACTGTCGGTGAACGTGCTCTCATCCCGAAGCCCAGATGAGGCCGTCTGAGCCAGCTTAACCTGCACTCACCATGGGCTTAAAAACATGCTCACAGGATGTTTTCTGTGGCTCGGTGACATAAGGCAACCTCAGAGGCCGTGGTGGTGATTCAGCTGCCTGGGCGAACCCACAGGCAGAGATGGTCACAGGGGGAAAGCGAGCGTCTCAGATACAGAGAGGCCGTGCTGAAGGAGTTAAAAGAGAAGTGCTGTTTCACAACCTTGCTATAGGACTGGGACGTAAGGGGAAGCATACTTTCACCCCTTCAGAGGCCAGGAACATTTTCAGAGCTTTGGGTTTTCAATTCTAAGTGCAGATAAAGGGAGATGGATATTTTAGGAAGCAAAGGGTAATGATTAGAGTTTTAAAGAGTTAAGCAGTCATTTTGTTATAAAAGACTGAATTTGTATGCTTCAGAAAAATAGTCTTTTCCTCTCAGTTGATGATAGGTTTCCTTCAATCGCCATAATTGTTCATCTTTTTATGAATGCCTCACAGACAATGACATATGATTAAATCTCCGCCCAGTGCTTCCTTTCTGAAGATCATAAAAATACATACAGATCACTGCCTACCCTATAAAAGAAGGCTGTTAATTCCCAGCGAAGGCTATTCTCTCTCTCTCTCTCTCTCTCTATACACATATACTTACACACATAATTCAGCATGTTCATATATGCTGAATTCTCCACAGGCTATAGGTGGTTCCACACCTGGCTATGAAAGTAATGTAGGCTTTTAGGCATTTGCATGAAATAAATTTAGATTCAGTCCCAATGACTGTGCGACCTATTATCTCAGAGAATGTCACGTGCTAAATCACAAGTTTAGCAGTTAGCACAAGACTAATAGTTATGGGGAAACTTTGTGATTGTCAGAAAACTAAGCTTAGTTTTCCTATAAAGCAGCTGCTAACAGCTAGCTTCATCATTTAGCAACAAAATAATGGTTAGGATTTTGGGTAGGGTTGATTTTTTTCCTTGAGAGGTAACAAAGAAAGAAATAAGGGTGAGAGGGTGTTAATTTGAGGAATATTGTCTTGGGAGCATATAAAGAACATCTTTTATATCCCCTCAGCACCATATTCCTTATATTAATTAATTAAAGTTCTCATGAATTGTTACTGCAGCTTATTTTTTAAGTATCCGTGTAAGGCTATTTCAGCTGACGTCACAGCGATGAGTCATTTTGTTGTCTGACTGTGCACCCCTCAAAAAGGGTAAAGAGGGAAGGAAGTAGAGTTCTCAGCAGAATGCTAAAATAGAATTGAAAATTCTTTTCAAATTGACGAAGTCTCGCTTTGCACTATATACAACAGATACATGATGCACTTCCTGGGCTTTGCTCTTCCCCTTTGATGGACACCCAGACCTCTTCTCCCTGTTAATGAGAGCTTCATAGACAGACTGGAGAGACAGGGAGGGGAAAATTGTCTCACCTGATTGCTTTCCCCACCTCAAAGTCACAGTATCACACCTGTGAAGTTGATGTCCTTGCCTGGCAGCTTTGCCAGACTTTGCTGGGAACACTATATTTGTTTTATTTTGCAAAAGCACTGTGCAATAATATCTGATGACAGTTGTCTCCATGTAGTTTCCTCTCTGGGGAGAAACCTGGAGCTCTCCTGGGAGGAGGCAGACTTTCAACTGGTGCCAAATGTTATAGCTTACTTGACTTCTATGGGCAGCAACTCCAGGTGAAGGATAGATCTCACGTTCTCAGCTAGTTCAAGCTGAAAGCTTTCTGGCTTGGCATTAAAAAATAAAAGTGAAGGTTATGTCAGGGGTCAGGTCTGCTTTTTTTCCTCTTTTGTATTCTTCACATTCTTTTTAACATCAATGTAAGAGAAAATGTATTGTTAACTAATTTTTATCTTTTGCAAGAGTGCAGGAATGAAGACAGATTCCATTCTTCACTCAGAGCAGCAGGACACTGGAGAGTGAGGAGTGCTGCGAGAAAGGGGACCCTTTTAACTACTTTTTATTTTCAGTGCTTTCTTTCTCAGCCCCAGCTCAGGCTGAGGCAGCCTGCGGTTGCTGTGAATTGTGTTAGCTAGCCATGCTCTTCACCAGGCTGTCCACTGGTTAGAGCCGTAACTTGAACGCAGTCACATCTCGTCACACTCTTTTGGAGGTGAGCAAAGCTGGTATAGAAGCCAGGACACCAGCTTAATGTGAAATGCTGACAGAATTTTTATCTGGAGGCTTGCCTGTCTGTGCGTGCTGCAAAGAGGCCAGAACACACGATTTTCTCATGCAGCAATGTGCTGTGACAGGGCAGCCTCAGCAGTGATGTTTGGCTGGGAGAGCACATGGCCAGGACTCAGAGCAGGCTGCTGAAGAGGCATTTAATTTTTTAGGTTATAATTAAAGAGGAAATAAGGCTAGCCCTAGTTCAGGTCAATAAATGAGGTACAAATGTCCTGCCTTTTGCAGGCCTCTTAGTTCTGCAGCTGTCACGAAGAGGTTTTCCTGCGTCAGCCCTGAGGTAAAAAGTGATTGAGATGGTGTCAGCTATTTTCTCCATTGAGAGCAAAGGGGGATGCACCATTTGTTCCTCTTCGATTCCACTTTTGTCTCATAGGCCCCTGCCAGTCTGCATTTTTATTGCATCTCAGGGGAGAAGGGGCTTATTTGCATTCCTCAGAAGAGATGCTGAGGAACCACTAGCTGCTTGTGAAGAGCCTGGGCACAGTAAAATGACAGCGGGCACCACTCCACAGCAATGCTGGCAGCTTTAGGGAGGCCATAGAGCAGCCCAGGCCTTCCAGCTTCAGGGCTGGATCTGCAGTCCTGCCTCTCCTGAAACACAACGATTGAAGTGTTGTAAATATGTGATCATTCAACATCAACAGGCTCCCTTCTCTCTGCTCTTCATCTTCTCCAGTATTGTAGAACCAAATGTCAGAATTTGAGATTAAATGCCACCCCAATTGAGATTAAATGCCACCCTCCAATTTGAGATTAAATGCCACCCGCTTTGCAGAGGAGAATGATCAAATTTTCCATCGCAAATATACAGAGAAAAGTGTGTTCGTTTGTTTTCAGTGCTTGCAAACTCCTTTTCAAATCCTTTGTCCTCCAAAAGAACAAGGCTTAGCCTATGCCCTCTATCCTACTCTCATATTCAGGTCTTCAGACCTTCAAAAGTGTTTACATCAGACCAGAGAGTTCAAGCTTGCCCTGCCTTATTGCTTTATTATTTAACCCCAGAGAGTTGCTAATAAGCTCTGCTGAAAAGCAAGGGGGTATTAGCTCAGCACGAGTGACATCTTACCTGAGATATACCACTTGCAAGCAGCTCAGAGGATGCATAAGGAAAGCTGTCATCTATTTGGAGATCTTTACCTGGATCTCTCTCCTGAGGGCATCTGCTTATCCCTGTTCTTTGAAAGAGCTAAACAGGGCTCACTCTGCTTTACGATGCAAAGAATACATCACCCCCACACAGATTCTTTCTATACAACAGCCAGGTAATTAGATCTCTTGTTTAGGTGAGAGACCTGGATTCAATGCACTTCTTAGCATTAAAGGGTTCAAAGATGCCAGTTCAATTGGGTGGCTGTCAGTGCGTATTTATTTAAAGGCGGTGAGCTTCTCAGCATGAGTTTCTGAGTGGATGTAGCCATGACTGACGTGAGTTCAGTGCTTTGGGATGCATTTAATGTGATTTGAGGTGACTGCTTGCCCTGAGAGCATTTCCCTCACCCTATACCCTAGCTGGGATTCCTGAGTGATTTGGTGGTGGCCCACCTGATATCTGGCTCTCAACTGGGCTTAGATGGAAAATGGACACACATACCATTTAGATGAGGTAGATCTGCCATGGGTGGACAGACAACTGTGTGGTGAGAATGGTGTGCAAGGAAATGCCTTGTCAAACCAAGGAGTGCCTCAGGAGTTGGGTGTCCGATTAAGAGGATGGCTTTGAATTCTAGTTTTGGAAGTCAGCATCTTAAACCTGCCCAAGACTTGTCTTAGGTACCAGCATCTTTCATCTAGCCTTGGAGCCTGAATACCCTTGAGCACTGGAGCCTTAGAGCTCTTCAGCAGTGACGTGGTGTATTTTTGGCCTGCAACTGGCCAACCAAGCCATATGGCATCACTTCTGCTTCCTGAATGGATGCCAAACCTTGGTATATGTAGAAATAATGATTAAACCAGGACAATCTCTCTGAAGCATGGCATGAGTCAAACAGCCCAGGGCCAGAACAGGAGCAAACTGGTAAGGCGGGATAGAGATATGATGAGGGGTTAACAGTAAACGTGAGGTAATCGCCCCCAAAAATAAGGGATGGGAATGAGAAGGGGAATTAGATATAGCTTAGAAGAAAAAAGCTTGTTCCTGAACCTTTGCTTATTTCCAGAGCTGACTGTCACAAGGAAGCTTGTAAAGCTCTGAAAATGTGGGTGTGAGTAGTTGGTTTTCTTTGTTCCTGTTTTTGCCAAGAGGAAATTCAATGAGTCTAATTCACTCTTCCATGCACACTAGTGAAAAATTGATGTGAGGTAAGAATCAGGGTCTTTGCCTTTAAATAGCCTGAGCAAATGCACTAGCCTTCACAAACCCCAGGAGGGCTGGGAAGCCCGTCCTTTTGAGATTTCATTGTTGTTTATGGGGAGAGATTTTGATCATTCCAGGAGGCCTTTGGATGCTTATTTGTATCAGACATGGACCTCCACCAAATCCCTAATATGGAACCATGTGTGTTTGACTTTAAAGTCAATCAACTGACGTACTGGTGTCAGTCTATGTCTGGAAGCATGCACGGTTGTGAATGCCAACATTTGACAGCTAGTGATGGAGACATTTGCAGGGATCATCAGATCCCTGTGGTTTAGTTCCATGAAAGTCCGTATGCACAGGGGGAGAATTCTGCAGGGACAGACTGGACCAATAGTAAATATTTTGCTTTTAAAAACTGAAGATTGTATTTTCCAAATGGAGACAGCTGGTGGGTACACGAGAATCGTGCAGTGACAGCAGCATTTTCTTCGACCATTCCCAGCTGAATTATACAAGACCCTCTGTTCACTCCAGGGGCATCACTGCTACTGCAAATGTGTCCGGGAGCTCTCGGGGACCCACAGAGAAAGGTTCTTTGAACTCCTTGCAGTTTCATCTTTATGATAACTAATAATTAGCCACTCGGTGCTGCTGGGTAATCTGCACATCAGTATGCAAAATCCCCAAAGGTTTCTGAACAGAGCAGTCATTGGTGGCGTGTTACAATTCTTTGTTAGCCAGATGTGGCTTCAGTGCACAAACTGCAGAGTTTTAAAATATTTCACAATTTTATTAGCTAGATGTTCACTTAATTAAATAGATGTAAAAATATCTGTGATCAGTTACCTATCTATCTGTTTTTCCTTCTGTCAGAACTCTTGTAGAAGATAAACCTGTATCATCAGATGTCACTCGGCTCAAATATTTATGCAGAGATCAGGAGAGGGAAGAGTCCAAATGGTTTCCTGTGAGGCTCCTCTCTTGCTCTCTTATTGTTGCTGTCCTCGTAGAACTTGATTACATTCCTCTTGTTTGAAAAAGTAAATTATGATTTTAAATGGTTTTTAGTGTTTCTGATAACATTTTGTTGTTGCTGTTTGAGGAATGGGAAGGGAGGGGGAAAGCTGGAACAGAAGCATGGAGAGAAGGGCTGGAGCTCTGCATGATTTATAGCAAGGAAGCTGTTTTCCCGAGGAAGGACAAGGGATAGGAGCTGAAGGACAGCCAAGGAGAGCTTTGGGGGACATTTGCGTTACAGTGAGCCTGCAGTTCACTGTGCCTTTCAAAGCAGCTTCTTTGCACTCCAGAACAAAAAATTGACGAAGCTAGTGTGGATGCATGCTGGCTTAGTTGCAATGGTTTAGTCTGTGTATCCTCATCTATATGAGATGAGAATCTGTACCTTGAAGCACAAATACTGTATTTTGCATTTATAAATGGGAGCCCAGCAGCTAAACGATGTGCTCAAAAGCAGTGATCAAGTCAGTGGCAAAGTGACGTAAGACCATGAACCTCCTCTCTATCGGAGTCAAATACTTTTCTCTAGGCCATGTTATCTCTCATAATGCAAGCAGATTGGATTAATTAGGGTTACGTTTTCTCTAATGTGACTTCAGTGAAGCTATAAGAACGACGAATTTGTCCCTGAGGACAAGCCCAGTTCTCAAATGTAACGTCCTTGCCTGTTTCACTGTGTCACGAATGAGGAGCCGTCTCAAGGTTTCTTAGCAGTGCAGGCAAAATTGAACTCTACTGCCCTAAAATTGAAGGCAAACTGGCCTGAAAATGTATGCATTTAATCTCTGACTGCAGTAAGGAGTGTTTTCAAGGAGAGAGGGAGGAGAGCTGGGGACAACAATGAAGATTTTGGGGCATTTGGGGATGCTTTGGAGCCTTGGTTTGGGAAGAACAGAGATGAGGAAATGAAAGGGCCAGGAGAAGGCGTGGGATGCTTAGGTGAGCTGGAGGGGGGAGGAGGAGGGCTGAAAGGGGTTAGTAGAAGATCTGGGGGAGGTAGTCAGGGAAGGTGTTCAGCAGCTGCCTCCCTACTCCAGTTCCTTCCTACTCTTCAATCCTACTTCTGCCTATGTGTACAGAGGGCTGCAAACACCCTCGGTGGAAGTAATGAACATGTCGTTCCGCAGACGGTGGAGCTAATGAAGCCTGGTTTTCTGGGCCATTAGTGTTGGCTTGTATTGGATTCTCTGATGTCTAGTAAGATGCAAGTGCTGATCTAAAGGTTTTTCCCTCTGGGGACATCCATAATATCTCTTTCCTGGGAGGATTCCCACTGCCTAATAAGGGTCATCTTCACATTTCAGCCTTCCCCTCCATGGGGGCACTAATTGGATCTTTCTCCTCTAAGCAGCTGCCAACTTTTGTAAAATGTGTTGGAATTTAATACCTTGGAGACCTCTTCTTGCCTGTCAAATTTGTTTGAAATCAGTCAATTGGTTCACAAGTTACTGGTGAAGGAGGAGGTAGCCAGAGAAGGAGATATACAGACAGGTGAGCAGACACACACACACGTAGTGATAGCGGAAGTATCACCTCCTTAGAAAAACACACTAAAGTAAATAAAGGGATTGGCTCTCTGGCCACTTCTGTTCTCTGCTGTGTAACAAACTGAAATCATAATGCATTAAAACATCAGAAGTATCTGTCTACACCTTTTTGCCGTACTGAGAAGTGTGATCCCTACCTTGTAAGGAAAAAGAAAAAATAGCATGGTGCCCTGCCTGTCTGACTTAATATTCTTTCTTATTAATTCTTCAGCTCCAGATCTTGTGCCATCCTCCTCAGTGCAAAATTACAGATGCTGGTATAGATGACACGTCCTGAGCAGCTTCTGCCCATCTCCACGTTCCAGCCCATCTGCTGTGGTCTAGGAATCATAGCAAAAGGATGGCTATTGGTCCAACCAATCCCGCTTGCGCCTTGCAAGGTGAGGACATAAGACATTACATCCGCATGCTTTCCACAGTCCATCTTGGCACCTGATAACACTGCAGTCCCAGCAGAGGTTTGCACTCTCTCTGTCTCCTCATGAGTATGCTGCACCCCACAAGCTGGGGTAAAGTGGGATGATGTGCCAGCCACTCTCATCAGCAGCAGGACTCGTGTGGCTCTGGGAGTAAATAAGCAATTACTCACCAAGGGACGTAATAGCAGGCATGCTGCTGCAAGCAGAGGTGTTTAAGGAGATTTCTCAGTATTCCTGCCCCTTTCTGCATAGTGACGACCCCAAAGAGTAGGGCTAGGCAAGCAACTGGGCTTTTTGTCTGTCTTCCCATATGTGCTCTCCTCAAGGAGGATGCCTCCCCTGGTGGAGAATAACTGGAGGTGACTTTCCCACATGGAGCCATCCCATTCTGCACAGCACACTCAAATATTCCCCAGCAATGGGACAAACAAGGACTGCCTATCTCAGAAGCGATGACACGTGCCCAATGACAAATATTTATGTCCTAGTCTTGAATAGTTATTCAGAGTAAGCAAACAGAGCCAAAAGAGGACTGAGAACACCTCTCCTTCTGAGCCCACTGTGGTCTGAGGGTTAATGCGCTCACCTAACAGGCAAAAAATGTGGATTCAGAGTCTTTCAGGCAAAAGAAGGAACACACTGATATCACATGTGTTTGCTTGAGTACTCCAACCTCACTGGGTAAAAAGGGATGATACTACCTCTTCTTTTTTTTTCTGAGTCCTCTCTGCCCTGTCTTCCTCTTCCTTGTCTTTAGTTTTGGTTAATTTACTATTGACCATCACCACCAACAAAGTTCCTCTCTTACAGCACTGACTCTTCAGCTGGGGCAAGCTAGTCCCATATTTGGTCAGAGCAGTGCTTATATGGGCCATTTGGCTGTTCCGCATCTGTATTACTTCAAGGATGTGCCAGTCAACAGGATGTTAGCCTGGGCTTCCAATGAAACGTGCACTTCAGAGGCTGCAGCTTTGACATCCTCAAGCAGCATTTTTCAGGGATTCCTTTCACAGACATTTTTAGGCTGCATCCTGGTGTTATAATTATGACATAACCCTTCTACATTTTTATCCCAGCTAGTGGCACTGGTAATGTTTTATTGAATCATACAAGTGTTTAATCCTTGTTGGAATCCTGCTAAGTAAGCTCTTTGACTTAATAATTATCTTGTGGGTTAGCTCAGTCTGTAGAAAACTCTAATACAAGAAAGATGCCCCTGAGCCTATCCTGGAGTCCAATAATTCAGCAGTGCATTTGAATGCAATGGGAAGTGGAAGTTTAGGATCACCCAGTTCAGATTATCTATCCAGTGAACCTCCCCCAGTGGACCGTGGGCTGTGTAATTTGTGATGCTGATCTACTCACGCTTTTGGCAAGAGGTTATGAATCAGAAGCATTTCTGACAGCACAGCACAGCTCCTGCGTGCGCAACCTGGACAGCCAGAGGGATCAAAGTGGCAGCACGATAACGGATTTGTTTTTCAAAACTGTCTAGCTTCACTCAAAGCTTGTGAGTCACCCTTGAAATCTCACTGGAGAAAAATGAGACACACACAAAACTCAGCTGCAGGATGACTGGGATTGTTGATCTTAAAAAAGTATCCTGTGTTTATCAGGCAGGAACCTTAGGACTTGGCGCCGTGAATGTGATGTTTATTACTTATTCTGAGTGAGGCTAGTGCTCTGCTGCCACCGACTTTGGTGAGAGATGTGCAAAGGTCTTTGGTGAGAGGCTTGTGGTTTCAAAGCACCAACTGGCCTGCAAGATGGCCTGTCAAACGATTCAGAGGGCACTGAGTACAGTGAAAGATGAACCGTTCTGTATCACCCTTTATCAGCAGTTTGAGCTTCGTTTCAGGAGTCAAAACCATTTGTTTGGTGGGGACAGTCTCCCACAGTGGCACTCAGGTGAGCTGTTGCTGTCAGCGCAGTGCAAAATATAAGTATTTCCAAACACGTGTCAGCCTTTCAGTGCATGAGTGAATGGTGCTGGGGTTTTTCTTCTACTGTTGGCTGAACCCAGCAGGAAAGTTTGCTTGGCCCTGCTGTTGCTCTTGTTTGTGCCCTGTGGGGTGATTTCAGACAGTAGCTGCAAAAGGCGGGGTCTGACACTTTGGGGCCCCTACAGGTCTCAGAGACCTTCCTTTATTCAAAGGTTTCCCCTTCTTTCCATTTTATGTGCATCAGTGGCCCCTGGTGCTAGTGAAAGACTGTGATATTTCAGCCATGTTAAACATACAGGAAAAACTGCTCGTGAACAGAGAGCTAAACCAAATTTTTTCAAGCATGAGGTGGGGACTCTGGTGAACAGTACACTTGCCTCAGCTCCGTTAGTACTTCATCTTGAGAAAGGAAGTTCTCACTGCTGAGCAGTTTATCTGCTACTGCTCGCCTTTGTAAAACCACTTGGAGAGCTGCAAGTGCAATGTAAGAATATAGTAATGCAATATAAGAACTGCTAACTCTCTGGACCAATGAAGGAAGCACTTTGCTGCTGTTGACATGGGCTTTGTATGGTTAAAATTTGCAAGAGTCTGTGGAATGAACATCCCCCCTGTTAGTCAATGTGTGAGGTTTTGCTTTCTAGGGGTACCTCTACAAAGGGGGGCCTCTGGAGAGTTCCAAGAGGTGCACTACCACCTCAGCTGAACTTAAAAATACCATGGTCATGGAGGTTGGTATGATTCTTCAGCCAGTCTTCTCCTTCACAACTGTGGGCAGATGGGTTGGTGCACAGAAGCCATATGGTGGGGAGCATTAGGTATGCTCTACAGGACAGGACATAAGGGATAAACACCCCTGACTGGAGCCAGGGATAGGAATGAGACTCCTCAGTGATGCACATTGTGACAAACCCGGCATATCTGAAGGGTCTCCCTGGTTAGAAGGGACAATTATAACATATGCAACTTGTAGCTTGGAGCTGCACATCTGGACTAGAGACTGGTTACAATTTAAAGATCTGCTTCTGAAACATCTCAGCATATGACAAGGTGCTTCATGCAAGATCAGTGTATTCTGGTCTATGAGGTTAAGCAAATCCACTTGCAAAAAAAAAAAAAAAAAAGCAAACAAACAAGAATGACACAGGATCCAGGCCAAAAGCTGGCTTATGGAGGCTCGAACTTCATCCTATAGATTTTGCGCATCGGAAACTCCTGCTTCAGTTAGTTTCTGCATTGGAAAGACCTGCAAGATTGGACATTTACATTGCTAAGACAGGCCATGAATCTAAGCCTACCTGTACGTGGTGTCTTCACTCACATAAGCAGTGGATAGAATTTGTGATCTAACCAATGATTCTTCAGATTTTTAACGTACACACTTCCTTATTAATTGTGGGAAGGGCTGTCTGTCCTTAGCATCAAAGAACAAATTAAATACAATTTTATGAGTAATAACTCCAGCTGTTGCTGTAAAGTGGACACCTTAGAAACTACTCTCTAAACATAGCTAGGGGAACCCAATAGTCAATCGATTTCACAAAACATCCTGCAGGTCTAGACTACCAAGGGAAGTGACTTCCAGAGGAACAGATCCTCCAGCAAGGGCATCCTGCCTCTGGACAGAGAACACCAAATTCTTTGCTAATGAGCTGTGTTCATTTATACCAGCTGCAAACCTTGCATGTCAGTGCAAATTTCCTGTTTTGGTGAAAATGTTGCTTATGAGCATTTATACTGCCTGTATCCCTTCATCTAGAGCCTGATCTTGATTAGGCCTCAGGGACTTTAGATTTCCAGCCTCCAGAGCAACTCCATTGCATTCAAATGCTTCCACTGAAAGCTTTACTCCATTGCAATATAAAACCAGCTGGGGAGTAAACTCACATTCCTGGAGAGCAATGAGAATATAGGGCCTGGCTCACGGCTGTATTTTTCCAGCTCTTAGTAGTTCAACAGCAGCAGGCTGGATCCTCTCTTGATGTAAATCCATATAGCTTCACAGAAGGATATTCTTTCTCCAGCCATTTTTTGATTTAAGCACCAGGATTCCTCAGTGAAAGTGCGTGGGGAAGACCAAGAGCAAAATCATGCTTGGCACTAAAGAAGGGGAAGGAGCAGATGCGGATACAACCCGAGGAAAAGGAAGACCTCGGTTCTGGCTGGCGGGCTCTCGCCTGTGCATGGACATGTGTGTGAACCTGTAGCTATGCGTCGACGGGCAGACAGCGCGGTGTCTGACACCCGCACATATGTTGTGACACGAAAGACCCTGCAGCTGAGCCGTGGTGAGAGGGAGCCTCCTGTTATCTATTGTGCGTGGTGGGTCCGTGTTGGCAAACACATATGGAAGGAGCCCTTTTCATCTGCATCTCGCTAACTGTCGAGGGCTGCTCTCGCGCGGCTGTGAAGAGCCGGGGGGCCCGGGCTTTACAGTTGTGGTTGCGAATTGCTGGGTGGGGAGGGGAGCTGCAGGGGTTGTACCGGGCAGGCTCGACTGGGGCTGGGGGCGGGGATCTTTTCAATAGGAGCAAAGAGAAGCTGGAAATCTGTTAATTAAAACGCTCGCAGATGGTTTATGTTATAGGACATATGTGTGTGCCTCGCCACATGACTCACATCCTAGCCAATTAACAGGCCAGGAGAGGGACGCCAACCTTATGAACCAGCGAGGGCCGGAGAGGCTCCTTGTGGGGACAATAGGGGCAGGATAAAGGTGAGGCAGATCCTGTCGGGGCTTTGCTTTTCATGGGCTGGGCTTGTCAGGGTCCCACAGCCAGGGAAGGCCGTGAGCAAGTTAGCTCCATCCCACTCCCTGGGGCACCTGTGGCCCTGTGGAAATGCTGCTGGGTGCTCGGTACCCCCGACCCACACCCACGCCGTGCAGCTAGGCGTTGAGTGTTGCGTGACCACTGGTTTTGCACTTGCGCTTGTCTGGTTTTGCCTTGGGAAGGCAAAAGCATTGCCTTCCCAATGCAAAAGCAGGGAAGCTCCCTCCCAAAAGCAGGGAGAAGCATTGACTCTTAGTGAAACAAACACACTCTGGCAGTGACTTTCTTAAAATAGCTTTTTTTTTTTAACTACAAAGAGATATTTTAAGAAAGTTAGAACAATACAGCATACAATTTATCCTGTCATTGAGCTCTGCGCAAACCGCATAAATATGTTTTATGTTTGAAATACCAATAATCCAGTGAAATTATGTCATTGGCTCTAAGATTAAGTGGGAAATAGAAATATGAGAGTGACAACTGTTTAAAAAAGAGATGAATAAAGACAGGAAAAAGAAAACACAATCTGTTCCACCCTGTCAGATTAATGAATGAGTGGTAAGCCTCAATTATTGGTCAACATTTGCTGCGATGTGAACATACATATATATAGGGAAAGGATCCAGCGCAGGTTAGCGATCAGGGAGACTGGCTCTCAGGTGCTTCAGTGCCTGTCCATTGTGCTACGTGGTTTTGTTTTGGCCATAGCCCAGCTCTCTCCTGTGGCTTTGTTTTGGCAATAGCCCAGCTCTCTCCCGACAAGCTGATACGTGCTTACAGCACCACCGTGGGCAGTCCAGCTCAGGCAAACGGTGGCTAGAACTGCCTGAACCTTTGGAACTTCGAAGGCAGCTTCATTCCTCCAGTTGAGAAAATGAAATTTTCTGCTGAGATTTGTTTATGGACCTTTTTCATGCTTGGGAATGAAGCCATTTCAGTGTCAGAAAAATCCAATTTTAAAAAATGCCTGAAGTGACAAACACAAAGCAAGCAGTATCAGCGGGTGGTGGTGGTGGTGGTGGTGGTGGTGGGGGGGGGGGGTTGGAATGCTCTAAAGCAAAACCAAAAGCTAAAAAATGGAAAATGATGATTGGAAACCAAAACTGAAATATGATGATGAAAGAAAAACTTTAATCAAAAATCGGAAGTTTTCCAGACGATTAAAATGTTTTTGTGAAGATTTAGACTTTTTCCTAAGAGGCTAAGTATTATTAACAAAAGCTCTAATAACATAGGGGAAGTGCTACAAGTGTGCATTAATCATTTAAATAATTAACTCTGAAGGACTCGGTGCAAACTAATCAATGCCACTTTCTTTTTGCCTTTATCTGCAGAATGAGAACTAAGGGATGGCAAATTTCATTTCACTGACCTCAGAGGAGATAGCTGAAGCACTGAAAGACCTTGTCTGCAGTTTGCAGACTCTCCAAGAGACTTTGGAGCCTCAGTCATGGCTCTGCAGCTTTTCAGACCTTGGGAGCTGACCCCACTGGTGCTAACCCAGATGCTGAGCCCCTGGAACCTTGCTGACGGGGCAGATTAGGTTTTGTATAGCAACCCATAGCAGTGCTTCTGCCATCCTTTGAAGCCTCGGCCGGCAGGACTGCATTGTCCTGTGTGGTTTAACCGCCCTGGGCCAGCGGGCCTTGGGGATGGATGTACTGTGCTACTCTGCAAGAAGCAGCCGTAGTCTGAGAGTCGCCACCTTATGGGTACACATAGGGGCTCCTGGGCATGTCTCTGCTGTATCTCGTGGGCTCGTGCCTGTGAGCTGTGTCTATGGTCTGAGCTGTTGGGATGTGACTGCGTTCAGGTGCTGCAGAGCCTGAGCATGAGACAATTGGGCTGGCTAACCTGAGTTAAACCCTGGGCTAATGCAGGCACGTGGCTTTTGATCAGCTTGGAGCAGAGCAGAGTGAGCTATATGTGCCTACAAAGAGCAATGCTGATGCACCCAAAGTCCTAATGGAAAATGGGACCTCAGCTCCTGAGACACTGCAGCACTTGGAGAAATGTCCCTGTCGCTGCTGCCAGCAGCTGTGACAATAACACAGGGTGTGTTGCTCTGCCATTTCGCTGGGTGCCAGCGACTCTTCCAGCCGTGTGAGAGGAGGAGCCAGTGAAGGGAACTGCTAGGGTGCGATTATTAATCTGGCACTGACCAGGAGGAAATCCTGGTCCTCACTCGCATTAGCAGCTCCCATTTCTTCTCGCTTCTTTGTTCTAAAAATTTCCAAAGTGAGATCAGTAATGCGTATTGATCTGAGGAGTCAAAAAACCAACAGCAACAAAACGTAAACCAAAAAAACTCCCGACAAAGTCAGCTCATGAGGAAATCATGCGGGTGCGTGAGTTCATTTTAAGTGGAATTCCCAGTTGTACAGATTTTGCACTGTCACAGGATACTTCTGTTCAGAAGGTACTTCTGTAATTCAGCTCTTTTTCTCACCATCTTAGGTTAGGAGATGGACAGAGAGAGGAGAAGTACATGTGTTATCCTGCTCTGCTAAGCCAAAACTAAGCACAGATGCATTGTGGCCGAGACTGGTTAGCTGAACTGACTATTTGCCATAGTGACTTTCAGAAAATGCGTGAAGACTTTGGCCTCCGTCACATGAAGCAATTTGCTAGAGGGGAGCCCTGTGTCTCACCAGAGTCAGTGTTGCTTGACATGAGCAGAGGGGCAGGGTGGTGTGTCTCCTTACAGGACTAGACATTGAGGTGATGTCTACAGGAGGTTGCAAGCTTATTTAGTTGATTAGGCATTTACACTGATATTTAAATTATGCAGGGTAGCCTCCTAGCCCTATTAAAGTATTTCTGTGCTGTTTTTTGCATGCTGAAATGCAGAATGACCAGCTGCCACAAGCTGTCCACTCCTGCTGGTCTTGAGAGAAACAAGGGCTTTTGAGAAGCTGCCTATTTCATTTTCATTTAGAGAGTTGTGCTTGCTTGAAAATCTATGCTCACAGGATGGATTGCATCAGCCATAACGGGGTCATTGTATTTGGAATTGATATTAAAAGCCCCAGCTCCTGAAGGAAAGGGGTACAGGAGTGAAACTCAGCTCTGCTTTTGAAAAGGAAAGCGTGAACGTACTACTCCGCAGCTGACTCTGCCAGTCTCAATCAAGGAGGCAAATAAAAAGATTTTCAGCAGGCCTGTTCTTACAAATCTTGTTAACGAAATAATTAAACATGTGATTCTGGGGGCAACTACCTTCCAATTTTTGAGTGCCCGGGTTCGGCATCAGTGTCCCAGAGTGGGGGCTCGAACCCACATGTCTTTTCCTCCAGTCAGCGCTTGCACACTTGCCCCAGCTTAGCACAGCCAGGCATTTTGGATGGCTTGGGATGGCAGAGCAGGCCTCATCTCCTGGTTTGGCGACACAGCATGAGCTTGATCGTTGTCCTCGACTCCTCCTAAAGGCCACCCTCATCTGCTATTGCCCTCTCACTGGGCCGATGAGCAGAGGCCTCTGGATATGATACGACGACACTATTTGTATAACGCCTTTGTGTGTCATGGAAACCGGTGTGCCATAAGCAGGCCTGCTGGACTTTGGCATGCCTTGGACTCTTCAGTGATATGGCAGAATAAAATAGCACTTTCAGTTACTATTTTGTTGACATCAGCGGATTTAAAAAATGGGATTTGACAGGTCTCAAGAGAGATGTCTTCTCCATCACAAAAAAAAAAAAAGGCAATCTTACATACTGTCTGCCTTTCCACATCTAAATGAGGAAAATATGCTAGGTTGCCAAAAGGGTGAGTTAGGGGATTTATTGTTTTGTGGGTTTTTTGCCCAGAAAGTCACTTTTTAGATTAAGAAATCAGAATAAACCAAAAACTCTGCCAGACAATGAGCAGCTTAGCTTCTGCTAGGGAGGAATTAGTGGCTACCGTTTGCCTCACCAAAGCAGCCTCATGCTGGAATTACTGGGTACTAGAGAGCTTATTGTATCAACAGTCCCTGACTGACACGCGCCCGAAGCATCTGACCACCCTGCTGTGGGGACGGCTAGGTGCTTTCTGCAGCTGGGGACTGGCAGGGAGATGTCAGTTTTATCAAAACATGCAAATTTTAGCCAAAAATAAAGAAACAAGGGGACTTTTGTTGGTTATTTGTGTTTTCCAGTAAGCCTATTTTAACGCAAGCTGGCTCACTTTACTGAGATGTGTACATGATGTGCTGGCTTTCTTACTGCGCATGGTATTGGCTGAGGGTCAGGGAGCTGCAGGACCTTTGCAGGAAGAAAAGTACCAGGCCATCAGGTAGGCGGGCAGGTTTCAAACCGTTACCTGAACTCCTGACACTTCATACCCAGGTCAGGAATGAGTACCACGATCAGAGATTTTTGCATGCTCCAGTTAACAAATGGCACGCCAAGTAAAAAAAAAAAAAAAAAAATCCCTTTTATGAAGATGCAGGAGGGGTAAAAACCTTTCCACGTTGAACTCAAAAGCAAAGCCCACGGAAATCAGCAAAGCCAGGATTTCATGTGGAAATCCACATCTGGGTGGTTTTTAGAGACGACTTCTCCCTTTACTCACTTGTGGCTGTGGGATAGCTTTCTCCCACCCCCACCAGGAGCAGTCATCGCCCTGTTATGTGGGCTCTGAAATCGGGCTGGCACAAAGGACGGGATGAAAAAGAGGTCCCCCAGGCCAGTGACGTGGGCATGAAGGACAGCACGGAGGAAAAGTAAAAAGCAGGTGATACCTCAGTGGCCCACTCAGCTGATGGGCTTGTCCCTGTTTTCTGAAGAGATCTGCAGTGCTTTGCGCCTTGGCTATTTCCCTTACTGGGAAGGGGGCAAGGAAGGACTGCAGGCTCCCGTGCTGCCCATCTGGTGCTCTGTGGCAGCACCAGCTTCACTCGAAGCATGCAGTCCTCGTCAAACCTTGGAGGCTTTTCCTCTCATTTGTGCTCTGAGACCTCTTTGAATCTAGGGTTTAATTTGGACTCTTTTGGACCGGGTGTAGGGTGGGGGTTTGTCCCTTCTCCTGCTATTTATTTTTGCATGGTGCACACTTTCCACCATCTCCCAGAACAAATTCAGGAACTATGTACAGAAAACTCCGCAAAGCAGGTGAAGCCATTTGTTTATAGTTTGAAGTGAGGCATTAAAAACAATGGGCCGAGTAAAGCATGAAAGTAGATCAATCCCAACCCCATTTTAACTTCCTCTCCCTCAAGACCACTTTGAACCTACAGTAATTATGATTCTTTCTGCTAGCTTAAATCACCCTTGCCCTCATTAGAGCGGTGCAGAATGACCATTTTCCATTTCATGAGTTGCCACGTGTAAAAGCTGCTGTGTTTGCAAGTATTCAGACATACCTGGCTGCACTACACCAGTCATAAGTGATAACAGTCATAATTAATATCCATTATACACCTTCCGTGTACACTGACATCACTGATAACATCAAGTGCAATTCATTTCATGCTATAAACAGCAAACTTCATTTTTTTCTGAGGCATCAGAGACATGGACTAGTTTGTGCCACTCAGGAACAGGTCTGTTTCAGATGCTCTTCCTGAGGGGATATAAATGACTTGAGGTCATATTAAAACTATATCGTTCTCTGTGGACTTAGGGTGCAAGAAAGGGAATGGGTTCTCAATCAGCAAAGATTTTTTAGGCAGTTCTAGGCTTTGATGGTCCTTTTAAAATTAAATGGGATATACTTAACGGTTCCAAAATGTTTCTCTGAAAGGTATAACCCTGTTTGCAGCTGCCTAACAGGTCAGTTGCTTTCCATGTATTGAGAAGCCGCTTCTCATATATCAAGAAGACACTTTTTTCTACCATAATGTTTTGAAAAAAAAGATGCTACCTAAATGCATTTACATTAATACATTCTTTCTAAGGGCATGATCTCAACGGTCTGTTACTGACCTCTGTCAGTAAAGTGGAGCCTGTCTCTTTCTTGTGCCTCTTTGGAGACCTCTAAATATTACAGCTAATATGCCATTTAAAGCAACAGCCTGTTTTGCGGTGGGGAAAATGAAAGAAGTGGTGTTTAAATATCTGAATTGTTCCTCCTCTGACTCTCCCAATATCAGCGGTGTTGCATCGGGGTGGTTTGGCTTCCTAATTACCTCAGAAAGATTCGAAACATTGCTGAGAGAGGATGAGGAAAGCGGGAGCGCAAATGACACCCCCGAAAGCTTTAAATGGCTGCCTGGCGATGTAAACTTTTGCACCTCTTTCATGCCCGCGGAGGTTAATCTCTCCCCGTCCCTCTCCTTTCATATGCATGAAGAGGGCGAGATTTATCGATGGGCGCCCTCGCAGGGGGGTGCGCGGGCGCGCGCCAGCGCGGGGGGCGAGGGAGCCCCGGCGGGGCCCGGGGCAGCTGCGGCGGCTCCCGCGGGGCCGCGGCGGCCGCGGCTGGGAAGGGGCCGCCAGCGCGGGGAAGGAAGAACCCACTGAGCGGAAAGAACAAACTCCGCGGACCTGTCTGACACGCGGGTCAGGGGGTCACCCGGAGCTGGTGGAGGCGGTGCGGCAGATTGGAGGCTCGCGATGCCCCTCCGACATCGTTTAGACAAACAAGCAGATGGCAGGTGTCAGCGGTGACAAAGAGCCATCTGTGCAGCAGGGACCATCCCCTCCATTCTCTCACAGGCTACTTCATTAAACCCTCACTTCAGAGTGACTGCGCCGTAGCCTTTAACCAACGGGGCCCCCGCGAGCGCCGCTTTTTTTTGCCAGCGGCTGCTTGCATGCTGCTCCCGGCTCGTCTGGGCACCTTGCTCCCTCCAAAGGGGCAGGAGGGGAGGGAAGTAAAAACCAAAACACCCCGCAAAGCCCTCCTGCCAAGACAGAGAAAAACGGCGTTTCCACAGAGCAGGACCTGCGGCTGTAGACATCCGAGGAGGTTTTTTTTTTTAAAAATACGCTCCTGGCCTGTCACTTATATAATCTGACAGGGCCAAATGGGCCAAATGAAAGCTATGAAGGAATGCGACGTGTTTTTAACTCGGGGGAAGATGGAGAGGCAGGGGCAGGAGCTGCCAGAAGCAAACCAGGCAGACTTTCGCAGCCAGGCAAAACGTGGTGATGGGCTGAGGAAGGCTCTTCGGGCCTGGTCCTTCCACCTCATACCTCCTCTGGAAACTCAGGCAGCCTCTCCCGCTCTCCCAGGTTGCCTAGAATTCAATTTTATTAGTCTTTAATGTACTTTAAGAAACTTCCTCTGCTGCAAAAAATGAAAATACCCAACAACCCCCTGGCAGACCTCAGGCATGGGCCTTAGTGGTGGACGTGGATCGTCTAGAAAAGCAAACAAACGTGCAAAGCTGCTTATGGTGGGGCTGCTTAAGATGCCAACATGGCAGGGAGGGGAAAGCCTGTTCAGCCCCCGCTCTGAGAGCCTCCTTGCAGCTGCTGAGGGCTCTGGTAGCGGCAATTCATCTGCGCGATTCAAGCAGCAGGCCTGAGCAGGGGTGACATCTTTCTCGTTGGGTCCGGGGGGGAGGTAAGGGGGGTGGGTGCGCTACATGATTTATTTATTTATCTCGTTTGGCTGTGGTGGGGGATCTAGGAACTTTCTAGGCCACTGCACCTCTCCGGCCAGTCGCGCTACTTTAGCCTCCCCTGCAGATCCCAGCGGAGAACGGCACCAGAATTGCCTCGGAAGAGACTCGATTGTCTTGGGAAATCTCATGGGAGCTCTTTGAATATTTTCTAGGTGACTCCTACCCCGTTCTTACAAACAATAAACAAAGAAAGGAGAAACCCCAAAGAGCTGCAGCAGGGTGAGTGGAAAACACTGAGATACCTCTTCTCACCCCGCTTCCGTGTCTCTGAACATTTTCAGGCGGCTGAAAGAAACAGTCGTAAGTAACTCATTAGAGAATGAATTTTTCTGTATGATGGATTTCAGTGCTGGTTCAAACAAAGCAAAAGCTACTCTTAAGCTCCTGCCAAGTCCCCGATCAGGCTTGAACTGAGTTCTGTAAGCGCACTGGAACAGTTTTTTTGTTTGTTTGTTTGCTTGTTTCAATGGGTCTCTGGACTTTCTGGTTTCAGCTAGGGAAGCAGAGAAGGGAGCACTGAAATGTTAAATCAAAAGCTACCCTTGCATCATCACTGACTTCAGCAGTACCAGATAGGACTGGAAATATCCTAGGAAAGTGCATCGGGTAAGATTTTTCAGACTGAGGATGTTCGGATACTGTTAGAATCGCAACACTTTGGACCAGCTGAACTGGCCGAAGCTGTTACTTTTCCTCTGTCAGGTAGCAGCACTCATCCAAGTAGTTACGCTAGGCCAGGCGACAGTGTAAATCATGATCGCTTCTCCTTATAAGGCCTGCTTATAATCACGGCTTGTGATATATATAAAGCTATGCCCTTTCTTCTTCCCATGAAACTGTCCCAAACACTGGTGTAAGGACTGGAGTCCTCCAGGGAGCTGTGCAGGTCTACTCAGGGCTTTTGAGTGATAGAGGCAACGCTAGGAGCATGAAGCGTTCGTGAAGGAAATCCTGCTTCCCTCTTAAAGGGAAGAGGCTTCTGAGAATCCAGCAAAAGACTAACCAGTTACACACAGCAAACCTGTCAGTGCCCAACAGTCAGGCTAGCAATAGGGGGGAAATGCAGGTTGGCCAAGAAGGGAAAGGCGGGGGGGCAACACTTTCCATCCTATTAGCACATTTACTTAGGGCAATTCCCAGTCAAATCATCTCACTTAGGACAGCTTGAGAATAAAGTCCTGGCATCGCACGATCCACCTTTCAGGCCTGGCTGTGCTTCAGGTAGCTTCATTGCCAAAGGTCCACTCCCCAGTCAGATAATGCTCTGCAAAATAATTGTATTTGCCAAGGGCTTCCTGTTTCTACTCATAATAAGGTGAAAATTTTGCACTCCTGACAGCTTATAAAGGAACCATCTAACAAATTCCCAGTACCCAATAAATAGAAGAGAGTCAGCATACAACTGGTGGGTGCATTTTCAGTTGAATTTGAAGATGGGCGTGCACTCACATGCATGTGAATAAAATACAGTTTAATCTCTTAATTAGTACATTCCAATGGAAACATTAAGATATTTTTAATACAAGCAGGTTTTACCAGTAAGCAGCAATAACTGCCATCTGCTTATCACAAGTCTTGGCTTTTAACTGCTTAATTTCTGAATTATGCTGAAAACTTGTATGGCCAGGGAATGCAAAAGCGGCCTAAATTCCAACATACCCAGCCTATCGACAGAAGCAAACTGTTTTTTGTCTCAGGAACATCTCTGCTTTAACAACACTTAAGATAGTCCATGATGATCACACTCTTTCCCCCTCAACTCCCCGCAGCTGCCCAGTTTCTGTAAAGCTTACAATGGCCCTGCCTGCCTAGTGCCTGCGTGGGTCTCTCTCCAAAGCTGCAGGAGCTGGCTGCAGTCTTCCTGTTTTTAAAAGATGTGAGATTCCTACAAAACATTATGGCATGGTAATCTGATTTACACAGCCACAGGGATAATTGTGAAGCCTCACATAACCAGTCAATATTTGAATGATGATACTTCCTTTTGGAGGTGGGCTGTTTCTCTGTGATGGTATATTCCCACCCTACGGGTTTCCTTCACTTCACTAAGTTACGCGATGCAAAGAAGAAATTTTATCGGGCGAAGGCTCAGGTAAGGTACTGCAGTCTCATTACACGCCACTCTGTCCCTGGAAGGATGAGCTGGTATTTAAGAAGTTCAATACGAACCAGGGTATAGTGGCCTGAACACGTAGTTTGCACGGTTATGACATTACTTTTAAGGATGGTCTGTCTTGTCCGATCCATGCAAAAAGGGTCAGCATTGCTGCTCAGTATCCTCCTTGTCTTCTTTGAACAAATTAGTATCCATAGACACAATCAGGCCCTCAAATATTCACAGCTGTGGTTCAAATGAAGTCTCCTAATGAAATGCAAATTCAATAAGACAGTTACATGATCAGCATCAGCTCATTAAGGCCTGCCGAGTCTGTGTCTGTTCTTTGTTAGACCAGCATAAAGCTGCCTCCAGCTTCGGTGGAATGACTCTGGGTTTAAAGCTGTCCGGCTCCAGGCAAGGTTTGGTCCTGGTGGCCAGACAGGGGGAGGTGACGAGCTGCACGGCCTCAGCCAGATCGGTGGAGCTGGGCTGATGAATATCAGCTGAGGGTCTGGCTCACTGACTCTGCATGCGAGGCTGCAGGGTTGGGTTTGCTCTCCTCTGCCCTGCCATGAAATCGGCAAAGGGTTCACCAAAGTCACAAGGTGACACTAATAAAACAAACACTCAAACTGCAGCCTGAGGCAAAGCCAAAATCGGGCTCGCATTTGAAATTTTTCTCTGGAGAGGCTCTCAACTTTTATTTGAAAATTTCTTGAAGTCACTGCTCTTTCTTCAGGGTGGGGAGGCAGTTTAAAGGGTGTCAGGCAGCTGGCTTGCTACTTTCCTGACCTCATTTCACAATGTCTGTGGTTCTGTGAAAGGGTTTCCCCAGACAATGCACAAGGGATGCACGGCCCTTGTGTCCAAGTACAGGGTGTTTTTTCTTTCTTCTTCTTCTTTTTTTTTTTTTTTTAGCTCCAGCAAATGTGGTGATGTTTGACAGGTCTGACCTGCTCAGCCATAATGAGAAGCTGGGAGAAAAGGGACAAATGCAGTTACCTCTGGCCACAAGTCTTGCTGCTGGGAGATGAACTTTGCTACTCTGCCTCGGCTTTAACAAATGCCCCTCAATGTATCTCGGTGCAAATGTGTTTCCTTTTCATTTTCAAATAGGGATGAATCCAGTATGTTGAATTAGAAATTTCCCATCGCTGACAAAAGTGAAGGGGAAAAAAAAGCCATGTAAAGTTCAAGAGGAGGGCAGACAGAAGAATGAAAACAAAATGAATGAGCAAGAGCTAGTTTCTGCTTTCTTTATAGGTAGAATTTTGCAATAATTTGTATTTTAAGATATTTTATGGAAGTTTTCTTTTCTTTTTTCTTTTTTGGCAAACCCAACATGAGGAAATTGGGATTTTGTGCTAAGATTATGTATTCATTAGATCTATGCATCCAATGCCAGTTTTCCAGAATGAAAGGAGGTGCAAAAATGCAAGCATGCTTATTAAAATGGAAAAAGACCCTTTTAAGAACCAGACTTTATGAGTGCACTTTCTGCTTTTTGATTTTCAGTGTTTTACCTTTGTGTATTAAAAAGGAATTTGGGTTACATTTACAGGAGCACACATAGGAATAACTGATCACTTGCTTAGGAGTGTAGCAAATCCTAGAAAAGAATAATATAATTTTGTACATATCTGAAATACAACAGTGCATTCAGGGCAGATTTACTGTAGAAGATTTTAGCCTATCCTCTCCTCCCATTAGCACCTTGTGAAGTGGCAGTTCTAGTCTGGGTCATGTGAGGAGAGAACTGGTCTTTGAAAAGCAAGATGAAAAAGAGGAAGAAATCGTGTTTTGGAAAAATACATATACAAACTGGAGAAAGTTCCCAGGATAGCAGTAGGAATGATAAGAGGGTTAGCAAATATTACCTGTGAGGGCAGATTGAAGGAGCTGGACTCTTTCAGCCTAGAAAAGCCCAGTCTGAGAAGGGACCGTCATAGTGGCGCTCAGATATGTGAGGTTAATAGAGGAGAGAAACTGATTTATTGTGCAGTAAGAGAGATTTAGGTCAGGAAAAACTTTCTAACTATAGACATAAAGAACAATTGTTTAAGGTGGTTGTGGAGCCCTGCTCACGAAAGCATAGGGTGGACCGACATCTGCCAGGAACGGGCTTGGGCTCTTCATCCTATCTCGGAGTGAGGTTGAGCCAGGTCATCTCTTGGGGCTCCAGTCCACCCTCCCTGTAATGCAGACCAATTAGTGAGGACATACAGAGGCAGTTAATCAGGACAGGCAAGCATGAGATGGGACATTTGTATTTCAGACTGTGCAAGCACATGGCACAGAAATTTCCTGCATAAATGTGAGGACAGAAGACTAATCTCACATCAGACTCTAAGACAATTGCTTGTTTTTCCCTTCACAGGGTCTGACAAACTAATTCCTCCTTGCCTCACTACATGTTACCCTCCTATCTTTGACCCACATATTTCCCCGGATAGTGGCTAAAATCATCTAGTCTGGGAACAGTATAGCTTGGCTGTAGTAACCAACCTCCCTCGTAGTTATAGCAAACAAACAGTTTGTACATGCACAGACTATAATTTCCAGTCACGTATTGACCAAAATGTGCTTAAAGCATTGACTGAATGACTTTGGATAACAGAAATAATCATAAAAGCCAAAGAATCCTCAAGAACAATTTGTGAGTAGGAATAGAAGTAAAACATGCTGGCTATATGGCTTTCTAAAAATAGCCATCCCAGCTCAAGCTGTCATCACCTCTCTCCTCTAATCCTGCAAGTAGCATATGAAAGGTTACCCTAATGCCCCCGCAATGATTCCTCGCTCGGAGTGCACAGAGTTGTGTGGCTGAGGAGCTGCGAGCAGATTGCCAAGCAAAGCCAAACTTGTTCCCCAGGCTTTATGCAATCAGCTGCTGCTCCTGCCGTTTTGTCATCAAGTCAGCCGCAGCCTTCCCCATATTGCTGAGAAACATGCTGAAGCAACCCAAAGTGTCACACTTTCAGTGGAGGCTTTTGCTAGTTACCAGGAGCTTTGTTATGACGCATTAGAGGTGCCCTTTGTGCCAAGCTCTTACTGGAGAAGAGCTTAGGAAATCATAAAACTATCACCCCAAAAAGGTATTAGTGAGGCAACAGCATTTATTATGCTCTGTCATGATGCCAAATTCCAACGCCAGAAGTGCTCAGTGTGTGTTAGAAACTAAAATCTCCTGTTTGCAGCAGCTTACAAAAGAAAGTGACACCAAAAAGTGAGATTTGTCCGTTTTCAAGTTCTTTATGGCTAACAGGACATTCATCCTAGACATGCTATTGACTGCATACTTCCAAGGGAAGCTGCATGTGTCTTTAGGATCAGGTTTTTCTGGAAATATCTGTTTTTCATGTACCATATTTGTTTCCTTTAGAAGTCTACTCAAAATGTAATATATTTTCTTGATGCTATTAATATCTACCTGGCAAATGGATTCAAGGAACTCTCATATGAATCTTGTGACAGGCAGATCTGAAAGCCTTATTGCAAAGATGTTTGGAAAGGTACTGATGGTACAGAGGGTCTGCTTTTCCCTCAGTAGCATCAGAATTAAGCCTGAACGAGACCAGTAATAAGTCTCACTGGACCTGCACCGATACAAGACCTGGAAAATAAAGGAAAGTGCATCCAGAGTACTTTTTCTGTAGGTGCAGCTGGGTTTCCAGCCAGCGAGAGCAAAAAAATTGGAAGCCATATCTCTAACAGTGGGATGCAGGTAAATGAGAGCACAATTAAAACAGCTTATTGCAAAACCAGCGGCCCCTCATTCTTCCTTTCTTCCTGGGGAATGTGCCAGAGGGGAAACAGAAGTCCTCTCGTTCATCTGAAGAGGCCACGTTAGGAAACACAAGAGTTGCTAAGAGGGGCTCCTCTTAGACCTCAGCAGGTATGAGCGTCTCGCTTAGTTCCTGTGGTGAAGGAACAGCTGGGATATCTGTCAAGGCCATTCCCTCATGCCCGAATGATGGTCTGGGTTCCTGGAGTACCCCACAGCCACGTTACTTCACTTGCAGTCACTATTTGCCTACCTCAGTGCTCACGCACAGGCCTGGCAGTGGCTGTGTCTTTGGAGCTGTTCTGCACCCCAGCAATGCCTACTTCTCCAGCAAATGTTGTCCACATCCTCTGAAAGGCCATGCTACTGTCATCGGTCAGCCGCCCTTTGAAGGGTTCCACAGACAGCAGACAAAAATGAAGTAAATATCCCCTCAGTGCTGGAGGGAGAAAACTCTACCCTGGTGTTTCAACAAAATAGCCTGTATTTCATACCATACCATTTCATACTGAGTTGTTAAGGCTCCGGTGGGAAATAAATGGGAAATGAGTATCCAGATGTTCTAAGTATCTCCAGAAGGCTCAGCTGATACAGAGCTCATGGGAGCTGATAGGGGAGAATCCTGTTAAACTTGTTAAAATAAATATTGATTTAATATCTCCTCTTAGAAAGTTTCCATCTTTGGTAGTTTTCCTCTTTTTTTTCCCCAAGTTGCTGCTGGTGCTACTGCTGGTCATTCAGGGTTATTATAATAAACCTCATTGCTGGCTGGTTGTTTCATTCACTGAAGGAGCACTACTTTACAGTGATCTTGTATTTATCACAAAGGTACACATTTAGTTTTTGAAAGTCTGTGCCAAAACCTGCCTGAACTCAAACTTGTTCAATTCATTGTGATCGGAGAGGCAAGGGGAAAGTTGAACTTTTAGACACGGTCCTGGTAGCTCTATTGAATAGATCCAGTTCCCCTGTGGTCTTAGCCCGAGAGAAATGGAAACACAGCTGAAATGTCCCCCACAGGGTGGTGGTTCATTTGTGTCAGCCTTCAGTGCCTTTCTATGCTTCAGTTATTTGAAACTGTATCCAGGAAAATTCAGATTTTCAAATCATTGCAGCCTCAGGGTAGTAATCATCCTGACATCAAAAAGTTACAAGATCTACCTAGTATTTTAGATAAAGGATGAAACTCGAGGTATGATCCAGCCTCGGGTGGGACAGAAAGGAAAAAGAGGGGACAGAGAGAAAAAAAGGGAAGTGATTTGAATACAGAAGGAAAGGAAAGGAGAAAAATGAGGTGCTAGAGAACCGAAGGAAAGGAAGTAGAGGAAATGGGAGATGATAAAAGGGAAAGAAAGGCATTATAGAGAACTTGGAGAGACAAAAGAAAGGACTCTCCCTTATTGGAGTAATTATATCTTTGTATATTTTAACTGTACTTTTTCCCCTCTACTGCTTCTCCTAATACTCTAAACTCACTCCTCTTGTCCCACCTTAGCATCGGCCTCATGTACTAAATGGGCTGAAGAGGAGTGAAAATGCTGTGACCACAGAAGAGGAGAGTTGCAGTCTTGCTGTTATTCCTGTTGATTTACAGAGCATCTCATTTGCAGGAGCTGGCCAGTCACCCCAGGACTGGGGGAGAGAAAGCCATGACAAAAGGTGTAGCAGACCTGCAGACTGAAATCATCCAAGAAGGGAAAATTTGCGCAATCACTTGCACAGAGGCTCCCCTGCTTTCCTCTGCATGATCCCGTAGGTGGGGTTTGAGGGGCTGTGTCTCAGCAGTGACTGGTGGCCCCACTCCCGTTGCTCTGCCACAGATCTGGCAGCTCATGCGTGCTGAGTGTCAGTGAACCTGCAGCTGATTGCTGGCCATTCCCAGCCTTACCCATGCAATGCAAGGGCTTGGGGATTATACTCCTCTGTCTCCATCGTAGGACTGACATGGGGGAGGAGAGAGGACCCAGAACTGTGCGCATCCTGGTCTCCAGTGCCCATCCTGGTCCCTGGTCCCTGGTCTCTGCTGCCTGCTGCCAGCCCACTTCCTAATGGAACAGTGCCGCCGTGCCACCTCCTCATCCAGGGCTGCCCTGTCAGTGCGGCCCCATCCCACTCGGTGAAAGGTGTTGTGACCCTCTGACTCCTGCACCGGCAGGTATGGCTTGCCACACAATGAGGGGCTCCAAACTGGCCTGCCCCTGAGAGAACGGCACCTCTCAGGGGGACCTACACTGGCCTTTCCACCGCCCAGGGAGTGGGCACTGGTTGCTTGAACCAGGCTCTGGCCGTGTATGCTTGCTCCCCTACGCTGGGAGATAAAGGAGCTCAGGCTGAGGCTGTTTCTCAGTGTGGGTTTGAGGGCCTATAAAGAAACCTCAAACAAGTTTATGACCCAGGGAAATCAGGCCTATGTGTGAGCGATGTGTCCAGAAGGACCGTGTAGCCAATCTTGGCTGTCATCTGGTTTCCCAGGACACACAGATGACAAAGGAGGAGCTGACACCACATTTACTTTTCTGAGTTCTGTCCCATGTTCTTGTTTTTATTGCTCTGCCTTTGTGTGCAACCTCTGCTGGCACTGGCATCCCCCCCACTCCCTGCCCCGGGGGGAGAGAGGAGCATACTTTTTTTAAACTTTCCGTCTCCTCTGTGACAGTTTCCATTAGTGGTTTGACACCCCTTCGCTTCTTCGAAGAGAGCCTTGCCTTTACCCTGTCTTTAATCATGTTGTCATATGATAATAGGATCAAAAGGAGGAACACTGAGTCTCGCCCTTCTGGAGTGCTTTATGCTCACCCTAATAAACCGCTTGTGCTTTGGAGTGTGCTGCAGCTGGCCTGCCCTCAGCCCTTGTCCTCTCTGTGCTGTGCTCACGCTGAGCTTTAACCGCTGTGCTGTCTTGCCTTGGCAGCCCTTTCCAGGGCCTGCAACCCTCCAAGGTAAAGGGCAGTCTGGGCCACTTCAGCGTAAGTTTAATATAACAACTTCGAAGCAGAGAGCATGCCAAAAATTGTGATGGATTTTGCCTGCATTCCCATCTCCAGCAAAAATCCAGGTTTGGCAGAACTTGGTGAAAATGTTCAGTGTTTATGTGCGTGTGCATCCCTGGGGAAAGGGGAGTTTGCACTCGCTGCTGGTTAGCACCAGCCCTCCTGAAGCACTCGGCAAAGTCCCAAAGCACTATGAGTTGTTACCCAGCTGCATTTCTGCTGTGCATTTGCAGAAAACCAGCTTACTCATAATTCACACTGCTGAGCTTGTGCAACGGCTACTGGAACTCCAGCAGGGAGTTTTCCTAACATCTGCAATAATGCGAATTAATGAATGAAAAGATTGATGAGAGTGTTACTTACATTACAGTAGCATTGAGAAGCCTAGGACCTCACTGAATTAATTTCTGTCCTTATATATAGTCAGAGACAGCACCTGCCCAAAAGACCTTGCAATCCAATTGGAAAAACAGTCAGTGCTCATGTTATCACATTAAAGATGAAGAAGTGAGGTACATATGGGGTTTGTGATTCACCCTTGTGTGCAAAATTCGAGCTGTATCTTCTGAGCAGCAGTCTGGTGTCTTGCCCACAGCACTGAACTCTCTCAGACCTTGGAAAAATGTCCAGGTTTGATTGAAAAAAATGTCCAGTGCAGAAATTTTACCTCTTTTAGCACTATTTTCAGTTGCATGGTTTCAAATTGAAGCCACTGGAACCAAGATTAGGACTGACAGCTCGTAATTAGCACTCCGGCTTTTCCTATTGCAAATACCTGTAACTGTTGCTAAATAGTAAACTACCTATGGAGTTTAGTTTGACTAAATAGTTCAATAGCTCCTTAGCCCTCCACATTGAGAGATGTTTTCCAGACCCCCAGCCTTCTCACAGTTCCTTTGCGAAGCCTCTTCTCTTTCTGAAGTGTCTCTTCTTAAAATGAGGATAGCGGAAGTGAATACAGTGCCAAATACATATTGTTTTCACCCTCATTCTCCTAGATATCTAAACGTTTCCTTTGCCATTCCTTCCTCAGTCCTGCAGTGGGAATACACATTCGGTCATTTATGGATGTCACTACTCAAGTCTTTTATGAAGTTATTTCTTCCCTGGATTGAGTAGCCCATCTTTAACATGTGAGCTGTCATCTTTGTTTCTTCTTAATATCCTCAGCTGTGGTGGACTTAGTCTGCTTCCTTAATCAGTTTTCTACCATTTCTAGCTTTTAATTTATACGTGTCTAATTTACATATGCATCTAGCTATATCTGAAACTGCTTTCACTTTCCTTCTAGAACATTGTTTTTTTAAAATAGTGTAGCCTTCTCTTTGACTGCAGCTTCTGGAACATCGGCCAATATCCTCCAGCGGTTCCCAATTCTTTTAAACAATTTTTTGTTTCAATTCTTTGTCCCAGCCAGCTGGGCTCATAGTCCTTGCCAATGTTGAGAAATGTTCCCTTTAAAGTATCAAGTATCTATATTTTTGTTTTGGACTTCATGCTGTCTGCCACAAAACAAACTTGTGCCTAAGCAATCTATTCAGTTTCCAATTGTCCGCTCCCTGTCAAGAGGAGCTGCAAAAGAGAAGTTCCCCATGTTAGATGAATCACATTTTGAATTAGAAAAACTCCAGAGCTGGTGTAGTATTGCTGGCCTGAGAACTTTGTCCTATTGCATTCATATTAAATCCTGTATGTTCATGCATTACAGATAGGTGCTTACAAAGCTGATATTCATGTTCCTTGTGCAAATTGATGATCTGTCAGAGTCATCAAATAGCATGTCCCTTTGTGCTTTATCTCTTATCATTTAAGATCATTGGCTCATTGGTGCGGAGAAAGACATTTGGTAGAACACAGAATGCTTCTTCCCTATTTCCTTTCGTCTACTCTTTCATTTCTAGAGAGGTTATCATACCTGATATTAACATTTCAAACATGTGAGTCTTTTCATAAATCTTCAGCATTACCAACTAGTTTTATGCCTAGAAACGGTCAATTTCAGCTTGCCTTCTTACAACAACTCCCGGGATGGGAGTGTGGGCCCTCTCTAAAGCACCCTGTACTCTAAAGCATGTGTTTCTGCAAGGTTTTCATTCCAGTTCTGAATCCTCAAGAGACATTCGGATAGAGTTCGGCATGTGAGAATTCACCCATACATAACCTCCCCACCTCTGGAGATTCATCCATTACGGCACTTACCATGACTGACACAGCAATGATCTTGTCTACCCACATTAGGACCAGAGACCTATATACAGATTTCCAAGCTGCTTTTTATATGATATGCCCTCAGTGACACACAAGATTTTTGCTCAGCCTGCTTTTATGCGTGTAGGCTTTTCATAGTGCCTCAGATAACATCAAGCTGCCTTTTTATGCTGAAGACAGGGTCATTTAGAATCATCCAGATAATAGAAATAATGCCTGGTGTGAGCCAGAACGATTAGAGTTGGCAGCAGTTCACCGGTCCGGCAAAAAAACTAAAAGAATACAGATAGCCTTAGCTGAAATAAAATCAAGGAGATTAGAGCGAACAGAAAGCCTTGTTTTGATCTGAGACTATGTTATCTGCTAGGAGCATTCATTACCAACATGTTCTAAAATAAATAAATTGCTCTTCACTAACAAGACACTGGGTAGAGATAAGGCATGTGTGGCACTCTATCAAATCTGCACGCAAATAGTAAAGTCCCCTGGTCCATTTCTTTCTCTTTGTTTTCTCCTTTCACTGCCTGAAAAGCCTGTTTCTCCAGGGACGCATCCTGCGCTTGCAGCTTGCGCTTGCAGTGCAGAAGATCATGGTGCCACTATCTTTCCTCTTCCTTTTTTCTGTCTCCTTTTTTTTTTTTTTTTAATTCAAGCAAGTAAAAGGAAAATCTTCCTCCTAAATCAATGGTTGTCTTGGAAAGAGCTGAAATAGAAGGAATATCACTCAAAGTCCCCCGAGCCCCTGTGAGCTGCAGTCTGGCTGTCAGCATCCTGGTAGATTTATGAGGATGGCCGTGACTGGCTTGAAAGGGCAGTGGGGGAAGAAGAAGAGATCCCAGCCCATTAGTAATTCCCTGCAGGAAAGTGACAGAGCTGATGACATGCATGGAGGACACATTGCAGGATATGGGCTGGGGGAGACATTCCCATGCAAGAGCGATTTCAGGTCGCTTCTGACTCCAAGACTGGTTTGCACCAATGATCTATTTCCAGCCCTCTCATTCTTTAGCTTGTGAACTGTTTTGTCACAGTATGGACCAGATCTTACATATTTTTTTCTTCTAGGAAAAAACAGTCCTACAGAGGTCACTAAGTTTTGTCGAGGTAAGGGCTGCAGGTTGTGGATGAACCAAGAGGAGAGTCCCACAGCCAAACAGAGAGCCCACAGCCTGCAGTGGGATTAGGAGTACCACAATGCAGAGTCTAATGACACTGTGACATTGCAAATGTCACCTTCACCACAGCAGACAATCTAGGCTCTGCAAGAATTGCAAGAAGAAGAAGAAGTGAGCTAAAACAGGTAAAGCAAATGCCAGCCTTTCTGAGGTGTCAAACATCTTGTTGCATTTGGTTCAAAAGAATGAATTGTTCTTATTCTTTCTTCTTCGTTTTTTTTCCCCCTGTTCTTGATCCTGGCTAGGACCAGCGATGAGAAGAATGATGCTTCCCGAGGTAGGTTTGTATGTGATTTCTTTTGTAATATTTCCTTGGATGCATAATAGGATGACAATAATAAGGACTTTTCCCACTGAGCACGTGGCTAGAATTGTCCAAACATGCTCAGATTGTCAATGCAACATCCGTACTTGGAGCTGTTGTTTACATGAGTTGCTGCCTTAACTGCAAGGAGATGGACATGTTTGGAAATAACATGATCATCAGAAGAAACAAGAATAAAGATGGGCACAAGCCAAGGAAGATGAGAGCAGGGAGCTGCAAATGAGGAAAAGGACCTCAATATACTTATTGTAGAAAGAATCAATGCTAGAAGAAAACTTATTTCAGGGGGATACTGAGGCCCGTTTTGCAGACCTGAAATAATTAGGCAAGCTTATGAAGTGGAAGCTCATTCTTTCAAATGAGTCTCTGAGTATTTGCTTTTTGATCAACACTTCAACACATTGTTTATTGTGTATATATTCTTTTTCTTGCTATTAAACTCAGGGCTTTTGCTTTGGTGACGTGACTTATTTCAGTGACCCAAACTGAACTGCTTATCTGGTATTATCCATCAGGAGAGAGGAGCAGTAGATTATCTGTCGCTCTGGACTGAAGGTGCACAGATGTACTATTTGTAAACTCAAATGGTAATGAACCCTGTGCAGAAGAGCCTACAACAGAGCCTGTAAGAGGTGGAGGGATCTGTGAAGGGATTTTCCTTTCTCCACACCTGGAGATGATAGCAGTGTTTCAGGACCAGTTAGAACCTGGTAACCAGTGACCACGCTGGCTGTGGTGATGTGCTGAGGCCCTGGCGCTTGGTGTTGAGCAAGCACAGAAGGAAAAGGGTGTCCTCATAGAAACAATCCTGGTAAAGTGAACAGCTCCTCCTGCACCCGAGTGGTGAGAGGGAGAGGTGTCAGCTTCAAAAATAGCAGGCTATCTCCTCACTTTCTGAGAGAACAAGAGCCCTGAGAGAGTAGGAGCCCTGCACACCCGGGATACCTCCGGGCTGCACAGACATCCCTCCCTGACCTTTCCATTAGTGCAGCTCAGATAGCACAGCCTCTTTTGATATATCCTCAGGCATCACTGTGTTGTTACAAGGTTCCATCTTCTAGAGGCTCTGCTTTGTCACTGTAAGGAGAAGAGTAAAGAGGACTTTGGGGCTAAATCCTGTAGTCATTTTCATCAGGTAAAATCAGGGTTATTCTGTTGTTTTTACTAGAATTGCTTGGCACTTGTGCTTAGCATTTGTAATTAGATCAGGCCCTTTGTGACCTGCAGAGGTCTAGTTATTGTAACTGTCCACTTGAATACAGTTATTTATCATTAGCTACACTTCTGACTCCAAAGGAAAGTGCAGGACTGTTTGTGAGCAGGACACTGGTGGGTTCATGGGTTCTGCTAGTCATGAATCCTCTATGGCTTATTCTTTATAAAGCAAAGGCAGAAGCCCCAGGTGAATTGTTGCTCTAGCTGACACTGTCACGCCTCCTCTTCTGTCAACAGGGCATTGTGGATCTACTGCAACTAACTTCAAAATATCAACCTCAGCCATGCTCAGGAGAAGAAAAAGGGCCATCATATCACCACATATTTCTCATAAATAAATGTGAATAATGAAAGGAAGTTAGAGTTTGGCCAAAGGCATGACAGGGCAGGAATAAGGACACCCTGAAGTCTGTTGAGAAGTAACATGATGCAGTAACAGGATGATACCAAGGCCGGAAGATAGATAGTTGCTATTATTTCTCACTGAAGCATTTACAAAGACCACCACTGCTATTTCTTCTCCTGTCCTTTTGTCTTGTCCGCTCAGACTGTGCATTTTCCAGGCCACGAGGACTAATGTTATTGCCAGTCCGGTCGCTCTGGGCTCTGGGTGAGGGCTAGGTGTGAGAGGGCTGTCCTGGCTGGGGTGGGAGTGCACAGCCTGCGGCGCAGAGCAGCTCTGCCTTGGCCACGGCTTCCCCTTGTCCAGGTGAGGCAGGCACCTGGCAGCTGCCACCACTGCTGGCAGCAAGGAGAGGAGGCACTGGAGGAAAAAAAGTCGCACCTCCACTCCTGAGACAGGCAGACAGCTTAAAAAATATGGTGGGCATTTTTCCATATAACTAGTGAATAATAGCAACAGAAACGCCCTGTCAGTCCTGCTCCCCTCCATACTTCCTGACTGGAAAGAAAAAACCAGTCAGGTCCTGAGAGGCCAAACCTTCCTGTGCAATTGAGACACAGTTGCCAGGCTGTGAGATCTGAGAAAGCTACGTGCTTTCCTAAGCCTGCAGGCAGTTCTGTTGACTGACGCTGTCTGAACGCTTTTCAGGAATGCTGACATATTTTCATGTTATCACTTTTCATGCAAACTTTTCCCTGAGAGCCTGCTTCACATCGCTCGGCATCGCATTGGGGGAGAGGAAAAGAGAGGAGAGCTGTCAAGACCCATCAGTAGTTGTCATGTTTGTACTGGTAGGTATATGCATAATGAGGGCTAATATTTTTTGACTGCAGAAGGTTGCAGTATCCTAGTGCTAGATGCCTGTGAGCGTATCTGGTGTGGTTGTGACAAGAGGGGATTTGTCTTGGGATACAGAGCCTTTTGCATCTGGTCTCTTGTGCAAATCAGGACAAGTTTGGCAGGGATTGAAAGTCTGTATCATCTGGTGACCCAAAAGAATAGGTCCAGATGGACTGGGCCTCTCATCACAGTTGGTGCCTTATTGACTGAGGGGCCAAAGCTGAACAAGCCTAGAAAAGGGACCCAGACAGTCTCACTGCATTTGAGTATCTTGCTTTGCTTGTGTCTTGTGGACAAAGAATTTTAATTCCTGAGCTTTATCAGTATGTCTCTTTGCATAAGCAATGGCTATTTCAAAACTAAAGAGAAAGCCCACAGTGATCATGTGAGAGTGAACTTCACTCCTTCCCCTGGATCCTCCATGCCTGAGCAGTCCTGGTCTAGCCCTGCTGCTTCACAGGCTTCAGGAAGAGCTCTGACAGTGCTGGGGGGGCTCTGCCTGCAAAGATAACCCCTATATCCCTTCCGCACCTGCTGAGCCTATGGAAAAACGCCACACAGCCTCCCCCACCTCCTGAGAAGGCAGAATCTGTGCCTGGAGGTCCTGGGCATTTGCATCGGCCCTCATGTCAAGGGCCAGCTTTTCTCTTTGAGAAGTTTATCAGGGCACCCGATCTAGAAATGAAACTTGGAAATGTCTGTCAGCATATCCAAAATGTCCCTAGCAAGATACAAAACAACAACACTCTGCGATAGCCTGGCATTCCTGAGCGAGGAATGTATTTTTTTCCTCCATCTCATTAATGCTCTTTGTTAACAGGTAAAAACCTGCAGTAATACCTGGTCCGTTGTTGAAAAATGCAGCTCAATTTGGAAAGTAAACTCTAGGCCGTCCCCTAATGAGTGTCCTAAAGGTCTGACCCCTTCCTCTGAGATCTTCCCCTCCACCTTCCTCCACTTGAGGAGATGCGCACAGCTGGAAGAAAAACAGGGTGGAAAGCCTCTAAAGGCAGACATCCCAAGAACTGCAAAGTACCCTTGCAAGGCCTTGTTATAATTGTTGCTTGCTTCCCCCATATGTCTGGCCATCCAAAAGGTTTAAGGAGTAACTGATCTGATAGCGTGTATGTGCCATTGATTTGTTAAGCTGAAGGTTTTTTTTTTTTTAAATCCTATTAACAATAGCGTTTGCAGAAGGAATGCAGATTAACCAGGTCTAATTGTATATCATTTGCATGAAGAATGAATTAAAAAGCAGCTTTGCAACACATTGACTCAGGATGTTATTGAGCCATTGAAGTCTTATGGCTCTGAGAGTTGGAGCTATTTAATTAGTGGGGGTGGGGTATGTGGCTGGAGAGAAAATAGCAGAAAAGAGGTGTTTTAATCAACGAAGCAGAGAAATCACAACTGTTAGAAGATGCGAAATTATTCCTTTCAGGCAAATAAACCAACCAAATAAATCAAAGTCCAACTGTATGAGAACTTTGCTGAATGAAAACCTGGTACTTGAATCGGAGTGAGGTGGTCATTTAGGAGAGTTCAATGCCTGGGCTTTCCCGGGCCAAGAGCTGTGGAGCCCTAGAGCCCTACTCAGGGACTGTAGGGCTCTATCTTCAACCGCATGCTCTAGCTGGACTTGTCTTTTTTTTTAGTTTATGCAGTTTAGGCTGCATGCAAGAAATCAGTGGGGCTATTTCTATTGTCTTTGATAGATTTCCGACCCGGCCCCCACAGCTGTGGCAGGAGCCACGGGTGAACTTGCACCCGCATTGCCATGGGAGACATAGCTATGAAAATGTGAGAGTAGTAGGGATGGGATCTCATGTCACTCTCCTTAGCTCACCCCCAAGGCCTGGCAGGGTGACGAAGGCAAGTCATTTTGCCTCTTTGGACCGTTGTTGTTTCAGCTGTTGAATAAGGACTGTGCATACCCCATGGAATGGAGCGGGCATCTGCATGGCTCCAGCAGCCAGGGCTCAAATCTGGACCATTTTGGTTCCTGGAGTAGCTCTGCATTTCACTCCAGTTCTGCCTGAATTTCATCAGTAAATAAAGCAGTCTTGGGGTATCCATTATCCGCTTCACAGGGGGAGATCTGAGGTCAGTTAATAATGATTGTGACAGAAATGCCCACTTTCTCTTCTCCTAATAGATACCACATAGACCATCTAAATCCCTCTATAGGCCTATGTATTGATTTCTGAATCTGGCGTATATTGGGTAACAGGTGCCTCATTCACTGCTTTATTTCCTAAGGTAATATATGTTAAAAATAATGATAAAAGTAACAATAATAGCACACGGTTGAGGTAGAATGTTGGATTTTTTTTTTTAAGGTCACGAGATCTCAGTCAAAAGTAAAAAATCTGAATTCTAATCCTGGTGAAAAACAGACAATGCTGTTAAAAATGATGGATTGGTTTCTCTCCTGACATATGCTTAAGACGTATGCTAAACGTATTGCATGCCTGCATATTAGAGCAGAATTAAGTTTCCTGAGTATATTTTTGCAGGCAGCATCTCACTTTGCTTTTGGAAGGTCAGATTTTTTAAAAGAGGTAGTCCTCATCTGAAGTGTCTTTAGAAGGCCATGCTCTGAGATGCCAAATTCACTCGTAGGAATTTAACTAAAAGGGGTGATTTGCCGTTAGACAGATGCTAAGGTGTCTAATGCAAGCCCTCAAATATGATACACTGACATGGAAGCAGATACATGATAATGGGACCATACGCATGTTGTGTGTGGGCTGCAAACCTTTATTACAGTGCTATTATTCAAAGGGATCAGAACATTTGAAATCATACTTAAAGAACAGAGCTGGACTTAGTGCTGCACTGCCTGAGGGCAAGAGACAACTAGTCACATTCCATAAAGGTAACACTTGTATAAATACTGCTGGCAACTATTGTAGATGAATTATTTTTTTGTTCACTGCCATACTAATTGTGTAAGTTTACACTACAGGATCATCAGTGAATCCACAATTCAGCTACCATGCAAAACACAATATTTAAGGCAATAGGAAAGTGACACAGAATGAAAACTTCCTAGAGAAGGCCTGTAGGTCTACAAACAGTGTATATGGACCAAACTGTTTCGGCAATTACAAAGTTATGTGGAATAACTTTTGCACTGAAACTTACCTTCAAGAACTGGTTCCTCTCTTTCTGTTTCAGACCATGAGGCGGTGAAACAAAGGATATTTTCTTAACTGGAAATGGGCATAGGAGTGAAGCGGTGCAAATGTAGCTGATTTGTAGGATGGCCTTTACTACTGACAAGGGTTTGAAGCCATTTAACCTATACTACTTCATATAGGCCCGTAGACTGGAATCAAGCTGGGAGGGAAAAGCATACGTGAAAGGACAGTATTTTTCCTTTCTAAGTCAGGCAGCTCTCTCCTAAATCTTATAGCACTTTTCTGTTGCACGTGGTGGTAGCTGATTCTCAGTCTTACATTTGATTACAGCTTATGCCCAATGGGCTTGCGCTGATATGGACTCCAGCCTGCTTCTGTTGCTCTTGAAAAGGAGTTTTTGGATTCCCTGTCATAACCCCAAAAATCTGCAAGGAAGCACGACTGGAAGGGCCCTGGAGAAGTCACGTAGTCCACCTTCCTGCCCTGGGTGATGGTCCTCAAGAAAGTTGGTCTTGGTAAGTGACGATCTACATTGTTCATAAAAGACTCCGGTGCAGGAGATTATGAAGTAATCCCAAGTAATGCCCAAGTAGCCTGATGCGCACTTATTACCGGAAAGTTTCACTGACTTCCAAGTCTAAGTCTTTGTTGCAAATTAAATCAGCTTCTTCTTGCCCTGCCCTGGTGGAGTGGGAGAACAACAGATCACCGCCTGCTGTAAACAGCCTTTTGCATATCAGAAGACTATTATTTAGACTAAACAGACTCAATTATTTTGATATTCAGAAGGCTGTTTTTCCTGAACCTTTTATCTGTACTTTGCTGTTCCTCTGGAGTCTCTCCAGCTTGCCTGCATCTCCCTCAAAGTGTTCTTCCTCCAACTGTGGCCCTGCTGTGCCACTGGGCAGGTGATAATTGCACACCACATCACAGGCACGACATCCCCCAGAGTGAGACCTGCCGTTCTTGCTGCAGGCCCTTCCTCGCTACCCCGGTTTGGCGTGGGGGCCGCTGGCTCTCCTCAGCCCTCTCCTGCAGCTCTGCTGCCCACCGCTAGGTTTGCCCATGGGCACCACGACTCCCCTTCCTCGTGCTGCCCTTGGGCTCATCCTCAGTGACACCCACTTGATGATGCCAGCCCATTTCTCTCATCTTCTATTTTGATTTCAGATCTAATTTTATTCCTGCAGAGTGTTGGAGATCCTTCCAGATCTGTGGTCTTTGAAAAATTGTGAAGTGTATCCGATATCCCCTCACTCAAGGAACTAATGATAGTACCAGTGCGCTCCCTTGATATTAGCTTTGTTTCCTCTCTTGGTGTTTCCTTCTAAATTGACAGGGGCTGTTGAAAATAGTTTTCTTGAGCAGTGAAGCACCCAGGAAAGTCAGGCTTTTGATCTGGAGAGAAGCGTTCTTTCCAGCTGCTTACAGTAACTCAAGTATAAACAGCTAGGCAAGCAAAACAGGCAGGCATTTATTATAGTATATTGTTTATTACATACCCCTCCCTCTCTGCAAACATCTTGGGGCATCCTAGTGATGCATGCACTCAATCCAAAGTAAGGATTCAACTCCTGTCTTATAGTAAATTAAGCATGAAATACTAAGTGTAAACATTAGATTTTTCAGCTTGATCTTTAAAAGGGAGCAAAATCCTTTGACATGCAAAATACAGACCTAAGTTGGAGACCTACCCCTAAATTATATAATGTGTTTTAGAAAAACAAATTTATTAGAGGAATAAATAGTGATTTTTGGTGGCAGTCAGCATTTGTTTTTTCATGCCTGACAAAGAGTTTCAAACGCTGATTTGTCTGAAAATTGAATGAAGCTTTGGCTATGCAGTTGCTTATGATACCTCCATAAAAGGTTATTTTTATGTGTACAGTAAATCTCTTCCACATTAAATGCACGCACAAACACAGACGTACGCACAGTTATACGTATATAAGTTTCATCTTTTCTCTTAGGACAATCTTCTAAGAATACTGCGGAATCTGTTACATCCTCTTTAGTATTTGTAGATGTTTTTGAAACATTTTTCTGTTTGTTTGCTTATATCCTGCCTTGTAAAAAAACATCCGTTGTTTCTTAAATTTAGCCTTCCCTGTTAAAGAGGTGTATATTTTGCTAGCAGGCTGTGAATACCCTATCCTTCCTGCTACATGTATCATAGGATGCTAAGCAAACAGAAGAATATCTAAATTGAGACATGGATGTCTGAAAAGAATAAACTAAATAATTCTCAACCGAAATTTTTTTCAGTGTAAAGAATACTGAAAAAGTATCTAGACTTCAATACCATAAGGTTTTTTTTTTAGATGTTAAATGCCATTAACAAATTCCCCTTCGACTTGCACAACATAGAAATACAGAAATGGGGTTGAACTGTGCATTTAATTAAAAGCAAAATGAAATTTTGAGAAATGATTAAAGAAAACCTCATAGACGTGTGCAGAATAGGCTCTTAATTCTCGGGTTATGGTTTGCACACACCGATTGAGTCTGTATCAGTCAGAACAAAAAAATCCATATACCTATGTTATTTTTCACTTAGAGCTTATAATAGCAATAATGACCTTGGTACAGGACATTTTCTGGGGATTAATAACAAGCTGGGGTTAATGGTCCTTGACTGCACCTTGAGCCATCAGCTCGTCTCAAATGGTTATTAATCCCCAGGGGTAAGCCTGCACCTCCATTGTGAGCCTTAGATATTATTTTAGCTGATATAGGTTTATGCGCATTGACAGCTGAATGCATCACTCATAAATTCTGCTATTACCATGCAAATAATTTTAAATATTGAGTAGCAATATACTTTAGATGTTTTGTGTCGACCTAAAGGCACTGTGATATCCATTACATTTGATTTTTGCTTTTTTAACACACTTTTCTCTTTGTCTCACCTATAGACAAAAGACATTGTGCCAGGAAACCCTGACCACTGTAGACGCTGAGCTGCAGACGTGCACCGGGCTTGCCATGCCATCTTTTATGGACTCTGCTATACCCATTTAATGCAGTCTGTTTGATTTGATAGCTACAACCTTCTCTTTCTGAGATCTCTGTAATATCCAGGAGGTATCAGTATCATGCACCCTTGAGGGGGAACTGCAGAGCACATATATTTTTTCTGTACTATCTCCTGTCTATCACTGCATTAATTTTTTTTTAATGGTACAAGGACCTTAACAAGATTTTAGATGAGTAATGGTTAATAAAATATATTTTTGTTTGTTCTAACACAGGAAAAAATGAAGACTACTGTTGGCTTTCTTTACTGGAAAAATGTGACAAAATCTTTACAGTTTCTGAACAGAGATGCTGTGTCAAGAGGCAATGAGGTACAGCAGCAGGAATGAGACAGGATGCTGAAGTTTAGACTCTCCATTTTCATTACATGCTTGATACCGTTAGGATAACGGTGACAGGAAACCAAGGGTCACTAGATTTAGAGATGACTTAACAAAATGCGTCAGCGTGCACTCCGTTTTCAGCGCATGCTTCAGTTCGTCCCAAGCCAGCTGAGCCCTGGAGCGCCTGTGGGCTCCCTCCCATGAGGTTACGCCAGGACGCGGGTCACCACCACGGCTTTATCCAGATGGGACCAGAATAGTAGCCTCGGCGTATCTCCTCCGGAGTCCGAGACTAATATGCCACAAAAGTAAACGATGCCAGAAAGAAGTCCAGAACAGTGTCCCTATGAAGTAGCCAGACTCCTTAAAAATTGTGAAGCTCCCCAACATGGGCTCCCTTTTAGTTATGTGCTACTGTAGGAACTGGCAGCCCCGACTGCGCTAGTTTCTCTCAGTGACTTCTGTCCCTGGCTTGGTTATCACCTGGCCTTTCATAGGAGCTTTGGCAAAGACAGGTGGCCCATATTGGAGAAGTGCTGCAAGAAGTCTGTCCCTACTGCTGGGCCTCACCTAAGTCTCTCTAGTTCAAGAATTACAGTGCTCAAAACCCTCCGCTCTCCATAGATCTCTGAGCTGGGACAGAGGTAGGTGTGCCTTCATGTCCCAAGGTCTGGCAAAGATCTTCCCGGCTGCCCTCTTTGATAACTGACAGCTGGTTAAAAAAAGGAAGAAAAGATTTCTGCCTGACTATTCTGGGAAATCAGTTAAGCTTATTTAGAGCAAAGCATGAAAAATACCTTTAACCTGGTCTCTACTTCCTGCGTAAATTACTCTTAGACCATATAGCCAAGAACACAAGCCTCAGACTCATACGACAGCAACACACATCTCCAGTAATCACTGGGCGGTAATTTCTTCTCTATCCAACTGTTTGTAGAGGGCCAAAAATCTCACCTGATTTAAGTGAGCTGATTTTCATCACCAAGAAGATTAGATCACCAGTTCATGCGAATTTGATCCATAGCATCTGATTTTACATGTCACTTAATTTTATGCCCGTGAATTCCAAAAAATATGCCTGACTGCTCCAAAGTGCTTGCTGAGACAATGCAAGGAGATTAAGAGAAGACGAAACTTAGAGTCCATTTCAGTACTGAAAATACGGCTACAAGATTGATTGATATTATATAGCTTTGTACTTTCTATTTGATCAACAATAAACACTGATTGAGATATGCTGATAAATGTCTTCACTTTTCATACTCAGTTACTGTTATTGAATTAATCAGATTTTCTACCTAGCGTATTTTATGGAGAATACAGCCACCTGCCTTATTACAGATGTACAAATGGCTGAAAACAACATCCTGGTTTGAGGTCCATATGTCAACATCATTCAAATTCTCAACTAATTTCAAATTTTAATTAGCTGCAATTTTTAAAGTTTCTCAATGCTGCTCGTCTTGCACTCCAGGCAGAGCTCCCATCCCTGGGGACTCAGGTCCTGCGAGGGCACCTTGAGCTCCTTTGGCACTGGCTGTCAACCTCCTGGCAGAGGTGTGCTCGCCTTTAAGCTGTAAGCCTGACTGGCCATGGCGTGAAGACCCTGGCTGCAAGGCAGCCCCCTAACCCACTAGCTGCAGGTTGGGAGTCTCCCGAGATCAGCATAGCCTCTCTGGCAGAAAATGACTCCGAAATACTCTGCCACAGGTGTAAAACTTGCACTCAAATGGCTACATATTTTCCAGCCAAGCTGTATGTGGGTATTGTTGCCGTGGCATTCCCAGAAAACATTTTGTAAAGTTAGTATCTTAATCCTGGCTTTACTCTAGTGAAGATTCTCCAACATGCATTTTATTTGTCACCAGGCTTCCTAGCCCTTAATGTTATTGAGTTTTAATAGCATCAACTTTCAGAACAATGCTGAGAGGGAAGGTAACATCAGTGACCTTGAGGTAACAATAACCTTGCAGGCGCATAAAGCCATTTATCACTGCGCAGCTCCTTTCATTAGGAGATCTGAAGCTGCTTCATAAAGATAGGTGTTTGTAGCACTGACACTGTGAAGCCATAATCCCTTATGAGGACACTGTGATCGTATCACAATGCAAATGATTACCACCATACACTCCCCATATTGGTACACTTTGATGTCTTTTGTTCAGTTACTTACCTAATTAATATTTCTGATAATTTTAATCTTTAAACCCTGCTATTATCCTTTGTTGATATCTATCCATCGGGTTTCCTAAGCGTTTGCATTATCTCTTTCACTGTGTATATAAAGTGCCCTCTTTAAAGAAGTAAGGTGTTACTTCTTAAATATCAAATTAATTTCTACAGAAAAGCCAGGCAAAAGACAGATTTTCATTTGGTGTAAATAAATGTAGCTCCTAGATTCTGACTTCCACTAACTTCAGGTAGTTACAGAAATAAAATCTGCTAATTTCTTTAATGGTCGGTAAAAATGCAACCCTGTGAAGTACTATGTTATAGCTCTGTATCAAGGAATGACAAAATGTTGAATTTACCACGTCAGATTCTGGCCTCCGTTTTGGTAATGTAAATTCAGAGTAAGCGTGCTGAGATCAGCAGCACCTCTCCAGATTTACACCAGTTCAATTTAAGTCAGACCAAAAATGGTTTAATTTACTTCTTTTCTGAACTGTATTGAATGCTTACTAAGGACTAGATAGGCACTCTGGAGACAGCATTATTGCAAACCTCTGACCTTTATAAAAACTAACCTCTATTTTATTTCCCTTAATTTTATGGATTCTAGGCTTCCATTATTTTATTTCCTAATTCAGCACCATCATGCAGATTGTCCATTTATCCACCTCTGCGGCAGCAGCAACCTTGATCCCCGTGACAGTCAAAGGCGAAGGACTTCCTGAGATTAAATATATGAGTCCCCATGGCGAATCCAAGATGAATGTGTGCTGTGTGTTGCTTAAATTGGTTGCAGCCGTGGCAGGCGCTGCGTGTTCGCAGGGGGAGTGGAAGGTGCTCAGCCTCCGCTGGGGTGCCCTAGCATGGGGCAGGACCCGACCCGGTGAGGTGGTGGCCCGGTGTGCTTGGCAGTGCTTGGGAATGAGGCGCCCGCCTGCCACCACAGCCCTTGGCTGACTCCTGCTAGATGGCTATTAGGTGGCCTCTGAGCCTCAGGCAGCGGGGTGCAGGTGCGGAGAAAAAGCATTTCAGCCTTTATTTTTCTTCCTAACTGAGCCGGGGACTTTGCACTGTTTTTTATGTAGAGCAGGAGAGCAAGCGGATATGTGTCACGCATACTCTGATGTATCACTTCTAATTATCACTTTCAATTTACAGTTGCTGCCAGCGTTTATTTATTCTCGCTTCAGAACCTCTGCTAACACCTTGCCAATACCGAAGGCCTCCTTTTCAGAGAGGCAAGCCTTTTCAGGGGCTGCTAAAAGGGATCGGATGCAAACGAGGTGTCCCGATCCCTCAGACAGCTTTGCAAACGGAGGCTGAACGTGCCCCTCCACGCCCCCGACGCGAGCGCGTAGCCAGTGCCCCGAGCCCCTCTGTGCACAGAGCCGAGCAGTTACCGGTGTAATCTGCATTCACGGGGGCAGCGGCTGGAGCACAAAATGTGATTTAGCTGCTACTGAAACGCACCACTGTCTCCCCTATACATCTCGCTCTGCTTGGCTCTTCAGCGCGGGCCGTGGGTCACGGCCAAGCCTTCTCGCGGCGGTGATGGATAACGCTGCGGGGAACAAGGGCGGCTGCGTTTCGCTCCCTGCCTTTGCCAGCCAGCTGTGCCGTGACTCAGCTGCATGAGTTGCAGGGTTGTTCCAGCCGTGGGGCCCCCAGGGTCTCCCCAGAGCGCTCCTGCAGCACCGCGCAACCTGAAAACCAAGGTCTGGGCTCATATACCTGCGTGGTTGGGCCAGCGCGTTTCTGAGGTGGCCCAGTGGGGCTGCAGGTACTGGGTTCGTGCGGCTGTCAAAGAGCCGCTGTCCTCGCTCAGCCCTCGGTCCACGGCAAGCCGCAGCCCGACGGTAATGTAATATCCATTACACTATTACCACTGGGCACGCTCACAACGAGACCGAGCTTAATAGCTCTAGTCATTTGTCTTTCACAGCAAGCTGCACATCCGAAACAGGGTGATTAGAGCAGGGCCGAGCGTAACTGAGGGCCAAGGAGCGGTTGCCTTACTTCAGCAGACGCCCACATAAAAGGGAGCTTTTACAATGCGAGTACAGTAACATTTGCACGGCCATGCTTAATCTGACAGTTATTTATTGCGCTGGGTTAGATAAAAACCTCCATGCAGAAAGGAATCAAGGCCTGAACTCAATATGTGCCAAAACTCACAGATGGCCCTTTTCTCAGACAAATGGATTTGAGAAGAACAAGCGAAACCTTGAAGGTCGTGCAGGAATTCAGCGTGGGTACCTGCTTTTTCAGCCGGCACCTGCAGCCTCACCGCCTATAGATGCACCCAGCTCTTCTGCGCGGGCAAGCTGGCTGCGGCCACAGACCTCACCTCCCAAACAGATAAATATGCATGCTCAGAGCCTGATTGCAATCGAGAGAAATGAAAAATCCTGCTTTAGAAGAAAGGAGGGAGGAGAAGGAGGGATTTGGAGCGTACCTTGTGATAGATGTTTTTCCGTGGCAGGTGGGGAGGGGAAAGCTTGGAGGGCAAAGGGGATGGGGAACTGAAATGGTGGTGGAAAGGACAGTGGGACTTGTCCTGTCCCCAAGAGTAGGAGAGCACTTGGAGAAAGTTGGGGGGTGGGTCTGAGAAACAAATCACAGAGCTGGGGAGCGAGCTACAGTGAAACGTGTATCTCAGCGCTGATAACGCAATCTCCTTTAACCACATTCGCTAGTGTGAATCACATAGTCAAGAGCCCAAGGTGGCAAAACAGTTCAAATGATAGAAAAATAGTGTGGAGACAGTGGTGCTGGGGGGTGGGGACTGGAATCATTAGTGAATTTGAATTCAACTAATCTGCATGTATTTTTTCAAACAAAATTGCCCTGCGATCTTTTTCGAAAGGAAACATTTGAATTTTCGGCTTGAAATGATGCTTTCTTTTAATAGTTGTCATGACTGAACTTTCAGTGGGTTATCTCCATTGCCCATAGCATAAAAGACCCCTTTGTCTTGCTTTCTCTAATTTTCCCCCAAAACGGAAACTTTCAATTTTTACGCAACATAAAATGATGATTTTTAAGCTAATTTTTAAGCTAAGTATCGCAGTTACTTGGGTAGCTGTTAAAGCCCAGCCTAGGCAGAGATACAGTTTTGGAAAATCTCACAGAGTTGGGGGAAGAGAGACTAATCTGACCGCTAAAGGGAGAAAGAGGAAAGTGGAGCCTACGTATGGTGAGAAACTTTACAACACTCAAAGAATTTAATATATTCTACATAATTTCACGTATACATTTCATATGTCTATACACGGACTTATCCAAAGCCCATATGTGAAAAAAGATCAGCGACACTTCACTTCAACCAACAGTGGTGGAGAGACCTTTTTGGTTTCTGGATCAGAAACTGCTCTTGCTCAGACTGAGTCACCCTCTGCTCAAGTGCTCTGCTTGTATCGCTGAGAGAGGCATTAGCAGCACCAAAAGTAACACAGCACTCACTATGGAGTGAATGGCCTTGGACCCCACTTGAGCTCAGCTGACAACAAATGCCATGATAGAGGGTCCCAGCTGAATATTTTAGACTGAAATTCAGATCTGCATTTTCTAAAATATTGGGTGAGGAGTTCCTCCCACCGCAAGGTTTTAACCAACCTGCCTTCAGCTCTGATATTCTTCTAGGGATGTGTGAAGGCCAAGGAAACTGAAATTTCTATATCTACATGACTGAGCCAGTTAGTTAGATTAATGCTTTTATTAGTAAGGTATGGCATTATAAGGATAAACCCTCAAAAGCAAGATTTCCACTCCCAACAAGTTAGGAATTTAATTTTCTCTAAGAAACCAAGTCACAGGCAATATGACCTAAAGCTGAGGAACAGTGGTAATGAATGTGGAAGACTGGACAATGTGAAAAGTAAAAGACAACCAGCAGGTGGAATTAGCTATGAACATTTGGCTCTCTTCTCTCTCCACAGGCAATTGCATACACAAGCTAACATTTGGCAAGCCCAAATGCTGATGTTAAATGAAATACCAGATGTTCCTTGTGACCCACAAACACTCTCTTCAGCCCTTACTGCTAATACAGCAGGAGGGTCTCCTTATTCCATGTCCTGGGCAATGGCACCTAATTGACACATCGACATGTTTTTCATGGCTTTTCATAAAGAGAAAGCTCTTCCTCTGCAAAATCCTGTCCCCAAAGTAACATTCACTGACGTGTGTGATCGTTTGCTATGCTGGTCTCACTCATGTATTGTTCGCAAGTGGACCTAACGTTTAAACACAGACAATAAGTTTATCACACAGATGACTAAGCTTTGCATAAAATGCTGTTATTCTGCCAATATCTGACATCAGATAAACTCAGTTTATTTTACCCAGTTGTGTCAAAAACATATGAAAAAGCCAGTTTTATATGATGTTTGCAAAACCACGATTAGCAAAGTCATGTTTACCCAAAAGCTTCCTGGACCTATGGGATCACACGTAAAATGTTTTGAGACAAGGAGTTATGCAAGTGTGTAGTATGCAAGCAACTGACACAGGAAAGTGAGGGTCTCTAGGCTGTATTTCCACAACATAACTCCTTTTTATTCATAACAATAATACAAGCCTCTCTGTTTCAGCCTGTTGTTGATCAAACACATGGTTTATTTCTCTTGTTAGAAGGAGCAAACCACATACGGTGTCATGTCAAAGCCACAGGAGAATAATATGGTTGTCCTAGATTTATCTGAGTAATATTGCCTGTTGCCTGATTAATAAATGTACAGGGGAGTAGAAGGCTTATATAACTATAAATTGCAACTTATAGCTACACCGTGGATTTCATAACTTTTAATTTAAAAAGCCATCTGTCAAACTCTATTTAGCCTAAAAGGGAAAAAATAAAAGAAAGACAAAATGTTGGGTCTATTGTATTTTCAAAGCATTCGCCCTTTTCAATATTGAATGGTCATGGACATGGAACATTTCCAGCGATCAATACAAGGACGGGAAGAAGTTTTCCAACACTGCTGAATGGCTTCTACAGAAGCTGCGATCAAGATGGTTTGGAGGGTTTGTTGTTTTTTTTTTTGTATTTTATTTCCTTGCTTGGTAATACTCATTGATTTAAATATTAATATAGACCTGATGTTAGTCTTGTCTTCGTAATATTTTGCACCGAATGAGTTTTTCTCCCTGTAAAGTGCACAGTGTATACGAATGCAGAGAAGGATGCCCTGACTGTAATTGTTGTCATTATAATTAACCCAGAACATAAAGAGAAGAACGGGTTTGCCTGGGAACGACCCTCAGGTCAAATACTCATGTCAAAAGGACCACATGGTTTAGGACCTTTCACTACTTAGAAGAGGGCTTCAGCTGGTGGATGAGTGCGTGAAATGCCCTCAGATCCCTGTTTGGAAGGTGATGCTGGGCTCCGAAGGCACCTGCCATGGCTCGGCAGAGACACACACTCACCCTGGCATGTCCAAGCACAGGATTTGAAGCTGACTACTGTAGCACCAGGAGCCTCTCAGGCGAAGCCTTTGAGAGCCGCTGAGATTCATAACGTAACCTGCCCACTCAGCACAACCCTGTGATCCTTCGGCAGCAGGAGAACTGACGTTGGGTTTAAAGCTAATGAGTTTCCCAGCCAAGCTTGAGCATCTAGGAGGTAGACACCGTGAGTATAAAATGCGCTTATCGTGAAGTCTTCTGGAAAGATACAAAGTGGCTTCTTGTTAGCTCTTCTTGATCTGACATACTGTTGTTGTTCTGATTAGACTTCCACATTGATGCTTAGTTTATGTTGAATAGAAACAGTGGCACATGATGTGTGGTCCAAGGAGATCTGAGCAAGTGAGCACTGAACCAAATCTGGGACGGATTAAGGTCTGTTATGGGATGTACATTGATGTTACATTTGTGTTGCAGTGCTATAACATTTGAATCATGATGTCGTGATATGCAAGATAAAGGCTGGGGGCCCCTTTACAGTTAAGATCATTATGGCTCTGGCACAGCACAGTGAAAAGCTGCAGAGATGAGAGGGAACTGCGAGTGGGAAAGAAAAGCTATTAAATGAAAGCCCATGGACTGGTGTGTCTAACATGAAAGACTCGTCAGACTGTGGCACGTAGTTGTAAAGCAATTAGAGACGGGTTTGAACCACAGCTCCCAGTTCTAAATACCTTCACTCTGTGAGCAATATGGAGCCAGATCCAAGCCTTATTCCTTAAACTCAGTTCTGCTAGAGTATTTCCCTCCCTTTCCTCTGTTTTGGCTTTGGGAAAAGCCTACACTCCCCAAACGGTAGTGAGGAGATCATGAGGTAGGTCTTTATACTAAAGGCTGCAAATTGTTCTTTGGGGTTGATAGAGATTTGGTGAGCACCAGACTGTGGCCCTGAGGGGAATGAGAAAATGGCCCCCAGTGATGCAGCTGAAGCAAATGGAGGTGAATTGAAATTTCCTGGGTTTAAAGGCTAATGCCACAAGCAGGAGGGTGTATTCACTGCCATGTGCCAGCTCAAGTGATCCAGAAGGACAAGGTCTCTACTTAACCTGTCGTGGTGTGAACTGGCAGCAGCTTCCTTTATGTCATTGGGGCTACGTTGGCACAAACTAGGTATGAAAAAAGTGCAGCAAATCTCGGCCTAACAGTCCAAACCCATAGATGTAACCGTTTGCCAAAATTCAACACATTGGGTTTCTGAATTTCTATGTTAGGCCAAATTATGAATGAGAAAGAGACTACATGGAAAATTTACTCTACTGGACTGTAACTATTTTTGTGTTCAATTTCTAACAGCTGTTATTTTCCCTTATTTTATTCTGTCATTTGTTTCCGTCATGGAACTGAGATGTGTGGGGTTGATTTTGTACAATGATTGTGCCACAGTGACTATGACTACCTTGCTCTACTGTACATTAACATAGTAGCAGTAACACTGCAGTTATTGGTGATCCCTGCTTGACACACGTTTGTTTTAAAGCAAAAGGGCAAAGTCCAGGAGACTTTTGTGCATCCCTGAACGAACTGCTGATAACCAGTCCAACAACACTATTATTTGTACTTATTTGTACTTCAGCTGCATTTACAGACCAAGTCAGGGGTCAGGTCAAAGCACATTAGTAAATCAGGGTACGGATATGGCATAAAGACAGCCCTTCGCCTCAGCAGTTTACACTCTTGAGGCCATGTTCTGGGTAAGCTGAAATAGCTCCATAGGTCCACTGATTTCAGCAAAGCTATGCTAATTTGCTGTGGCTGAAGATCTGGCTGTTGGAACTTGGACATGTTAGGTGGATAAAGCACATACATACACCAAAGTGGCAGATGCGGGTTGGGAGGATGAGGCAGTAGTGAAGGGAACTGTGCTGAGCAGAAAGGCGCAACGCCCAGCCCATGCTCACTTGGTCAATGCCAAGTGACGTTAAAATGGACTACTGCTCTTACTGGCTAGGTGAAATGCCCCTATCTTGTATGCAGGCACTTTCTGGAGGACGCTCCTTCTAGGAGACTCAGCTTTGGGAATCAGTTGGGATCTTCTACACCTCCATCGCGCAGCCTCTGGGGTTATTATCTGTGCTGGTTCAAAGATGCCAAGTGCTAAGCACTTAAAATGCTCCTAGACTCAACACTATTTGAGCTCTGTAACGTTTGCTGCCTCATTTTAACTGTTGCAAATGACTATGCAACACAGGGTAAACCAGAGCTAGGTTCGCACAGGCCTTTTTGTCTTCTTTGCTGGATATAGAAGAGTTCACTTCCTCTGGCTTCTGATCCTCTTCTTTGACAGCGTCCGTTAGCATCTGAAGTAGAATCACTACTCCGGAAAACTTTCAGAAAAAATATGCATCATTGCCACAGGCAGTGCTCACCCAACTCCTTACCAAGGAAGTTGCCTGATACCCTACATACGGGCCAGCTGCCCTGCCTGCCAACTGGCTAACCTGCTTGCTACCTTGGTAAGTACCAGCCTAACCATTCCTACCTCATTCTGTATTTATGCATGTTTCACCATGCACTCATGGAGACCTCACAGCATTTTATTACTGTTCTCCTGCAATTCTCTGTCACTCCGCTGCAAAGCCTCAAAGCTCCAATCTCATGTACAGTGCTCTCATTATTATTCCTGTTCAGGCTCTTCTGCTCTCTGTCATTCTGGTTCATTCAGTATTTCTCTGTTCTCCTTGATGCTTTTCCCTCTACTTTCCGCTCACATTTGCCCTGCTTTGCTCCTCCCCCCATTTTACATTAAACATTTCCTGATTCATTGCTTCACATTCCCTTTTGTGCTTCATCCCATGACTCATTTTACAGGAAAACTCCGTTTTTCACCCTGGATGTTTTGGAGCACGGGGGCTGAGGGCCAGAGAGGCTAGGAGAAGTTTGCAGAGGTTTTGGGAGAGACAAGACCCATGTTCAGTTTCCAGTCCTGCCAGCTGATGCTCTTGAAAGCAATCTATTGCCCCTACTAATTTTCTATTCTTGATCTTCTCTGCTGCAGTGGGACAGTCCTACCCCCTGGCACCTCAGGAAAGAGGTATCCAGCATGTCACAACTACCCAAGAAGGCTCAAGGTTAGCTTTCACCTTTTCAACCTCTTGCCTTTGCTCATCTGTAAAATACCTGTAGATGTGAATTCCCCCAGCCCTGTGGCTGTGAGACACAGTGACTGTGGCAATGGCAGGGAAGAAGGGGGAGTCTCTCATTTTGTTTGCTTGTGGTCATTTCTGATGATCATGGGAAGTCCAGGTATATGTTCCCTGCTTTCTCCATTCAGGAACGATCTAAGAGAAAAAACTTTGCCGTGGACCCTGCAGTATAGGAGTGTGAATGTGCGTTTCTACAGATCTGATGAGCCTCTTTACTATCCCTGCTCCTGCTGACGCTTCGGAAAGATATTGCTTTTGTTCCAGGGCAGATGGCAGACATATATTTGAAGTTGACAGGAAACAGTTCGCTCTAATCATTAATGACAGGGGAACTTGACTGTACCTAGTAAAAGTAGCTTTTGTATGTGTGGGAAAAGCAGCCCTACTGCAGGAAGAGCTCTGAGCAGGTGCCCAGAGATTCACCTCCCTGCTCTCTGCAACCTCCAGAACAGGAATGACTGATTTTTCAGAATTAAGCCGATTCTGATGGCTTCAAAGTTTCGATGTCAAGGTTCCCACACTCCTTGTTATTTCACCCCTGGAGGGGAAGGGGTGCCTAGGACAGAGCAAGGAGAAAATGAAAACCTAAAACAACCAGTCATAGCAACTGTATTCAGAAACTTTGAGCAAGGGGGAAGCGCACTTCCACCCGTTGCCCAACTTCCTGTTTCAGGCAGTTCCTTTCTGCTAGCCCTGTGCGGATGAAATTTGCAGCATTTTGTGTGTCAGCAGCACACAGCACCCTCCCCTCCATGACCTCTTCCTCCTCCGTATGGTATGCTGAGCCACAAGGACAGCGGGAGAGCTGGAGAACTGGCTGTTCTGGGACTTTTCCAATTCATAAAAATGCACTTCTGCTGCCTCAACAGAGGAGGGGGGGGACATCCAGGAAAGGAAGGGAATCCCCTGGACTCAGCAAGTTCCTGCTCCTGCTCTTGTCATCCTGCTGTCTTGTGGCAGTAATCCTGTTGTCTTCAGTGAGAGTTAGATTAGCTGCTTTATCCGCAGCTCTGAGCTGCATGCTGAACACCACAACACCAGAGCTGAGATAATGAATGCTCAGAGCTAAACTTTGCCGTGTTGTTCTAGTAATTAAACCTTCACTATGTGTGCTGTGCATTGTAGACAGCCACTCCAGGCAGCCCTGGCCTTGTATTGCATAATGTTCTGTAAAAAATAAGAACTCGTCCTGCCCCAGGGAGTTTACATTGGAAACATCTGAGGTATATCATCAGTTGTTGTTTAAGGAGAGGTGAGACTGGAAGGAGCAGAGGAAGGTAGTGACTGTCTTGCAGTCATGCTCTGAGGCCAAGTCCTTGGTTACTGTCTTAACCTTGGATGTGCCAGTGAAACAACTACGTAGAGCAGGAGAGACAGGGATTTGGTGGTGAGAAATGAAAATGTGAAAGAAACTGACTTTTTTGCTTTAAGTATGTCAAATTCAACTATCAAGGAAAAAAACTTCAAGGGGCACCTCAGCCTCTTTCTCCCACTCAAAAAAAAAAAAAAAAAAAAGAGGTCTACCTTGTACAGGAGGTAAAAATAAGCTCCAGCTATGAAATCTTCCATAATCAGCCTTGGTATAAGCAATAGGTTGAGAGTACCCCCAGACTTTCTGTGTGTATCATCTACCAAGCACCCACCATAGGTAGCCACAGTGCATCCTTCCAACACTACCCACCACTGCTTTGAACATCAGGTTTTTACAGGTAGAATTTCCTTGTAACTTGGAGGGTGAATAATCCAGTCTCATTGAAAATAGTGCATATTGGAGGGTCGATGCTAGGACATGGAAGAAAAGTCACATTGGAGAGGGAAGGTATAGTTTTCTGTGAAGAAAGCATGTGCCACCTCCCATGGGGATCCATCACAAACTACTGCCAAGCTTGACAAGAGCATGTTGATAATTGGTGTCCCTATATGTGTATATATATATTTTAAATCAACCTCTGAGAAAGAGCCAGCTCAGAGCCAACAACCAGCTCAGAAACAGTACCTCCAGAGCAATCCTGGGATTTAGAAGTATTAAAAACATCTGTTTTCCACAAGCAGTAGATATCAAGGTTCATGGCAAAGTCATCAATTTGTTGTCCTGTGGAACTATGCCTTATTCTGGGGAATGTCCCTCTAAAGTCATGCATTGCACCATTGCGTTTCACCATTGCAGGATGCCCTGGCTGGCAGAGTGTGAAGAGGGCTGGCAGCCTCAGAGTCTGGCTGGAATATGTAAACTTGCAAGGGAAGTCTCTGCAGGAATGGGAATGAACTCAGCGCCTCTGAGGCCTGATCAAACAGCTAAATTTTCTCCCTTGCTGAGTGAAAAAGCACTGAGAACAGTTGCACATCATTTTCTGCTGCTTGGACTGGGAAAAGGACAAAAAATTTTCTTGAAGAAATAAAATTGGATCATCCCAAGCTGTTGGTTATAGAGTGAAATTCGGTACCATTTGATCCCTGCACTTGACTTAATCATCCACTCTTTGATCATATGAATATTCTTCAGGCAACACAATGGTATTCATTTTAGATTTTTTTTTTAATCCGTCTGTCAGACTGATGTGCAGATTGAATACAGATACTTGCATGGTTTTCTGTGTGACACTTAAAGCAGAAAGACTATTATATTTACAGCACTTTCTTCTTTTAAGAGAGTTGACACTCCCAGTCTATTTGAAATCCATGGGTAAGTCTTTCTGTGAGCGTGTCTAATGTTCAGAACATCAGAGACTGCTAAATCACCGCAGCCAGGCAGAAGCTGGGCACTGACAGATGCTGTTTCACTGTCTCTGATACACTCTGCCAAAGCACCTAGCTTCCCTGTCATGGCAGTTCTGGGTCCTTCCTGAACTGAGACCCACACTCATGTCCATAAATACACAGCAATGTGCTTGTGCCCGACAAGTGTCTGCGGGAAGCTGTCACCATGAAGTCTCAGTTCCCCATAACTTCTCAGTAGTCTCAACAAGAGAAGCTATGTTCTAGAGGTGAAAGGCTGGTGCATGCTGCACTGCAAATAACAGGCCCTGCAAATTCTGCTTTCCCTAGCTGAAGCAATGGGAAGGCAGTGTGCTTTGGTGGACAGGCTGGGAACTCTTTTTCCCAGCTTCCAAAATTATCTGCTCTGTGACCTTGCACACAACTTTGTGCCTTGGTTTGTGCCCCATAACTCAAATTTCTCTGTGCATGCAGGGCCCTGTGATGCTCTGGCATTGCTCACCAGTCCCACACCCTCTCTAGTGATGGTGGCTGCAGGCAGGACCCCCAAGGACAAGAAGCAGGTGATGGGCAGGAGGTCATGGAGAGCATGTGGAAGGGCACGGATTCCTACAATATAGCCTAAGCACTATATTGTGACCAAGGAGGACCTGAACCTCATTCCTCTGTCACTGGTTGAAGCTGTATGAGCTGGTTTTGGCTGCACAAGGGAGAACTCCAGCTCTGTTCATGCTGTGACTCTGACCACCTGCATTTACACTCATCCCCCAGGGCTCATGAGGCATTGCTGGTCTCTTGGACCCATGGCTGACCCACCCTGCTTTACACTGCAATATCATCTCCCAAATAATAGAGTTGATGTGTCCAGGAAAAACAGAGACAGTAACATTTACCTGCTTCGAGCAGCTGCAGATGTAGTGTGCTATCCAGGAGTTAAGTATCTACTCGAGAAGACTAATCATTGACTTTGCATGGTTGCTTTTAGGTTCCCTCCAGGACACTATCTTTATGCTGGCAGTGATCTCAGCAGCGGCATGGCATGGTGCTTGCTCCTGCACAACTTCTTTCCCCAACTCTGTGGTGCTATTTCAATAGCTAGTAACCCAATCAGATGGATAGTTACCTGGCTGGATGGCTCTGCCATGACAACACGTGCAGAAATGTCACCACCAGGGGCAGACCTTCCAGGAATTACGCCAGTGAAGGAGTCTGTAAGCAATCCTACTAAACCTATCCTAGGTTTGTAGCACCCCGTTTTCTTACTTTCTTCGTGCCCTGTACTATGTCCAGTGGCACTCTGAGCATGGGCATCATTTGTTGTCTTCTGAAAGGCTTGAGGCTCAAGACTGTGCAAAGCCTAGCCTAAGTGCCGTTCTGTGTAATCTTGAGAAGTGTTGCCCCTTGAGCTTGGTTGCTTTCAGGTTTTCCTTAGGCAGATAGTCTGCTCCTTTGTGTCTTCTCTGTCTAAGACACAAACCTCGCCAGGTGGTTTCTCCCACTGCTTGCTCAGCTGTGTCCCTATGCCACTGTGCTTGCACTTAATCTTAAGTTAAGCACCCAGTCCAATTAGATAATGTGCGCACTCAGTCTTTTAATTATTTTACCTCCTCAGTTGTCCACTGAAGATAATGGATCTCACAAGTGAGAAACAGCAGTCCTGTTCCTAGAGTGGTAGGGAATTTTGAGCTCTCCCTCCCCTGTCAATAGATGGACCCTCTGTCAGCGGACCTCACTCTTCACTGGCATCTCCCCGTTCCCGGACTTCTGTGGGTGAGGAGCCATCCTCCTTCTCTGTAACCTCTTCGGCAAGAGTACTGTTCATTGTGAGGGTGGTAAAAGTGGGCTTAGCGTGTGCACAAAACCATAAGGGAGGCACCATTTCACAGAAGTTTAATCCCTACTATACGACTGAGTATAGAAAAAAATGGATCTGGGAGGCAGATGTTTCTAGGGAGCAGCGTCTGCCTTATAAATCTATAAAAGCGTTCATGGAAATGTTCCCACTGCTCCTTAATCAGAACGTATTCTTCTTTTTGAAGCCATCTGGGACAGGCATGTTGTCCATTCCATTTCAGCCAAAGCAGAATTGTCATCACTGTGGCTCAGTGTGTTTGCTCCTCAGAGGCTTGTTTTGTACGTGGTGATGAAGTTGAACTGAAGAGTTGGTAAAAGATTTGGAACAGTTCTGTCTAAATTCTACAGAAGGAGATTATATAGAGAAATATAAACGAATGCCAGAATATCCGTCAATTTTAAGCGATTCTGCTCTATTCACATCATGTGTTTTAAGGCCCTGCTCTATCCTTGCATGAGTTTTTATCTTTGTGTTAACAGATTACACTTGAGATATTTTTGTTTTATGCTGTGAGCAGAATTTTCACCTCCTAGATTACTCCACAAGTTTACAATATGCTGAACAATTAATTATACTCAGAAGTGTGTTTTCTATAGTGTGAGACAGACAAGACCTTGGCCTGGCACCACAGTACTCCCAGGGCTGCCTTAAGCTCTGCTTTGCTTCCCACTTCTCCTTCCAGACCTGGCTAACACAGTAGTGCGGTCAGGCCATGGTCCCTGCATAGCAGCACTGGGAATGGGAGCAGAAGTGGCTTCAGGCTTCCTTGGCAGACCTATACTGGTTGGGGTTGGTCCTTGCCCAGGTCCTTGCGGGAGACACATTGTCTCCTTTATGATCTTTGACTGCTTTCAGAGACACATGAAGTAGACTTAGTGCATCGAGTCCAATGTCATTAGAATGCGATCTTTTCTTAGAATGGTCCAAAAACGGGAAATTTCTACTTACTCTCATGCCAGGAAGTGCCTGCCTCATAACACGGGCCTCTTACCAAAGGCTGAGAGGGGATTTTCCTCTTCAAAAATTGTTTCTTTAGTGATTCTAAAAATAATATATTTGAGCAATGTGCCTGGGCACAGCCTGGATAAACACTCAGGTACATCTCCAGCACAAGTCCTAGCTTGTCCAGGTGGTGGACGAGCAGTCCATGGAAGGGTGAGTCCAGGCAAGGATGTTGTCTCACATAGAGGGAGCACAGACCGTCTGTGACAACAACAGAGAATAACAGAGTCAGGAGAAGGCTGACAAGAGAAATATTTCACAAAATGGGACATTTCTTCAGAAAAGCAAAATCTGAGTAAACCAAACACGGTGGGAAGTTCTCATCCAGTTACACCATCAACCAGAGGAGAAAAACAACTGTAGATTGAGAAAAATGCTGAAAGAGCATCTTCTAGTGCAATCCTGTCTCCTTGCCACAGCCCTGCTCTTCTTTCAGTAGCACCCCTCTATGTCAGCGTCTCACTGTATGCAACCATTTAAAAACACTTTGAAGTCTTCTTTCAGGATGTTCCAGCATCCATCCCAAACTTTGTGAGTAACTGCCATCATCATCAGCCTTCTAAAACCAGGAATCGACTCCTTTTGTCAAACTGAAGCAAGCATAGGTGATTTAGACTCCTTTCAGAGAGATCTCATTCTCATCTATTATTGAATTACTCCTGTTGTTGTAGAGTGTCCAGAGGCAAGGAGAACAGTTTGGCAGGTGTCATGCAGATGTACTCAAAGATAAGTTATCTATAACTGAACTAGAAAAATAACACTCCAAGGGCAGAGGAAGAAGTGAAACAGGCAGTCTCATACATAGACAAACACAGGTATGGGCTCTGGCCCAGAGACAGGTTTCTTACTGCATGAGAGCTCTTCAGCTTTGCTATTTCCTAACCAAGGTAAATGAAAATATGAAGTTGGAAATTTGTGAGCAAGCAAATCTGGGAAAAAATAACCAGATTTCATGTGAGCCCCAGAGTTCCTTTACAACATTTGGAAATATTTTTTTTTAAATCAGCCTCTTTCCCTTTTGTAAATTTACTAAAATCTTAAACTCCCAAGTTTTCGTTTTAAAAATCCCTAATTTCAATATTATCCCCTCCCCTAAATGTTTTCTTCTAGAATATTTGTCAATGACTGTGTTATTCCGTGAACAATTCAGGTCTTGACAAATTATGTACTTCTGGTAACAAATGTTCTGTCAAAAGATTATGAAGAAGTTCCGTTGTTTCCAAGGGTTTTCTTTCCTGGAACTGCAACTAAATGACACTGCTTCTACGAGCTGTAATACTCATACTACATAAGCATCATGGAAGGTATTACTCCTGGGAAGAGTTTTGATGGTGCAAAAGTTCAGTATAGATATCTGAATCTGGTCCAGCACAGGATCTTAACCACAATGGATTTGACCTCCATCAGAACTAGAAAAAAGGGCAAATTCAAATCCAGTTCCTAACCCAACTTCTTTAACATAAGGCCTCACTCTATTTTTTGCCCCCAAAGGAAGGATAGTTTCTGATACTATGGGCTCCTGCTCCATCAGTGGGAATACAAGGTGCTCCCTTCCATGGTAACAATGAAAAAGTGGCATTTTCAGTGTGAAAAGCTTCTTGTTGTGGAGAGAAAAAACAACCACTCATTTGAGGAAAATTGGCCATTTCTTCTCTTTCAGGGAAGGCGATCTTTTCCATTAATGATTCCTGATCAGCTATATGCTTTCACAGACCTGTCTGAGGTATTATTTTATTGTTTTTTTTGTAGGGGGACCTTTGTGCCTCAGCTTGCCAGTGCTAGATCCTCTATCTTTGGGACTTTGATAGCTTTGTTTTGCCTTAAGAGAGAGATTTGGAGCAAAGAGATCTTCTAAGCTTCATCTGTCCTATTGCCAAGAGAGGCCTCTATCTAATTGCTAAGGTTTAATGACTCTTGTCTTTGGTTTGGGGGAATCTTTGTCTGCAACATTAGATCCTATCATCACATAGTGTGCATTCATGATGCAACAAATTTTTATAAGACTAGCTATGTCACAGCTGTCAGGATTCCTCACTTGCATTTTTTTTTCTGGAGGAGTCATTTTATGACTTCTTCCAGCTGTTCTAAGTTTATTAATGTGGCACTGTGTGATCTGATCTGAAATTAGCTTGTCTCAATCATAGAGAATTTGACAAAATTCTTGCTACTGGGCAGTGCTTACTTTCTGAGTACAGGTAGTCTTGATTCAGTGGGCTTCTTATAATCTGGGATTTCATAGGTATGATGTCAGTGAAGACAAAGGTTTTCCGGGTTTCCGCCACAACCAATCATTGGAACTTAATTGTCAGAATTAGAGTCTAAATTTCAGTCATTATTTTCCTGTACCTGCTAGCTTTCCATTTCATTTCTCTAAGATCTGTGTTTGATATTGAACTACAAAAAATGAAGTATGAATGATTTATCTGATAACTAATAAAAAAAATAGTGTATTGTTACAATTAGCTATTGGGAGCCTGAACCACCAGCTCCTTAGTCATCTTCTTTATGGCAATCTGGCATTCATCCAGAGCTGTCAGTGAGACCTGGAAGCCGATGAAATGGGTCTCTATTAGAGGTGACCATGGCAAAGGATGCAGGGCCAGTCAGAGGGGCAGCCAGAGCTGGGCTTCCTGCCCTCCATGGAGCACCCACAGCTCTTGCCACTCTGCTTTCTTCTACTGATGTGCTGTGCGTGCTGCTGTTCATGCTCCCTGCTCATCAGACTCCAGCCCTGTTGGGTCTCTGGGAGAGACAGCCTGCAGAAATGTCACTCCTATAAAAATAAATCTGCATTACAAAAATTGCCTTTATTGTAAACTCAAAATAAAAACCATCAGTGTCAAAAAAAAAAAAGACAAGAAACAACCCCCGTCCTACACAAACACATTGCTGGATGCAAACAGCTGAATGTTAGTCAACCATTTACTGCACAAAGACAGACCGGGTGTAAACAAAACGGAGAGAGCTGAAACGGAGCCTTCTAACGAAGGCTATTGAAGTTTGTGCTCCCTGTAACTTGAAAGCCGCAAACACTGAAAGAGCCATCTGTATTAAACCATTGCTGGGATCATGTTCATTAGCTGGTTGGCTGTAAATATAGCCTCCCCCCAACACAAAAGGTAACGCATGTTAGCTCAAACCATCACCAGCAGGTTTGTGTAAATATTTACTGGGCTGTTCAGACTGCTGTAATTTGAGGCTGTTGATGTCTCACAAACAAGTTAGAAAACGAGCTGGCAAGTTCCCGAAAACAGTGTCAAAAGGCAGCCCCTGTACAGCAGAGAGAACGTGAGCTTTGTGCTGGTTTCTTGCAGGGCTGCCGACTTTACAACCGCTCCAGTCTGACTAGATTTTGGTCTCTTTGCAGTTAGAACTCAGATTTGAAGGTTTTTAATCTTTTATGCATTATTTTTTCTTCAGAATATGGGAGAAAGTCTCTCAGGAGCTTCAGATGTTGGGACGAGGACAAAATCCCCAGTGTTCCCAATAGTTTTGCTTAAGTTAGTTTATCTTTTGCTCCTTCTTTCATAAAATGGGAATGGACACAAGGCTATAAAGCCACCGGTAAGGGGGCTATGGGATCACAGGCAGTCCCAGCAGAGCTGTTCAGCTTCTGAACCAGCTGAGCCCTCAAGGAGCCGTTTGTAATGACGTTCACCAGTTGTGTAGTGTTGCTTGGGATGTGCGTGCCTGCCCACTGGATGAAATTACCAGCTATATTTCTTGTGGCTTTTGGAGTGTCTTCAGTGTAATCACCATGTAACTTAACATCTTCCTCATAGGTTAATTCAGTGAACGCTTCTGTCTGCTGCCCAACTTTATGTGCTGCCGAGTAAATGGGAGTCTGGTGCAAAACAGCCAAAGAATGAAGGGCAAAAGAAGACCCCATGGAAATAGTGATTTACAAGATTGTGCTGGTGTCTGTGATTCATTGAGAAAGATAGACATGGGGGGTGGTCTCTTTTACTTTATTTATTCCTCGCACACCCAAAATGTAAATACAGTCTTTGGTACTTCTGTATACAGCTCTAAATAAATGTGATTAGAAAAAAGGTCATACAGGAAAGCCAGGCAATCAATAGCCTAATTCAGTGTTACCATTTAGCATGGTAGGAAAGGTCTGCCAGGTTTAAAGCCCAGGAAAATTATAACCCCAAGACTATAAAGGCTGTCATCCCACATTCAGGCTATGCTGCTGCTGGAGGTCACTACAGTTATGGCACAAAATGGCTTACAAAGCTTGTGAGACTGTCTATTATGCTGCCTAAGAGAAGGTGAGTGCTTCCTGCACTGTATGAGGACTAATGAGACCTTCAGATCATATACTGAGTTGAGGGATGGAGAGAGGTGGGAACCATGCTGCAAGTAGGCTCCCCATGGGAGTCTGGGTGTGGTCCCCACTAATTTGTTCTCCAGTGATTTGACCACTGAACTGCTCTTTTGAAATTAAGATGACTGTACCAGATATCAAAGTATGTCTGAGATTCCTGAGTAAGCTGCCTGAATATGGCCCACAATGTGGCTGCTATTCCCAGTGTTAGGAGAGCAGGGAGCCACAGCCTATGTTTATTCGAGGAGACTGAACGGGACAGGGAATAGGTCTAAGATCTTGCTCCATGACTGTCCACACGGTTTTGACCTATGCAAGCTACCGGTCCCCCAGACAATATATGCCAGGGATGATTCCTTGCAGGTACTTTGGATGTGGTCACCCATCCAAAGTGGGTAGTGGGATGGGGCTAAGAAGTTCAGCCATATAAATGTGTCTCAGGGCTAGAGAACAGTCTCTGGTCTGTTTGATTTTTTGGAACAATTGTAGCTATAGGAATCTCCTCTCCCTAGCCTCTTTGAGTACCTGAAGGCCCCGTTTCGCAGAAAAGATCAAAGTCAGGAAAGATCATACTTCCTGTACTCTCACATTGTATGTGACACCCAGATGTAATTTTAAAAAGTTGCACAGGGAGAATTATCTGAGTTGCCATTTTTTGGCACTTTCATTTTTAAAACACAGCGGTCTACATAGTCCTTTTTTTCTGGTCCTCTCTGCAAAGGCAGCAGTGAGAGTTTATAAAATAAAGGAGTTCTGCAAGTCCAGGGAACAATACCCAGAGAAAGGCTCCACGGGACCAAAGGACTGGGAAAGTCAGTGTTTTCAGCATGTGCCACATGCTTGTAGCCCCGCTTGGCCCTGGTGTCACTGGCCAGGCAATGCCGTGTTTTTGCCTGAATGGAGAGTACCACTGCCTGAATGGGCCACGGCACGTTGGGGAGAAGGGGATTTTGCTAGCTAGGACCTGTTGCCCTCACTGCTGGTTGTTAGCACTACCAAAATGAATGCTTGGCATTCAAATGGTATTCACTAACTTTAAACAGCTCAGTGAGGGGAATCCTTGGCTGGTAAAAAATGGGTGAGGCAGGTTTTACACAAGCCCTGCTGCCCTTCTTGCAGAAGGAGGCGTGTGCGGCAATGCGAGGGAGGGTGCTCCATCTCCTCCCCGCAGCATGACCGTGGCTGGGGGGGCTACCAAAAAGCACCGCTGAGAGCCACCTCTGGCCAGCTCTGCCTCAGCTGTGCATGGCCTTGCTCCACAAAGAGAGGAAAAGCATGGCTGGCTGAGAGCTGCTTCACTCCTCTGTGCCCAGCTGTGCCTAGCCCGGTGCAAGTCAGAGAGATTTCATTGCCATCAGTGGAGCACCCTGAACTTTCACAACCTCATGTTTTAGTCTAGGAGACTTCACATGATAGGCCTCAGGGTCTGATCCTGTGATCTCACTGTCTTATAATGCAAGTTCTGCACTAAAATCAGCCCTCTGATAAGTCAGCCATGTATCGCCCAGATTGTGAGTCATTTTGTTTGCTTAGTGGTAAGGGACAAGCTCTGCAGCCTCCACACATAATTCAGTATTTCAGGTAATTTCCATTGGAGGTAGGGCTCTGTCACTCAGAAATCCCAGCTGTGCCAACTGCATAAACAGCAGAGGCCCACTCCCAGCCGTCGGTGGCGGCGGCTCCAGGAAGAAGGCATGGAGAACATACCCCAGAATTTTGCTGCTCATGGTGTGAAATGGGGATGACAAAACCTTATTTTAAAGAAGGCAAAAGTAGAGGTCTCAGGGTCCTCTTTACCAAACATCTCCCCGCTTGCAAGTTGAAATAAAGTGGCTACCTCCAGCAGTCTCTGCTTTTTTGGTTGCTACAGGAAATGAATGATTCAGATATTGCCAACACAAAAGACTGGAGCTAGTCCTGGGAAGGAAGCATAAAACCCCAGCTGCACTAGGGCACTAAGGCAACATACTAAGGTAGTATATTGCACCAATCCCCATTTGAAAGCATTTACCTAAATGGCAGAAGCAGGTCAAGAACTAGTTTACTGTGACAGGGCACATTGCTGGCAGCCTCAACAGCAGTCAAGGTCTGGGCTGGCCTGAAGGTGGCCCTTCCTTTAAGGGGCAGTTTCACACTGGCTGGACAGGAGAGTGAGTTCTGTTTGGTGAGTGAGCCGTCTCCATGGACAAATGCACAGTGGAAAAGCTTCCTCTGATAACTCTGCTTGCCAAGAGCAGAGAAGTTCAAACAGAAAATACAGAAAAAGGAAGAGGTATCTGAAGACTTTTAGGATATAATAATATAGATATAATATCTGCATAACGCCATCAACCAATAGCTTGGAGCAGCAGTACAGGGTAAAAGGATAATACAAGGCTGGCTTATGTGGGCAATATGTGTAAAAAATTTCTCCAGGGTAGATTGTAACTACAGTTCTTGAATTTTGGTATCTGTAAAATGCAAAACATTCCACAGAGAAGCATTGCTCCCTCCTTCCAGATTATGCCCAGGTCTGCAGCCAAGCTGGAACCACCATGTTACCTGACTACACTGTGCCTTACCATTGGAGACGAAATCTTCTCCCAGAAAAGGTTTTGGTTGTGGGTGCTTCGTTCTTACCACTCTTACCGAAGAGCCAAAGAGTGGAGTCCTCTCGTTTGAATGAAGTCTCCCTTCTTTTCTAGACTATAATTCTTTCCACATTGTCTGAAATGTACTGCTGCTCCAGAACGAGCAAGAAGGATAATTCAACTGGTATTTAATTTTTCACTGTCATCCACTTCTGGCTGCACAGCTGCTTTTAAAGGCACAACTCGTCTGAAACATTCCCCAGAGTGCTGATACCTGGAGTTACCCAACTCAATTCAGTTTCATTCCTTACGCCAGAGGAAGGCCCTATTACTCCATTTCTCTCCAGAGAATTGCTGAGGGTGCCGTAAGCTTGATTTTTAGCACTGTTCTCTGTCCCACTCTCCTCCAGCTTTTAATTCATTAGTTTCTCTCAACAACTGGGTATGATGACTCTGTTCTATGATCCATCTCACATGGCAAAAACCTTGAACCACAGCATAAATAGTGGTGTTTTCTGTCTCCTTCAAAGCAATTGCTGCTCTCTGTGAGATGTTATGTCCCAGTTCAGAAGCAAGAACAAGGAGGTGGATGTACAGGCATCTGGAGGAAAGCCAAGTTCAGGGACAGGCTTTTAAAAATGTTTAAGAAAACGTGAAACAAATAAGAGATGGCCAAAATGACTCATTTACTCCATCTCCCTGCTAATGCCGGATCAGTGGTTGACTGAACACCCTCCAGTGTTACTTTGAAATGATGCAAAAGATGGTTCTTCCAACACAGTTGCGTTCCTTCCTCTACCACAAAGCAGTGACACGTGCAAAGGGAACATCTTGGATGCTCTCGAATGCATCCCCTCTGCTCATGGCTGTCACTCCCCAGCGAGAAGCAGAGCTGGAGAATGTGGTAGGCCTGAAAGAGGGACAGATTCACAGACTCTACCCCTGATGCAGGTGGGGGAACTGGGCAGCCACGAAGCTGCCAGCAAGCGGGGCAGGGGATAGCATTCACCGCTCACATTGTGCCTGCTGGGGAAAGGGCCTGCCAAAGACACAGATGTTTGGCTGGGCTCCATGCCAGCAGAAGGCAGGGGTCAGGACTTGATACTTGGATTTTATTTCTCTCTTGTACTAACCCTCAGCTCACTAGTTTGCAAAGGATACTAAGCAACGGAGGCCTGTTACACGGATGGCATGGAGAGCTAGGGTTGCTCTGCCCAGGAAAGCATTTGTTTTGCTCTTAGAAGGTAGGTTGACATGTGTTAACTCCTAAATGCATAGGAAAATGAAATATCTCCTGGTGAAGATTAATACCCAGTCCAGGATATTATTAGAGAGGGTCATAATAAGCCATCTACACTGAGTACAGTGAAATTCTAGGTTGATTTAGCAAGCAGAGCAGAAATGTTTCTGCTGCATGCTCAAAAAAGGTTCTCCTTTGAGAAAAGCCTTCATAAAAATAATATCCTGAGACTCTCTGGCTCACAAATCTTACATGAACAACAACCATGTGCAGTTGCAGTTTACAAGCCAAAGGAAAGTACTTTTTCAAGTATAATTAGTCTGCAGCCCATAGCTGTGGGTTTTAGGTGCTGATGTAATAGAGATAGTAAAAAGTGGGCTACTGAAAGTATACTTTTTCTGCCCATAAACCCTCACCATGATGTGAAACAAGAGCATGGATTCCTGCCTCTGCATATAGCACAACTCAAAGAGACAAAGTCCTTGCTGCCATTCGTGCACACCTCAGCAAAGGCACTGGGTGCTCATGACCTTATACTGCCATTTCCGAGGGCATCTGCTGTGCTGCACTGGAGGGAATACGGCACCAGCTGCGGGGACTCTGCTGTGGGTATTAGATACAAGCAGAAGTCCTGGCATGACTCACTGAAGTCTACAGGATTAGCAACTAGAAGAAAATGTGATTTTACTTCTCAGAAGCAGGCAGCTGATACAGAAAGAACTAGTGCAGAAAATATGGAACTGCACTGTGCCATTTTTGGAGTCATCCCTTCCTGACCTGCGCTCTCCCTGTAGCAATAATTAACCTCTGTCAAAATGAGTGTGAGATGCTACCAGCCAAAAGAGCCATGCTTCCAAGGGCAACTTATGCCCCTGTACATTATTATACAAGGTGCAGAATGCAAGTGCCTTAAGAAGAAAAGATTTCCATTTCAAATAGGTAAACACTTTGCTGTTGTCAAGCTAACAAGAAGGCAAGCTAGAAATTACTAAATCATTTTGCTGACAGTTGTACCGAATAGGCCCCGCGTGCTGACAGGGTCATAAAAAAAGTTGCTTTTCCAGCAAATTGGCACCTAGAGGATGCTTTCCCAGATAACATCTCGGCTTGAGTGTTGTGGAAGCACGTGGGATGGTAGTAAGATATACACAGTTTAGCTCTCAAATGCCAGCCCTATGTTTATTTGCTCTAGATATTTTCTGGCAGAGAAGATATGAGGAGATAAAAAGCAAGAAGATATGGGTAAATGAGGGAAAGACAGTGGTAGTTTTTGGAAAATTGGAGCTAATTACTGTATATCCATATTGCAATCTGAGCAGGAAATGAATCCAAATGTAAGCAGCACCCAGAAGTGGGCTTTCAGAGCCCAGTGAGCTGGGTGGCCTGGATTGAAAACACCACCATGTCTAGGTCACGTCTAGCTCTTTGTGTGTGATCAGCAAACAATTGAAAATCAGAGTTTTCTCTGGAGAAATATCATTGCAGAACAGAAAGCAAAAGATCTGAAATTTCTGGACAGAGGAAAATTCTAGGGAAAAAAAATCCAAAGTAATTTAAATACTCTGCTATCAAAAATTAGAAACAAAACTCCGTCCAAGATCAGTATGAACTCCCTAGCTCCTTGGCCAACTGTGGCTTCCAGCTGCCCTGGAACTACTGACCCCAACTGGGTCAGAGGCTGAGGGGGTCCATAGCTGAGGCAGTGCCTGGACTACAATGCTGAGGGACCAGCCAGGCAAGACAGGCTGCCAGGCCTGCCTCAGTTCCTAGTTACAAGCAGCTAGTGTGATTACAGAATCACAGAATCGCAGAATGGTTTAGGTTGGAAGGGACCTCTGGAGATCATCTAGTCCAACTCCTCTGCTCAAGCAGGGTCCTCTAGAGCATATTGCCCAGGATCGCGTCCAGGCGGGTTTTGAATATCTCCAGCAAAGGAGACTCCGCCACCTCTCTGGGCAACCTCTTCCAGTGCTCTGTCACCCTCACAGGAAAGAAGTTTTTCCTCATGTTCAGACGGAACTGCCTGTGGTTCAGTTTGTGCCTGTTGCCTCTTTTCTTGTCATTGGGCACCACAGAGAAGAGTCTGGCCTCATCCTCTTTACACCCTCCCTTCAGATACTTGTTCACATTGATGAGATCGCCTCTCAGTCTTCTCTTCTCCAGGCTACACAGGCCCAGCTCCCTCAGCCTTTCTTCAGAGGAGACATGCTCCAGTCCCCTCCTCGTCTTCGTAGCCCTCCGCTGGACCCTCTCCAGTAGTGCCATGTCTCTCTTGCAGTGGGGAGCCCAGAAGTGGACGCAGTACTCCAGGTGAGGCCTGCCCAGGGCTGAGGAGAGGGGCAGGATCACCTCCCTCCACCTGCTGGCAACACTCTGCCTAATGCACCCCAGGAGACCATTGGCCTTCTTGGCCACAAGGCCACATTGCTGGCTCATGGTGAACTTGTTGTCCACCAGCACTCCCAGGTCCTTCTCGGCAGAGCTGCTTTCCAGCAGGTCAACCCCCAACCTGTACTGCTGCCTGGGGTTATTCCTCCCTAGGCGCAGGACCCTGCGCTTGCCTTTGTGGAATTTCAGGAGGTTCCTCTCGGCCCAACTCTCCAGCCCGTCCAGGTCCCTTTGAATGGCAGCACAGCCTTCCGGTGGGTCAGCCACTCCTCCCAGTTGAGTATCATCAGCAAACTTGCGGAGGGTGCACTCTGTGCCGTCCTCCAGGTCATCGATGAATACATTGAACAAGACTGGACCCAGGACTGACCCCGGGGGGACATCGCTAGCTACAGGCCTCCAGCTGCACTCTGCACCACTGACCACAACCCTCTGAGCTCTGCCCTCCAGCCAGTTCTCAATCCACTTCACCGTCCGCTCATCTAGCCCGCACTTCCTGAGTTGACCTAGGAGGATGTGATGGGAGACAGTGCCAAAAGCCTTGCGGAAGTCCAGGGAGACAACATCCACTGCTCTGCCCTCATCTACCCAGCCAGTCATTCCATCAGAGAAGGCTATCACACGGGTCAAGCATGATTTCCCTTTGGTGAATCTGTGCTGACTACTCCGGATCACCTTCTTGCCCTCCACATGCTTAGTGAGGACCTCCAGGAGGAGCTGCTCCATCACCTTTCCCGGGATGGAGGGGAGGCTGACAGGCCTGTAGTTTCCTGGCTCCTCCTTCTTGCCCCTTTTGAAGACTGGCGTGACATTGGCTTTCTTCCAGTCCTCAGGCACCTCTCCTGATCTCCAGGACCTTTCCAAGATGATGGAGAGTGGCCTAGCGATAACATCCGCCAGCTCCCTCAGCACTCGCGGGTGCATCCCATCGGGCCCCATGGATTTGTGGATGTCAAGTTTGCACCAATGATCTCTAACCCGATCCTCCTCGACCGAGGGAGAGTCTTCCTTTCTCCAGGCTTCCTCTCTTGTCTCCAGGGTCTGGAATTCCTGAGGGCTGGCCTTAGCAGTGAAGACTGAGGCAAAGGCGGCATTCGATAACTCTGCCTTCCCTACATCCTTTGCTACCAGGGCACCTGCCCCATTCAGCAGCGGGCCCACGTTTTCCCTAGTCTTCCTTTTGCTATTGATGTATTTGAAGAACCCCTTCTTGTTGTCCTTGACATCTCTTTCCAGATTTAATTCCAACTGGGCCTTAGCCTTCCTTGTCGCATCCCTGCACACTCTGACAATGTCCCTATATTCCTCCTAAGTGGTCTGTCCCCTTTTCCACATTCTATGTACTTCCTTCTTCTATTGGAGTTTTGTCAGGAGTTCCTTGCTCATCCATGCAGGCCTCCTGCCCTCTTTGCTCGACTTCTTCCTCAGAGGGATGCACCGATCTTGAGCCTGGAGGAGGTGATGCTTGAATATTAACCAGCTTTCTTGGACCCCTCTTCCTTCTAGGGCCCTACCCCATGAGATTCCCCTAAGTAGGTCCCTCGAGAGGCCAAAGTCAGCTCTCCTGAAGTCCAGCGTTGCGATCCTCCTCATTGCCCTGCTCCCTCCTCGTAGGGTCCTGAACTCCACCATCTCATGGTCACTGCAGCCAAGGCTGCCCCCAACCTTCACCTCTCCAACTAGACCTTCTTTGTTTGTCAGTACAAGGTCTAGCATTGCACCTTTCCTCGTTGGCGCCTCCACCACCTGGGTCAAGAAATTATCATCAGTCCTCTGCAGGAACCTCTTTGACTGTTTGTGCCTAGCTGTGCTGTCTTCCCAGCAGATGTCAGGGTGGTTGAAGTCTCCCATGAGAACTAGGGCCTGTGATCGTGAGGCTACTTCCAGCTGTCTGTAGAAGGCTTCATCGACAACTTCCTCCTGATCAGGTGGCCTGTAGTAAACCCCCACCACAGTGTCGCCCGTGTTAGCCTGCCCTTTAATCCTTTCCCACAGGCTCTCCACTTGCTCTTCATCCACCCCGAGGCAGAGCTCCACACATTCTAGTTGCTCCCTCACGTAAAGAGCAACTCCACCACCTCGCCTTCCTGGCCTGCCTCTCCTAAAAAGCACGTAGCCATCCATGATGGCATTCCAGTCACGCGAGCTATCCCACCATGTCTCTGTAACTGCAACCGCACACAGATCTCTAACTCTTCCTGCTTATTCCCCACGCATTGGTATACAGGCATTTCAGAGAGCCAATCAAGCATGCAAGCTTCCCAGGAGAGGTGCAAGAGGATCCTCCATAGGCACGTCCCATGCTAAAAGAAGCACTAAAGAAAGCATTGACTCTGAAGTGTCTCCCATAGGCAGGCTCACCCTAGGAGACTCACCCTGGATTTGCATGGATGGACAACCAAATGCATCTTTGGCTTTGATAGATGCCACTCTTCAAAACAAGATGGAGAAGCGCTAGCAGGGCTATTGTACTGTCCCTACCCTATCCCAGCCTCTCTCTTGTTGCTCTTGGTTATTACCATGTTCAAACTGTTCTATGGCTTCCAGCACAGTCCATTTAACTCTTTTTTTTTCCTCTGGCCTGTGCAGACCTGTCATAGCATTTGTGAGCAAAGAATTCGTCTCTGTGTTGTGCTGAATTTGTTGGAAAGTCAGTGTGCTGACCAGGTTTCATGTTGCTGGACATGCTGGCCTCCACTGTGACCTCTAATGGGTGAGTGGGATTGGCCAAGGCAACACAGAGAGAGGCATTTTGACAGATGACCATTGGAGACCTGGACTTGGGCTGTGGGCTGACACGTTCATCTCTGACCAGCAGCACCAACTAGCTCCCCTACAAAGCATCTGGATAGCTGCGAACACTTTCTAGGCAGTGCTGAACTGTCCTAAACTGGCTTACTTCCCTCCCTAGGACAGTGACCAGCTGGAGAATTCTTTTCCCAGGCTCACAGGTACCCTAGGATACAAATGCCTTGTGGGACTTGAGCTCATCTGTAGGGTAGGTGATTGCTGGGTGGCTTTCTAGGGTGACCGTGCTGTGCAGCTGGCCAGAAGAAAAACATCCTATTACCTGGGAACTTCACTGGGTGAATGCAAACTTAATCCTTGAAGCACCAGCATGCAGAAGGATGGAGGTGGATGCTTTGTGCTGGTGTGCTCAAATGCAGCTTGGGCATGAATGTGTGCAGTTCTGTGGAAGGTGTAATACCTTGATCTTGCAGGTCTTTGGATCATAGTCTTCAAAGAGTTAACAATACTACTAATGAAAATTTAAATCTTAGATTAAATGGGCCGTTTAATCAGAAGAGATTTATTTCACTTGTAACTCAGAAAATGTCTTCTCACTACAATAAGGCACAGAACCTTACTGTGGAGGTAAGTGATAATATCAGCCTCCCACCATAGTCACTGCTGCCAGCAAGAGGCTCAACAGTCCCCACTGTGACTGTGTTTTCAGGGAGCCTTTTCTCTTTTTGCTACAGAGGGTGAGAGGTGGCAGAGCCATCCCATTTCGACAGCCAGGTCTCTGGAATGTGCATGGTGAGACACTTCCACCCTGTGCCTTCCAGGGCAGCGAGCCCAGGGCCATCATTGCCCTCTGTTGACAAGATACTGAGGTCTCCTCTCTTTCTGCCTGCTCTCTGCTGCCCCAGAGCATGCCCCAGTACTATCCCACCTGCAGGGATGAGTGCATTGACTCTTGCTCCATGAATCCAATTTCTGTCCTTCCCAAAGTCCAAAGGTGCTGAGCATGCAGAGGAATATAACAATATTTGCTGACGAAAATCATGATTAATCCTCCTTTTTAAAATGCTATACCTTCTGGCTTCAGACAGAACATTTTACCTCTCTGTTGGTTCCTGCCAACTTACTTGTTTCTAACTGGTTTAAGGAAATGTGTTGCTTGTTCCTCCACCAGCAGCAAATTAACAAAGTCCTTCTCAAAGATGTGCATGGAAAGGAAGCAATTTTCTTAGTAAGGAAAACCTCTTTTATTACTCAGGGAGCCTTTCTCTGTCCTAATAGCTCGTTTCTTCTTGGTTCACATAATTGTCCATCAGCTGCTGTTGACATCCCTCACCTGTGTCACCCAAAGAGGGAAGATAAGGAGAATTAAAGCATTAACTGTCTTAGCTGCAGGCTGCCAGGGACCACAGTGAGATAAAAAGCACATTCCTTTTGCCCAGTTAAAAGCAAGGACTGAACCCAACAGCTTTGTGCCAGAAGCTGGGGACTGGTTTTGCGTTCTTGGTTCCCCCAGATCCTCACAACTTGTGCTGGTGGTATCTTTATAGTACACTGTCTTGTGGTATATTTGATGAACAGGTACAAATAGAGGCTGCTCCATGTACCCATTATATACATCCTTCTATGGGATATGGGACTTCCCAATGGCTGAGTTACAGAAAATGAGGTTACAGCGTAGGATATCATGCTAACAACCATGTAGTCAATTACAGTTACAATGGCAATTATCAGTCGTTGCCATTTATGACAAAGGAAGAGGAAGAGCGTTACAAACATGTTGAGGGAGGTGATCCTTCCCCTCTACTCATTCTCAGCCCTGGTGAGGCCACATCTGGGGTGCTGTGTCCAGTGCTGGGTTCGCCAGTACAAGGGAGATGTGAATATGCTGGAGCAAGTCCGTCAAAGAGTCCTCAAGACAATTAAGGGACTGAAGCATCATCTCTCATGTGAGGAGAGGCTGAGAGAGCTGGGTGTGTTCAGCCTGGAGATAAAAAGGCTCAGGGGGATCTGATCAATGTGTATAAATACCTGATGCAGGGAGTAAAGATGACAGAGCAAAACTCTTCTCTGTGCTGTCAAGTGACAGGGCAAGAGGCAATGGGCACAAGCTGGAACTCAGGAAATTCTGTTTAAAAATAAGAAAAATCTTTTGCACTGTGAAGGTATTTGAATACTGGAGCAGGTTGCCCAGAGAGGTTGTGGAGACTCCATCCTAGGAGATATTCTAAACCTGACTGGCAGCTGACCCTGCTTGAGCAGGGGGAGTTGAACCAGACAGTCTCCAGAGGTGCCTTCCCACCTCTGCCGTTCTGTGGTTCTGGGATTCTGTGACTATCAAGAATTTTTTCCCATGCCAGTTTTAACGAAGGTCTCACATGGCTATAAAATCCAATGTTTGTGAGAAATGTTTTCCCATATACAGGAGAACAGGTGTCAGACTTATCAGAAAAGATGAAAGACTTCTTTAACTGGCTCAGCGTAATTGCTGTCTAGTTAAACATGGTTGTACGGCAAAGTGAAACACTTTAAGCCATATGATATTTTATCCTGTTTGCTTAGTTACCAGATGGCGCAAGGGTTCACAAAGTGAGTTATGAAAAATATTACCTGTCAGGAGTAATGAAAGACAGGCAAGGAGATATATGAAATATGCCCTGTATTTGTTTGTTCCTTAATCACCCTAACATGCAGGCAGTTAGAAAAGCTGGCTATGGTAACACGCTCAAAAGAATTGTTTCAAGGAGATGCCAACAGGAAGGTATCTTAGGTAACTTTTTGAAAAAAAAAAAATCTTCCACCTTGATATACTGCTGATCTGTGGGCTCTTACTCTTTAAGACACTTCATATCAGTTTCAAGCAAGAACGTAAAATTGTGAATGTATACAAAAGTCAGGTTTTTTTGTAAGTACATAATTATGGCTATCAAAACATAATCTAGCTGACTGTTTGCTTAGGGACTCCTATTTCAGAATCTCACCCTCCAGGCAGGTTTTTTTTTCTCTTTTGGAAAAATCTTCCATCCTTCCACTTCCTATTTCTCTAGAAAAATGGTCTTAAAGTGTCACAGTGATACTGAACTCATGCACCTCTGCCAAAAGAAAAAAAGTGGATTCTATATGAGAACAGGATCTGCTGCTTCCTTTCTTTTCCTTTTTTCTTTTTTTCCTTTTTTTTTTTTTTGTTTAGTGCATGTGTTTATATCTTAGTTTAGTAGGATGGCTGGGTCTATTCCTGGCTTTTGGCATTCCTGCTGTTTGGTGGCAGCACTGGCAGCTTTTCTGTGTGTGAGCCATAGTAGCTGTCCGTGTTGCCCATATCCATGGAACCACTCAAAGCCCTCTGTCTCCCTCTGTCTGACCACTCCTCCATCGGTCTTACTCTCTCTGCCCCAGTATGGCATATAGCAGACCACCATCTAGACTTCCCTCTGGTTTCACTTTACCAGGTTTGTTCCAGCTCTGAGGCACATCGATGCTCTTCTGTTCATTGGCTCCTGAAGCTTGCCTCTAGGTGCCTGAGCCGTAGGCTCAGACCTCCAGGCACATCCTCCCCGCACAAACCCTGGACATGACATCTATCCCACAAGCCATTGCAGCACCCACCTTTTGGTACTTGTTCCCCTTATCTCCCTCCAGGCTTGTCTACACTGTGCCTGCTCAATGACCAACTCTGACAGCCAGTTTCAAAGAAAATTAATTCAAATAAATAGCCCTTTTTTTCTCCATTACTTGGCAGTGCCTTGGTTCCTCACAGCCAAAAGGACTTGACAGAGAGAGACAGGAGTGCAAAGTTGGGATCGACCTCTAACTAATACCTTTTTGGTGCCCATGCAGGGAACCAGCCTTGGCTACATCCTGTAACATAGACTCATGAAAGAGGCATCTCTTTCTTCTAATGATCCTCTGCAGAAAACGCTTCTTTCATTCCCCAGATTAACTGGCCCCTGGAAGGGCTTTCCTGTGTGCTTCCGTCCAAGTCTAAATGCGCAGGGGATAGCCAGCAGCCTTGGTTGTTATTGAGGTAGAGTTGTCTGTGGATTTCTTTGATGAAAGTTTGTGCTGCTTAAGGCCAAATGCTGTTGGTCCAGAGGACTAATTGATTTGGAACCACTAGAAGCACTTACTGTCTGAAAGATACTTCTGACCTTGAAGCCCCATTTCTCTGTGATATAAGCCTGAGTGGGAAATATCTTGCAAGGTGGTCTAGGCCTGGACCACAAAGGCCTTTTTGAGACCTCATAGCTGGGATGATTGCAAAGAGGGGCACCCAGTCATCCCCAGACCTTCTGAACTCAACCCATTCCAAGTGGATGAGAGGGAAGCGGGGGGAACAGGGTGTGGGGACTAGTTCAATAGGTTATGCCACAGCCTGTGCATCCTGAGAGATGCTTTTTGTCTGGATAAGACCACTCTAGTCTAGCTTTTCTCTACCCATGGGCCATGTTATCATAGATGTGCTGTGGGCAATATTTGTGCTTCCTCAGAAACGCAGAGGTGTTGGAGTGGCGTGCAGTGGAGGGAGGGAGAAGGAGGAAGTCTGAGCTGCTCGTAGGTGTAGCCAGGGCTAAGTGTTGCTGGCTGTTTGTGGAATGACCTAAGTCCACCAGCAAATACTCCACAAGCCAGCTAGCGACACATAGCCCATAGCTGTAGCCAGGGCAGCTGCCTCTCTCTTGAGCCCCACCCAGATAACACCCTGAGAGCCCAAGAGTTGCTCTACTGCTTTTATAACTAGCCTGGTCTCATAAGCTCCGCAGCCAAGCTGTACAGGACGTCAGGCCTCGAGGGCGTCATGGGGCATTCTCTGCTCCCAGTAAGTAGACATTGCTCCTGAGAAGACAGCTCTGTCATTTTTCCTGCAAACCTTTTCCCCAGAAGCAGTCTACCATGCTGCAAATAGTAGCTGGAATAGGAAAGATGCAACACTTCTTCACATAGCAGTGTGGCACAAGGGAGAAAGAAGCAGTAGGCGTAGTGAGGACCCTATGGATGATTGTGACTAAATGAGCTATTGCTAAGACACTGGGAGCAACAATTTAAAAAACTGACATGAAGGTCTAGCCCATCAGATCTTTTAAGGTGATGGGAATGAGGAATAGCTACAATCTGTGAAGCAGAGAGGCCACAACACAGAGCAGGACCTGGAGAAAAGGGCTGGATTGCCTTGGTATGAGGAAAAGCAGCGAGCACTTCTCTATAGATGCCCATCTCCAGCTGCCAGAAGCCACCATTTCAATTTATTTTATGATTACAGGTGCCCTGGATTTGCTTTTAAAGTTACAGTAGGTTCTAACATGTTGAAACATGCTGGGGTTTGCAAACAGGGTTTTCCCGCCTGTTAAAATTTTTAGAGGGAGAGGTTAATATGGCTCAGTGCCACAATTCACTGGTCTCCCAGTGTGATCCAACATAGCATTGCTCAGCAAGAAAACGTAGCCCTTTCATGAACATTGTCTGAAGTTGTATTGCTGCTGTATTGGAATTACATGTTAGATTTTGTCAAAAAACAATTTAGCATGCAGATTGTTCTTAGGATCTGCTGTTGCAGGGCTTGGAGCTTCTCATGGGAATTCAGAGGGATGAACATTTTCCGTGATTGACCCCAGAGATCCTAAACAAGTTCATCTGGAGAGCATCAGATATATCCTAGGCTATAGAAAGTAATAGCTCTGTATTGCTTAAAGGTTGCTGGCACTCATCCATTCGCCAAAACTAACTTACTTCTGACAAGCTTATTTCGCTTGGAAAACATATCAAAGCAATGTGAGCATCAGGAGTTATAGGCAACTTTTCAAATCCCTTTCAAAATCTCTTACGGCAACTCGGGATTTATTCAGCTAAGTAGTAGTATGGAAGAACAGCGTTTGAGGTAAAATGTACAGGCTGTTTGCATTTGCTTTGCCAGTATGTGATGGGGAAGATCCTGTGCTGATAAACTGGCTTGTGCAACACAGAGTTTGCAGACAGGGTGCAAGTTTGACATTTTAAAGAGATTAATGAAAATAAAAGAGTGATGTAATAGGCACTGCCAAAGAACTCTCTGATCCAAAGTTGATAGACTCTTTGATGAGCTGACGAGTGATATACAGGTGGGTTGGCATTTCTGGCTAAAAAGACAAACAAGTCTTTCAGGTTCTCTAAAGCCATGTATACACTGCCCCATGAGATCACTTCTGAGGGGGTCCTGGTGAGGGCAGAAGTGCCCGAACTGTACCTGCTCTGCAGGCTCCATGGGGAGCCTGCACTCTGCCTACACTACACACCAAATAGGGGTCCTTCATGCGTAACATACATCCACTGCTTCTGGCTTTCCAGCAAGGTCTTCTAGCATTTGCCTGCCCTTGAGCTAATCCACAGTCCCACATCACCACTCTATATCCAGGACTGTGCCTGCTCACTGCTATTATCCACCAGTGGTGCAGGGGGGTGGCACAGGACCTGGCTGAGGAGCCCTGTCCCCCCCAGGCAGAGTGGATATATCTAGAACAACATTTGTGATATCCTGGCTTCGCCTGAGGATGATGGACACTTCTAGAGACTGCGTCCACCTCCGGAGGAGAAGCCAGTAAGGAAGAGGCAATGAAGAATTCATGCTTTCTGTCTTTGCCTCCTTAGCAAGGCAGCTGAAGTAGTAGTGACTCTAAGGGCTCCTGAGACAGGAGTGTCTTTTTAGCTTCTGCATCCCCCCAGGTGAATATCTTGATAAGCGACTTCTGAGGATGGCTAAGAAGCCAGTATAAGAGAGAGGTCATTCAAGGCAAGTAGCAGATGCTTTTTTTTTTATAGCAGTGCCTTCCCACCAGGACACTAAACATGTCACTGTTCTGACCTGGGGTCAGCAGCAAGAACACTTTGGACCCAAACAAAGGCTGTTTCTTTTAGGCTTTTGTCTGCTTGTGGGTCCATAGGGCTGCTCATGGTGTAAGGCCACTGCCAAAGAGCTCTCTGAGAGCTACACAGTGTAGGATGGTCAAAGGGCTGAGTCACGAGGATGGTTCTGGGGATGCAGGGGAAATCTTCAGAGACAATTTCCTTGTCTTACTTCTCAGTCCCTGTTACTGCCTATTCACTCAAAGTACATGTTCATATAAGAGTTAACACATGCTGCGGTTCTGAAACCGCAAATTCTGACAGCTGTAAAGCCCTGCTGTAGGATGAAGATATGCTGTTGACATGGAAGGATTAAAAAGAAGAAAAACTGAGAGCTGTTTCCAGAGCTGAATGATCTTTTTTTTTTCTTTCTTTCTCTTTTTTTGTTTTTTGTTGTTTTTTTTTTTTTTTAAATAGGCCTTTCAGTAGCAAAGGCAACCTCCAGCAAAGGCTGGGATCTCATTGTCTCAGGCACCATTCAAACATATTAAAAGAGTGCTTCGTTCCAAGGAATTTACAGTCTAAATAGGACAGACAAAGCGATGCAGGAAAGAAGACTACATCTATACTGGCTAATAAAATAGGGGAGGGCCAATTCTGTGGCCATTCGGCCCAGTGATGGTGTGATTTGTGTCCGCACGGCTAAACACTCCCCCATAGTGACTGGGGAAGGGGGAACTCCATCCAAGCTGCCTGCTGGGATAGTCCCTGGCACATGCTTTCCTCTGAACCGTGCCCTGACATTGTCCGGGTAAAATCAAGTCGGCATGGGCCAAAGCCATGCGAGGGAGTGTGCTAACAATTAAACAGTGTAGACAATTGTGAGCCAGCATTTGGGACCTTGCCCTGGGCTTGTTTTAATTAGCATTTCCATGGACAGACTTTTGCCCAAGATTTTGTGGGAAGCCCATAACAAAGCCTGAAATCCAACCTATATCTGTTGAGTCTTTCTCTGGTGCCTCATACATCATTCCTTTCTTCTCCTTCATTAGATTTTAATATTCTTTCTATGTTGTTTTAGTGTTTAGAAACAAGCCGTGCTGAGGATGTCAGTTTGACATGGTCAGCTGCCTGGAAAAAATACCCTACCAGAGAAGGGTTAGAGGTCTAACAGGTTGTTTAATTTGTCAGACAGTTTTACCCTTTTAGGAAAAGGGAAGATATCTTTATGGAATAAGACAGGACATCAAGGGAATATGTTCATTGCCCTGTGATTTAATTCATTCATAGTCTCTCTTTGGCCCTCAGCTTGGATACAACTGCTCATCTCATATTTACAAACCATCTGGAGATACAATCTAAAAATCCAATTTGAAGTTATGTGTCTATAAACTAAAAATTTGTCCCCAGTGAGTGTAGCTGAGATTGCATTTATTTTTAATGTTGTCCCTTCAATAAGCACAAACAACATACATGTACACCAAACAAATGATGTAGGAAAGAAAAAAGGTTACTGAGAAAAAACAGTGAGATTGTTTTACTAAAGCTGTCATGTTTTATGAGGTTAAATATTGTAAGTGATGGAACCAGGGGACTGAGGACATGAGCAAGGAAAAAATCAGTAAAAAAAATGAACATTTGGGGATGAATTTGGCCCTTGACATCTCAAGCCACATTAACATTTCTATATCTGTGACAAAGGGAAGAGCAAGAGCAGCTGGTAGCTGAACCTTCTGTTTAATTCTTTGGTCATGTAAAAATCACCTAGGTCTTGAACAAAGGAGTCTCACATCGCCAAAAATGGCCTGTGTATCTTGGAGGTCCTCAGTGAGAATGTCCACAAGCAATGAAGTTGGACATTCAATAGGCCAAATTCATTCCTGGCACAATTAATCAATGAGAACACCTGCCTTTGGCCCTTGTGTTGCTTTTGTGGTGAGATATAAAGTATTTGTCCTGACCGTGCTAGACCAACTATGACAGGCTGGGCCATGCTACGACATGAGCAATAACATTCTGCCTCATTAAAACTGATGTTGTGGTTACAAATGGGCAGATAATCGTCATTATCTCCCTAAAGCTCTTCTACGGAGCTCTGCTACTGTAGGGAGGCTATAATGTCTTAATCCTTTTCACGTGGAGTACCAGTGCTACCTGAAAAAATCCTCTCTCAGTGTGAAAAATACCCTCAAACACATGATCCACGATATGTGTTGACGGGGCCATACTATGGCTGTTTTTCAGCCTGGGAGTTCTGAATGTGACTTAAGGATTTTGGATTGTTGTCTTGGGCTTCTGGATGACCTGCCATGTGACTGGACTTTCTGTGCATCCAGATGAAGACCTAACTATCCTAGGGCAGGTGCATGAAGTGCACTCAGCAAGCCTGATGTACTGAGGCACTGGGAGAGCAAGGTTATCGCTTATCCCTGAGAGAAATACAGAGACCCTGCTGTTGGGAACATACACTCATACTTGGCAGTGAATAATATACGTCCAATCATCTTCAGGAACATGATAGGCCAGTGTATAGGGAATAAAGTAAAATAATGCTCTCACCAGTGAACATGAGTCCTGCTACTTCATAGGTGCCGAAATAATCAGTTATACCACCACAGTAGTCTAGATATCTATATTAAAATATACAGGAAAGAAATGGCACAAAAAAGATGACTTGCTGAGTGTCAAAGAGTGAAACAGAGGAAAAGCTATTTAGTAAGTCAGATCTTTAGCCTCAAACCTACATTTGTAGATATTAAAGGAGCAGTTTAACTGAAACACAAAATCCAAACATCTCCCTTCATGTGAAAAGTGCCATGAGATCTTTCTTGGTGATGGGCCAGACTTGAGTGTGCTGCTATTTGCCCCCCCCCCCCCCCCCCCCCCCCCATGCAGTAAGTCACACTAATCCAAAAGAAGTTCAGGGCAGCCTAGTCCAGAAAGCAGTATTGTCAGCAGTTCCCATAGCATGCAGGGCACATCTGGGAATGTTTCCTTGGGAGTGAGTCATGTATTCTCCTTCCAGGCTATGAAACTTAAAGGCAAGCTCAGGGGAACTTGGGAAAGTGACTGTGGTATCTTTGAGATAGTTCATGGAGGGAGCAGTCTATTCATTTCCTGCATACATGGACTTGTCCTTGGACAGGGTATACAAGGGAACAGAAAAGGATCCCTGTACCCTTTACTTTTACGTGTGTGTGCAAGGATCACTAAATGATGAATCTTGACTGTTCACTGGAAGATCATTAGTGATGTGCCCACTCACGGGTCACTGGGGTGTTGACAATCATGTGACTTTTCAAGCATTCATATGCATGAAATTTGCATTATCTTCAAGTAAACCATTAATTACCGTACATTTAATATAGTTTATGCAATATCTATACCAGTTCTAAACAGAACTAGGACAGAAAATTAGCTTAGATACCACAAAGAGGTGAGAACTAGACCTGAAAAAGTTTTTGGATGCTTAAAAATAAGCATCGTATTGGTTTTATAAAATGCCTAGGAGATACAGACATCCAGTCCTGAGTACCTTTGCTTCCATTGACTTTTTTAGGCAGCAAGGGTACTGAGCCAACCTCAAGAAGGGGTAAGGTCAACTAAAGCCTTATAGCCATTGCAGCACTCTAAAATGAATGATGAAGACTGGCAAATTGCATATAGAAAATGCATGGAGGAATCTGATGAACATTTTATGTCCACTGCAATATATGCATAGGCAACTTTGGGCTGTCATACTAATATGGCAATCAATTCTGGTCTGGGATCTCTTTTGAACTAGATTGATAGTCTTCAGGAAAAGGATGTCTTCTTTAATGGCAGTCTCACTCTTAGAGTGACATTTTACTCCAAGAACAAAATGACTTTAGCTAGATTTCTGTATTAACATAGTATCTGATCTCCCCACATTCACTGTCTCAAGTGCACTTTATTCTGACTCCTCACAATACTGCCATGATGCTGGGAGTTACCACCCCTTTGTATAGGTGAGGAACAAAGCAAATTACGTGACTTATCTAAGAACATATGTGCAAACTGTTGTTGCAGCTGGCACTAAGGGTTGTCCCACACCCTGTCCAGCAGTCACATCCCTCAGAGGGTTGCCTTCTAATGGCTTAGTGTGTCATCAGAGCAGGCATTTATAGACATGTAGACAGTGCTGAAAATATTCAGCAAGAGCCAAGCATAACAATAGGACAACCTGGTAGTAGGAGAGTAACAGAGGACTCAGGAAATTAATTTACTAAAGCAGAAAGGCTCCCCCTTGTGAAATGCAGTGATAAGATCTCTTTGGTCCCCTCCACAACTAGATATTAAATATTCTTACCTTTTTGCTGGGTAAGTATTTAAGGTAACCAGCCCGGAATAAGTAATTGCTTCAAACTCTGGAAGAGTGCTAGTTTTAATAAATTTGTTAAGCTCTTTTGTTTCCAAAAACCCATCCCATATTATCTTAACTTGCTTCAAGATTATTAATTTGAATCTAACTTGCTAGTTTTTCTCTTTCTGGACTGCAAAACAGCATCTCCCAGGCCGCGGTCTCTAGCTAATATCACGGGCTGCTACTCCTGCTGCTGTTGTTTCATCTGCCCAGACTTCTCCAAAACACTAATCATTTCATCAGTATTCAAAAAAGACATTAAAGATGTGCGTGTATAATTTTTCTCTCTGTGTAAGAGGCAGCAGTGGGGGTTGCTCAAGGGAGATTCTTAAAATAAGGTCATTATTCAACTTCCACAGACTGTTCTTTTCTTTCATCTGAAAGTTAATTTTTTAATGTATTAGTTGTTCATTGTGGAAAGTAGCAAGCAGACTGAAAATCAGTGGGAATGTTTTTCTAGTATCCAGTAACATCATTCTTGAAATTAATATGTAAATCTAGGTAAGTGACTTGGAAAATACGTCTTTTACTTCTGCTCATAAACTGGAAAACAGAATTAAGGGCTTGGCTTTCCTCCAGGTGAGAGGTGCAATCCACACAAGAAGACTTAAAAGGTATTCCATAAATGAGATCTCATACTTATTTCATGAGTATGTATTCTGGAGATCAGAGGTATGTTTAGCTAATTCAGACCTTGAGCCTAAGAGGTTCTCTCACATATACACACACACACACACACACACACACACGACTGTTTTCACTACCGTCAGCTCTGCATTTATGTGAATAGCTGCAGGATCTGTCCTAGAGCCATGTTGCCTTTAGAGCAATGCCAAATTTTTCACTCTAGAGACGAGCACACAAGAGAGCACTGGTGATACCCGTGGTCTCCAGGGACATGACCCCAGTGCATGTCAGACAGTGGCTGACACTGGAAAGGCACCTGACTAGGTAGATGCCCCAGGCTCTGGATCGCGGCATTGAGACAAGGGCTCAGCAGTGCAGGACCAGCGGCTGTGGTGGCTGTTCTGCATTAGAGGAACTCCTCCCAAAAGCTATGGGTGCTCAAGCATCGGGCTGGGGAAAAAAATCTTCCTCTCTTCAACCAAGCTAAAGGCAACATAATCATGGACACAATGGTAGACAATATCCATTCCTTGATCCAAGGAGGTCTTGCTATGCAAACAAAGCTCCCATGTCTGCCACGGTTTACATTTAACAGAACGGCTGTTGTGCTGCACTGCTAACCGCGGCACTGTCTCTACAAACGAAACACGGAAGGTGACGGGGAAGGCTTGTAACATGGCCCTAGGCAGGGTCTGAACCTCTTGCCTGGAATGTCGAGCAAGCCCTCTCCTAGAGAAAATTAACCACATTAAATACTCCGAGGCAATTCTGTCCTTCAGCTTTCAAAGGGAGTTGTTATGAACGTCATGCCTTTTGCTGTATATGTTTCAGAATGAGCTTTCTTTACTATTTCCCTTTCCCTCTCTCACCTTTCAAGAAGCATAGCAGGCATTTTCACAGCCCTAGGCCAGCAATTCACCTGTGTCCAGCCCAGGTGTCTGCATTTTTTAGGGATGATAAAAAATATGATTCACAAATTGTTTTGGGATCATAGGCTGAGGAATTTCAAAATATTCTCTTAAGCATTTCATTTGTTGTCCTTTTGCATTGTTCTCTTGTGGATTCAACAGAAAGAGATGAGTCTCTCCTCCTCATTCCTTTTTGTATGTTGAACTAAATTAGATCTCTGTGCTGCAACTGGGCTATAAAAGGCGCTCCAGTGCAGGCAGGGCAGGTGATTCAAAACAAAAGGCCTTGATTGAAGTGGTTACAATACACAGAACCAGTAATGTTATTCTGGGCCATTCAGGGTGGTTTATAGTATTGTGCAACAACAAACAAGATGAAACTCACTGTGATTAGTGATTCAAGAAAAATTTTTTTCAATTTATTTTCTCTCACTCATTTAAAGAACTTATTTTAAAGGTTTGGAATGTTTCTGTGACTTGTTTTTTCCTGGACCATTTTCCTGTCCCCAAAGCCCCTTTTATCAAAGATATCTTTGTAAATAACCTCTTTTTCTTTCTGTGCGCTTGGTTGTCCTGCCAAATTAGCTGTGCTGCCATGGAGACGTGGCATCGGCAATCCTTGTTCTTTTTCTGTAGAATTTCACTAGGTCCTTGTCTCAGGCCTTGACTGAATTAGAAAAATAATGAGATGTTGAATGTAAACGTTATACTCTTAACATTGTTGGCAATGTTGTTGCAAATGTCGTAATATTTTATGACGCAACGTGTCTTAGTTTTTCTCTGAATGCGTGTACCTGTTGTGTTGTGTTTTAGTTTATCCCACAATTCATGCAGGATATCAACACATTTATTTAGCAAGTAAGCTCATTAGAGAGAGAGTAATCTATCGGTGTCTAAATGGTGAAGATAATAGATGAATCTTTTAGAAGTTATGTCTTCTATTTATTTCATTTTCTTGTTTGGAGCCTATATAAAATGTGCTGTGACATTTAGCAATATAATAGCAAAGGACTTTTTTAAAACAAGGATCAAGTAGTATCTCTGCTCTATCTATGACTGAAAATGGCACTCTCTTAAGACTTGCTACATATATGACATCATATATACCTGATTACTCTGTCCAAATTTCTTGTATCCAGTGGACCGGCAATCCTACGGAAGAAGGTGGTTTCAAGAGAATAAGGATAGGGTCATTTCTGCAGGAAAATCTTAAGTCTTTGCCATTTCTTGATAGCAAAAGACAAGCCAAAAGCATTTCTGCCAAAAAAATCCCAGCCAGGTCCAGGAAGGAGTTTCATGGAGAGGAGTGAGAGTTTCAAGCAGGTTTATATTGCATGTTTAGGAGACAGTGTTCTCAAGACAAGCGTTTAGCTGGGAGAGAGACCAAGTGCTAAGGAAGTGATTCCTATCCACATATTACAGTGAAGGTAGATGGACTTCCTTGTGCAAATGTACCCAAAACTCCTCATTAAATCAAGTACCTTCTCTTCTGTTACCACGTGTCAGTGACAGGACTAATAAGGAGTAATGAACATCATCCTGAGAGCTGACAAGTGGTTAAACAGTAGTAGAGTTACATAATGAGAATATTTTTTTTTCAGGTGTTTTCATTCCCCTAAGGGAGTCTCAGGGGAGTTTTTGGATGAATTAATGTGAAAAAAAAAGTCAGGCCTACATTTTGAAATTTCAAATTTCTGGGAATATTTTTCACATTGTGGTGTCAGTTTCCTGTTCCTCGTGAAAATATGCCAGATTGATGGCTCTTTAACAGAAATGAGCAACAGCAACAGAAAACAAAAGAAAATCCCTAGGCAACTTCACCTCTCCTCCCCTCCTCCCAGCTGACACAATATTTGAAAAATAGGGCAACATTCACATTGAAGCTATTTGGTCTGCACAATCACTTCCCTTTATGGAGATGTTGTCTTGTGGCATTGACCCGTTTCACAGAAGCTGGAAATTCCCTCTTCGCAGCTACCTGCATAACCCCTGTACTGCAGTGCTCCAAACTGGAGGCAAGCTGAATTTGTTATGCAAATCATTGTTCTCGTTGCTAATGAGAACAATATGAAGAGTCCAGAAGAGTGAAAGTTAAGAAAGTCCCTCTGAATCTACTTCCTCGAGCGTTCCTTGCAACATACTCTATGAGAAAGGATGATCTCTAGAACAATTATAATTTCTCTCTGAGGTTCCTCTTCTGAATGGCACAATTTGCAGATGGGCATCCCATTGGCTGCTGTGGGGCGTTACTTGAAATTGTGCCTGAAATGCTGCCTAAAACACCTAAAAGACCATTTACCGCTGAATGTCTGATAGACTTAAATGCAGCGATTGGACACTGGTTTAAAGCTCAGGTGTGTTAGCTGAAGTCAGTGTCGTAAGACTGATAGGCTAGTATAGATTTTGAAGCCCACAAAGTAACAGAAAACTCCTTATACTGGAGAGGATTTCCTGCTCTGAGACTGATTTTGTTGTTTATTGCACATCTCCATACCTCTGTCATTTCAGAATTCCCTGCTCCTTTCATATAACTAACAACACATGACTCAGACTTGACATTTGGGATTGTGCTTTTATTCTCCTTGTGGACACAAACTGAACCTTGGGTTACTCTCAGCCTCGGAGGGAGCCAGTATGTCTGCCTTTCCACTGCTCAGTAGCAACATCTGCTGGCTATTGAGGACCGGCCATACTGTGAAAGCAGTTGGGTTAAACACATCTGGCTGGAAAATAACCATAAGGAGAACAGGTTTGTCTGCGGAGAAACCTTTAGCAACATGTCATTGCAATGAAACAAGATGCTAGAAATAGCTATGGACCATATGTTGGTTGACCTGGGGTAAAGCAGTTTGGAACATGAAGGAGCCCAAGACTGTTGCAATTGATAAGGTCCTTCCTCCAGCTGGGACCACAAGGAGAGTAAAATGTTCACCATGATTTGATTCACTGTTACACCACTATTATCTACAATCGTTATTACAAGCTAGAGCTTGTAACTGTGGCAGACTGCTAAAAGCAGAGTAAGAGTTTAATTTTAGAGGGAATGGCTTATGAGGCAGAGAGAAGGCTCTGCCTGTGTTTTTAGTTTCTCAGACTGATTCCCTCACATCCCAGCTAGACCTCAGAACTTTGTTCCAGGAAAAATAGCCCATTGCAGTGCTATCGTCTTACCTGAATGGCTTTCCTTGCACTCGCAGCTCAGCACTGGCACACCTTGCATGGCACAACCGCCCAGGATCTAGGCACACTTTGGTCAAACCCTCTTGCCTTGAGAGTCCACAGTTTTAGTAAACCTCTTTAGTATCAAGGGCTTACTGCCTGTGAAATGAAAGAGGGAGAAGCATGCTGTACAGTCTTGATGTTCTTGCAGAGAAGCCTAAACAAATAATTACATATGGGTATCTGAGTCACCATAAAACCTAAGATGAGTTTCCTTCTGAAGTATTATACAATATATGGAGATGTTCAAGGAAAATTAAATATTAAATGCTTCATTGCAGCTCTTGCTCTCCTGCCCTTTGCTGTTGATTCATAAAGTAGTGTTGTGCCATGCTAGGTCAGAATTTGTGGACTGTGTCACCTTTAGACGGACACAGTACCTGTTCGCACAGTGCATGGACCAGTGGAGGAAGCAAGGGCTGTCTTTCTTCAGATGCTGAAGCAATTGTGAGTACCATCTTTCTTACATGAAAATAAAAGGCACCCTCATGAAAAATGAAGGTGATCCTTTCGGGGACATTTTAAGAAAATCATTCTCCTTGGCATAACGTGTATTTGTCTTTCAAAACTAAGTTTCCACAGCTGATGAATTTAAAATACCTATATACGAGCTCCATTTTAATATTTAAAATGGTGATTGTCATAAATTGAAATATATTAAAATACGTTTTGGAGTTTTAAATCCATTCATGAAACACTTTTTGTCCGTAGTCAAAGTTAACTTCAACATGAAGCTAAGCCTCAGCAAAATCTGTTTTTTACTGATCACTGCTATGTATTTAAGCCTGTTTACACAAGGAAAATATTCTTTCCATTACTGAATTTGAGTAAGAACAAACATAATAAATACCACAGGTTTTAAGAAGCTGAGATAACAAAAATGTGAAGATAAAACATTGGATCATTTTCTAATATTTGCCCTCTGAGGTGTGCATACGCTCTCTGCTAAAGATCTCATTACCCAGTACTTCTGATCCAAATATGTCCCATCCAGCATTCTACAATTTTCAGCTTTCTAATAATCTTTAAAGTGTTCTGAAAAGTCAGCATTCTTTCAGAGAAAAAAAAGAACTGAATCAAGGTAAGACAATTTGGTCTGTTGAAATTGAAATGTCAGATCAGGCTGGTTGTTGCTATTGTGTAAATTCCTGTTCTTCTGCTTTGCGATTATATTTTTTAGGAGAGAGTTACATTAAAGACCACAGACATTGCCAGCAATGCTCACCTGTAACTTGTCCTTTGATGAAGGAAGTATGTTATAAACAACTTCACATACAGTTTGCCTCTAATTTAAGAATTTATTTTAAAAAACTTAACTTCCAGTATAATGTGAAAGGCACCTACATATCATTCAGTTATTCTTTATTTTTCTTATAGAGCTTAAAATTTGTAACTGGTGAGTCTAGCATACAAAAGTAACTTTTAATAGTTTGACAATATTTTCACATTAATTCACTACATGGATAACCACTTGTGACTTGAGGGGCTCAGAGTTTACGTGAATTCAAGACTGACAAATTGAAATGTCCCTAGTAATTCTGAATTTTTCTGGTAGAGAAAGAAAACTGACAGAAATACCTGTTAATGACCATAAGGATCCAATGATAACTTATCTTTTGCATATTTTGTAACATTCTGTCAGCTACAAGCTGGGTGATTAGCTGTAATGAAAGTATTGATTTCTATCAATTCATTTCTCTTGGCGTTTCCCCCAAAGCTAGCATCAGTTTCTTGGCCAAGGACCCTGATTAAGTGATAATGCACTACTGTTACAAGAATACAACCTGTTCGTTTATAGGATTCTCTTTGTATTTTCAGATATTTCTAAGGCAGTTTATTCTACTTAGAAAATATCCAAGGACCCAGTGGGTTATTTGCCTTTCAGCTTTTTTAAACAAATATCATGCAACCTTAATACGAGGCAACAGTAGCAACAGAGAAAAAATACCCTCTTTTTAGCTGAGTCTGTAATTGTTTTCTCAATGAAACTGTTGTACTGTTGGTGAGACATAAAGATCTAGCTCTGTTGAGATGTGCCATTTAACTGCGGGTGAATCTTGGAAAGCAACAGTATTTAATTTCCTGTCATAATCAAGGATCTGTAGGAATGATATACATTAACCAGAACTGACACACTTCTGCTGCCTTCACAGATTTTGCCCAGTCTTTTGCTTACTTTCACCCCTCTGAGGACCTGAAAACGTTTCAAGGGTTTTGTTCTTAGAATTCATATTCAAATTATTATTCAGGCCTTATGCCTGATAGGCCCCCTTGTGCAACTAGCAACGTCTACCTAGACTTCAGCAAATTTTACTGACTTTGTTGATTCATGCAAAATAAATTTGTCCTTCATCCCAGAGCAGGTCCCTTCTTAGAGCCTGGATCTTGGTTTCCAGAGGCAATGGTAAAGTTGCAGTCTTTACAGAGATATAACTGGCCATGGAAAATGTAGAAATAATACTTAAACTCAGGCTTCAACCATGATCATTGTCTATCTTGCCTGCAGACACCATTTCAAATGCTACTAAAGCATTTCGTTCATGATGAACATATGAAATAAAAGCACCTTTACAAACCAGAATGTTAAGTATGTGGCATAATCCTAGAGGCAGCTCTTTGAAGACATATGACAGCTTCTCTTTAGAGGTTTAAACTATAGCTGATGTAATTTTTGCACAAAATTTTGCAAAAATGTAAGATTCTTAGTTTTAAAGATGCAACTTAATGTTGCCTCCCTTTGACCAGGCTCTTTCGTGTCCCAGCACTGGTTTCACTACAAGACCCAATGGGTTTTCCACCTATTTTGGCGGGACCTCTGCCTGCCTTAGTTCACTTTGTTGCATAAGGACCAGCGCTAGGCATGCCCTGCCATCAAAGCCCAGATCTCTTTCCCACGGATGTGTAACCCTCTTTCTCTTGAAATTCTGCAGTCTTCTGAGCCCCTCAGATACATGAACACAGTTTGGCAACATTTCCTACAGGCTGGATACCTCTTCCGTGCTCCTCCAAGCACTTCAAGATAGACCAGGTAAAGTTCCTACTTAGAAAACTACAAGCCTTATGAGACATGAGGAGTTTGGTGATTTATTTCAGGACCCTGTTCTGAACTCACCACTCACTGAAATTCTTCAATAAAATGTACTGCTAGTCCTACGTTTGCTGTTACATAACCATTAGAGTATCTTTCTAGAAGCTGCCCTCCTTACATCCCATTTCCTTACTTGACTTAGAAGTACAAAAAGAGAGCGCCACGGTAAAACCATGTTTTAACAGGAAAAGTCTCAAATAGAAACCTACATTCATGATTTTTATTTCAGATGTGTAATTTAGTGCAGCCTTAGCACAACACAAAAAGAAAATCATTTTTGCCCCCTGCTCTGCCGTAAGTTTTTTCTTACAAGACTATGACTTTAGGCTAAAATCTACACTGAAAAATAAGGCTTAATCAATGGTTATATTGTTTAATGTCACTCTGCAAAGGCTGGATTGGTTCATTCCCCTTCTTATTATTGGTATAACAAATCCAAGAAACAAAGGCTGGTCCCTTCTAATTGCGGGCAGGTGGGATGCTACTTGCCGACCTTCCTGTGCCTCCTGTAAGCAAGGATTTTCGATTCTTTTACCTAGCTCCAGCAGAGAGAAGTGAGGAATGACACACCTTGACTTCTCTTCTCCATGTTACAAACTTGGCTGAAATGCGCACAACTGATCCCTGAAACAGCTTTGTTTCAACAATTCAAAGCAAAACAAAATACCCACAAGAGTCAAAACTCTTCAAAACGAATGCCCAAGCACATTTTTCACAGTGCTGTCTAGGACAAGTTCTCAGTGTAAATTTAACAGCAAAATCCTTCGTTGCCAAATTAAGCCCTCACGCAAATATGTTTTTACTTTAGAAAGGTTCAAGCAAGGCTGAGAAGGAGGGTGGAGAGAGTTTGAAAGAATCCCAGCCAGGCTGCATACAAAAGGAAGGAGGAGCTGAGCATTTTGAACACAAATTAAGAGGAGAGCCTAACCTTGTATTTAGTTAAAGAATCAGCAAATTAGAGTTGGAGCAAGACTGAGAGCTGATTAATGACTTATAATGAGTCTTGTATGCATCAAGCCAGGCCCCTCTTCTGTTAGGGATGTACAAAATGCCAGTATGAAATTTAGTCTGCCCCTGAAATCCTGAATCCTGCATTCTGCCACTTTCTTTGTCTCTCTCAGGCATATTTCCCCCTTTTGCAGTCATGCTAAAGAGGCTCAAGAACTGGTATGGTACCAATCCTTTAAGACTGGATGTCTGGAGTGGGTCAACAAAGACTACAAGAAAAGGTCTTCATAGATGCTTATGTGTGGCTAGTAGAGTTCACAGCAGAACTTCTAGATGCTGTAGATCCTCCTGCCACGATTCTTGTGCCTCAATATAAAAGTTCTCTTTCCTTCAATGGCACATTATTGCTAGATAAAACACTCCCCTCTTGAACTCCTCACATCCACCTTTTTTTTCCTTAAAAAGCCTTTGCCTGTGTTCTGTGGTTTGGTTTGCTTCTGCAGGCAGTTCCTTTCTTTATTCTTTTGCAGATTATAAAATGTGTTACACTGAAGAAAGAAAGTGAAGTGACAAAGCCACATTTCTGCTAGTGTTAAATATGTGAAATTTGCTCCCTGATCTCCCTGTTAACTAAAAGCTTTTAGGATGAAAATATTTCTGATACTCACCTTGGGTTAATGAACTTCTGTGTTTAGTCATTTGTTTGAAGAAAGGCACCAGACTCTTAATTGCAAATGTATCTAAACCCAGATGCATCCGTTACTACTTTTTCTCTCCTTTCGTGTGGAAGAAAGTTTGAGAAAAGGAGAACAAGTTTCATTTAATTTTCCCAGATAAATGTAGGCAGTGCAACCAAAAAACTAAACAAAGGACAATGGGAAGAAAGCTGTTCGGGAAGATAGGTGGGAAAAATGAGGTAGGCTGCAGGTTCCCAACTGTTGTAATATTGTTTTATAGCTGCTTTTAATGTGTACACTCAATGTTAGTTTGCTGGCGATCTCTCACTTTCTCTAGACTTAATTCATGACTGATTGGTCCCGGTTCCTTCTGTTCAGCTCTGCAGCCTGTTACACTCTGGACACAAAGGTAAAGCCTTTGATGTAAATCTGTTTCCCCTTCCCCTCCTTGGAATTCCCTCCCCACTCAGCACTGGGGTTTCACGTTGCTTCCCATGGTGGGGGACATCCCTGCAGCTCCCCTCAGGCACGCAGCCGTCTTGAGTGAAGACAACATATGGAGAATGAGCTTTGTCTTCCTCGTAAGGGCTAGGGGCAGGGGGCTCCTGGAAAGCAGCCCCTACCTCTGACCTTCAGGGCTATTCTCGCCTTCCTTCCTCGGGGAGATGATGGGTTCCACAGAGGTGGCCACAATTCACAGCTGTCACAGCAGCCTGTCCTAAAAGCAGGGGTCCCATTCCTCTTCAACGTTTGCAAAGGATGCTCTTCATTTTCCAGCAATAACTCGTCCTGCTGGTCACTGTCTAGACAGTTATAAAATCTTGTGCTTTGCAGAGCATCCATCTTCTCCTTGATTAGTGAGGACTGAGTTTCTCTCCAAATCTAGCCTACAGCAAATAAATATGTAATGCATATTAAAGCATATAATGAATCCTCCCCATGTATCCTTCCCATATCAATATTAAGTATGCTTTTTCCGACTCAGCGAATGTTTCCACCAAGCCTATTAAGAAACGTTTTGGCAGGGTCACAAGATCCAATGTTGGGACGTTTTTCCTGATTTTCGTCACAAATGTCTTATTTCACTCAGTTTTGTAACATCATTCTTCTTTATCCTTCTGTGCCACCGTGGATTAATCCTCTCTCTTTTCAATTTACAACATGAAGATGCATGTCAGCAGTATCTCACACAATCTGGACAGGAAAGGACTCTTATCTTCCTGTTTGCCTGTTACAGGTCTTCTGCATGCATAATGCATATGATCTTAGTTTTCTTTGTCATTCTGTTGCGCTGTCAAAACATACCTGGTTTACTACCTGATACTTTAAAAAAGTACTTACTAGGTCCTACTGATGCTTCTGCTTTTTAGTGTTCCCTCTTGTCAATATCCTCTAAACTTTCAGTCTGTAGGTAATGCAGTTTGGGTCTCTTATTATTATGCTCTACCCTTGTTTAAACTTCTCTAGATTACCTTTGTTTTCTTCCTCTGCCTTCAGCTGTGTTTGCATCACCCCAAGTTGAATATAATCTGCAGATGTAAGGTGCTGTTTATCTCATCCACCCCTGGTGGCACCCTGCCGGAACCACCTCCAGCTCAGAACATTGCCATTTCTAGTTACAAGCTGTTTGCCATTCCTCCATCCAATTCTCAGTTTTTGGTGTTGTTATTTAAGCTGGAATTAATGTGAATTTCACTTTTGCCGGCTAATTTTACAAGGCAAGGTGTCAAACGGCTTAACAAAATGCACCCACTGTACTGAATTCGCTCCATCATAATTAGCTTTTAAAAGCTACCAGGTCTGCCAGGTATAACTGGATTTCTGGAAACCTGCTCAGAGAGGAGTGTGATCTGGGATGAGCCTTGAATGAAGTGCCAGTAATTCTTACACGCTAATGCCTGTTCTGGCAAGTCATTTAATTTCCCTACCTCTCTTTCCTCGCATGTGAAGAAGGAGGAAATAAACTGTAGAATGATGATTACTGTGGGTCACTTGATTCTCAGAGGTGCTAAGGACTGATTAACACATAAGAAACCTCCAGCATTGCTATTCTGCTTCTCCTGGTTCTGTCAGGGTCAAGGCCCTTAATATAGCAAATGCACTTATGCTTGAAATCCAGACTTTATAGTGTTGAAGGTTTTGGGTCCTGGTCCTTTCAGCATTCTTGTCATGAAACTTGTTGCACTTTAGGGTCAACTAAAAAAGGCTTTGGTTGAAGATCAGTCTCAGACTCACTACTTTACCTTTCCTTAAAAGCAATTGCAACTCCCATTTCAACTTCTGCTTCAAGATCTTAACTCTGCATGTGTGAACCCATGGTTCATCAGATTCCCTTACAACCTCAGAAGCATTTCATCCTGGCTGGCCCATCTGTCTATCTATTTTCTTTCTAGCTCCTACCTACAACTGCTTTTCCTCCACCGTGCATAGATAGTTATCCACCCTGGTATCTGCTGGAGGGGCAACACAGCAGGGCACAAGCGATCTAGGCAAGAAGGTGATTGAGAGTAGTCAGCATAGATTAACCAAAGGGAAATCATGTTTAACCAACTTGATAGCCTCCTGAGATGAAATAATTTTCATGGTAGATGAGGGGAGAGCAGCTGATGTTGTTTATCTTAACTTTAGTAAGGACTTTGACACAATCTTCCATAACATCCTCATAGACAAACTGATGAAATATGGACTATAAATGCACAGTGAAGTAAACTGAAAGCTGGCTCAAACGGTTGTGATCAGTGGCAAAAAGTCCAGCTGGAGGCCAGTCACTAGTAGCGTACCTCAGGGGCTGGTCCTGGGGCCAATGACCTGGATCATGGGACAAAGTGAATCCTCAGCAAGTTTGCAGATGATAAAAAACTGAGAGGAGTGGTTGGATACACCAGATGGTTGTGCCACCATAGGGACCTCGACAGGCTGGACAGATGGGCAGAAAGGAACCTCCTGAAGTTCAACAAAGGCAAGTGCAGGGTCCTGCATCTAGGGAGGCACAACCCCAGGCAGTACAGGCTGGGGGCTGACCTGCTGGAGAGCAGCTCTGCAGAGAAGGACCTGGGAGTCCTTCTGGTGGACAAGAAATTGGGCATGAGTCAGCTGCATGCCCTTGTGGCCAAGAAGGCCAATGGTCTCCTGGGGTGCATTAGGCAGAGTGTTGCCAGCAGGTGGAGGGAGGTGATCCTTCCCCTCTCCTCAGCCCTGGTGAGGCCATATCTGGAGCACTGCATCCAGTGCTGGGCTCCCCAGTACAAGAAACACATGGACATAATGGAGAGAGTCCAGCGGAGGGCTACAAAGATGATGAAGGGACTGGAGTGTCTCTCATATGAGGACAGGCTGGGAGAGCTGGGACTGTTCAGCCTCAAGACAAGAAGGCTCAGGGGAATCTGAGCAATGTATATGAACACCTGATGTGAGGAGTAAAGATGATGGAGCCAGACTATTCTCCATGGCGTCCAGTGACAGGACAAGAGGCAATGGACACAAACTGAAATACTGGAAATTCTGTTTAAAAATAAGAAAAAACTTTTCCACTGTGAGGGTGGGCAGACACTGGAACAGGTTGTCTAGAGAGATTGTGGAGTTTCCATCGCTGGAGATATTCAAAACCTAACTGGAAATGGTCTCAAACAACTTGCTGTAGCTGACACTGCTTGAGCAGAGGTATTGGACCAGAAGATCTGTAGTGGTGCCTTCCCATCTCCACTATTCTGTGTGATTCTGTGAAACAAACATTAACCTGTAGGGTTCATCCGCATACGCTATCACAAAATGACTGGGAAAATCTCTTACTTAGGAACTGACACTACATCTTTTATGATCACTTGCCTCTTAGCTTGAGTTTGGTTTGGTATCCCAATCACAGTGCTGTCTTCCTTGGGCTAAATGTGGAGATCCACAGAGCTTCCTTCCCTAGTGAAGCTCTGGTTCCAGTAAGTCAGTCAGCCTTACTGGCCTTAGTGGAAGAAGATTGCTCCAGATTTTTTAAGGCACGGAGGCCTTCTACTGCTCACAGATCTCTAGTTTGCTTTTGTCCTCCACAGATATGCAAAAAACCCTAATTTATGCAAACACTTTGATTTATTTGAATTGTACTCCTTATGTCTAATTATGTCTCTACTGCTCCAAGAAATTGTCTGTGGAGTGTGCTGCTGCTGCTGCTCCTCTGTATCTCCACCAGTGTTTGATATGGCTTTGGAAGGAATATTCCTTTGGAAGAAATTTTTGAAGGCTCCTGCCTTCAAAATACTGTATCCTATAGTCAAATGAACAAACGGATGTACTGGAATAAATGACCTTGTTAGTGGCAGTGATGAGGTGACGTTTCAGCCGCACCATACCGTGACAGACATGCAGAAGAACTTATAAAGGACGACATTGAAACTTCAGGCTTAGGGGCTAGGCAGCTGGCATTTGCGAGAGGTTTGCAGTTAAGGAGGTAGGCACAAAGGACACTACCTGCTGTGTACAGCAACTTCTCAGTGGGAGCCTAACTGTGGTTAGGCAGGCAAAGTGCCACAGGTCTGCAGCTGTGAATCTGTGCATAGCAAGGTGAGACCTGCCATGTCCTTGCACATCCTTTCTGGGGCAAGCAAACTTAATAAATCCTTTGTGACCTTCCCCTAGAACTCTGTCTAGGAAGTGAGATTAGAAACTGTAACTATGAAGCAACTCGGGAGCCAGGCCCTGGGCAGCATGTGCAGCTGGAAACCTGATGGCTGCAGGTGTGTGTGTGTGTAATTGGTGGAGGGAAGGTATATTTTGCTTTGTCGGTGTTCTGAAAAACACTAGGACACTTACCTAAGGATTTGGGAGACTTCAAAGGGGATTTCTACTCTGCCACAGACTATTAGATGTGAAAAGCCCATAATGGCACTTCTTCTCAAGGAGGTGCTGGGTGAAAAGACCACTATAGACCACGGGGTGCTTGGTCCAGGCTGGTACCACAGCTTCATGGAAAGGCCAGAGTGAATCCTCATGCCATGAAAATGAATGCCCACCTCTACCCCCGCTCCACTTCCATTATATGCTATAACATGAATTCATCCTGTTTTCTGCTAGAGTTAATGGCTTCACAACCACTGGATTCAAAGAAAGGACAGGGAAAAGCAGTTCCTGTGGCGTCACTGACTGCTGCACATTTCTATCGGTGGCTTTCAGCTGTGTGCTGGCTCTTGTTTGGCATGAGGTATGCTTTCCACTCCCTAGTATTGTTTGGCTCATGGGCTTAATTTTTGGAAGTAAGTTTTGAAATGTACTGGTATGTTTTATGAAGCATATCAGCATCATACATCTAAAATATGCCTGCAAGGGATCTTAGAGTGCTTTCCTATGACAGGATGGTGAGACAGAGAACAGCCACAGACTCATGGCAGCATAGTCAGTCATGCTGTAGGGAGCCAAGAGCAGGGCAGGACACCTCTCCAGGTTGCAAAGAGGATATTGCATACCTGCATTATCGAGGGATGATACATCACTCTTGTAGTCTGAATGAGTAATTTTGACTTTGATGGTGAAAAGTAAATAAAACCCCTCAAGAAATATACATGGTTTGCAGCAACCATCACTTCCTTATGAGTAAAATGTAGCCCCCAAATTCTGTTTCGACATGTTAGGATTAGGTAAACCACATAAGTAGCTTTGGCATGCAGTGAAATACAGCCTCATTTCATTCACTTTTCCTTCCATGGTAGCTCTAAGGCCATCAACGCCTCTGTAACAGGAAGCAGCCTCGGGGATGAGGGCTGTGCCAGTCCCAGCTGCAGGCAGAGAGCGGGGTAGAGGCTGCAAAGTCAGATTGTCATGGCTGGAACAAAAGTGTGAGGAGCAGTTGGAGCCATGCCTCTACTGCTGCCCTGCTCTCGCTTCTCTGCGTGGCCAGTAGCCCCGCCTATCGTCTTGTTTTGACTGCTACTTTTCCGAATCATTCCTATCAGATGCACCCTTTGAGAAAGAAGTCCTAATCAAAGGCTTTATACTGTGACTGGAAGACTAAAAGAGGCTGTTGGAGATGAGTAGCTGTGAGATATTCTGGGAAGGGGCTGCTGGTTTTCCTGCCCTTTGCTTCCTGCAAAGGCACCAACTAGCAGCTGGAGGAACATTTTTTCTTGTGTGCAAATCTTAGGGCATGTCTCAAAGGAGAAGTCTAAATTAGCTTTGCCAGATAACACTGTCCACACTGACTGAGGTATAACTGCCTCTGAGGGGTGTGGGAAGCTTCAGCAGCAGGGGAGCTGTGAAGGGAGAAGAGGGAAAGGGACCCTGAAGTAACTGGCATCACTGTGTCTTTAGGCTGCCTGGGGATGCAGGAACATCTGCTCATACTGCTCCAAATGTGCACAGGCTGTTACATACCCCAAGCAACTCTGATGTTGGCTAAATACTAAATGTGGACTTACTGGAAAAAGTAAGGAGACTGCAGCCATCATTGCTATCAAGTATGTGCTCATCTCCCATCACGCGCTAGCGACTGCAGTGCCAGCTCCCCATCCCGTCCATGCTACCTCCGCGTTCAGCCCTGAACAAGCAAACAGATGCTAGCCTGTATTCCTTCCTACAGTCGGTGCACAACATATGGCCGAAGGTCTTATTTGGCCAGTGATCCCCAAACCTGATCTGAATACAGAGAAACTAATTCCCTCCTGGGCACCGCTGGGTGAAAAATGTAATACCCAAGTACTTCACAAATACTGATGACATTTTCTGCACAACAGCAGAGCTGGGGAATTGGGGAGCACAGAGACTCAATAACATCCTTTCTAAAGTATTCATTCATTTTTAATGCCCGATTTGATACAGCTGGGATTCAGCTGGCAAAATGTGCATAGCTGCACTGTCGGCAGCTCAGCCAAGCACCTACTTTCTAGCTTGGACACAGCAAGAGTTACGGTGTAACTCACCTCCTCCTAAAGGAGATGTCTAAAGCATATCAGATGAGTCACTTCTTAGATATGTCTGTGTCTCTCCCCTGATTGTTAAAGAAGGGACTACTCCAGGAGGTGTCTGCAGTCAAGTGAGGTGAATCCCACTCCTGATGTCAGAGCCTGTGCTCTGATGGCATTTTGTAAGTGCCGACTACAGTTCTCATCCACAGGGTGGGCAGCCCTGTGCTCCCTAAACTCCTGCCAGGGAGATGCTAGCGTCTCTGTTAGAGAACAAGAAGCAGATGGTCAGTGACCCCTGTGGATGTTTGTGTGTCAAGGCCTGTCCTGTGTCAGAGGGCAGCTAATTTAGCAGGGAGGCAATCAGCTTCCTTGATGTGAATGTTCACCCTTTCCCTTCCTAGGAGGCTCTGACTCTTCTACTGCACAACTCTCAGCTTCGTAGCACAAGATGTTGCAAGTTCACAGACAGAATCAGCAATGCTCTTGGGTCAGCCATAGTCTTGCAAATATTCAGTGGAAATGTTTAGGTGTGACAGAGTCATAAGCAATTGAAAACAGCATATAACTTGCGGTAGTCAGAACCAGATCCAGCTGCAGTTCTGGATGAGGTTAGCTCAGAGATCCATCCAGTAAATCATCTAAGATTATCCTTCTGTAGAGGCATGCTGCATCTACGCAATACTCTAGCTACAGTAGGTGTATCTACAGGTTACCGCTGTGCACCCTTTTCCTTGTAGTCAGTGCTCCTGCACAAGTCCCTAAGAAGAGCATGTGGGATCTACCTTCGTTTACACTCTGTGAACCCCCCTGCCGATAGCCTTTGGAGAACATCTATCTCTAGCAGGATTGCTCGGCAAGCAGCAGAGAGAGGGAGCAAGCACAGCAAGCACGTGGGCAAGTGGGAAGGAGCTGCCATCTGCTAACGCTCTGAGGATAAACAGACTGTTTCTCCATTACTGCACTGTTTGTGTTGTGCAAGTACCAGAGGACACATTTCCAGGCCACAGCCCTGTGTGTTTACTTGCTGTGAAGGGGCTTGAAGGGGAAGAAAAGGCAGCATGACCTAGTGATCTAAAGTGTTAACTGCTGTCATTAACTTCTACCTTGTCAGCTGGCAGAAGGAGGTGTGAACCCTGGGGGGCATTGAAAGGGCCCCAGAGATATACCGAGGAATGCCGCAGCTCCCGCAGTATTTTCTGACAGGCCAGCTTCTCTAGTAGACCCTTTGCTAAGCACTGGACTCATAGATGGATGCAAATGCCAACATTTATGGCCTACCTTGTCTTGTCACATGACTGTTCTCCTCATAAAAGCAGACTACAGATCTTTGCCTTGTTATTCTACTCCCATGCTTTTTTTCTCCTTCTTTTGATATCATTGTCCCCCATCTTCTTTCTTTTTCCTCCTTCCTTCCTTCCTCTTTGTTTCTCTAACTTTTCTTTCTTTCTTTCTCTCTTTCTTTCTCTCTTTCTTTTTCTGTTAAAAAGAGAAGAGGTCTTTGCCAACAAATATATGACTCGTCCCCTGTGCTCCCCATCCTCCCACCACGTATGCGCACTCAGTGCTGCAGGGTGTATAGGCTTCATTGTCAGGCACAGCCCAAGACCACACACACGCGGAGCAAGACCCGTTTCCTCGCTCCTCTTTCTGCATCTATGCAAGTGGCCATGGAGACCAAGGAAGAGGCTGGGGTGGCATGGTGGAGACAGAGTCTTTGTAGCTTTTCATAGTTGACAGCTTACTTCAGTAAAAATACAGTAAAAAATGGGCTTCTTAAACTAAATACCAAATCCTGGAGCATAATAGAGCTTCCCGTGCCAGTTAGGAAGCTTTTATTATTGTTATTTAATTTGCTGTATTAACTTGTTACAGTTATTACATACCTCTGACATAAGAAGGCGAAAGAAAGTGTTTACAATGGAAGTAACTAGTGGGAAAGAGTAATTAAATGTCACAAAGGCCCAATAGTAAGTAGTTTCTCCCAAAAGACAACTTTCCCTTTTATCATAGATGGCTATAAATCAGTGAAGGCATTTCTTAGCATTTACTTATTATTGAGTTTGTATTCCTTAGGTGGGTGGCATGGCTCTGAGGAATTTAAAGGAAACTAAGGAATCAAAATATGCAGTGATAAATTATCTTTACATTCCCAACACTGAAAATCAGTCAAATGTCAAAGTGTGCATTAACCTCAGTTTCCAATGGTTAAATTACCAAAGGTTTGAGGCCAATCTGCTTTAGTTTACTTTGATCTTTAAATGTGGCATTATTTTGACTTTGAACAACTCTTGATCTTCCAAAAAAAAAAAAAAAAACAGGCTGTATATCTCAAAGGAGGGAGGATCTCTGGAAACATTCTGTTTGGTGGAAATGGTGCAAAGACAACCTTTCCTTCTGTATCTTTGGGACTTTCTTAGCACTGAAATTGAGATCCAGGGCTACAGCAGTGAAGGAGTGCAATGTGAAGTTTATGGAGACACGGACACTAGGTGGACAAGCCAAAAATAAAAATAAGAAAACAAAACAAAACTACTTGCTATTGGTAGGAACAGTTCAACTGACTGATTACTCCTCTTTCCTCTTGCCCCAAATCCAGTAGGCTAATGTTCCATAAAAGAAAACCCCCAGTAACTTTTGTGACTAAAACAATCTCCACTGAAGTCAGGCTCTGGGGCAACTGGAGGTACGTCGGAAAGAAGAGAGCCGTGCTGCGCCTGACCTCAGCCAGAGGCGTTTCTCAGGACTTTTAAGGAACGCATGCTGCCATAATCCCTCTCCTTCTCTTGTAGTCGCTGTGTCCTTGCCTCTGACCACAAGCACTGGTTGCACTCTCGTGCAAGGCTGTGCCCAAAGGGAAAGGAACGGCATCTCTTTTTGCACCACCTGCTCTCTGCAGACACTCAGACATCCCCACAAAGGTTTTCTGTCAGTGGAGCAGGCAAGGCAGGGTGAGCCAAAGGGAACTTCCAAAATATGGAGTTCTTTTTTCCTTCCCTACCCATCCAACAGCAGATAATTTGATGCTGGTGGCCCTGCTCCTGCCCTGAGGACAAAACACCGTGGTGGAACAATCCTGTCCTGTTCACAACGAGCACAGGAAGAGTATGTCTCTTCATTGCTGCCAGCCAGATGCTTTGGGCTGGTCCCATGGGGGAGATCATTGACTCTTAGACATGCCTACAATACAGAGACGTTGCAGCAGAGTAGAGGGAGATCCCTGATTTAGCACTAAAGGAGCTAGTATTTTTACAAGACACAGCGCAACACCACAGTGCATGAACATCTTGGCCTGCAAGAGAAGGATGGGCTGGGTTGGTGCAGTCCAGGCTAAGCACCCTCCCTCTCTCCTAGGCTGCTTCCCTGCTTTTGGCTCTCGAGTAAATTCACTCAGAATTAGCTTGGGGATTGTGGCATTCAGTTCAGTGCTGTAGATGTACCAGTTCTTCTTTCAGTTATCACAGAAAATGTATATATTTTAAAAGGTACTAATGAAACCTCACACTTCGTTTTTGTCTATGTCACGATTCTGCTTTTAATCAGTAATTGTTGGTTCTCTGCCACTTGATTATTAATAAGAGCTACATTTATTAACTTGGCAAGCTAAACTAGTCTTATTAAAACAAGGCTTGGGTACAAACAACCATTATAGTCCATCTAACTACCAGTTTATCATTAAAAACATATTCATTTTAGATTAATGCTGATCTGAGACCCAACCATGCAACTCCTCTGTCATATGGATAAATGTACTCATACATGTAGTCTCAATTAACTCAATGGGACTACTCATGCGAGTAAGGATTTCTCAAGTGAGTAAGAGCTGAAGGATCTGGCCTTTAGGGAAATATATTTACGACTTTGTTGTTAATTCTCATGGCTTATATTTTCAATAAGCAAATGGTATTAATTCAGCTCACAATAGCTTCTTAATTAACCTCCATACATCAGAAGCATATTCAGGAATCTTAATTTAAAGCATTACTATCTAAGTATGTCTTCATCCAACCCATTCCTCAGGATAACAATTGATTCTGTACACATGGCAAACGCTAGTGGTGAGCTGACACAGTTCAAAGAACTTCATGTAATGAGAGTGGGAAAGACTTGTGGCTAGTCTGCATGGAGATATTGTATCAGACTGGTTAGCTTTCTTAAAAATATTTTGTGCCTACACAGAATACAGTTTGGCATCACAAGCTGCAAGTAATTTTCCCTAGGGCTGCTAGAGAGTTTATCACTTTTGGGATACACGTAGTCCCATTTCTGTTCTCTCCCACCCTCACTCTTAGTACCTAGAGACCTTTTGCTTCAGCTGTCTTCACTGTATACCGTTTCATCCTTCAGCCGCAGCGAGGATGTCATGAAAGTTCTCCCCATGTTACAGCCCCCAAGAGCTTTGACAGCCCCCAGGTCCTCCATGCTCCCTGCTGGAGCCCTGCAGGATGGTGGTCTTGGATGCCTCCATGGAGGGCCCTGCAGCCACCAGATGCAAACAGCTTTTAAATGCTTGAAGGCAAATGAAGAAGAGAGAGCAGCCCTGGAGCTGCTAAGTCAAAGGAAAAGAGCAGGACTTTTAATAGTTCTCCTATTCTCTGCTTGTACTACAGAGAGCTAGAAAGCACTTTTGTTCTCTTGCTCTCTGCCTGAAGAAAAGTTGTTACGACATTTTTTACAATGCTTCTCAGACAAGTCAATAAATAACCATAGGTATGTCTTAACTGATTGATGTTCAAGTATAGGCTAGGGGGGTTCAACCAAGGGATATTTATGAGAGTGACCAAAAACTGTATGATCCATACAGATGTCCTGGAAAAGCAATTGATCTGTCTCCTCTGTCAGTTTCTCATAAAGTGGGCATACAAAATTGGTAAATAGTTGGAAATAAAAATTAGATGCAATTCAGTAAACACAGAGGCAAATAATTGTTAGCTGCAAGGAATCATCTGCACAACCACAGGCTGAGAGAAAATTCATTAGACAATAGTTCTGCAGGAAAAGATCAGGAGTTACAGCATACTGCAAGCCAAAATCGATTCAGTACTGTCATACTGGTTTAAAAAGCAAATTTCCTACAGGAATGGATGAGTATCACTTTTGAGATACATTAAGACACCCTTCCATTTTTGCTTAACCAAGGCCGGACTGATACAGAGTCAAGTTTTGTGGACTAGATTTCAAGATGTAGATCAACCAGAGAGAGTCTAGGAGAATGTAAGGATAATCATCAGAGGTCTTGAAAGATGTCATCTAGTAGAAAAGATCAAACAAAATCAGAAAAAATAGGGACACTCTGTAACATTACAAGTCACAGTTATGTCAGAGTCTGCCACAAAGAAAGAGGGAATAATTTTTTTTTTTATGGTGCAGAGGACAACAAGTCATCGTGCTAAACCAAAGAAAAGAGATTTGAAATGTTTTCTGACTCTGAGGATAGAGAATCACCTCAAGCTACTGTAAAGTTGGGGAAACATATCCATTTGAAAATATTGATTTGTGACACTCAGAGTGGCTATGTATAATTAGGTACATGCAAGCCACATGTAATGGAATGTAGTATCCCAAGTTTTAGGAGAAGAACAAGAGATAGGATTTTGTTTCCACTAGGAGATAATGTGAAAGGCCTTTCTAGGACAGTATCTTGTGATTAATAGGGTCAAATCCATTGAGCAAATTTTTTACCGAGGACAAGCAAAATGAAATGCAACCTTTCTGCTTGAAATAATAACCTCATCCTCCGGGAATATTCAAAGATTCTCACTTCCTTAATGAAAGTATTTATAAAAGTTCATTTTAAATATGGAGGAAAAAATAGGAGCCATAAATAAATGCAGAATTTGACATTTTTGTTGTAAAATGCAATCTAATAATACATTGATAATCATACCAATCATCCCTTCAAAGAACAGAAACACTCTTATGTCTAGAATAACAAACCAAAACTCCATGAGTTCAGAATTACCTGCTTCAGTGCAAAACTTGTAGTCACTGTTGAGTAGTTTTCCTTTTGTTACTTTTTGACTGGATGTCCTGCAGTACGTTATGTGGCATATAGAAAAAAATATACAGAAATAACCCATTCATGTATCCGTTATGTATCTCTCTCCCCAGAGGTGGCATTCAACATCAGGGGGCAACACATCATGCTGTGAGATCAGAGGTTTCTTGAGAATGAAGCTGGGTAGAATACTATTATGAGATTCCAGAGGTACTCTTGAGTATTATATTTGCTTCTTTCATTAAATGTGTGATTTGAGAGGCAGATGGAGAGAGAAATGCATGCCTATCTTAGTGTTACTTGTACAGGGATGTACTACAGCTCAGCAGCAGAAAATACACCACGGGACTTATGTTATTTAACAACCCTATGAATTGCAAATATATTCAAATTGCAATTGACAGCTTGTAAACAGTCTGCAAACCAAGAATTAGCCTCTCCAGGGCACCACATCTCTTTTTGAGTAACATATAAATATGAATATTTTACAATCTATCTGGATGAAAATTCATGAGCACTCGAAACAGAAACATGCATGAAAACCATCAAATAATGATGCATTTATTTTTGCTAATTATATATTTGTCTTTCCTACCAAACACTTCCTCCTGTCTTTGCTGGTTGTCTTTTCTGAAAAGAAAAAGGAAAAGAGAAACAAAATAAAGCAAAAAACAGTTGGTGTTAAATGTCTCTTCAGGCCAGAGGAGAGAGGTCTGACTACATGCAACTGACAATGTCAAAAAAGACACACCTCCAGCAATGACAAATAGAAACAATACTTGGGAAAAAAAAGAATCCCAAGCTCCCATCATACCAAACAATTACTGAGCTTTATTGCATTTGTTTACATACAAGCTGTGCCCACTCAGGCTAATAGAAATGTTCAGAAAATGCTAGTGAAATCTGGTAGGGGGCAGACCCAGAACTCTTGAGAGAGCCAGGGAAGACAGCATGGAACTTGGCTATGGAGGATCCTCTTGCACCTCTCCTGGGAAGCTTGCATGCTTGATTGGCTCTCTGAAATGCCTGTATACCAATGCGTGGGGAATAAGCAGGAAGAGTTAGAGATCTGTGTGCGGTTGCAGTTACAGAGACATGGTGGGATAGCTCGCGTGACTGGAATGCCATCATGGATGGCTACGTGCTTTTTAGGAGAGGCAGGCCAGGAAGGCGAGGTGGTGGAGTTGCTCTTTACGTGAGGGAGCAACTAGAATGTGTGGAGCTCTGCCTCGGGGTGGATGAAGAGCAAGTGGAGAGCCTGTGGGAAAGGATTAAAGGGCAGGCTAACACGGGCGACACTGTGGTGGGGGTTTACTACAGGCCACCTGATCAGGAGGAAGTTGTCGATGAAGCCTTCTACAGACAGCTGGACATAGAATGTGGAAACATAGAATGTGGAAAAGGGGACAGACCACTTAGGAGGAATATAGGGACATTGTCAGAGTGTGCAGGGATGCGACAAGGAAGGCTAAGGCCCAGTTGGAATTAAATCTGGAAACAGATGTCAAGGACAACAAGAAGGGGTTCTTCAAATACATCAATAGCAAAAGGAAGACTAGGGAAAACGTGGGCCCGCTGCTGAATGGGGCAGGTGCCCTGGTAGCAAAGGATGTAGGGAAGGCAGAGTTATCGAATGCCGCCTTTGCCTCAGTCTTCACTGCTAAGGCCAGCCCTCAGGAATTCCAGACCCTGGAGACAAGAGAGGAAGCCTGGAGAAAGGAAGACTCTCCCTCGGTCGAGGAGGATCGGGTTAGAGATCATTGGTGCAAACTTGACATCCACAAATCCATGGGGCCCGATGGGATGCACCCGCGAGTGCTGAGGGAGCTGGCGGATGTTATCGCTAGGCCACTCTCCATCATCTTGGAAAGGTCCTGGAGATCAGGAGAGGTGCCTGAGGACTGGAAGAAAGCCAATGTCACGCCAGTCTTCAAAAGGGGCAAGAAGGAGGAGCCAGGAAACTACAGGCCTGTCAGCCTCCCCTCCATCCCGGGAAAGGTGATGGAGCAGCTCCTCCTGGAGGTCCTCACTAAGCATGTGGAGGGCAAGAAGGTGATCCGGAGTAGTCAGCACAGATTCACCAAAGGGAAATCATGCTTGACCCGTGTGATAGCCTTCTCTGATGGAATGACTGGCTGGGTAGATGAGGGCAGAGCAGTGGATGTTGTCTCCCTGGACTTCCGCAAGGCTTTTGGCACTGTCTCCCATCACATCCTCCTAGGTCAACTCAGGAAGTGCGGGCTAGATGAGCGGACGGTGAAGTGGATTGAGAACTGGCTGGAGGGCAGAGCTCAGAGGGTTGTGGTCAGTGGTGCAGAGTGCAGCTGGAGGCCTGTAGCTAGCGATGTCCCCCCGGGGTCAGTCCTGGGTCCAGTCTTGTTCAATGTATTCATCGATGACCTGGAGGACGGCACAGAGTGCACCCTCCGCAAGTTTGCTGATGATACTCAACTGGGAGGAGTGGCTGACCCACCGGAAGGCTGTGCTGCCATTCAAAGGGACCTGGACGGGCTGGAGAGTTGGGCCGAGAGGAACCTCCTGAAATTCCACAAAGGCAAGCGCAGGGTCCTGCGCCTAGGGAGGAATAACCCCGGGCAGCAGTACAGGTTGGGGGTTGACCTGCTGGAAAGCAGCTCTGCCGAGAAGGACCTGGGAGTGCTGGTGGACAACAAGTTCACCATGAGCCAGCAATGTGGCCTTGTGGCCAAGAAGGCCAATGGGATCCTGGGGTGCATTAGGCAGAGTGTTGCCAGCAGGTGGAGGGAGGTGATCCTGCCCCTCTCCTCAGCCCTGGGCAGGCCACATCTGGAGTACTGCGTCCACTTCTGGGCTCCCCACTGCAAGAGAGACATGGCACTACTGGAGAGGGTCCAGCGGAGGGCTACGAAGATGAGGAGGGGACTGGAGCATGTCTCCTCTGAAGAAAGGCTGAGGGAGCTGGGCCTGTGTAGCCTGGAGAAGAGAAGACTGAGAGGCGATCTCATCAATGTGAACAAGTATCTGAAGGGAGGGTGTAAAGAGGATGAGGCCAGACTCTTCTCTGTGGTGCCCAGTGACAAGAAAAGAGGCAACAGGCACAAACTGAACCACAGGCAGTTCCGTCTGAACATGAGGAAAAACTTCTTTCCTGTGAGGGTGACAGAGCACTGGAAGAGGTTGCCCAGAGAGGTAGCGGAGTCTCCTTTGCTGGAGATATTCAAAACCCGCCTGGACGCGATCCTGGGCAATATGCTCTAGAGGACCCTGCTTGAGCAGAGGAGTTGGACTAGATGATCTCTAGAGGTCCCTTCCAACCTAAACCATTCTGTGATTCTGTGACTCTTGCTCCCATCACCACATAATTAATGGATCCCCTCCTTAAGTAAACACACACGCACATCCACCCCACCAGCTTTGTGTGCAAATGAAAGGAGCATGAGATTCGGGGAGCTCGCTCTCTGTCTTAGCTGTATTTGCTCAGGAAAGAGGAGGGCTTGGAACTGCCAACCAGGCTGTTCAGGCTCATGGTGCTCAAATGAGAATATTCCTGGGTTAAAGGGAGGTTGTAGCTCTGAAACTGCCCTCCATGGAGCAGTCTCAGACTGTTTCTCCTCAGCCTAGCTGCAACTCCGTTGCTCTTCTCCTCTGCATCGCAGTTGACATTGGCCATTTTGGCTTGGTAAAGCAAAGCAAAAAGGGAAAAGTGATAAGAAAACAAATTTCTGACTGCATAAAGAGGACAATGGAAGATGGACCTTCGGATTAGGTGGTTAGTGGAGGGGACATTTTTTGTGCAATAGAAATGAAACTCCATGAAGCAGGGTAATTGCATCAACTTCTGAGATGCTATTTCTGGGGTGTCCTTATCTGACACTTCTATCAAAGTGCTGCAAGGATGCCCTGTGAGCTGCTGTGTGCTGGAGAGGTCTGTGCCCAGTGTGAGTGTTAGCTCTGGACATCTGGGTGGCGGATATGCCAGCGAGAAATAGCTCTCTGCAGTGATGTGCAGGGGTAGCACAAGCTGGCTGGTGGCAGCTGCTTCCAGTGAGCCTCCTGAGCCACCACAGATGTGAAGACGTGCCATGCGTGCAGCCATCGCACCTCTCAGATGAGACCAGGGGCAGGTTCAGAGCCACTGCCCCACAGTGGGAAAAGGCTTCGCTGAACTCGGGGCCCTCGAGGCAAGAAAAGGCTCAGCTGAGGCTCTTGTAAAGCATGGTCTTCATGTGAAGACAAAAATTCCCACTGCAGTTTTCTGCCCACATGGGGGTTTAATCCAGATTTTCCCAGATAGAAAAATATTCCTGATTCTCCATCCTTGCTGTCAGATATAGCATATTGAGAATTTGCTGGCCTAAAAGATGCATCATGTCCTAAACATACAAGTGTTTGGCATGTAACAATGAAAGCTGCACCTTAATGACAGAGAACCTGTATCAATTTTTCTTTCTCTCTTTCTTTCTCTCTTTCTCTCTCCTTCTCTTATTCTTTTCCTTCCCTCTCCCTCTTCCTCTCCCCCTTTGCAATGATGCTAGTCGCCTATGCACTCCTTAGGGTGTTCTGAAGAGATTACTGGCCGTTAGCTCTATTCACAGCGAACATTATCTTTTCTTGCCTCCACATTGGTCATTTCTCCCCAGAGAATAGCCCATGCCTTGGTTAATAGTTTTAACTGTCCCCCACGTACGTCCTTTACTCTTCATCTAAGGCCTAGGGAAATAAAACATAAGGATGAATAGCAGTAAAGACCTGACCCACTGAGGTCAATGTTCTCCAGCGACTCCTTGGCCCTCCAGTTCCTCCTGACTGCCCTTAGTGCCTGGGCAGTTGCTGAGGGTGAACATAGCTGCACGGTTCAAAGCTGTGCTGCGGTGTCCTGGGAACCATCATATCCCCCTCAACTCTGAGCCTTCAGCCAGTCATGGACAATCCTGATCCTGGGCTTTGCACACCACCTACTAGATGCGATCTTTTACCTCCAGGTACACAGCCCGAGTTTGCAGTTAAACGGCCATGTGGTTGGAGGTCAGGGAGCAGTCAGTTTTCTCTTCTTGTATCCCATGAGAGCTGGAACAGAGTTTGGCAGCAGTGACCTTGGGTGGGGTAGCTTAGGAAAGGCGAGGCGCTGCATGCGTTACATCCTTGCTGCTGGGCACTGCACCTGGAAATGGAAATCAAGTCCACAGCAGGAAATCTTTCCCTTATCATTTCATATTGCTCAGCAATACGTGAAGGACACTGCTTGCCACTGCAAACTGATGGAGGAGGGGTGGGAATTGCAGGTCAGGCAGAGGAAGGGAGTTTATACTTATCTGACCTGATACCAATCTGGAAATAGATTCATTTCATTTATTTCACTTCAGAAACTACCAAAGTAGGTTTGCCTAATCCTAAACACAAGGTTTGGTGCAGTTCCCTTAATTTCAATGTATAATGAGAAAATAAGATAAAATATTTAAAAAATGCAATAGCTTCAGGAACATGTCTGAATTGATACACATACATTAGTGATAAATATTGCTATTATAATCTAAAAGAAATACAAACATACATACACACTGTTTTACCATATGGCAGAAAACTGATGACAACTGTTCATAGTCTTCCTATGGACTTGAACCTTGCCTCAATCTACCTTTTATCTAGTGCTATAATTTCATTCTGCCACAAAGCCCTAGGCTGAAGCAGATGTTGTAGAACAGATCATTTCCACTTTACAGGGTGCTACTTCAGTCTGGGGCAGTGGGCTAACACACAGAGTTGCGTGACCCTGTGGACATCCCTATGGGCTTATGGAGCAGCCACATGCGCAGAGGAATGGCAGGAGCTCCAAGAAGACCATGGGGCGCTGACGTAGTTCTGCAGGCAGGCTGCGCGTCTTGAGTATTTTGACTGCAAGCTGGAAGCACTGCTATGGTGCATGGCAGCCTAATAGCCACAGTCGCAATGTACGGTACAAGCAGTAGCAATGCCCTCCAGCCCTTATGCAGTGGCCATGCAAGGGAAAGGGGCTGCAGTGGCTCTGCCCCTTCCTTCCCTGCAGCTATGGAGTGCCTTGAGGCTGTGCTTTGTGTGCTGCCCTGACTGTAGGCACCGCAGCAGTAACCACTCTCAAGGGATCTGCAAGAGGTGGAGGGAGGCAACTGGGAGTACCAAATGCAGATTTAATGGCGGGGGGGGTTGCTATCTCCATTCTCCATCGGAACTGACATGTGCTTGGATGGAGAGAGGCAGTCACAAACCTCTTCCATTTAGATGAAGAGTCTATCAGCCCTGAAAGTGAAGAATATTTCTACAGAGGGGAAATTCTGAATTTCAAGGATCTGAATGTAGGTCCATTAGGGGAATAGGCAGGGCCCCTGTCTCTGGAATGGATTGCAGCAGAAGGCATGTTACATTTCGTTTCTTTATATGATACAAGTAGATTTTTTTTAGAGGGCAGGGAGCCCAAACCCTAGCCATTAGAGAGCTTTGGACGCAAGTCTCAATCTGATTCTGACCCACATCCCAGGATTGCCTCCTCAGTCTCTGTGAACAGAGCGCAAACACCATAAGCCAGAACAATTCCCATCCCTGTCACTTGTCCCACAGTGCCTTTTGCTGAAGAGAGTGCCTTTTTCCCAAAGTTTATTATTATATTTTTGGTTTTAGACTTGTTAACAGAGAGCCTATGTATGCAGTCTATCTTATTTTCTCATTTTCTGAGATGAGCTTTTTGAACCCAGACCAATGCTAAAGGTACAGGCTGATGCCTCTTCTCTACGAGAGGCCTGCTGTCTTCTTGTGTGATCCCTCCCTGCAAAGGCACAAGGCACGGATCCAGATCGGCCAAGAAACTCCTTTGTGGGCCTATTGTTAGACACGAGGATGCATTGTTAGATGCAAGAAGGGATAACGTTCACAGTAAAGGAGTATACAAGGCAATAAATTTTTCTGTGGAAGATGCCAAATTAAAACTGAGGCATTTGAAAAACCACAGGAATACTCCAAGGCCATGAACATTATTCCTGCTATACAACAAGAAAAACAGAAGATTCAGTAGACCATAAAATGAAGGGGAAAATTATGTTTTTCTTGCCTCAGGAGGGTTTGGAAATTCAGGGCTGCTGCTGCTGCTACTGCCACCATTAAAGACTTTTCATTGATGTCAGTTCAGGGGCGAAGCTTAGGTGAACGATGGCTCAAGGGCATTTAACCCTCCAAGCGCTTCACAAACATTAATTAATAGAGCTGGGCAAATAATTTGCAGCAGATTATCCAATGAATTCAGTGCCTGTCTCTGCTTGCAGAGAGCTAGTTTGTGCCCTGGTTTTGCTCTGCTGAGCAGAAAAATAAAAGTCTCCTTTCCTTAGCTGTGCTCAGCCTGTATTGTATTTGGGGTTTGGTGGGGAGGGCAGACCCCTGCACCCAGATATTTTCCCTTTGCAAGTGAGCAAGGCCAGGACAAAGATTTTGTTCTGCTCCCCTCTCTCCTAGGGGCAAGCAGAAAGTTAAAGTAAAATTACAGCCTTTCAAGGCATGCAGTACCTTACAGCTGCTTGCCTCAGCAGGGACAGAGCTGTGGTCAAAGGGGTGTGTGAGCCTGCCCAGGTCCTTCCGGGGCTGCACGTGCCCCTGGCTCCTGACTGTACTTCCAGGTGCCATGCAACAGGCTTGTGAGGGGTCACTTTCATGTGATCTCCCCACATTTTATTTGGACCAAGCCTACAGTAGGTGGGTTTCACCAGTGTAAAAATACTGACATATTGGTATCGTCCCTGAATGTGACAGTAATGCCAGTCAACACTGCATTTTTTACTGATTTAGTCAAACCATCCCTGTTCTGCCATAAGTGAAATAAGCTTGCCTGGTGAAAGGACTACACTGTTGTATCCGGGTCTACTTAGATGTCTTGACAGCACTGTTATGTCTACCAGGGATCATTCTGTTTTAGAGTAAAAAATAATGATACATACTAAAGCAAAAATAATGAACACAAACAGCTAGTAGGCAAGCACATAAGAATGCGCTTAAGCATTGTAAAATGTTGTGGGTCATTTTTAGCCTGATTTCCTATGGAAAAAAAATAGTCATAATTTTTTTTTGGCAAATAATTCTATGTGCACGTGCATTTGTGATTTGTGTGTGTGTGTGTGCGTCTTAGTAATTTCTGAAGGAGTTGCTCTGTTGGAGCAAAATTTAACAGAGATATAAAGGTAACAAAGATGACTGTGACAAGCAAGTTCCTTTACCTTTCAGGAAAACAGTGCTGAGTCCAGGGAGATACCCTGTATGTGACCTCTATAAGTGATTTGACTGAGGGAAAACCTGTGGCATGAGCTCAGCTTTCAGCAGATGTCAGGGAAGCCACGAGGGTGAGCTGGAGCAGGAGCGAAGACCTTATCGTGGCTCTGAGCTCTGGGAAAGTTTTGATTGCAGCTGATATCTCCCTCATCATCAGTGTTAAACAACCACGAGACACAAATTTGCAGGCAAATAATTTTCACAGAGTGGGTAGGTAAGCTTGGAGACAGGTGCCCAGCGGGGCTGTGGACTCTCCATCCCTGGAGGATTTCAAAACTTGACAGGACGAGGATCTGAGCACCTGTCCTAGCCTTGAAGCTGGCCCTGCTGGGCGCAGGTAGCTGGGTAGAGACTTCCAAAGGTCCTTTCCCGCCTGAATTATTTTGTGATCCTATGAAACTAGGTTTCATTAGTAGCTGTGTTGCTGGAGCTGCATACTCATATCAATGAGGAAAGTAGCAGTGGAAGGCTAATACAGTTGCCAAGCAAGGAAAATCACATAGATGAACTTGTCTTGCTAGTAACTGTCAGAATCATCCAGAGCACCAGAATGAGTTGTCATAGGGGATTTTAATTAGTTAGAAGGTTCTTAGGAAAGGACATAGACCAGCCTACAAGTGCTTGGAAGTCATCAGTGGCCACTTGTTATTCAGAAGGTGGCGATAAACAGAATAGGGAGGCCTTCCAGATTTGATTCATCAGGAGTAACAACATAATTGCAAAAGGGAGACCAGCAAAAACATTCCTCAGAAAGAAAAGCTACTGGCACATAGTGGCAAGAAAGCTGAAGCATTAATATCTCTTTTATATGAACTAATAAAACCCCTCAAAATGTGCTGGTGGTAAATGCAACTAAAATCAGCTTGAATTAGTGAAGGAATGAGTTAGACAATACTTTGGTAAAATGAAGGTTTTCAAATTGGCTGGGGCTGCTAGACTTCATCCTAGGATCCTTAAAGTATTGGCTGTGATAACCTTGGGGCCATTTCTGGTAATTCATGAAGGACTGAACAGGACAGGTGGGATACAGAATAACTGGAGGAAGGCTAGGCTGATATGTCATAATAAAGTGAGGAAAAAAGAGGATCTGAGAATTATTGATCAGTCATCCAAACTTCAACTTCTGAAACAGAACTGGAACAAATAATTTAAAAAATTTATAAAATCCTGGGAGATGTATAGATTCATAAAAGCTTCCATTGGCTTATGAAGAAAAAGTCATGTCAAATTGATTCAATCCTTTTAGAAATCATCTTTTTTTCCCCCCCCTCAATCTATGCCAGTTAAATTCAAGAGCAACAGACCACTAAGAAGCCACTTAATCCTACCTGGCACAAATATACAAAGTATTTGCAGCCTGTTGTGCAGATCTCTAACCCTGACCTAATGTGCTATAAACACAGCAACGCTGCTGCTTGACCAGCCCCAGATATCCCAGGTCCTCTTCTGTTCCTGACTTTGTTCCCAGCCTGCATGATAGCAAAAGCAAGCCACATCCTCTGGTGTGTGTCCTCTTCCTTGTTTTCAGAATGAAACCAGTGTGTGTCACAGTAAAGGTAATTTCGCCATAGTGCGCTGGCACTGTTCCTAAATCTAGCCTGGAAGAATCCTTCTGGGAAAAATTCAAGTCAATAAATAATGCTTTTTAACATCTCAAAACTACTACTTCTTCTTCAGCCTAACTATTATTTATCCAGATATATCTATATTAATCAAAAGGCTTAATATGTCCAGAAAACATATCTTGTCCACTTTTTTTTTTTTTTTTTTTCGTTAACTGAAATGTGTGATTGTCTGCTCGGTATGTTCAGGCCAGAGGAAAGCATAAGGCACAGCAAACTGGGAAACTCAGAAAGGATAGTTGTAGTCATTTTCGTTAATGAGAACCAATCTCCAGATGAACTGAGGATTCTATGGGTCAGTCGGCATCTCCCATTCCCACTGAACTCAGCTAGAGATAGGATGTAAATGCTGAGACAAAGAAAAACTGACCATGGAAGATCATACCCTTGAAGGGAAATGCTGAGTTGAACTGCAGTGGATTTAATCAGCAGGGTTAACAGTATCATTTGTAAGACTTGCCATACACAATAGCCTTCACACTGAAAAAGCTGTATCAGACTGGATTAACTAGATATGCATTACAGCTTGAAATAAAGACTTGGTGGGATTCACAGAGGACTATAGCAATGCCTGTAGTCAGTAACCCCCATTGACCTTGGTTAAAACAAACGAACCAAAAAACCCACAAAAAGTTATGCTTGCTTGTAAACTTCCTATTTAATGTGTGAAGACCTCTAGGGAATCAAGTATGGCTGCCAAGGGGTCAGAGAAAATAGTAAAGCAGAATTGAGAAAGAACAATAAACCTCGCTTTATTTCAGACTGCGGGACAAAGCCTTTGTGCTCAAGGATTGTAAATAAGTCAGATGTAGAATAGGTAAAGGTGGTATCAAAGGAAATCAAATTGTGCCTCATTGTGTCCTTTTGCAGGCCCTTGCGGCGGCCGGGCCGAGCGGCGGCTGGGAAAGGCTGCTGTCCATGGTGACTGCCGCTCCGCACAAAGGCCCGGCCCCGGGAACAATGCCGAGCAGCCAGAAAGGGGCATTTCCATCAGCAGCGCCCCAGCCTAATTGTGTCTTTTCTTCTTCTTCTTTTAAATCAAAACCTAGTAACAGCGGAGAAGCAGGTGTACAGTACCATCCTTCACTCCCGCTAGGAAAAGCAAAAGCACTTACACTTTTCAAAGTCACCCTATAAACCCGTGGTCAAAAGGGCACGTCACTCCAGGAAAATGTGTGGAGACAGCCTCAGTTCTTAAAAGAGAATGAATAACAACCCCCTCCAGAGTTTGCAATGTTTATCTGCTTCCCAATATACTATCACAGCTGGGAAAGACCTTTCCTCCTTGCTAACAGCTTCTCTCCCCTCCCATCCCCACAGTCACACAGAGACAGGCATTTGCTCCTGAGCACCAGCACGTTCTGCAAACCATGGACTGTGAAACCAGGTATCTCATTTTGCACCACTCTGATCTACAGGAGATCTATTGACGATTTTGTTCCCAAGTGGGCCATTGAGGGCAATCATAACTGACGAAGGACTGGCTTTACTTTGCAGATGACAAAAGTACATCTGTACTCAGTTTTGTGTGAGGACATGAAAACAGGTGCGCAGCAGTCAGCAGGGATGGGAACACTGAAATAACAGTTCATAAGGGTGATTAAGTGCTTTTTACACGGAGATCCCTGGCACCAGTATAAGCCTCTTCATCCATATCTCTGCAATGAAAGAGTAGTAACGCACACTCTACCAGTTTCTCCTCCTTTGAGTTATTCTGTGGCTACTAGCCCCTAAGAGTCCTAGGCCTACTAAAAGAAGGGTGAAAATGTGAAGTCAGAAATATACTCAAGACTGCACAATGTATTTTACTACTTTGGAACATATTTTTGGGCACCAGATAGGCAAAATGTATTAGAAGAAGGAAGCCAAGAATAAGCCTGCAAGTGACTCAGCTGAGCCCCCAGCATGGTCACCGCTGTCACTCCTTGGATGTAAGCAGCTGGCCCACTCCCTGTGGCCACATGAGACACTGACAGCAGGGCCAGAGTGAAGAGATACTACTCTACTGTACAAACCTGCTCTGCTTGAAAAGAGAGGATGAAAGAGAGAGGATGTCTAGCTGATGGCTCTCTGTTTCCATGGGCTACAATTGGGTGCATGGCTGTTTTGGGATCTAAATCAGGAGATGCCAATTTTGGGGAAGTCCCTCATTATTGCAGAGTGGTTGGCCAGGTAGCTCAGTGAATATTCAAAGCACACCTGAGACACTGCCCAGGGTTCTCCTCACTAAGAGACTGAGCTCGGGCAGGTAGAGATGACCACATATAGGCATCTTCCTGGAAGCACTGCAGTACAGGAAGAAAATGACCATCTAGCGTTTCAGACAGCAGAGCTCGCGCAGCCATTCCTGCTACAAATGGACATTTCTGCAGTGAGTTTTGAGACAGAATTATTGCAGAAACTCCGCTTCATAAATATTTTATATTAGTTGAGAATTATTCTCATTAGAGAGGGTGCACACTGTAACTGAGGTGAAGAGTGCTTTGTAAGTAAATGAAGACCCGTTGAAGCCCTTTGGTATGACCTACTGGCTAGCCAGTTATAATTCCCACAGGTCTCACTCTTTTGAAAAGGTAAATTAGCAGAGAGGGCAGGGAGATGGGAGGCAGGGAAGTTAATTCCAAGGGTTTGTCTGTATGGAAATGAACGCCTGCCTTGGACAGAAGTGAATGGGCCACATGGGAATGGGGCTGATGTGTTTGGGTATTAGGCCCGGGAATGTTTATACCCTTCCTAAGTGGGTTCTGGACCCAAAGTGATTCTTGCTTAAGAGATTGGAGGAGGAAAGGGTGGGAAAGCATTAGCGATGCTTCATGCAGAGTATCTGGCTTTTCAAAGCTGGTGGACTAAATAGTGAGATGTTGTGCAGCTGGGTCTCCTCTGACACCTGAAGAAGAAAAGAAACTTGAGAGACTATCATCAGATAACTCTTTCACTGAAGCACCTTTGGTCCCCTCACCTTGACTGGCTTGAAAGAAGTAAACAGACGAAAGCGCATTTTTACAATGACAAACAAAAATGCTCAGAGATTGTGTAAGGAACAATGCATTTAATAGGGCATGGAGTTGCTAACATGGATAAACCTCCAGCATGAGACTATCAAGAAAGGATTGTGAGAAATACTTTTCCAAAGATTGAATACTTCCAGAGACTATTTAGAGCCTTTTGTTTTGGTTAGGACAGCAAAGGCATGGGGAACAGGGAATACAGGATATGCTGTAGGTTTGAATTTACTAAATCCTTTGACATCAGTGTTTCATGAAGCGGTATAGCACTTAAAAATGAGTTCGGATTGGCTTTCCATGGACACAGACATGAGAACTACATATTGCCAAGTGGCATTAAGCAAAGCATAACTGAATGGTGCAGTCCCAGTATATTATGCTATAGGGAATTATCTGTCAGGAGACTGCAACTACACAGATTTGTCTGAGGAGAAGTTTTGAGGTTTGATCCAAAACACAAAAATAAATGAGACACTTTTCCTTGGCTAGAGTGAACTTTGGATCCTTATTCAGCTTCTCTGTTAATGACCCACGGAAATAATTAATGATGTGTTAACGAAATGTGTAGAAGACGGCTAGCTGGAAGATAGAAAAAAAGCCTGATGAGAACAGACATATAATAAAGATTTAGAAAGCTGATAAATACGGGCAGAAAAGAACAACATTTTATTACAGGTGGGAGAGAAACAAAAATTGAATGCATTAAAAAAACATAATTCAAATGTTTGGCAAGACTGGCACGTGGAATATAATAACCTTGAGTTCTGGGGGAAAATAAACTGTAAATGAAATAGTTCTCCAGCTGCTTTCACCATATGTGACATAGTTCTTCAGCTGCTTTCACCAGACAGGTTTATTTTCATTTTTCAGTCTAGACCTCATGCCTGGCAGTAAAAAGGCAGGATTTTCTCTCAGCACAGCCCTGGCATGGCTCCCCTGTGTTCTGCCTGGATGCATGGGCACCTCTTTGTGGTCACTGATAATTGTCAGTGGGTCACAAGGAACCACGCCAGGGATGTGGAGATGGAGGTGCTCCAGCAGCCTCTCCCCGGCAATGGCCTACAGAGCTGGTTATCCCAGAAAGACCCCTATTGACTGCATCCAGGTTTGGATTAGATCTATAGGTCCTGAATAGAAACCTCCATGCTCCATTTCATAAAAATTTGCCTGTTTATATTACTACACTTCACTTGAGAGTGAAATGTTTATTACACTTCTAGAAAATAGTCCTTTCTTGTTCCTCCCTGCAGGCAGATAATTTTCATTTTTGCTTTTCCCTTCGCCTAAGCAAATGAGGTTGCTTTTCACTTTGCCATCTGTATTGAGCTCCATGTGAATCTCCAATGAAAAGGACGATCTGCTCTTGTTGGTAGCACAGTGCTGATCACTACCTGTTGGGATCCAGTCCCAGTCCCAGAAGCCTTCTGTAATGGCAATGTTTGGAACATTTTTTGCTATTTCTAGTGGTTGAAAGGGAGTCCACTTCTGAGAACATCTCGTACAACAATAGGAAATATTCGGAAAGTGGCTTTCTTCTAACACCGAACAAGGAACTTCATAAAAAGAAATAAAATAGGATAATCCTAAAGCTTCTGCTTTCTCTGTTTTTCATCACTAAGTTCTTGCATAAGGCTTATCTGAGGGGGGAATAACTTAGATATGGGGGACTGAGATACAATTTCAGAAAAAAAAAAAAATTTTTTTACTGTATCAGGTAGTCTTCCTAAGTCATACCCTTATTAACCTGCAGGTGGTTAGATCTAGACTAGACAAAAAAATGTAGCTGCGCATCAGTCAAAGGAACAAACTGGATGACCAGCTCTTCTTTTTAGCATTTATGACGTTAAAGTAAACCTGGGTGGTGACAAGAAATCTCCTAAAATCTTATCCATTATATTACAGTCTTGGGTTTCACATAGAACCCGAGGGATGGAGGGACAGTTGAATACAGGGAATTTATACACCCAAGACGTTTTTAAAAAGAGACACCAAAGAAAGGGGGCAAAGCAGAGGGGGGAAATAAAGTTTTCTGGAAGATTGCTGGAGGGCCAGAGTTTGAGTCTCGATTAGGGTGAATTGACTCCCTCATTATTTAGAAGGGCAGACACAAACAGGAATACCTTGTTACATTAAACATTATTAAGAGCACTGAGCTAGGCTGGGTAGTACTTTCCCTTTTTGCTGCCTTCAGGAACTAGTGAGGACACTTGTGTATGCGGAGTGGAGTGTGTGGATTTCCTCACTGATAACACTGGCATCCTGCTGCGTGAGTGCTGCCGGATCAGGGCTCTAGCAGCTCCTCCCATGGGCAACTCCTGTGATTAATGAGTTATTCTCAGAGAGGCATTTGCTGTGAGCAGTTCGCACTGATTAAAGTAATAGCAATATACAGTTATAATCTTATTCTGGAGTGTCTATCTGAAGTCTCTGGCTACAAGCTTCATAACAGAGCTGTCATGAGTCAATGACTGTAGTTGTCACTGCTGCGCACTGTGGTGCAGACCATAATGTCTCTGCTTCAAATGCACTGAAAGGCTGAGGACATTGTGCTAGCACAGCATTACTGCAGAAGGAGGAAAAGCATTGCTGAGGCAGCTTGCAGAGCTGGACTTGTAACCAGGTCACTTCCCTTCTGGCAGCTTACAGAAGTGCCACAGGAAGTCTGCAGTGTACATTGATGTGAGGTAGAGGGAGAAAGGGGGGTGGGTGAGGACAGCTGAATGTGCCAAAAAAAAAAAAATAGGAACAAGTAATAAATAATTGCATAAAATTCTGCAGGTTAAAGACTGATGCTATCATTTCAAACAAGGCAAGAAAGCCAGCATCTGTCAGCATTGGTAAGTTGTGCATTATTTTTTGCAGATTTGCAGCCACAGCATCCCCTTGCCTGAGTTCACATCTCAAAGTCTCTCAGCACTGAGGGTCAGAAACCTTTGCCCATGGGAGGTGGTGGCAGCAAATTCATATTGATGTCTGCAAGAAGGTAGGACTGGGCCCTCAGGTTGGAAAAAAATTAAAGATTGGACTGTTCCTCAAGGGCTAGGGGAGCTGCAAGGTGTTGGTAAGTGTTGCACTTGTGCAAGCGCAAGGGACAAGCACGATTAGAGGTGACACTTCCCTGCATTGGCTCTGTTTCCACTACGTGGAGGGTGTGTGAGTACTGCCGTACTGGAGCACGGCCGTGGCCGTCTCACCCAGCATCCTGCCGCTGACCGGAGTTCCTAGCGGACGCTGCGGAGGAAGGTGACGCCCTCCCCTCTCACCTCACAGGATGAACGCAGCCAGTTGCACAAGCCTCGGGGATGGCAGGCAGGGACTTCAGCCCATGATGAGCTTACAGCCTGGAACATGAAGACTGGCAGCTCTTGCAATATCTGTCCTGGTTAACATGACCACAAATGCCTTTCCTCTTTGTACGAATATTTAACCTTTTTCTGGATCATGTCACACTTTTTATCTCCAGAGGACAAACAGAAGTAGAGCTCTCTCTGCCCCCTGACTCAGTCACTAAGTCAGAGGATCAGCAAGGATGTAGTATTTCAGTGTTACCAGAGCACGTTTTATCATCACACATTTGATGAATCATGGCATCAAGCCCAAGCACAAGCAGAGCCCGCCCCGGCACAGTGCTGGGACGTGGCCCAGCTGCGCCGGTGTGCCGGCACTGCCGCGCGTGCAGGAGGGATGCAATGAGCACTTTGTGAGCGTGGCATGTCGTGTCGGCCTGCGGGAGCTGCGGGACGCTCTGCACTCTGTGCTGAAGTTTTAACACTTTGCCCTGGGAGTTAAGGCACAAACAGAAGAAAAAGGGAGAGAGAAACATCGGCATCATTTAAGGAAAGAGAAGCCATTACTGATGGCCTCTGTCCTACTGTGACATTTAGTTTTCCTGTTTTCAGTTTGGCACCTTCTGTTGTTGCCTTGAAAACATATAGAAAATACTGATCTAGGCAACATAGTTTCCAGTGTCATGTTTATCTCCTTACCTTTTTTAGGAGAGTAAAAAACAATATGCAGCATCTTTTCTGCTTTCCGGTTTTCAAACAGCTTTTTTTCATTTTCTATGAATAGCAACAAAGTGAGACATAAGTTTAGTATCTGGCAACCAGGGCTGCACCTAGAACAGTTTATCATTTACTCACAGCAGGTTACACATTGTAAAATGATGGAACCAAGCCCTGTGTTAACATTTAACCAGATGTCAGCTCCACCCTGGCAGCACTTGGATATAACCCCTTGAGCTGATCTGCAGGTGTACTACATTTCTGACTAGCTCTGGATTTTCCAGTTTAGAGCATGAATATCCCAGAGGAGATGGAGGGGGGGAATATACTCTCCTATACAGTGTGCAGGATTTAGCACTTAGGGAAAAAAAGAATAATACCACTTCCAAAGAGCAGCTCAACAGTAAATATTAATGCTAACAGTATACCTGACAAAATAATCCTGCTTATTTTTAAAGAAGTTTCATATTAATACAGCATGCAATGTAAACATATCCTGTTGTTAAAATAATATCCTGTTCACCAATAGGTTAGAAGTGCTCAATACCAACCCAGTCTGACAAGGACTTTTGCCTTGGTCTGTTTTGCTTTAATGTTCAAATGTAACTGGCATCTACTCTTTTGGATTATAGCCAGGAGTGGAAACTGAAAAGCCACAGGCCTCAGCTCTGCTAGTGTGAGAGGCTGGTCTCCAGGTATTTTTTAAGTCCCAGGCAGAAGCAGGATCTCCATGTGATTTCCCGTGCAATTTCACAGATTTAAGAGATGTTTAAATAATTCGATAAAGTCCTGATAGGCACACCACACTTTGGCACTTATCCCCTGAGAATATGAACCTCTCTCTATTCACCCCTCACTGACTGTTACACTGATATGCTTTTTCTTAACATATCTATTGCTACAAGGGCTGTATTCACTGGAGAAAACTCTGCCTTTTCATGGGAAGTCTTCCAGACTGTCTGTCTGTCTAGATGCGTGTATGATTCTCCTAACCCCAGATACCCCTACGACAGCTGATTGAACTCTCTCTCCGTTCTTTTTTGCTAGTATCAGGAAGAAAAGATGTTAGAATTGCCTTGGGCTACAATTAATTTATTTTTCATCTGTGGAGAAATGGTGTAGGATTTTTCTTTACATACCTCTAAGTTATATGGAGGCTGGGAAAGTTAACATGATAACCGCAGCACTGGACCAACTCTGTCTGGAAGTAGCTAGTGTTGGGCTTCTCTGCGTAAAAATGGATGTAACACATTTATCTGCTGCTTCCCAGGAATTCTGTGAATAAAAGATTTATTAAAAATTAATGTGCACAGAATTGAAAGCAGATATATATTGTTCTCAGACTGCAGAGGCACAAAAAGTCAGAAGATACAGATTCAGAGTGGAGAAGAAAATCCACAAAGATATCATTCTGAAAACTTGGGCTCAGTCTGAGCTGAACTGTGTCTGAAAGCCTCATCCCCCACTTCCCCCTCCACGAGTTTGAAGGAAAGATCCTTCGTGCTTTGCCTTGACTAATTTGGGCAAAAAAAAAGGGATGCTGGAGATTGGGATCGGTTTGGGCATGGTGCAAAGGTAGCGTGTGCTTTGAATAACCCCACGGATGTGAAGCAGAGGCACCTTTTTTGTGAATACTGTAGGCTGCAATGAGAAACCTCCGGCAGGGAGAGGTGAGTCTCATAGGGTCAGACACCTCTGCTTTCACTTTCCCTGGGCTTTCCCAGGAGCGGAGGCTGTCAGCAAAGGAAAACAAGAGCAGCTCGACCGTGTGTTAGATTCGTCACAACAAGATCAGTGCAGCAACCAGTGGGCCCACAGGAAATATATATAGCTATCTTCTACCATGCAAACCTCCTCGAGGTGGTGCTTCACACGCTTACTTGGAGGCAGGGTCCGGGGTGGACAGGGAGGAGGGGGGTGCGACTCCAGGGACCCCTGGAGGGGGCAGAGGAGGAGAGGTGCTGACTGCTCAGACAAGTGTGCAGGAGGGGAATCAGCAGTGGCGGGGCAAGCTTGCTGGGGACAGTTTTTAACAGGTGATTTGGGAATCGGTTGTGCTTTTAACAGCTGGCCCAGCTGGCCGTACCAAACAGCCTCCAGGACAGTCCTGGAACCCACCAGCTTTTCTCAGAGGCCTATAGAAAGCTCTGCAACTTCAGCTGTGCGGGACTCGGTAAGCTGGCTTATACAGAGTACATCCAGGAGCTAAATGTTGCAGGTGCAGCTCTCCTACCTCGTCCCTATCCAGAGGAAGCTGCGGGCAGATTGCCGTGCATCAGGGTGACAGCTCTCTCTCCCAGCGTGATACTTCTTTACTGATGCCAGCTGAGTCTTGAAATCTTTGCTTTGGAGAGATGAAACACACACTTGTATATTGAGATAGGCCCGCTCTAGGGCACAGCCACATTTGGCTCTGTTTATCTCATTATCTTTCATTTATTCTTTGGTGTTCACCCTACCAGAAATATAATAATAATCAGACAGATAGAATAAATAAACCAGAATCTCTGCCTAAAGATTCAATAAAAATTGAGCTTAACTGTCTAGTAAGATCAAACAAACAAAAAACTCTTAATTAATTTTCCCTTCCTTTCCCCCTTCTATTCAATTTAATTAAAAAAAAAAAAAAAAGACAAAGAAAAGCAGAGCTGTCAAAATCCTTTGGGAAAGACATCCATTTCCAGCTCAACTCAGAAGACGTTTGCACAGAATCTTATAACAGAGACTATGCTTTTGTGACTTTCAGTCTATTTTCAAAGTTAGAAAGAGATGTCAGTATTTCAGTATTTCAGTGTTGCAAATCAGCAGAATTTCTGAAGATCCTGAAGTCTGTCTGTTACTGTAGGTTTGATTTTGTTTGGAAATTACAGAAAAAAAACAAACAAAAGCAACAAAATGAAATGAAGAAAACAGAACTGAACAAATGCCTCCCCCATGCCTCTGGGAACGAGAAGCCCCTCTGAGCCCTGGTACATCCTGGCATGTGACTCTATACCCATTCCAGTCAAATGAGTTGATCTGGTGAATCCCCATCCCTGCAGGAACATATCTTAAAGCCAATTTATTTTGATCACAGTCATTCCAAAAACTGAACAGCCTACCAACAAATAGCAGCACTGTTCAGATAAATTCACTTGCTCCTGTGGCTTCCTCAATACGAAGGCAGAAATCAACGGTCAGAGGAAAGCTAGAGTGATCACGTGTTTTCTCATCAGTCTACACCTATGCAACCCTCGTCATCCTGAGTCACCCGGATATCCCAGTTTTTTCTTTCTGGCAGCGTTACTGTCCTTCAGGAAGGTGGGACTCAGGGGACGAGGTGACAAGACAGGATCAGGGCAATGCAAGACCTTCTCATCACCATCCTTCACTGCTTAAACCTTGCTGTTATAGCTATTACAATTAATTCAAATAAAGATCTTAGCTACTCCAAGCTGTAGTCACATTTTCAATCACTGAAGCTCAATAGGCCAGTGAAAGGCATTTCTAGGAAAGAGATACCCCAGGATATCTTTAGGCAATAAATTATCCTGTCCCCACTCCCCCTCCCCACTCATTTCATTTAAAAGTGAAGGGTGCTGAGTTTTACTAGGTCCCCCTCTTGTCATCACAGTCTGTGATTTGCAGTCCCAGGGCCAGACTTGTCTTCTCTTTTTTCTCCCAACCACCACAAGATCGCATTACATTAGACAGAGAGGTCTGCCAGGTCACAGCCCCGGTCGCTGTCACCTACTTCCCGTTTCCTGCAAAATCCATATGTGGGAACGTTTTTCCTTTTGTCTTTTAGAAAAGCCAGCCTGAGGGTTTGTCCATGCAAAGGTAGGCAAACAAAAATGCTTGTTGTATTTGTGTGTGTGTATGTGCGTGTATGTGCTGATGTACGTATCTGTACCTATGAGGCAGATGAAAAGAAAAGCTGAAAGAGAAAGGAGGGAAAGTGGTTAAAGCTGTGTGTTTGGAAAACACATTTCCTACTCTTGTACCACTTGTCATCACCTTTCAAGCAAGCCGTCACCCTGACAGCAGTGCACTGCTGTTCAACAGCATCCTCTTGCTCCCTGGGCACGTGGTGAGCTGGTCCAGCTGCCACTCTGGGACTTGCCAATTATTAAGCTCAAAGCAAAGTAAAACAAACACTGACACAAGCATCAGTGCCAGAAACAGAGCGGAATCCATTGCTGCCAAAAACATTTATGACGTGAGGAGATGCTGGAGAGTGCTCAGAGAATAACATTTGCATCCATGACCTTGCCAGTATAGGCATGAGTTAGTATTGTGTTCAAAATTAACTCTTCAAAATCTTCAGTATTAATCTTTGAACTATGCATAGACCCAAACCTAGAAGCTGTGCATACTGGCATAGCTGGGCAGATAAAGCAAAGGGAGCCATCCTGACTGTCATACCCTATGAGGGGGAGCACTACACTGCGCCAATGAAGTGATGAACGGGTGTCTCCTAGTTCCTTCTCCGAGCAAATGCCTACTGCTCTGGGAATACTGGCGAGTGACAAAAGAGTCCTTGGGGCTTATCAGAAAAATCTGAAAACTTAGAAGCGTTTGCCCTCAAGTGACTTACTCAGAAAGTTATGAATTACTGTAGGAAGATCATCAACAGTATCATTGCAGTCTCAGTGCTGGAAAACAAAGAGAGTTTCCCTCAGGGGAGTGGGAGAACCAAATGATTTTCTTTCCTCTATATTTCTTGCATTAATCCCTTGTGAGCTGTCTGTCTTCTGTGCTAACATAGCCCACAGCCAGAGCTGAAATACAGGGCTGACTTTATCAGCCTCTGCAGGTTAGTTCATTCTCCTTTATGGAATCAGTAACAGGAAGGAATTTTCTTTCTTATCTAAGAAGTGAACCTAAAATTGCTTTTCCTCAGGCTTTTGGTTTGGCTGAATGATATTTGCCATTAAGAAAAAAACATCGTTAGCTGTAGAAAAGTGGGGCCCACTTTCCCTGGGAGTACAATGGAGATGGCTGTCTTAGCATCTGCGGTAAAAGGATGAGAAGGAAAGCAACCTTTCTCTTGTGAATAATTAGCAGCACAAAGAGGGTGTGAGGTGGAGTTTTAGCCATGTGCTCATACCTAGGGTCTGAGGCAAAAACAAAATGGTGTGGGTCTTTAAAACCACAAGATTGTCAAACATTTACAATATCATCTTAAGTCTCATGGCATTCAGTATTTTTCTTAAAAGTGCATCTTTCCCTAAAGGTCCATCTCCTGAAGCAATTTTAGCAAGTAAGAATACCAGATTTCTTTTTAGAGGTATGTTTCTGAGCCTCAAGACTGAAAAGAACTTGAATACATGAATCTTGAGGGCTCCTTAAGTATATTAGATGTAGAAGAGCATACTGTGCATGAGGAGAGCCATGAGAGACCAGCCCTGAGCTATTCAAATGGGACCAGGAATGAGGCAACACAGAAGGAAGGAAGTCAGCTGGAGGGGAGCTGGATGGAGCTTCAAAGAGAAATACAAAAGAGACTCGACTTTACCCTGGGATGCCAATGAGAATCTTTGAAGCAGTTTGCATGGGAAGTTGTGTGTCTGAGAAGGGAAAGGTGATGCTTGTAGAGGTGGTCTGTGTGAAGTCTTTCCGGCAGGGCTGTGAACAGAGAGCTGCAGAGAGTAGACAGGAGAAAGTGGCAAAGATCAAAGCAAGAGTTAATCAGTGTCTGGGCAAGGCACATCATCATAAGCACGGGAAGAAAAACAAGGATAGTGTTGGAAAGGAAAAAAATACAGATTTCACTAACAAGTCAGAGTGATGAAGAAGGAGGGGAGAGGAATCAAATCTAGCAGTGGGGATGCAGATGTAGATGATAGTGAAGTTTCTGTCTGTGAGAGAGGCAAGGGGGAGTATTGCATGGGAAAGCGTTCAGTGCATGCTGTTCTGGCTCTGCATAGCCAGATGGGAGGGTGAAGTGACAGTCAGAAATGTCAAGCAGAAGAGAAAAGGAGAAGCCAAGATAAAGAGGAAAGTTGATCAACACAGGGTTTTTGAAGTTTAAGGGGTGACTGAAGCCACCTCGGTATGAAAGGCAGAGGTAAAAAAAAGACAACCAAATGCCAAGTTGGCAATGACCTCAAAAGCAGAAGCAATGATGGTGCCTACCAAGAAACATCAAGAGAAAGAGGAGATCCCAAGGAGCTGAAAGAACCCAGGAAGAGAAACTGTTATGCCCTCAAATGAAATACAGAGATGAGTGGTCAAAAAGGGATTTCTTCCAGCCAGAGCTTCTGCATGATGACAGAGCAGTCTGGTAGAAACCAACACAGCCTCCTCTCACCATGTGTATGCTCCTTGGACCAAGGGGTTCAGTCTGGATAGTGGTCAGACCGCTAACTAGTAGTTGCAGAGACTGGCTGAGGGTAAAAAGAAGCTTGGCCTGGAAGTTCAGGATAGAGCATCAAAGGGTCTCAAAGATTGTACTACAAGTAAATTGCTCTCCTGCCATGGCTATTTTCTAGTCTATATGCACAAACTAATTCAGTAGGTTGAAGAGCTCTCTGTGTAGGCTGCAAAGCAAGAGAAAATACTAAGGAAGTTAAACCACACTGAGCCGCCTACTCATGAGGTTATACTGCTAGCAGTGCTCGAGTCCGCTGGCTTAAAGTGAGCTGGGAAATGTCTCTGCAAACTGCTCTCACCGATTAACTGGTGGGCAGACACCCCTGGGGAGAAGTTGTGTCTGCTGCGGCAGGCACTGCAGGTAGGGACACCACTGTTGTGACACCAGCATGGATGAAGTTTTTCCTTGCTTTTTCTTGTGGCACTTGGAAGCCAGCTTTCACCTTCTGCCATGACTAGTCTATTTGCAATGAGATTCATGCCTGGCTATGTGATGGGAGGCTTTATCCCATGGCGCTGTTCCTTTCTCTGCAGCAGTTTTTCTACCCAAAATATAAAAAGCATTTGAAGTGAATCTGATTTCCCTGGCAATCCCACAGGGAATGATGGGAAGCCTCAAGGAGAGGCAGAAAATTGAAGATTTAATGACTTCTGTGTGCTCTGCTCAGCCCCCCTGCTCACTGGTAAGATTAAAGGTTCAACCTGCCTTCTGAGAGTCTCATGGCTGGATTTTTGTTTTGTTTGAGTAGAGCAGTGCTGGGCTTGTAAGACCTGCTAGTCCATTTACTTTGCCAGGAAATGCACTGTAGGGAGCAAGAATTCATGAGTCAAACTTTTCCATGAGTCAAAGGGCAAACAAATGGGGACAAAATAGTTTTAAAAGTAGACTTTAGAGTGACACTTGAAACACGAAAATCTGATTTAAAACTGTGTAGAGTAGTGCATCTGCCCCCTCTTCTGTATGAGAAAACACTCCTGAGTTTCCAAAAATTAGGGAAGCTGGGGAAGGAATTCAAGCTGGGCGTATTAAATTTTAAATGAACAGCAAAATTATTTCTAAACAAATTGAAAAACTCTGTCAAGCTGGGGCTCCATGGCCATTTCAGGGACACCTGCTTTCTTTTCTCTAATGAAATTTCTTATATATTAAGTCCCAGCAAAGATATTGTCTAAAATAACTAGGTTAAAATGTCTGAGTGAGCATTCAGTTTTACGTACCCCAGTCTAGAACTTACATAAAGCACCAACCCAACTGTAGTTTCTGGAGTTGCTGGCCTGAGAAAGAATATCTCTCTGAAAGAGCACTCCCAAACCTACTGTGTGTCTTTGGGACTGTTTTTGGATATCTTGCTATCTCATTCCAATGCCTCTTACACGTGGCTCTAACTTTCACCTTGGGAATACAATCTTTCCTCTTAGATTTTGTCAAGTAAATGAAATCTAAATTCCTCTGCATATAATTGCCTACAAAGTGGAGTATATTTGTAAAATTATAGCAGAGCAAAATTTGTTTTGTATTTAGAAGCCTTTCACATAGACTTCTAAAAACTCTTTGCTGAAATTTCTTCCTCTACCAGCAATTAAATCTGAATTTATCACAGCAAATTGGGCAAAACTTACCTACAGGGGTGGAGTTTTGCTTGGCATGTGTTTTCACCTCAGATCAACTGGGTTCATAAACTTCTGAAACATGTGATTAAACCTGTACCAAGCTTACTGTTTGGACTGTTATCTGATCCTGGCAAAATTAAACCTGCCCTAATTGTGAAAGGTAGCCTAAGGTTTAATTTTTAAGCTGACAAGCCAACACTAGATAATAAAGTTGATAGAATTACATAGAAACTGAGCCCCATGACCATGATTCAAAATGTGCTGGACCATTCTCTGAGACACCAAAGCACTTCTGCTTCTTTGCTACTTTAAGAGCATATAGGTAGTACCAGGGCGATCATAAATAGGTTTAAAATTGCACATGGTTAAGTCCTTTGCTGGATCAAGGTTCAACTAAGAATGTCAGTATACGAAATTCAACTACAGAGCGTCCCTTCGTAAACACTTCAATATCCCCTATCTTACTGCTGTGCTGGCATTTTAAATATTCATTTCCTTTACAGATATAGATATAAAAGAATTAGAAATATTTCCTACACCTATTTAGCACAAGTCTAATGACAGCTTGTGTTTCATCTAGTGAAACCATCAGTCTGCAGAGAAATATTTCATCTCTCCCGCTGCCATACCCATACCTATTTCCCGCTATCAGAGATAGAATAGTCCTAGTCTCTCACAAGGTCTTTTGCTTATCCGACCCCACCAGATACAACAGAGTCTTCACCTACCTAGATAAAGTGCTAAGAAGTGGTTCACATGGGTTTGTTTTGCCCCAATTGTTTGTTCTCTGTAGCTGAGCACAAGTGACTGGAGTCAGGATATAAATGAGGATGTGATATTAGGTGACCAGGAGGAGTGTAAGCGTTTGTAGCTGTGAGAGAAGAGGAGGGTAGAGCTGGATACACACATACACACCTTCTTGAGGCAAAGTTTGAAGAAGAACTATACAAATTATTCAGCTCCAAGCAGGCCGTTTGGGTGAGAGATCACTCAGGCATTTCGAGCAGTGAGCAGAAAGGTCTTTTGCTGCTAGTGCTTAAAGCTGTGAAAATGGGGCGTTTTTCCCATCAGTGCTGCAATAATCCACCATGCAAGGCAGGGTTAAATTTTCTCTTTCATCACATGCCAGTCACTCCAAGTGTTGCTAATGTCTGAAATCAAATCTGAGTGTCTCCCCAGCTCGCATAGTGCTCTGGGCCTTTCTTCTTTTTCTCTTTGGGTGCCCATCCCCCCAGAATCTGTCATCACATTAAATATGTATTATTTAAGTTGGCCTGTGGGAGAAGCAGAGACTGTGTTGTGCACTAATGGCTGTATTTTTAGGTGAGTGAGCCTCCCAGGGCTCTGCAAGGGCTGCATTTTGGCCCCTGGGATACTGCCCCAGGGCGTAACCATAACCATTAGATTTGCACCCGACTCTGTAAAATATTATTGCTCCTTTGCTGTTTTTATTTCCTCTCTTTAATCTCCTCTGTCCCTCCTCATGTAGCTCAGGATGCTCTGAGGCTCCAGGGAAGCTCACTGGCCTTTACCTCATGACTCTGGTGTGTACAGGTACACACAAAGGGGGACCAATTTCCCTACTACAGAAAAAGTCCAGTGAATAACAACAATATCTTGTGTTTTCCATGTGGGGAAAAAGCTTTAAAAGGGCCAGGATATGCTTCGGTGACATTCTTACTTTAACCTTTTCATCTTTGGGACTGTTCTCTGCAGGGGTTATTTGGGCCATAAGGTCTTATGGATGGCACAGATAAGTATTTACTTAAGATGAACCCCCAGCAGGCAGAAGAAGGGGTAGAATAAATAGGCACTAAGTGACTGGACCAGAGGAAGATAAAAGTTCAACATTTTGCCTCCCTCAGTACACTTAAAGTACCTCAGCCCGGTTGTCTGATGTCTGCTGCTTTTGCCAGAGCACTGGAGAGAAAGCCCATATCCCCAGAGTGAAAAATAGAAGAGTTTCTTGTGCTTTGGCTGAGATTTAAGTAGATGCATGATGTCTGCAAACTGCTGCTGTTCATAAAATTACCCTATAGGTTCAGGGGACTGAATTACTATACCAAATGACAGTACATCACCCAAAAGATGTCTAATGACCCAAGGGGGACCCAGAACAGTAACAGAACAGTACATTACCACTGTGAGTTCACATCATCTTGCCATGATGTTTCACCAAAGCAGATGAGTTCTCAGGCTTGCTCCACTACTTCCTCGAATTTCTTTTAGGACTCTAGCTTCAGTTCCCAGCTCTTACAAGCCCTGTTTTGACCAGATCTCACATTGCTGTGAAAATGTGTCTGCTATACTGGAAGGGTTTGCACTAAACAAGGAAGCCCAAGTGGCAGAATTTGATGCTGGCCTTGTCAGGGGATTAAGCATGGACAGACCTGACCCTGAAGGCACAGACTCTCCTGGGTCAGGGTCTAGCCTAGTGTCGGTGCCCCCAGAACATGCTGGCCTTCTGGTGAGGACAAGGATATGGCGACAGGGAGAACAGAAGTGAGAGTAGGACCAGGGCAGAGCAACAGGTCCACAGGGAAAGACAGTGCTTCGGTATCATCAGGCGGCCCTGCCAGGGTGTAAGTCAGGCCACACAGGGCCATGGCACTTGCCTCCGTCCACTCCCTTGAGTACCAAAGATTAGCTTGTGGCCATCTAACTCCAAACAGTATTTCACCTTCCAAGTCCAACTTCAGCTGCATTTCTAATGGATGAGACACTCTCCGGCATAAAGGTAACACAGTCCGGCTTAGCTTAGACTTCAGAGCTTCTTGAAAGTCAGTGGAAATGAAGTGAGTTACCCCAGCTGAGAAGCTGGAGCTCTGTCTTTAGTAAACTGTAACCAATGAGTTCAGGAAAAGTGTCCCTAGGTTGTATTTCTCTATCATTAAATTCTCTTGCAAGCCAACATTCAACTCCAGGCAGCAAGGAACTGGAAACAATGGTCAAGTATGAAGAAGGCAGTTATTTCCTTAGCGGGCAGGGCTGTGAGGAGGGAAAAGGGAGCCAGTGGAGAGAGAAAAAGGATTTTGTCAGAAAAAGCTTTGGATAAGGGGAAGTCTGTGCCATGAAGAGGTGTTTTAAATCTCGTAATGTAGCAGCCAAGGTAAATAAAAAAGACAGACATTTGCAAAATTGAACAGTCACACCAAATAAATTATGTCACCTATTTTTTAATGCAATTTCAATGGCTTGCCATCATTTGAAATCGTCTATTGAAATGCCTCAGGTTTTTGTTGCATTCCCTGAAACTTGAGAAGAAACCACTTAAAAGAAAACCTAAAAACTCTGTAATAAATTAAGGAATTTCTTACATTTTTGCCTGTGTAACTGGAGAAGCTAGGATTGATGGACTAAGGCCAGTGCTCATAGCTCTGAATGCAGAGGCATTCACAGTAAATCTAAATTAGTAAATAAATATGGGTCATTTCCATGAGTTCCCATTGCCATGATGAATTAATCCAAAATATAAAAGCAGATTGAAGAAGCTGTAGCGAGAATATTTCAATAAACAACGGATAGGTCCATCCTGTTCTTACTGATCAAGATAAGTAAGATTAAAGATAAGTACTTAAAGATAAGTAAAACGGAAGAAAGAATTAAAGAAAGATACTGACTGGAAGGAAATCAAGATGCCAAGAGCAAAGAGCTGGGGCATCGCACCCTCATATTATTTATAGAGGGGAAGCACTTATGAAACACGAACAGGGACTGCAGTTGGCCATCTACGGACAAAACTGCACAAAGGCCATTTCTTTCCCAGCAAACTGACAGACCAATGCCAACTACTGAAAATGCTGAAAACCGAAATGATTAATGGGGCAAGAAAAATGGACATTTCCTGTCCCTTCACTGTACAGCCTGACAAAATCAAAGAAAATCTAAACTGTACCTTCCAAATCATGTCCAGAATGTTGACTGATTCTTATCTGGATCTAGATAGTTGAACAAAAGAGGAAAAAAATCTTAAATACAACCTCATCACCACACCTCTTAATCAGCAATCACCTCCCAAAACATTTTGACTACTTTTCTTGTCTTCTTCCTGTTCTGATTTCCTTTGGGATAGAGCAAGATCACTGGAGGCGTCTCAGGATTTGAATCCCTGACTAGTCATTTCTTTTGCCTACTTCTGACTTTCTCTGACCTTGGGGAATGCATGTCTCCTCTTTGATTGCGACAGGCTGGCACATGTGGAGGGGGAAATAAGATTTATGTACTCCAGACAGGTGTCAGGAGTCATAATAACTAGCAAGATAGGTGCCCATGAAAAAACAGTGTGGATATGATGAAATACAGTAGAAAAGACCAACAACTAGGACAACATTGTCCAGCATTGGTGCTGATGATTAGCACTTCAAGATCTTCGTTAATAAGAAATTTATTTAGACTTTGAGGTCAATAGGCAATTAAAGTGCTCATCCCATCGGTATAGGAGAGCTTTTACTTATATGCCTCATCACTGATTAAGGACTTTGGCCTCTGTATTTGAAAATGTTGGCCTCGGATTATGAGCTGAAGTGTGTTATAATTCCTTTTGTAGCATAGGAAGATTCTGTAGTAAGTGCTGACTGCAAGCACAAGCAGTTATCTATGCCCGTTATTCTGTAACTTGGTGTCCTTATGAAGAATTCATTTTACAAGGGATTAGTAGAAATCAGCTATTTTTGCTAACCAAACAAAGGCTGAGAGGGGATGTGACTGCTGACTGCAGTGAGGTGAGAAGAGCCATTTAAGCTAAAAAATAACCTCGGCACATGAACAAACAAACACTAACCAGCCATGAATAAAATTAGCAAAAGTAGAAGTAGGTTGCCAATGATCCAGACAATGAAGGTGCTGGAAGACCCTTCTAATAGAAGTACTGCCAGCAGAATGTGAAAGTGCTTTTTAGGTGGAGTTTAACCAGTGCCTGAAAGAGAATAGGTAAGAAGATTGCCTGCTGCTGTGTCTAGGCTGCGGGGCCTGGGCTCACTTCCATGTCAGGATGAAACCTGGGTGAGTGCCATCTTTCTCCTGCCTCCTTGCATCCTGTTTTACATGGAGAAAGCGTCTAAGACTGTGGGTAGAAGGCAAAGCAAGAAGCATAGCACAGTGAGACAGCCTAGACTGAGACAGCATGTCTCAGTCAGGTCTCTTTCCCAGAAATTCAGGGAGCCAAGAGTATAGTCAGTGCTGCAGAGCGGACCTACAGAGCGGACCTACGTCCAGCTGGACATGGGTCCAGCTTGAGATACCAGAGGTCGGGAGTAAACTGCCCAGAAAGTCTCCTCTTATGTTTTTATTAGTTAAAACTGCCCCATTTTTAAAGAAGAAGACATCACATTTCATATACATGAAAAAGGCAAGCCATCCCAAGTTCACTTTGGTGTCTCACAAAGCCAGCCGCGCTGAGAAAGAGGCAATCACTCCAACAGCTAAATAGCTAATCTTCAGTTAATTAAACTATTATTAATTATTAAACTGAACACCTTAAATGTAATCCTTCCAAAAGCCTGTAAGACCACAGGAGAACTCTGATCATTTGACTGGCACACTAACACAATTTTTTCTCTTTGAAAAGTACTCCCTTTTAGAGTTGCCACCTGGCTAATCTGCTCTGTAAAAGCTCTTTAATCACATACACTTGTTTGTTATATATAAAGAACACAGAGACAACTTCTACTGTCTCCGCTGAAATGACACTAGATAAAAATAAAAGCTCTTCTGAAAAGTAGAGTTCGACTATTGAGATTTAATGTGACACATCACTCATTTGGCTGCAGGCAATGTCACTTTATTCCTTTCCAAACTGATGGACCAGCTTGCTTTGGCTGATAAAATAATTAGATCTAAAGTGAAATGACCAAACTGAATTTACAAAGCTATTTTCTAGCTTTTTCCAAAACTGTCACAAACCTGACCGACTACCAAACCTCAGATATTTCATGCACCACCATTTACTTTACCATCAAACTTCTAGCTGAAAAGTTCATTCATTTTCTCACCAAGAGGTCCCACAAACCACTTATCATCAGTCGGCAGAGCACAGTGGGTACTTGCCCCCATGGAGTACATTCCACAGCAGTTGAAGTTTCTACCATGAAAATGTTCTCTGCAACTTTTATGTGATGTTGTCGCTTTGTCCCTGCCTTTGTCTTTTGGCCGAATGACAAGTTGGTTTTATAATGAACAATGCAAGGCTCAAGTCCTCATTCCTTTGAGGAGCAACTCCCCATGGCTTCAGACAGTCTAGTGGAAACAGTCACCACATTGCTTGGATATTCTGCTCAGCAACTTGCCTCAGGAAACAAGAAGCAAAGACCACAGTCTCACCAGTCTCAAGAGGAGACGCTTTTCGCTGTCCTTGTAAGCAGGTGTTGATTAGCCTAATTTCCTGGGTGCAATGTGTACAGACAGCCTTTGTGTCCTGGGAAGTGATCCATGCACAACTCCCTTACTTCTCATGGCCATTATCATCAACTCTTCCTCTTTGCAGATCCTTTGGAAAGGGAATAATTTTTTCCCAGGCTGTTCATTACTGTGTACAAGAGGAGGAGGGGCAGGAGCAGCAGCCGCAGTTTGACAAATGACCCTTAGTAATAGATTAAACAAATGGTAAAAATTAGCTGTACTGCAAACTCCCTTAACTCCCGCTCCCTTCACCTCTCCACGAGTGTCTTCCTTCCCACCTGCATCTACATAATAGGCCGAAAGAGAGCTTCTCGGGATCCTTAATTAGCAGGAACACATTAGAGGAGGGGAAGGATGACCACAGCACACACAATTAGTCACTGAATATAATTGTAATTCAGGGCAGATTCATTGACTAATTGATTCTCAAGTCCAGCATTGCTCAGACACTAATAAAAATGCCTGGCATGGGAGCGCTCTGTCTCCAGTAATCACTCTCAGAGCAAAAACTGTGTCAGAATGACTTATATCCAAAAAAAAAAAAAAACACACACACCAGGAATTTGGAGCTGAGTCAATTGTTAACTTACCCCGCTCAATGGACCCTCACACGCCCTGGAAAGGCAAGGTACAGAGGGCGTACAAACCTAGTTCTAATTCTGCACGGAGGAGACAGTTGTGTATTTTTAACATGATCAGGCAGTATAGGAGCACAGGACTTGTCAAGTTTCACCAAACTGTCAGGCATTTTTGAAAGACCCCTCTCTTGTTCTTTTGGGACTATATTCATAGCTGGGAGCTTGAACACAAAAATAGCAGCTCTAGATCTGGAAATTTCTAAAGCGTAGATCACAAGAGGCTGGGGAGATGGACTTCTGGCCTTATTCTGCGTGAGCATTCTTATGATCTGATATTGGAGGCTATGCAGACATCCTGTCTTCCTGCTCAGTCTGCCCTCTCATGTCTCTTGACACAACCAGTCACCTGATAGTGAAACCTAGCACTGGGGCATACCTTGTATCCTTTGCATGACTACTCTGACTTCTCAACCTACTCTAAACTTCATCAGAAAAGGGCTCTTTTCTCTCTGGCTGTTGCTTTATATTTGCCCTCTAATGCATTTAATGATTGAATTTGCATGGAAGAGGTCGGAGGAGGTCAAGTTGTTTTGTATTGCTTTTTCATTTTTGACTAAGGTGGCCAAGCTCTGTATTGGTGGTAAGTGGGTGCCGCTCTTTCAACCTCTAACTAGAGACTTACCTGTTTCTTTCATCAAGTCCCACATTTGAGGACAGGTCCCTTGGAACAAAAACCTCCTCCTAGTTCTGCAAGGAAGATCTTGACTCTAATGTGTCGGTTTTCCAATGTGCAAGAGTCTCCTCCTGAGGAAGATATCTAGCCATAGGGTATGATCCAACAGGTGGGGGAGCGCCTGATCTGTGGGAGATGATAAGTTATAGTGCATGTCATTTCCAAACAATGATGTTAGAGATCACCTAACCATGCTTTAACCCCTATCGCATTGATCTTGCAAATACCAACTGCTTCTCCCACATCACTAGGTGTATCCAACATGGAAAAGCTGTAGCTACAGCCTTGGTCTATTATACATTCACCCCTGTTATTTTTATCCAACAAAGGATACTGCATTAGCAGGTTAAAGTAGCTGATTTTCTAAATGAAGTAACAGTCATTCTTGATTTCCTAATTTTCCATCACAGTAAGGGAGATTAGTCTGAATCACTCTCAGCAGTTCACAGGAAAAATTTCATTTTAAATCATTTGCATGAAGTACAGATTTGGAGAATGAAGGTGGAAAAGTTTATCTTGTGGTCAGCCAAGCATGCAGAAGAGATCTCAGAAGTTAAAGAAGATAGAGGAAGCCGGGTAGTGCCCATTTTTCTGTTTGATGTTTCCTGAACTATTGCATTTTCAGTGTTATGCTTGGAAGGTCATTTTGAGCCAATGCTGTATCACTTTATCACAGTTAATGGAAACTCATTCTGCCACACCATTACTGAAATGATCATTTCTGTATGTAATAAACAGTTACAGAATTTCAACGATCCTTAGCAATATGTTGTGAAGGACTCAGGAATAAATCTGGAATCTATATCCCTAAACTTTGAATTTCATCAGGTTACACATTTACAATCTCTGTCTGTAAGTATACAGCTGAAATGTCTGGACCTTGAACGTTTAATCTTTGTAGTCCTTTTCTAGTTTAATGTTCATCTATAAGTGACATCTCAAAAGATAGCCATTCTTAGTTATTTGGGGACAGAAATCTGAAGAAAGCCAGATTGCCTCATGAGGTCAGATGACATCATATAAAAGAAGTAAGACATTTATGCAGGTGAATATGCACACAACATTCACGCACACATACACACAAATACATTGTAAGGAATGGCTAGTACTTGTGCAATATTTTAAAATTCTTCTGCATTTTGCTTTAAACATCACCCCTAAGGGTGGATACTCCAGAGAAGATTCATCTTACGTGTGCCTGACATTGCATTTGTCAGCATGGCGTCCTGACAGTAGCCAAACAGGCCTGAAGTGTTTGGAGCATAAAGGGTCTGAATGACCAGGAAAATGTTCTGACCTTCTCTCGCAGGTAATCCCTGCCACCAGTGTGCTGCTAGAAATGTAAGTAGCCTGATACACAGCTTCCTGGAAATCACTTGCTCTTTATTTCCATCATTGCCAAGTCAAGAAAGGAAGAAAATCTAAAGGAGACCTCATGAGCACATTGAGCAAGATTTCCTTTCAGCTCATGGAAACAGCCACAGAGCATACACAATCTCCTTGTAAATAATTGCTTTATCTATTGTGAGGAACATCTCATTTGGAAACTCAAATGACTGGGTGTTGTACGAGCGGTCCAGGCTTGACTCCTGATAAAAGCACAAGGAGAACCCTTTGGAGTAAAAAGTGAAATCTGACAATTCACTTCATATCCTACCAGCAAGGATGGCAGATAGGATTTGCAAAGATCCTGTAGGCATAGCCTTGCTCTGTGCCAAGATAGCAGCTGTTCACAGTTCTGACAAGATCTGTGCACTCTGAGTTAACTCACAGTTCACCTCTGAATTTGTCCCTGTGGATTAACATAGTGGGATCCTTGAAACTCTTTTACTATCTCTTTGATGACAATGTTTTAAAACAAGACATCAGAACACGAGTATGGTAAAAAAGAAGTGGTTTGCAGAGAGTTTTGTCTAGCCCTGCAAGAGAAGAAACTCTAAGCAAATATTTACAGTCTGCTCACTAGGAATTTAGATACAAACCCCAACATACTAATATCAGTACTCGAGAATTAGTCACTCTTCCTTTTCCCATTATGCAACAGGATCCAAGAGAAGAGTTTTTGTCTCCAACGTTTGCTCCATGGAAGGTATATTTAACCATGAGCGTGACTTAGTCAGAGACGCATAGGTCCCAGCAAGGAGAGCCCAGCTCACGAGCATCCAAGGCAGCCATCATGCAAACAGCCTATTTCCTTCACAATAGGTGACTGACTGTGGTGGGCACATCCACAAACCTCGGTGAGATGCCTCAGCTCCCTTTTTATGGCATTACTTCTTGAAGCTGATGAAATGGCGAGGGCAGTTTGACAGCAGCAGAGATCAGTCGGAGGCCTTCCGCACAAACACCAGCTCAGCCCAAGGCTCCATTTTTAATGTTGCCTGAGCATGCGCCAAATACCCAACGCTGCCTGCTTTCCAGACTGCTAGATATCTGCAAAGAAACCAAGCAGACCAATTGGAGGCAACAAGCTCTGACTGTCTCTGTCCCAGAAACGAGCACTGTCTATCACAGCCTGTACTTTACTCCTGTGCACACACTCATCTCTTGACATTTTCCACCGCAGATTTTGCATGTATTCATCACATGCATGTTGCGTAAAGGCCTTTGGTAAGTGTAGCTCTACAATAAAAAGAGGTCTGAAATCTGTCCGTGGAAATAGTTGCCTTCTTGGTTTTCCTTGCAGTGTCATTTTTGTTTACCTTTAACAAGGCAAAATGTTTCTACAGATATTGCTCCGTTACAGGAAGAAGACAGTGAGCAGTGAGTTTAAAGCATGGACTGAGCAGGTACATATTCCTCTCCAGAGTGCTGTTTCCCTTCTTCCTAGTTCTCTATTCCTCTGACATAGCAGGACACTTAACATAGCTGAAAAGCGGGGATGTTTTGGGTTGAAGCAGAATAACTTTGGGCAGCTATGAGTTAAGAATTAGTTAATATTAATTAAAGTAAACAGAGCTATTAGTTTTACATTTCCAAAATGTGATAATAAAACAATAATGTAAGTCACCAATTCCTGGCCCCTCTCCAGTATTCTGAAGTTGTGTTATGATTTACCGGACACAACAATGTCAGGCAAATCTATTATCTTGCAGATTGCTGTTTATCTCAAGCTGGGTCTCCAGATCTAGCTTTTTTTTCAAGGCTTGTAGCTTTATCTTGAATTCACAGAGATTGACCTGTCTGACTTCTGTTAGAATATGCTATGGTTACTTTCCAAACTATGCACAAACGTATACATACAAAGCAAAAAAAGTATATGGTGATGCCAGAATTTTAGTTACATTTTGTATCAGAGCAGAGCTTGATTTTATTTTATTTTTTTAATGCCTCTGGTAGAATTAAATCAGTATTATACAATATCATATCTACATCAAAATGTTGGCAGATATGTTGAATGATAACATTGTAGTCTCTGATTCCACTAACATAAACTCTAGTGTGGCCCTCCTTCGCCTCTTGTTATTCATTATGTGTTCCAGTTTCCTTTTTGTTTTTATCTGGAGTTTGAACCTATTGAAATCAATTAAGTGAGACATCAGTAAGATCATCATCAGGCCCAGATGTGTGAACGGTGGGGTAATTGAAGTGAGTAGACTCAGATCTAGTTTAGATCTGTGTCCAGGTGTTTAACTGAAGAGGACTCATAGCTAGGTCTGAAAATATTTTTGGAGGCTATCTCACTCCTGATCTCTCTGTCAGCTCTGACTACTCAGCCAGTGTACTTCCTTATTCCCACTGCACCGGCCAAATAAACCTTTCTGTGCCTCACATGTTGTTATTCCATCAAGCAATGTATCACAGGCTTGGCTCTTCAGTAACAAAAGCAAGTTATAGCATGGCAGCATATCGTTTGGGAAACGCTGCATAAAGAAAATGTGTTCGGCACTCCGTGGTGTAACTGCTTAGATACAATCATTTCCACAGTTAAACAAAAGGTTGTTATTAAATAGAAGAGCGCTTAAAACAGTGGGTTCACGTTATTCTTGGAAGCCCAGCACATGGGCTTTTGTTGACTTGCTAAGTATTGATTTAACCTACCAAAGGGCTGCTACTGCTTTCTGCAGCTCAGAGGAACCTTTTCTGCTTCCAGAACCAGAACGGCAGCATCAAATGGGCACCAGAGGGCAATAACCTGCCTGATTCTCCCCAATTCTTTGCAAGACCTTAGCAAGCGTCTCATCTCCTCAGTCTAAAGCTGTGGCCCTATCTTTTCTTCTCCTCTGATGCATCCCAGTGTCACACTTTAACAGGAAGTGAGCTGTTGCAAAATGGCTATTACACCAAATTTTTTATTACGTGACGACACATTGGGAAATGAGGAAGTGTCTTTGGCTTTGACAACCTTATTCTCTCATTCTTGATGGTGTAAACATGGAACAGCGTGCTGAAAGGAGAAGATCTACTTTGGAATCTACTTTGTCCCTGATCATCTTCTGTCTGGGTTTTACACTGACATGCAGAACAGCCATTCCAAGTATGAACCTTGACTGTGTACTACAATTTTTTCTTAATTCCTAGGCTGACAGCTGATTTCTCCTTGGAGGGAGGAAGGAAACATGACTGTTGCTTGGTTTTTAACCTATTCCTTTAAGAGACATATCAAACCATGGTCAGTAGTGTAGGAGGACAGCAGATTACTGGGGGTGGATAATTCGAGCAGCTGTGCAGGCAAACAGCTATAGGAGGCACTGCCCAGGAGCTGACCATAGATGCATCTGTTGTTGATGTTGCTCTTCTGGAGAACATCTGTGCTTCCCCAGCTGGTTAAATGAGGATTTCTCAAAGCTCTGACCTGGCTAGTAAATGAGGAAAGGCGCTGCCTGGAGTCACACTATCCAGTCATTCATCCCACCTTCCACATTCAGCAGGAACTGTGATGGAATATAGCAACTGTATTGCCTATTTTGCACACCAGGCTCCTCTAGTTTGAAAGATAGAAGTGAGACAGTTTTGTCTCCTAAGCTACTTTGTCTATGGCAGAGGAAGTAGCAGAGGCCCCTCGGTATTCGGCATTGTTTCTTTGACAGAGTGAGGAAGCCATGTCTAGGCTATATATACTCATGCCTATATTTATTCTTGATCACTGAAGAGCTTAACCATGGAGCCTGTGGCTTATGTCCTAGATACTGAGAAAGGTTTGGCAAACTGTATTCTCTCCTGGCTCTTTTTAGGCAACTCCTAGGCTTTCTTTGGAGAAAGTGTACTGGATGTGTCACACTGCATATTTTTTATCTTCTTTTAAGCCATCATCTTTTTAATAGCAGGTGCTGCAGAGGCTTGTGTTTGTGATCTGAGTAAAAATCCCAGGACCCTCAGCCTTTCAGTCTGTTTCTCAAACACAGGGAACATGAAGCTTTACAGAGGGCAGTGGCTGACGGCATTTTTTATACCCAGCATTTTATTATTAGGGAAACCTAGCAACAAGGTTGCCAGTGCTCTCTATATTAATTGCTGGGATGGGCTGTAGGGGCTTACCCTTACCACCGGAGAGCAGGGGGTGCAGGTGACCCAACCTGCCCCAGAGAAATAGCTTTGCCAAAGGCAGTGATTTTCCAACTGGGTGTACCAAGGCACATATTGACTGAATGGTTTGGGGTACCTGGGAGGCACTTGCACCTTAGCTGCTGAGGAGCGATAGCCTTGCTTCATGGCTCTTGTGTAGGACTAATGGGTCGATCCTGGTTCTGGAGTTACTGAAGGTTGCCCGAGAGGGCTTTGGCAAAAGACTTTTTGCCTGCGGTGCTGGGGGAAGCCTGAGTATATTGTAATAAAACCATCGACAGCCTTCAAGACAAAATATTATAATATTGATTGGAGGGAATTATAAAGAGACTGTGCTTGACATTTCCACTGAGGCAGTTTTCTTTCATTTCCTGAGCTGCGATGCTAGGAGTCAGCCTGTTACACTAGCTTTTGGTGGTTTCTGGAGACCGACATCAAGTTTAGCCTCTAAAAATGGAAAGGAGCCAGAAATGGAGTTCTTGCACACCTTACTCTAAAATACAAATGGTTCCTGCTAAATGTAAAACAGACAAATGAAAACACTTGCCCGACAATTAGGCTGGAGTTAAAATTTCCCTTCCACTGTTATTAGAAAGCTACTTTTCAGTGAAGTTTCTGATACAAGCCTAGAAGTTTCCTGGCTTGCCTCTTAAATGCAAGTGGCTCTTTGAACTCCTGTCAGACTACCTGGAAAGGAATATCATGATGCTATTTGCCTTTGCAAGGCAGTCACCCCAGATTCACAGTCTAGCTTTGGCCTCTGTGCTCCTGATCACAAGGTTTGGGAACATTCCTACTTCTACTCCTTGAAGGACAGTATCCTCTGCTTGTTTAGCCTGTAGAAAATATCCTTGGCTGAACTGCATTTAGTGTGTCTTATTCTATTTTTCTTCCTTAAAGTGTGATACTCTAAACCAGTTAACATCGTGTATGAAAGGCTGCGAATACCAACATTTTTCAATTATATGCACACATAATAGTGAACAAAGATTTGTCAGTGATCCTCCTATTGGCACATCTCTGCTCAAAAGAAACGTCTGTCTTTTAACCATACAGCTCTAAGCCCTTCTTTTATGAGGCGTCCTGTTATGCAAGACCCTGGCTGCAATCCAAACCATATTGGGCCCCTTTTAAGCATCCCTTTTACAACCTATCCTTTACAGTAACACACCAGCCCCTTGTTTCCCAACAACAACTTGCTGTGCAGAAAGCTTTCAGCCCCAAAGAAGCCTTTAGACCCAGCAGTTGTGTGATTTCCACCATAAATAACAGCTCTTATTAATCAGCAGCATTAATCGATAAAGGCATTATTCTGAAAACTAGCAAGTTCTCAGAATTTGCTGAGAACGTTACAAGAACAGTAATACCTAGAAAATACCTTTGATTTAATTAGTGTTGTATTTTTTCTGTGTTGTAATGTTCTGTACGGATAAGATATTGTCTCTCAGTCTCCACTTCAGTTGACCTAGAGCATGCAAAGTATATATTAGCCATCTAGTGATCTCCAGAGAAATCCTCCTGAACCACTTAGCCAGTTATGGGCTTCTTTCACAGGAAAATAAGAACTGAGAATGTGGAGATCTCAATAACCTTTTACACGCCCTCCGTATGTTGCCATCTGATTAACAAGCTACTACGAGGGAAAGTAATTCATCTATCTATAGATATTCATGAACAAGCCAGAGAGAATGATTTCTTTTAAATAAAATTCAAAAAAGATCATTATTGAGGATAGAAGAGAAATTAGAAAAGAGAAGGAGAGTCATACATACCCTCCAAAATTCAAATCTCTTGCTGTACATGGAAATGTAAAATTTAGCAGCCTAATTAACAAGTATTTCTGTCGTGGAGACAGAATACCATGTGTTCATTACATCAGGGTTACCTACCTCTAAATAGCATGGATGAGTTTTAAACTGTTAATATTTTGATTTTTCAAGTCTTTGATTTTGCAAGCGTAATGTAGTAATAGGTACATATGAAATGCTTTCCTAGGGAGATTACAGTTGCTGTCTTGCAAATTATGACTCAAGCACAGGCCCAGAGGAGAGGGTATTTTGGCAGGAGGATAAAATATCACTGGATATTTTCATTGTCATTAAGCATAACGGTCTAATGAGCAGATTTTGTGCCTGGGCTAGTAAATTTTCAGGCCAATCTGAAATCTGTATTACTGTACCTGGTACAAAAAAGTGCTTGTACCATACTATCCAGTGTCTAGTGGGAATTTATGGGAGTCTGTGCTGGCAAGACTGGGAAATAAACCATAATGGACTATTAGCAGCAAATACGTTACACCAACTAGCAGAATGTGGGCTCTGGTGCACATTCCTGATCCAGTGGCACAAAAAAAAAAATCCTTTGGTCTGATTTTTTAGGTGAGTTATGCTGGTATAATTTAGAGGTGATGGGTTGTGTGGGAAAGGAGAATCAGAATTCAAACCTGACTTTCCTGCTGCATATATGGACATATACGGAAGCAGGATATAAATCACATACATGCAGGTGCACCTTCGCTATATCTTCAGTGTTGTGCAGACTAGAATGTCTCTTAGATTTGCTTTTCCCCATTTCAGCACACTGACTCATCTGCCTGGCCTCTCCACAGTGCAGGCCCAAGAGCAACTGGTGAAGAGGCACCTCAGCCAGCTTTAAAATAGCCATCTTGCTGCTCTGTCCATTTGAGGATCATTGACTCTGCTTTTGGAATAACCTCAGGAGAGCAAGACTCACAGCTCTGGCTAAGGAGAGAAATTGGACAGTGCTTGTACCTGTATTGCACATCTTTAGGACCTCTTCACTTTACTACAGGACTCTCCAGACTCTCTAGTCAGCCTAGCCAACAATATGAAGTTTCATTAAATTGTGAAGCTAGCCTGGTCTGGCTAATGCCTCTGGGAACAGTTTTCAAGTCAGATTATTAAATATATTTTTGGAAGGGAGTGGGAATGGAAGTAGGGGAAGGGCATTTTTCCTATTAGTTCTTCACCTGAGGCTATCATTGTACAAACATGATTGGAAAAAAAAAAGAATAAGTGAATACATGATTTCAGCAAAGCTTTAATTCCTTTGCTGTCAGGTATTAATTCAAGCCACAGCTAAAACAATGGGCTGTTGGACTCTATTGGTTCAACCAAAAGTATAATGCACATGACTTTTCCACTGGAATGCTTTCAAGGTCTTTTTCCTCTTCCTATCCTAGCTCAGAAACCTTTATGCAAACGGTCTTAGTCACAATTAGATTACATCAAAGAATGTTTGTCTTGGTTTCAAGCCTGCTTGGGTTAAAACCAAGATAAATTGCAAATTGGCTAAAACCACCAACAAACACCCACTTTTTCTGGTCATTACAGATGAGGAATGTACAGTGCATTTAGGTCTTATATTTCCACCGCCCTATCCTGTCCTTAGTCAGCAATTTGTTAGGTAATTGAAAAACAAAGTTCAATAGACACTTTTGGAGTGGGTGGGGTTTTTTTCTTTCCCCTTTTGGCTTTTGTGCGTCATAAAATACTTACAAAGGAATCAAGTCAAAATTGAACCAGTGTAAAAGCAGCCACATGTGAAACACAAAGAGAGGAGGCAACTCTCAGCTCCTAATCCTTGAAGACAAGTAAAAGTTAATGTGATAAATGACTAAGGAAGAGAACCCTTTTCTGCCTCCTCCGCTCTCTCCATATTCACAAACTATGAAAATAAATAGGCACTAGGTGAGCTTCTCCTTTTTCCTTGCTAACATTAAATCCCTGCCCTCAGAATCACGTGTAGACTAGAAAACATAGACAGGGATTGTTTCAGCAGCCGCTAAAACAGGAATACCTCTGGGACAAACGCGCCGCAGCGTGGCACTGTGAAGTGCAGCACGGGAGCCTCCAATGGGGAGCCTCCGGGAACGGGGCCGAACCCTAGAGAGATGGGAGTTAAACTCCCTAGGACTGGCCAAGCCAGGATGTGAAGACTAGAGTTGTAATAACATAACTATTTTTTCAGAGTATGATGTGAGATAGATGGTGAAGTCAGGATCCAGGGCTGACTGCACACACTGTAGATTGGGTTAGTGTAAAGGAAGTCCTTCCTCCCCAGAGGCTGGAGGTGGCCATGCAGTCCCACTGTGCTTAGCTCTCTCGGTGCAATGCCAATTTTGCTACGTAAGTTTTAAATCTGTGTAGCTCAGTAGACACTGGTGGAGTTACTCTGTACTTATACCATCACTTGTTAATAGAAGTGGCCAGAAAAAATAAATACAGCCCCTGAAAAAAAAATTGAAGGGACAAAAATGCTCTTGGCTAGATATTCACCACAAGGAGACTATTTACCACTTGACATTTAAGTTGCCCAGTCAGCCCAAAATAGATTGGTTTTCCCAAAAACAGTTCCATAAAGGTACATTTACAGACACATTTCTTTTCAGATTCTTTCCCTTAAGGTGGCTGCTATGGTTGCTAATGCCGTGCTGAAATCTCTCTCGTTAGTTACGTGCTGGCATGAAGGCTGTGTAGAAAACTTCAACAGCTGGGAGTTAAGTATGTTAGATGGTAGTTTCAGCTGTGCTCTATGACATGTAACAGATTAATATACTCCTCTGGAATGCAGAGCAACCATAATTATCACTTAGTCCAAACTGAATGAAAAAAAGTCAAGTTCCTAGATATCTGCAACTGTCTTCCTCACCTTTCCTTTCCAGACACTCTTCACATCAGGTCTATGTCCATAACTCTAGCAGTTCCCCTGGGTTTTGTTTTTTCACCCATTACCATCCTTTTAATACAAGCAAGATTATTCTAATGATTAATGCAGTCCTATGCAGTCAGAGCAGAGGCATAAGAATTGGGCTCTACGTTTGGATATAAATCAGTTTCAAATGTGAAATAAACAGAGTAGATTCAGTTTTCAGCCGATAAATGTGTTGCTACATTTTCATCTTGCATTCACAGACACTCTTAAGCTAAAGGTCACTTCAGACCCTTCATAGTGGATTTTTTCTAAGCAGTTCTGGGTGTGTCTACCTGTAGTGCTCAGTTCATTGAGGTAGAAAATGATTCACATTACTTCCAGAGGAAACTTTTTAAGTAACTGTGCTGATATTGATATATGACACGGCCAGGTCTCAAACAGTAAGAACTGCACGTTGATCATTTTCATACCTTCATAGTGTCTGAATCTGACACCAGAGACCCAATCAAAATTGCGCTGATGTCAAAAGATCCCCAGAAAACACCGTATGAACAAATTCGTGAAATGTAATTCTCCAGGATAGACTAGACATATGGGTTGTTTCCAGTGAGCATTGTATTAAACCTCATGATCCCATCTGCTGTTCAAGGTGCACTAGGACATGCCCTGTGGTCTTGGCCACCTGTGGCTCTGCAGAGGGCACAGAGGCAAAGGAAACCTGCCTGAGGAGAGTAGCTAGTGCCCAGTCTCATCTTGAGAAGAGTCATTAGGTGGGCTTGGAGCTGCACCGAGGCTGGGGAACTGGCTCCCGGTTGTGGAAACACAGATGTAGTGCAGGGCATAATGGATATAGCTACTTTTGGTATGTTTTAAAAGTTAGGTACAAGTTGATGGGGAACCAATCACACTGCATTAATTTCTGACAGAATAAAAGGTTTTCAAACTAATTCAGTTGCTTCCACAGACTTTGAAGGTTCTGACAGTTTACTAACTCACACAGGAATTTTCTCTAACAGTTTGAAATCCTAGAAAAAGCAAAGTATCACTCTGAAAAAACCAACTGGCATTAAAAAAAAATAATCATTGCTATTACAAAGTGTCCTGTTTCTAAGGATCTTGTCAAATGCCTCTCCTCTGGTGTTTGAGAGTTAAGTGGAAATAAAGATTTTCAAAAAGTATGTGTGGTTCGGGGTGCATTTGTCTGTGTGTCAAATCAGTGTGTGATGTGAGGCCTGATTTTCCAAAATGCTGGGAAATGGCTCTCTGAAAAACAAGCCATATAAAGCACCACTCCTGGGACACCTCTAAACCCTAGTGGCTGCTGAACTCTCAGTCAGAGTTCAGATCCGAACACAGCTATAAATTTCAAGAGTGATTCAGTCAGTGTTCTGGTTCTCATCTGTTACAATTATCATGATGACCTATGAAGCTGGGATCTGGTTCCAGATTTTCCAAAAGTCTGGGACAGTTTTGATCTGGTGTGTCCTAAGGCCATGTGCACGTTTAAATTACTTACTTAAATGAGAAACTTGTATTAAAATAACATACAAGCTTTTAAAGAAAAAGATACGAGCAAGCCACTGCAGACTATGTACATGTGGACTCACCACCAATCAGCAAAACGTTCTTAGAGTCACAGACAAGAAGACTCAAAGGGTTCATTATGCTCATTTAGTTTGAAATTTTACAGAGTTCTCCAGAGTGAAAAGTTCTCACTCATTAATTTGTGCATTAGACTCATGGCATCTGCTGCACAGGCATTTTCTGATGGCAACATGTCATCATGGGAATGAGGTCCAAAGCGGGGACCCCTTGAACAAAGCCCTTAGGACTTTCTGCTGTGCCCTGCCTAAACATACCTTCCACTCCTCGTATGGCAGAGATTGCCTCTCTGTGCTGCGTTTACACCACATGGGAGTCTCGTCCTGCGATCAGACACTTATTTATGGTGCGAACAAATACGAACAAATACATGTACAGTATTAATTAACATTATCAAATGTTAATGGCTCGTGCAACTGATCTCATTCAATAAAATAGCTCCAATTAGGTCACTTATAACATTTCCCATTTTTGTAACAATTGAGCTGACCTAGTTATGGCTGGTTGATAATAGGCAGGTTGGTGGTAGTTTGGTCTCCTGTAAGTAGCAAGGCCAACTGGTCAGTGCTGTATTTCTTCCTTACTGACTGTGTCTGGATCTGGGAGTTTCTTGGCCATTACTCTTACCTGGAAATGCCTAGACGGGGACCAAACAAACGAGATAGGAAAAGTCTACCCTCCTTTGCCTTTTCTTTAAGGCGTTGTCCAGAACTCACTGCAAGGGCAGGGTTTCTGCTGACCTTTACCCCAGTCAAGGGTTAAACTACATATATAAACCACAAACCGTTTGGAGTCTTTTTCTGCGATAGTCTCATAAGTCCAGGATGTCCCTGCCTGCAAAAGCAAAAGACCTTCATTAAGAGGTGTATATGCTCAGTAAAACTAAGAAAACTAAGTAGATCCAGCAAACGTAGGACAAATTTTTCAGAGACAGAGGCAAAAGACAGAAAAGGACTCTGTTCAAAATGCTGAAGCAAAAACATTCCCTAAGCATTCGACTTTAAGTATATCTGATTTCTCCCTTACCATGGGACCAATGATCTAATGAATCAATCAGATCTTCCCAGGAAGGAGTGCTGCTGTGGATTAAGTTTCAACGGTATGGATTTTTTTGTGGAGTTGAAAACTCAGTTCAGAGTATGCAAATACATACAAGTATCGAGCACATTCAGTCACCCACTGGGATGGTCCAGAACAAAGAGCAGTGATTCAGCGTTGTGTTTGAGGACGTCACGAGGGAACCTCGCATTATTCGTTTTCACAAAGATACATTAGTCTCTCCTTAAATCCAACCAATAGCATTTGCTGTTGGAAGTAGAACGAACGCTCTCACCACATGTTTGCGGGACTTCCAGGTCATTGTTGCAGTCCGTATCCTGCAAGTGTACTCGGTATGCTGTTTAACCTGAATCTAACCCAGGAAGCAGAAGAGAGGGCTCTAAGCACTTCCCTCCAACCTCTGTGCTGTATCCAGCAGGGCTGTAACAGCAGCAAAAGAGGCTGCTACTATTAATACTACATAGAATGGTCTGATCAGAAAGGGAGACGCAATGGGGAAATGCCCAGGCAGTGGTAGCTGTAGGAAGGCATCCAAGGTTGAATTCCTGGCAGACTTTAGATGTTCTTGTAATTTTCTTGCAGGTTGCCAGGATTTTTTTTTTTACTTTTTTGTTTTGTTTTGTGCAATATGCACATTCCTCAGAGTGATTTTTTTGTTCCTCTCCCTCATTTCCCTGCACATTCATGCGTCACTGCACAATTTTTCTGCCTTGTTTCGTGGTCTGATGGGAAGGGAAGGTGCAGGGGGGCAGAGAAGTTACCGCTTGTGACCCAAGAGTGTTGCAGCCTTTGTGGCTAGTGAGGAGCAGAGGGAAGGTTCTGAATGGAGCCATTACCAAAGTCAGTTTTAATCATTTTAATTGTTAACGTTTGGAGGAGAGAGGGAGGAAGCAGACCACAGACTAACACAGTGGGGTTAATGGAAAGAGAAGTGATAAAATACAACCTTACAGCCTGCTGTGCAGCAAGTCTCTGAGAGATTAGAAAGTTATCGAGCGAGAGAACAATTAAACTGATTTGTAATTAACTCTGCAGAGAGTAAAAACAGCAGAGTTAATGGGAGGCAAAATGCCACTTGCTGGGTTTGTCCCGAAAAGCTGTGTCTGTCCCTAACTTTTTTCCTCTGTGCCTCGTAACAATCTTGACGAGTTGGCAAGCGGGGCCTGGGGAGAGCTCCTCTCTGCGTAGTTGCACATTTAACACTTTTGCTGCTGGGCTTGCTGCTAGCCAAAGGTAGTGCTCACTCCCCGGTTGCTACCCAGCACTAAAAAGGAGCCACGGGGAAAGGGAAGCAATTATTCCTGATGGTTTAGACAGCTGCACAAATATTCGTCAGCGGGGCGGCAGGCATGCAGCCTCGGCCCTGTGACTGTGAGGGCAGGCTGGAGGCGGTGGCCGGCTCGTGCACAGCGCCAGCGCATGCAGGCAGGGCCGGCATGGGCAGTGTTGCTTTTTCGGCCGGCCACCTCAGGGCCGTCGGCCGCGTGTCCCTGGGTGGGCTCCCATGGAGCCTGCTCAGCCCCTGTGCCTGCAGCTCCTCCTTGGCGAGCTGACTGAGGCTGACCAAGAAATGAATTTTCACGTTTAAATATATAAAGACAGGCTGATAAAAAACAAAGTTCTGCTAATGGGCCTGGCAGGGGTTGTGTGGACATGATGGATGGATCATCCATGGCTGCCTAGGATGGCTTTCCTTATCCCAGACTTGGAAAAGCTTCTTGTCGCTCTTATGTCTTTGTAGTCATTTTGCCCAGGCCTCAAGCTAATGAGCGAGCTGCTCAGAGCAGCCACGTCCTGCTTGCTTGTGAAAAAGTTCGTTTCTCTGGTGTAACGTGGATTTAAGAATAACCCTGCTCAGAGATAATGCCTTGCTGCTGTGCTCCAGCAGGCACTCTGGCCCCAGGAAGCTCCTCTCGGAGGAGGTCTGTGTTTTGGGATGAACCCTAGCTTACTTTAACCCAGCTCCCATCCACGCCAGAAGTCCCCATCCCAAGGTTACCAATGCATTTAACTAAGCCAGTCATTCCATCTGTGGTTATAAATTAAAACATCACTTGCAGCCTGTTTACTTTGTAGTGTGGACATAACCTAAACCCCTTAAATGCTACCAATACTTTTCTGACTTACCCTAATTAGCTCAATGGAGTCGCTGCAACCACACCGTGGCTTTGTGGCATGACTGCTCTCCCCAGGGTAGGCTTATGAGTGCGGTGCTAACCACCAGCACTGTCTGCAGTGAAGATGTGCCATTAATTTTTAACTTCTCACTTATCTTTATGCTAGGGGTAACGCACAGCTGGCTTATACGGCTTCTTGGGCCGCAGAGGTGGATGGAGCAAAGTCCCTCAGCAGGGAGAGAGGAGGGGAGAGACAGTTTCACACCAAACTGTTCGGGGTGGTTGATGGATGAGAAAGAAGCCTGTCTCTCTGTGAGTTTTGCTCTGCAGCCCTCTGCTTCCGCAGATTTTGTGCCTGTGCTTTCCTGCTGTTTGGGGCACGATGTGTTTTCGATTGTAGTTTATTGGTGTAAAGCTGCAAGGAGGCTAACAAAATGCAGGGTGAAGTTTTTTTTTTTTTTCTTTTTACAGTAATAACATAGAACAGAAGGAAGAAGGGACAAAACAAAGGAGAAGAGAAGGACGTAAGGGGACAGTTGAAGTAAATAAGGAGGGGAAGGGGGAAGTTAATGAACTCGCTCCATCTAATAAACAGTTTCCTTCTATTCCCCCTGTGAATGGCATTAGTTAGCAAGCCATTGCTAGGGACGTTTTCTTAGTGCCCGTTGCCTAGCCGGCCTGGGGAGCAAAGGCCCTACAATACATACTACTCGAGGGAGGGCGAAGCCGGGCTTTCACCGTGCCTTGGCAATGAGACCAAATTTAACACAGAGGGGCTACCTTGAGGAGGGAGAGGGGAAGCAAGTTTCCAAGGCCCAGACAAACCCTGGTCTCTTTTCTTAGTGTGCCAACAGGGATGCCAATTAATGCCAACTGGGGTAGTGGCTTTAATGATGTGGACACCTGTTCCCTGAGAAATGGCCTGAGCTCTATTTGGCATGAGCTGCCGCTGAGGCTCCTCAGCCACAAATTGCTTTTCCATAAAGGCAAAGCAGCTTTGTTTATAAACTGCTGTAGATAGGCTGGAGGTTTCATGATGAGAGCACAGAAGCAACAGTCATTACAGCCATATAAATGAGTTTATTTATTCAGCGAAAGCACATCTGCCAGGCTGTCGTGAGGTAATCTGCTGCTGCTACAGCACACAATTAATGGCTTCTCGGGGACAAACAAGATAAGAGAACAATCCGGGTATATAAAAAGAAAAGCTCCCCCAGGTTTGCAGGGAAGGCTCTCTGGTGCGCGTGGAGGGGAAGGGGGGGCTGCATGCTGCCCCCAGAGCTGGCGAGAGCAGCAGCCGGTGCCTACACCACGTGGACGAGCTCCCCGGGGACAGCCTGAGGAGTCGGCGCTGCAGACCTGGCCCTGACCTTAATTCGGGTACACGGGGCATGAGCAGGCTGGAAAGAGTAAAGGGCTGGGAATGCAGTCGTGGTGGCTCCACCCCAAGTAATCAGTCTTCAGTGCAGGGCTCTCCCTGTTTATTCTACTGGATACTAAAATAAGAAGTGAGAATGAACCCAGGCTGAAAACAGAGGATGGATGCAAGACTTGGATTTCAGATCCAAACCATAAAATTATGTATTGTGGGGGTTATTTGAATCCAGAGCTTTAACTTGATTCACTAAAAAGATTGGAATTGTTTCTCAACTCTGTATCAGTTTCTTGGCTTTGATTGTGGGGTGGGAGTGAGTGTGAAAGAGGTGCTAATCCAAGAGTCTGGTTTAGATTCTTGCTTAGCTCAAAATAAATATCCTGCCTGTGGCACAGTTCCTGCAGACAAGTTGCAGAAGATTAGTAAACTGTCATACTTTTGACCCAGTGAGGCCCGAAGAATTTGGTTGCAATGCCACTAAACTGGTCAAATGCTGAGACATGAAGACCACATGGAAATTAACTGTAAAATGCTGTAACCTGGCATGCCACCAACACTTCACGGCTTTCATACTGACTGTCAGCAAGGGCATAAGAAAGGCATTAACAGGAGAAGTGAAAATCTAGGAAAAAGCGGAGGCAATGCTGAATGAGCTTTTGAGTTATCCTGCACAGCCAGGTTTGTAATTTTTTGAATGACTGAAGAAACATGGCAAAAAAAAAAAAAAAAAAAAAAAAGAGTGTGCAACACGCTAGGACCAAAAGAAATCCCCCCATCCTTTTTCTTCTGTCTCCAGCGTGAGGTAGACGTGACTGGCAGGCCCAGCTGATATTGTTGCTGCTCGTCTGGTCCCATCCAATGGTCCTGACAGATGTTTTAATCTACTGTTTGAAGAATGACTTCTGCACAGCTCTGCTGTTCAAACATCTGTTTCTGTTTAGATAGACAGAGGCATTTCAAACTGCACTGGCCATGCCACACACTGGGAATTGTTTAAAAGGCAACCCAAGTTGCTTACATTACTCAGTTACAGCATGAGGAGGATTTACTGCAGCAAACCTTGACATATTTTAAAGCTCTGCAAAATAGATCATTCATGAAAAGGGAACAGTTTTGCTTCTTAAATAAATCCTTTAAAAAGGGGGGCATTTATAATTATAAACCCATAAAGACATCTCTGAAAAGTAAGGGATTTTCTACTTCTATCCCTGTTCCTGTGTCAGGGCAAGAAATGCTTCCTTAATCATGATTTCACTAGCCTTGACTATCCTGGCTTTTGTAGTTGAGTGTGCGTATCTGTTTTTGCTGTACCACCTCTTGCCCTGCTGTTGTCAACACCCTGTGATTACTGCTACTCCAAACAGCATATGACACATTGCATGTCAGAAGATTTTTCTGAAGGTCTATAACTAGGTCTTCCTAGTTAGTTAGTTCCTAGAAGATTGTTATGTTGAGCTTCCTGGTTTCTCAGTGGAGAGGATCAAAAAGATTCTAAATTTAAGATGACAAGGGTGACTGTTCAGTATCACTAAGCTAGCCCAGAAAATTTAAAGGACCTTCTGTATTCTTAGGTTTTGTGTACCTGCCACCCTACCCCAAGATTAAAGAGGATACTCTCACCTCTCCTCTTTTCCTCTGGCTTGTCTAGCTGTTCAAGCCTTGCACTGCAAAGTACACCCCAAGATCGGATTTTCAGCTGGTCAATAATTGCTGTATATCACATGTAAGGAATACCCTGATTGCTGGCCATCAAGCAGGAGCCGCTATGATCCAGCCCTTTGCTTGCATTCTTGTAACAGGTGGAGTGCTTCGTTAATGCATTTGGCTGATTTTCAATGGTGAAATATTCCCCCAGGGTTCTGGTTTTAAAAATAGCAGAAATCAGAGCTTTGTCTACAAAGTGGTAGAAGGAGCACACTGTGAGCTTTTGGCTCTTTTATCCTACTGGGAATTAGTAGGATAAAACCACATGCTGAAGTTTCATGCTGCTCGTTTTCTTTAGCATCTTTTCCCCTTCTCTTTGACTTTTCAGATTTGTTAGCCTAGAAGCCGATGTAGAAATCTCCCTAGTTAGCTTTTCTCTTCCAGTTGCAGGCTTCCTTAACTAGCACCTTTCAAAATCAAACATACAAAAATACTTTTGTCCTTCCATCATGTTTATATTCTCTAGGAACAAAAGAATAGGCTAAAAGGAAGCCCTTACATAAACATGAACATGCTGTTTTGAAGCTGGCTGAGTTTCTGTGCACAAACCGTATTTCTGTGCTGTACGGTGCTCAAGAGATTCATGGTCCTTTATGGATTTGGTTATATAGCTCAGCTTCATCAAAGTATCCAAGTACACGTGTAAATCTAAGCTTGTAAATAATCCTACTGAAGCCAGAAGAACAACTCACTACCTTTAAACTGGGCAAGTTCAAATATGCTCTTCATTTGGGTCCTATAGTAATTAGCCTGGAAACAGCGAATAGCCAGTTGCATTGAGCTGAACTTTTCTTTCAAAGAAGTGCCAAAAACAATCAAAAGAGACTAATGATATTTCCTGAGATCCACCTGTTGCTCAGTTTCCCTTTGATTAAATGACAAAGGGGAGGTGGGGGAACCACTTCTTGTTATAAACACAAATTAGTATTCAGACAAATGTAGCTAGGAAAAGAAAGGAGAAGGCAACGTAAAACAATGAGAGAAAAGCAGTGCTGTGTTTTATCAAGGCCTCGCCATGCACGGCGGTGCTCAGGAAGAAACACATTCCGATACTGCACAAAGGCTCACAGAACAATGCGGTCCTTCCTTAATAAGGTATTTGAACAGGCTAAATGATCCCTTTGGAGATTATATGGAAGTGAAATATATCAAAATAGGAAAGAAGGAAGAAACACATTTCTGCCTTGATGGGGCACAGCCCACGTTTTGCTGAGACATGACAATGGACTTCTAGTAAAAACACTACGGAGTAGATGAAAGTTTTTCTGGGGATAATTGCCAGCTTCTATTCCGCTGTGGTATGAATGTGTCTTGGGGGCACCAAGCTTTTGGCCAGCTGTTTTACTTTGGCTGCACCCCTCCCAGGTTGCCCCCATGCCCTTCCTCTCCGTCCCTCACCCTTCTTCAATCCCTTCTCCATGTCTTAGGCTGGGTATCTTTGACATCTATAATCAAAATATTAGCGTAAGTAGAGGAAGCTCTACTGCTATATTATCACTTCAATACCTGTAGGAACAAAACAGAAAAAGAGATGACTTGCTTGCTAGTCTTCAGGAATTCCCCAGCACCGAGAAGTACCTGCTGCGGGTGTACAGCGTCTGGGCCTTGAAATCACTCCCTTTTCAGAGCAATTACTCCATTAAGCATGGCCATGCCTCTTCCTACCACACGTTCATGCCAGTGGCACAAGTGTGCTTGTCAGGCAACTATGTCCAACTGCTAGGCTATGGTGGAAACAGGTATTTCTTGCTAGTGGGGACTAAGGGCCCTGCTTTCTTCTGTCCAGTGGGAATATATCCCCAGAACTTCCTCACTAACTCCATCTGTCCTTCCTGGTACAGAGGACAGAAGGAGGTGGGGGGCGCTCCTCAGCCATCCCTCCAGCAGGCCCAGGGAGAGCCTCCTCCATTTAGGTGGCCCTGCTCGCTTCATTGGTGCAGTGGCTTGGATGAGGGGCTCAGCTGTGGGTTCACATGCTTCCTCCTCAAAGGAGGTGCTGGAGCCAGCAACGCTAGACGTGTCTTAAGCTCTGTAGAGAAAGGGATCCCTTTCTGTCTTCCCTGTTGCCACATGTCAGGGTACGTCTGAATGCCCTCCCTGACCCCCAGCCAGGAGTTAGGAGGGACTTCAGAGGTATCCAGGGCCTCCTACACCTCCTGCAGTGCTGAAAAGCACCTGGATTTTCACAGGAGGTTTGATGCTCTAGTTTTGCCAGTGGTTATCTTTCTGATAACTCTTTCACATTGATGTAAGTGACATCACTGAAGAGCAATAAAAATGCAGCCTGAACCGTAGACCTTACCCATGTCTACAGAGCAGTACAGGTGGGCTCTGCAGTTCTTGCCTCAGGGTGCAGCATGGTATGGTTCCTGCCCCATAAAAGTCGTCATTTAGTCCAGAGGTAAATCTGGGTGCACAATCCTTCTTGTCTGGCGACTGGCGGATCAGTCCTATGCTGTGCACCAAGAAGCATATTGCCCTCGCAGTGCCAGCACAGCCTGGGTTAGCCACCCCAGCACTTGTCCAAAGGCATTACTTAGAGTGTATTTCATACCTCTAGGGCACATGATTTCCAGACCCAGGTGGCATGTCATGTTTGATGGATGTTCAATATGTCAAAATCTCACAGACATATAGTCACTCTTATCGAAAAATATCAGAAATGGATGGAAAGACCACTCATGACCTTTCTCCCCTTGTCCCATCACTGCCAGACAAGAGCCTTGTAACAGATACTGTCATTCAGCAACGAATAACAGCACCTGTCAGTGGTCTCCTCAAGAAGCTCACCTCCATCTGACTGTTTTGTAACTCCAGGCTATCCACGTACAGTTCAAAGTATCCCTTCCTTCACTCCAGGGATCTCATCGTCCTGGGTTGGAGAGGCAACGCAGCCAGGTACTTTCCCAACAAACCAGGTAAGAGCAAGTGAAGTAAACATCTCTTCAGGAGGAGGCTATTCTGCTTTCCATTAAGTTAATTTGTGATCAGATTATGCTGGCGTCTATACTTATGAAGCATTCAACATTATTTAGCAGATGCCTTTCCCAGTGATGTTCATCTTGGGAAACTTTATCCCTGCTTTGACATGAAACAAAACTGCTGCCTAGGTGAAAATTCAACCAGAAGAGAAAAAAAAACTGTCTCAGAAAGCAGTAAGGGGCATATGGACCACTGTGGTTTGGATATATTGAGTTGGGCTCCGCTGGTGATGCTCTGGGGTGGCTATGGAGGTGACCGAGACCTGGTGGAGAGGGCCTACTGTGGTTACTGTGAGTTAGGATAAAGTCACATGGAATACAATCTGCTAAAGATCACAGTTCTGGCATCACACTGCCCAGGGAATGAGCTTTCCTTATTCATAATGTTTCTGTATTTATATCTATTTTCGTCTTCAAATTGTACAAAAACTGTTTGTACCACTCTCAGAGCCTGCTGGAATCATGTTTTTACAAGTCCGCACAGAATGGACCAATTTTTACTCTGGTCTTGGAACAATTTATGAAGATCTTTCTTCAGAAGCAAAGCTTCATTTAAAAACTGTGGTTTGTTGAGGAAGTGCTCTTTGGGGCAGTTTCCTATTTCACATGAAGGTAGAAGACCACAGAACTATTGTTACAGAAAAAAGATAAAGCTTCAGAGTGGATCACATTCATGAGCTTATAAAAATTGCCTACATTTTTAGAGGATGTGAATACCTTTGTCAAATACCCATCAATTTAGCTTTCATATTTCTTTTTGTGTACACGTGTACTAGCAGCATTTCGTTCAAGGAGAAAAAGCATCTGAGATAGTTCATTCTGTCAATCATCCTCTAAAAGATTTATATAATATTAGCATATTATTAGTAATTAACAAGCCACAGTACAATACCCTCATGATTTTCTTTAAGGTTGTAGAGTTGAACTGTTAGCACAGGGTTTGTCTGAGCCCCAGCATAAGTTGTCCAGGATAAAGATTTTCACATAGATGTAACCTGTGTTTTCAGCAAGATATCATAGTTAACTTTGCTTTGTGCATCTTTTTCCTAGACATAAGCATGCATGTTTATTAAATGGCACTATGGAAGATGTTTATCCTTACTAATTGCTGAAGGCGTAGGAAAGGAGGTATCTGTTAGGCAGGACCACACTAGGTCTGTCAGATCCAGAGACCTTAGTAGCCCTATTGGTACTGGAGCAAGAAGTGCTGAGCCGTGCCTTACACAGTCTTAAACCCCATAAGGACTTGCACAAGCAAAAAAGGTGTGTATGTTTGGGACTGGGAAAATGGGAAACTTCCAGCCCTCAGTCCTACCTTGGCTCAGTTTGACATTATTTCTACCCAAGCAAAAGCAACAGCTGATTATATATAATAAAGATAAATGCTACATTGCAGTGCTGTGTTTATTAAATCACTGCATTTGTAGGGGAGTTCCTTGGCATTGTTTGTCCGTGATATAAATATTTTAAGTCTCTGTTGGTAAGTGAGGCTGGTGTGTGTATATTACATAGTGTACTCTCTTATCCGGTTAAGAAATGCAACAGATGCAAATTGTCCAAACAAACATTTTGTTTCTCCCCACAGCTGGCCTGATTGTCATCATTCCTTCCAGCCTCAGTCTCCTTCTGTGCTCGTGGTTGAACGCATTACTTTTACAGGTATGGACTGCATTGGTGAGGGACAATTCGAGAAGCAGATTTGCCCCCTTTCCCCACTGCTCGGATTATCTCCCACAGATTTGGCCCACCGCTCCAGCTAACCGGAAACCCAGAAGGCATCCATCTGCAGTCCTTTGCTGCAGCCCATTATTCTTGTCCCAGCCATGGTTGATATAGAGAAGAGTTTATTTCCTTCCTCTTTGCAGCAACCACTTACATAGCTGAATTTATGTAACTGTGTCTCCTCTCAGTCCTGTCTTTATTCTAAACACTTTAAGCTCTTTCAGCCTTGCCCCCTAGGCTGTGTTTTTGAGCTCTCTCATCACTTTTCCCTGGACAGTTTCCAGTTGGTCCACACGTCTCTCAAGTGTGGTGCCCCAAGCTGGATGCAGCACTCCAGCTGAGACCTTCAAGTACAGGGGAATTATTTTGCTTGCCTTATGTTCGGCAATACATTTTTAATGGATCAATAAAGATGAGTGAAAATAGATGACTGGCATGTGATACCAAAAAAAATGTTGAAGTAGGCTCTGCATGAAAGACAAGGCTAATGGTGTGGCTAGAAGACCAGGAATATGCCTGGTGGGTACCAACTGGCAGCTCAAGGTCTGAGGTGTGCAGGGCCCACAGTCAGGCCAATTCCTCATCTCAGAAACAGCTTACTCAGCAGACTTGACTCTGTTGAGTCCTGTATCTGTCTGGCGGCATTTGGTTTTAACAGTGGTATTTTTCGAGCAAACTAAAAGGCACTAAACTACTTTGATGCAAGGATGACCAAGTCAAGGTTACTTGAACCGCAAAAGATAGTTGTTTCTGTAAGTACTGAAACAGTATTTTCTCCTTTGTAATCCAGGCAATTGAGAATGCTCCTTATGAAAATTCAGAACTTTAATTGCATCATTTTTTCATCATCTTATGCCACTAATGAGAAAATTATTTTCGTAAAAAGCCAGATGTCATGCTTACATGGAGTTATAAAGCACAATCACTTTCTGCTGCAACCATGATTAAGAATGTTCAGCAGTGGCTACTCCAGTTAGAAGCACGGATGGGTTCAAGAGTTATCAAAGAAATGGCACAAGATCCCTTTGCATCACTAATGTTGATTTTTGTAAAACAAATCCTGATATATAGGAGACACAAGATGACTGGGAAAAATCTTCATGCTTCACCAGTATTAAAAATCTAATCTGGATAACCCAGTGCAAGATAATGGTATGACCTGTGCAAGATGCAACAAAGAGCTGAAACCGCATTGCTGTAATTAATGCAATTAAAATGGGCTGATAGTTTTTTCCTAGCTAGATAACGTTTAGATATTGAAGTTTAGATAACTAACTAGAAATCTTTTAGACAACAGTACAGATTTAACCAACAATGGTGAAAACGTTGATGAAACTTGTAATTTATTTTCCTCATTTTATCATGGCACTTTGATTTAAGAGTCAAAATGGCACATACTGAGGGGTTTAAGTATGTTTTCTTTTATATTTTGCCCACTCATCACATTCTGAAGGGGTGGTTTACAATCTGTGAAAGACCCTGCTTTGTTTCTTTGGCTCAGATATAGTTTTCATTAACTCACCTGGGGGGTAGATGCTAGAACTTTTCTTCCTGCCTCACAGGGACATGAACAATATAGCTGTATTTAAAACATGCTTCTGAAGTTTCCGACAAAGAGGCTCAAAAGTGGGCAAGCCTATTGGCACGTCCAGCCATTCTCAAATGCTTGAAGAAAGTGATGCAGTAGGGTGGTGGTGGTTACCCAGGGCATACAAGAGCGCCTGCTATATTCCTGGGGCAAGCACCATAGGAACGAAGAATTAAAGAACAAAACAAAACCCCAAACTCTAGTACAATCAGGATGCTGCATTACCCACTCAATTCCTAGAGTATATTTTCCAGCAAATGCACAACTGAGTAGATTAAAAGAAAGTAAGGCAAAAAATCAACTTGAATAGAAATATTTCCTTGGAAGAGGGTTGCAAATAAGCTAAACCATCACCTTAAGCTTCCTTTTGAGAATGACAAAAACACTAGTGATTAATATCCTAGCATAAGATCACGCGACAACATCTCGACAGTAGGATTTACCATATGCATAATAACATGTTGTCATTTGTCAGCCCCTGAGGGAACCTGAAGGCTTTTTGTTACTCATGCTTTTGGCAATGAATATGCTTCTTCTGAATTTTTGCCATTACTAAAGAGAGAAAGAAATCAGAATGGGAAATTAAAATTATAGAAGTATGTTAGAATTGTTATCTTTAAGTTCCTGCTCATCATCCGAATTATTAAAAGCAGTTTGTATATAGTGGCTGTGCTAAGCATTTGCTCAACAGTGGCTTCCTCTGTAAAACTTTTTAAAACCTTCCTGCAGGAGGCAACATGACTGGGCTGGTAAGAAGTGAGTGACTGTACTTCAGGGAAAAACCTCTGTGAAATGTGTACCGATGTGTTACCATTTTTTTTTCAAACTATGCCAAGCCTGAAAAATGCACAGTGTTAATGCACAAGCTTTATGACTCCAGGAGCCACAATACACAATGAACCATGACAGCTGAGCTATGTTAGTAATCTAAGCAGTGCTAGGGACTATCCTCTGGCCCTGAGGCCAGCTAGGATGGTGTAGCAGAATCCATGTGGTTAAACACTCTAGTTGCCAAAAGCCGCAGGTGCGTCTGAGCTGCCTATTGGGAATGATTTCTGGCTAAGTCCTGAGCTGTGCCCAGGAGTTGTCTGTCACTGTTAGCTGGCCTGGGCCAAAACCTTGCCAATATTCAACAGTATGTATGGCTGTGCTCTGGTGGACCCGCACCCAGAGCTGTTTATTTTACTTGTATAGACGTAGCCAACAAATCCCAAATCCTAATTTACTTACTGTTGTTACTTCCATAGCATTCAGCATGTGCAGTAATGTACAGCTTGCAAGGAAGCCTGCATTGGTCTTGAAGCATGTATTGACTCTAGGCATAGTCCTGTCAGCCCTTCCCATAAGGGCTATGGGAGCAGGCAGTAAGTTAGATAAAATGCTAGCAAGAGAGAAAGACAGTGAAGACTAGAAAAAGAGTAGGGAGTTGGTGTATATTGTGGGTAGTCTGGAGAAATGAGGATGAGAGGGAAGAGCAGAGCAGACTTTATGACAAATTGTTCCATGATGCTGGACAGTGGTATAAAACTAGAACAGCAAACCCAAAGAAGACAAGTAACAAACGCACAGTAAAAAGCCGAGAGACTTCATACCTGCTTCAGTGAAGAACTTCCATTAATTTCAATGGCCTTCTGACAAAGGTCCTACTCACATTGATTTTTAGTGTAATCCAGTAATCCAGTGTGAAGTATGTTACTAGATCACAGGCTACGGTTATGATTCCATGTCATTTTTAAGTCAGGCTGTCATTGTATGAAGTTGCATGGAGAGATAAGAGAAGAGATTGAAGGAGGGAAGTGCTATAAGGCAGCCCTGGAAAAGCAGTCCCTTGTGTGGGAATATGAGCTGCAGTCCTCCTGTTTAGTTAATAATTCTCTCACAAAAAAGTCAGTTCAGTCTTAAGATGACTGAGTTCTTTTGTGTCTGCAGTCCATGACACATCTCCTATTGATATTGCTAGCATAGCTGTTCTTTACTCGATAGAAAATGTAAAGTTTAACAAACACTCTGTATTTTGTATATTCATTCTGTTATTCAGCTGATTTCATCCTGGGTCTATGTCAAGTTAAAACAGATAGCTGAGTCTAGGTCCACAGCTGACATTTGGATTCCCAGAGCGGATTCCCATATGTTGTTCTTGGCTGCTAGCATGACCCGTGTGGAGAGTGTTTGAAGAGCGAATCCAACCCTTTGCCCATGACACAAAGTGGAAGGTTTGCCATAAACCTCACTGTGAGCAGGGTTTGGCGTGGTATAAGGTTAGAGGGAGACGGTGTGGTGTGACGCTGCAGGCATTTGCCAGAAGAGCAGAGGATAGGCATTGTGCGCAGCTGGATGGGTCATCTGCAGGCAGTTTGTCTCACCTCTTTCCCCCTCTGTCCCTCCCCTGTCTCACTCAAGCTTTTTAGGGTGGGGACCATCTCACCGCGTCAGCGCAGTATAGGGGATCTCCACTCTTGGACAAGAACTCTAGGAGATAATGGACAATGGAACTCTATTTTTATGTTTTTTTAATTTACACTGGATATACTTGTTGTATACATTGCAGTATTTCCTGTCATAGTCTTAAGCATGTGCAAATACTGGCTGCAGAAGATTTATTCATTTTTGACTTGGTCAGCTCTATCAAGCCAGCCACAGTTTCTGCACCCGTCTGAACTTCTTTACCTGCATCACGTGGGATTCTTCAAGCCCTTAGCTGGAAAAGACAGGCAGAACAAGGGTATGTTGTGAACAGGCCTGTGCATGAAGCTCCAGTAATGGGAAGTGTAAATAATCTCCTTCTAATTCCACCCTCTGAGCAGTATTGGTATTGTTCAAGAGGATCGTGCTAGAAATATGTCTTTAGAGACAGTTTTATTCTGGTTCTGGTGTCACTGAGCTGCCTGCCTTGGGAAAGCTAAATACCACGCAGAATCTCATAGAGCCTCCCTGAAGGAAAGTTAGCATTTTGTGCATCCACTGCTTTTTCCTCTTCTTGGAAAACTTTAGCATTAGAGCTAAAGTTCCTGGATTAGAGATCCAGTGTAGCAAGCAATGTGCATCTTACTGGGCATTTTAGAGGAATGAATGCTGTTCTCAGAGGACGGTTTATTAACAAGTGGAGAGCAGCCCTATGAATTTTACATTCACATAAATTGACATAGGATTGTAACAGATGGGGTCTGTTTAGGTTTGGCGTTTTTTAACAGCAGTGAGGAAGGGTTCTCAGCTAAACTGCATTAGATGATCCATCAGCAAGAGGTTTCAGCCGAAAGGACTGAAAGGGAAAAAAATCCCATTCATTTACAGATACAGCCATCTAAGTTAAAGCCTCTCTCGCCTGACAGCAGCAAGTGGCAAACTTAGGGAAGCAATGGGTCATGGGAAAGGTCCCATTAGATCAGTGGGAGCACACACTAAACAAATACAGCCACATGGATGCACACATTTAAATACTGCCCAAGGGAATATGTGGACATATGTTCAATGTGGCTGAGAGAGGCAGGCTCTAGGCCTCGAGAAAGCTATGTTAAAAAAAAAAAAAAGGAAAAAGAAAAAGAATTCCATCAATCAGTCTCTGGGCCCTGTGAAGTATGAAGATGAAAACTGCAAAGGAAACATGTGCTCAGCTTTCTCCACCAGCTGCCCCATTAAGCAGCACTACTCTGCAGTACTGCCCTGGAGACCCTGGGACTTCAATTCTAGGCTGTCTTTAAACTGGAAGAGAGAGAGGGAGGAAAAAGAAAGAACAACATAAAAAAAAAAGGCTAGCATCATTTGGCTTTCTCTGTGACCCATTCTTTGCCAGTGATAAGGAAATTTACTTTTTATGTTCCCCTCGCTCTTTTCGAGAGAGCTGACTGAAGCTTATATGGTAACAGAAATGCTATTAGCACAGTAAAGAAGGGTAAAAAGAAAAGACAGACACAAATTCGAACACGATAATCTTACTGTGCCAGCTCAGCTGGTGCCAGCCGGGGCTTTGTGATGCCATCTGCAGCGATTCTGTCACTGGGGCATTTCCCTGCTTAGAAAAATAAGATCAAATCAAAGTAGAAGAAATGGATCTTCATCCCATAGCGCTGTGCCACTTGCAGATGTTAATTTAACAGTCAACTGTGTTCCCTTGCTTCACATCACTCAGGCACGCTGCCCCAGTGTGCATATGCACAGAGCCTCCTCCGCAGCCTGCACTGTGCCAGAGCAGGAGGCACAGGGTGGCCATACTCCTGGGGGGAGGAGGGACGGGGTGGCCGCGCTCCTGGGGAGGCTCTAGCCTCTGCTGTGGGGTGCAGACCTTGCTCAGTCCCATGAGGAGGTGCCGGGGTGGCTTGACTGAGAGGAGTCCTAGGGGACTCTGAGGCACCTGCACCTTCCAGTTCTACATCTTCCCTGGTTCTTTTAGAAAAGCAGAAGAAAGGACCTAGGAGGCATCAGGCTCAGCTTTTAGCAATGGTTTCTACAGATCTGCCTTGCAGCCAGGAAGCCTTATTCTTACCTAGCCCTGCTACCCAAACTGGGCTCAGGATTTGCTTTCTTAGGCTTATGATAGAGAGGGACTCCGCTATTGCAGAATGATTTGCAGGATGATGCCTGAGGATGCAGGATGCTTAAACCACTGGGTAGCGTCCAGAGAGCAAAGTGACTATCCTCTTGCTCAAGGGAACATCCACCCCTATGTACCCAGGGGCATTTTCCCTAGAAAACTGAGCACCTTGCCCTCCCTTTCCAGTCCAGCACTCCTGGTGGCTGTGCAGTATTTCCTTTGGGAATTATTTTCTACATCAGGGCAGGGTCAAGGTACAGGCAAAGCTGGCTCTTTGGACAAGGTAGTGTTAGGAGTAGCACAGTGGCCACGGACCTTAGTCTAACTTGCCCCTGGGAAGCCCTGCTGGCCTTCCTGACACTGAGAAAAACAGGATGCTGGCTGTCGCAGCTGCCGCTAGGGAAGAAGAGGCTTGCTTGACCTTACTTCTGTTTTGTCTTTTCCATGCTCACCTTGCCAGCAGTGGGCATGCCTCTTCGGAGCCCTCCCCAGTCCGGGATCATGCTCTCCCCTCTCCTGGGAGGTATGGCCAAGACTGCCAAGGCCTGGCCCAGCCTTGGTTTGTCACCCTTGGGGACAGCAAGTTTTGCCCATTCTGCAGTGATCTTTGGACTGGCTCTGTCTTGCACGGCTCCTTCATTGACTTGCCTTCCAGGTTGAAAAAGAAACAGCTCAAAAGTGGCTCACCCAATGGCCAGAGCACCAGATGGGCATTCTGTCCAAGGTAGACTGTAGGTTTCTTAGGTACAGCATAAGGAGATTTCATATGCTATGAAATAAGAAGACAAACAGCAACTTATGGGACAGTTTCTTTCAAAATCACTGTGTGCAGTGTATGGAGCAAAAGCTTCCAGCTTCCACTCGGGTCTGAATTTTGCTGCTGTGAAGGGGAACAGTGTAACTGCTTGCATGGAGCAAGCCACCTTCTGAAGAAACTAGAGGGTGAAAAGATGCCTGGTTAGTTTTGTGGGCCTTAGTGATTCCTGCCTACTCTTCAAATACGAGGACTAAGAGACTGGGGTACCCACTGTCCAGTAACATGGCTTCTTCCCCAGACAGCCTCATTTCACAGATACCATGTGAAATGGTAACCAGACCCTGCCTGAGATGATTTCACCTTACCTTTCCCCAAAACATAGCTTTTCTTACATGCTGAAGTCTAATTCCTGCCCTGTGCTTCATTTCCACACCCTGCAGACCCAAGAACTTAAGAAAGAAGCCAGAATCTCAGGCAGTAACATATTAGCCTGATCATCTTACCATGTTTTTTGCATCAGCGCTGCCATTTCTCTAACATACGTATGTTAGAGAAACTTTCCTTTTTACAGCACGTAGGAAGAGAAAAACCTAATCTGAGGCAGGTGTCCTTCAACCCCTCGGATACCCCTGCAGAAGCTATGAGGAGCTATGTTCTAGCGATTTTCCAAGAGGCTCAGTCCACTGCAAGCAATGCTGCCACAAGCACTGCTGCCAGGTCGGGTGCTGTAATATGTGACAGGCAACGTAAACTGCATTTAGCCTCAGCAACAGGACCATTTCGCATCGAGAAAACATGCTCTGTAATTTGGGAGCATCAAGTATGAAACTTCTATTTCTAGCTTACAGCATGGGAGCTTCTAAAGGACATGGAAGGAGGTGGAGAGGGAAGGAATTTCCAATGGCATAAAAAAAGTAGACCATAGAAAACAATGCAGAATATCCACTTCCGTGTGTTTAGTGATCCCTGCCAAACAAAGCTTCATGAGCTCCCTCCTGGGAATAGAGGCTGAGAGATGGTTATAGGGTGAGAAACAGAGGCGTGTGTTAAGCAGGGGTGTGAGCAGATTAGAATTTGGTGCTGCAGTCAGCTTTGCACTGCAGCCCAAGATATTTAGAGACAGGGAAACTTCAGAAATGTTGCTACCCCTGGGCTTTGTGCTGAAGGGACACAGAGCGAGACAGCTCCAGTTACTGCCACACACAGCAATGCTGGGTACCCATCTGCTCACATGATGGGAGCTAAACCCGTAGCCAGACACAGCCTAAGTTTTCCTGCTACTTGACATTTTTTCTTGGAAAGACAAGAGATTGTATATTGGGATCAAGAAATATGCAGGGCATTTACTATGCTGCAGATTGCAATATGCATCTCAATGCCACCTCAGACTTTGCAAAATTTTCAAATAAAGACTCAATATAGACTTAAAAAACTGCTCACAGGTAATTAACACTCCCATTGCAGACACGAGAGCACTTCCTCCCTCCCTCTCCCCATGCACAGAGCCCTTTGCATACAACAAAGAAGGAGGCAGAAGCCTGCATTTCACGTCCCTTTTGACCTACAACATGGATCTGTTCCAATCTAGCAGGTAATTAAGTGATGAAGCATCCTTTTAATCCACACTTTATGTTCACAATCAGGTCTTTGGGGTATTGATATAATTAAATCATGTGATCTCCTATAATGAAATCCTTAATTAGGGAAAATATAATTAAACTGGGTTTCTAAAAAACTGAATGTCACAGCACTTAAGTGTATTTTTCTTTTAAACACACATAGCAATCAGGCTAAAACTCCTGCTGATGCTTTGCTCAATATTCTGTTTAAAGTAGCGCTATATAAAAATGTGTGTGTTTAAATGGAACAAAAGGATTTGAAATTAGTTTTAAATAATCTTTTAAAATTAGCTTTTACTAGAATAGTACCAAATTCCAGATATTTCACTTTGCAGATCAGGAAAAACACTACCCAAGCTGAGACATGTGTTTGGTAAATCTCGTACTCACAATATTTAAGCTTATGAAACACTGGAAATGAGCTATATTTCTGACTTATTTGTTTACTTTTTAGCATTAAAACATTTCTTTATAAAAATTGCTGTGTAGAGATCTGCTGAAGACCCTGAGGAGCTGTTCCTTCTCTGGTCCCTAACCTCTTGCTGTAACATTATTCAGCCACCTTAGGCAGAGGCAGATGTGGGGAGGGACAGAGGGGAACCTGGCCCACCTTTGACTCTTGTCTATCTACCTCTGGAAGCTGCTACATCCTAGGCTTTGAGTTTCTGGGGCAAGTATGACCTTTTTGTCATGTGTTGGTACACCCCCATCACCCCATGACCACTGCCCCTGCCCTGCCTCATACTTGGGCATTGTAGTTGCTATGGTTGTGGGACCAGCTACATCCAAATGCTGTCTAGGGCCACTGGCCTGTGCTACAGGCTGGATTTTCTCTGTGGGTGCACACCGGATGTGTATCAGCATGGGAGTAATGCGGAGACCTGCAGACTGGATTTCAAGGGGCAAACCGGGAGTAGTCAAACATGACAGTATAGACATGTCCCTACCTGCTCCCTTGGCACATTCAGCTTCCAGTCTTTCCCGAGAGGATAGTGGGAAAAGATTCTATTTCCCCTTTTATGCTAATACCTGACAGACCTGTGATAACAAAGCTGTGACTGTGCAGTATTTATGAAAAGGATGAGGTCCCTAATTTGACAAGTGTCAGCATTTTCTAGCTGCCCAGTGCTGCAGGATTTGCGCTGGGGCAGCTGGTCCCAGTGAGGGGTTTGGCACCACCTAAGCCAAAAAGCAATAGGTGAACAGAAAGCCTGGCTGTTCTCTTAGCATCCCACCTTGGATACCATCAGGCCTTTGCTGCCAAAGTCTCCTGAAGGTGCACTGGGCTGGGGGCTGGTGGTGATGCCATGGTTCGCGTTAAGCCGAACAGGATGTCTGATGCTGATTTAGGCAGGAATGAAGAAGGAATGAAGAAGGCAGGAATCCTAGTGCCTTAGTTTGTGTCTGAAGCTGGTGGGACACAGTGTTTAAAATTAGAAATACAATATTATACTATAGTTGTGCAGAAAGCAAAGAAAGATTTCTCTGTTTCTATTGCAACATCTGTGAAGTCTACTGTAGCGCACTTGTGCCAAGTAATTAACAGTGTGAAAAAGTCCAAACTCCTTTAATTTGATAGGCAACAAAGCGCATTCTCTTTTGAAATTATTTATTTATAACTTCACATGTAAAAACTTTTCCACTTTTAGGCAACATTTGCCTAAACGTTGGTTTGGCTAAACGTTGATTTGACTTGGGTGCAAGTTGATCTCTTGAGAAGATGAACACCACATCTTATACTACCCGTTGTCTTTCCCCAAGGAATTGAGTTTGTCAGAAGCTCTTCACCAGTAACATATATTCAGAGCCTATATTCTTCCTTACTCTTGAGGATAAGCATAGGAAATATTTACATTATTTCTGGAAATAAGTAATAATTTCTTGAGAGAAAAGAGGCTGCTGACCTCTCTTTCTGAAGGAAGCAGGTGAACTGCTGTTCCTCAAACTGGTGTTTGAGGACACTACAAGCCACGTTTGTATTTTAGGATTCATTTTGCAAGAAGAGGCTGGCAGTGCTGAAAAACAAGAAACTTGAGAAAACACATGATTTTACCATTTGCTTTTTCCAGTTCAATGATGTTTTTGAACCACTTTCTGACTGAAGCTGCCAGAGACTGGCATTTCATTTTGGCTCACCCATGTCTACCTCTCTCCCAGGTGTGACACACTGTTTTTCCACTGACCGAGTCCAAAATTCCTATACTTACTTACTGCTGAATGTTGTGTAGCTGGTCACTCTTAGGCTTTCTTAAAGGGCGTTTGCCAATGGGTGGGTATTGAAGACCTAGTGAAAGGCCACTTCATCCTTTAGGCAATATGATAAATATGCATTGGCCTGAGCCTTTGCATTCTTCCCTTCCTCCATTAATTTTTCATTTTCTGCCCCGAACGTCTGAAATGCCTCTGAAGTTTATGGTTATCACCCTGAATATTTGCACTCCCTTTTCCTCAGATGAGGAAGGCATGCACAGTGAGGTGGAGAGAGCCTGAATGGGGCCTGGTTTGTGCACGAACCCCCTATCGTTGACGGTGCAAATCATATTGGCTCCAATGTCTGAAACTCAAAGTTTTGGGGGCAGCCATTGGGCTGATGGGCTGCTCGGTCCTCACCAAGGATGGTTTCCCAGCAGTGGCAAAGGCTGCCTTACTCTGAAAGGTCTCTGGGCCCTTACGAACAGCTGAAAAGGGGAACAGCAGAGTGAGGAAATTTGAAAGACGCCTGATGGGTAATCAATGTCATTTAGCCTTTGATCTGACTACTTGTCAACTTACGCATTGTTATCTACATGTCCTTGCCACTGGAAATGACTTTAAAGCCTTTGTTTCTTGCTTACGTCATTCCCTTGCAGTTCAGGTCTCCTTTAGTGGGCAGGCACTGTTGTGACAGCGCATGGTTAACAAGAGGATGACATAGTAGGCACTTACTACAAAAATTGTTTCACAGACAGGAAAAGTAAGGACCCCAGTCTAGAATTACTAGAGCAGTCAAGCTCTTCTGAGATTGGTATTTTAAAAGAAAAACTGGAATCCATTTCTAAGTTTTGGGTTGTGCAGTTCACTGAGTCTGAAATGTAAAATTTACAATGCAAAGAGAAAAGCGCCTCTTTTCACCACTTTGTAGCAGGACAGCTTTCAAAACTTTCCCTCAAAATTAGATTCCTGCTTTGGCTGCACACTTGGCTTTAGGGGAAAAAATGAGTAAGAAATGAAGCAGGGCAGAACTATCTTGATTTTGTTGGTTTCATATCTTAAGATGATGTTAATTGTCTTTACCAGTCTCTGAAAGTTACTTTCACAAAGCTCTCAGGGATTGTCTCAGGGTTTCCTAAATATTAGGAACATAAAATCATGAATGTTTTTAAGCTAATGTGAATCAGTGGCTCCACTCCCTACTTAACCATGCGTCAGTGTGCGTTAGAGCGGTCACAGAGATCACAAATTGGCTTCCTTTTGTACAAAACTAAGCCAGAAGACATGTTGCAGGCGCACAACCTAATTTGCTCTGACCATTGGTGGACATTCAGTCAATGGGGTTGGACGAGGGCTAGAGTGAAGTAAAACCGCAAAATACATGTACTGTAGAGGTCAGATCCTCAGCAGCAGCTGCTTCACCCCACAGACGGGTACCGGTTTGTCCACACCATGTGTTATTGCAGACATGGAATCTGCATCAAAGTCCAGGAGAAAACTCCATTTCTCATAGTTTCCAGGCTTATCCTTTACCAGTGAAATTATTCCCCTCCCCTCTCTTGTCTTTCTATGAGCAAGGACAGCTCTCCCTTCTCAACAAGCCAGGCTTCTTGCTTTCATGTAGAGCAGCACTGCTATAAAATCAGGCTTGCTTGTCCCAGGGAGATCTGATTATCCAACCTCAGTGCAAGTCTCCTAGCTCATACCAACGCACAAAGATCTGTCTCCTACTCTTCCCTACCGGAGCGCTCGTGGCCCTGAGGAGGTGCCTCTGGGATTTCTAAACAGGCTGAAACTGCAACCAGTGTTTCTTCCCTGACCCCAAAATACTGTGCCATCACTGCCGCAAGAAAGCCTGGACTTGACCAGGCAGCCACAGAAACTCCCACAGGAATTACAGAGGTGGCACAAGGATGCACAGGAATAGTGAGCAAGCCACACCTTATGCGATTCTGAAAATAGATATCCAGGAAGCTTGAGAAGAGGAAGGAGGAGCACAGGCCCAGCCTCCCAGCATATTCTCTTGCCTGGCAAATGCAGTACATGCAGTAAAACCACTGGCAGCCATGGTTTAATCTCTGGCCCACAGGAGGAAAAAAAGCTGTTGTAGTTAAATTTGCCTTTTACCACAGTATACCATGTCTGTGGTGCAGTAGGAGAGAGAAAAGTGGCTTCTCGGCATTAGGAGATATTGTTAGCAGCATGAAAACAGGCAGGTTATGCTAGCTTTGGCGTAGGGCTTGCTTTGAAGGGGGTGAAGCAGCATAGAGCAATGCTGCAAGGACTGGCAAGAAGGCTGCGGGTTATTGGGAAAGCACTGCGTGATGCCTCCCGTGCAGACAGCTCTTGCTCCAGGACATCAGCAGGGATCCAGGAGGAGCAGGTGGGCTTGCACCCCGCTCCAATACTATGGGGCAGCAGAGGCTTTCCTCAGCTTATGGCCTCTGCAATACTGGGCGTTAACAAGCAGCGTGAACTATCACCAAAGGCCGAGGACTCAATACACATCCTCCTGCAGGGCAGCTCTTATTTCTTGGTAAGTCCCGATGCGTCATTACTACTGATGGCAACACAAAGCGGGATGAAAAATGCCTGACTGCAGAGAGCAAGAGGAGGTGAGAACCTGTTCTTGTTTGGATGCAGATAATCAAAAAGTAGATCCCCCATGATGGTCTTTCTTGTCATTTTTTCTGATGGTCACCTTTCTTTGTAATGCTGAGAGATGAAGAGAAAAACGGGTCTTGTAAAGGACAGAGAGAAGGACGTGCCACAGGCTGTTTACGCCTGAACACAATTATGGAATCTTTTTTCCTGAATTCATAATAAATCCTTTGACTCTTAAAAGCCTGCTTCAAAAAAATGATCCACGCTCTCTTTTTCTAGAAAAGGAGAACCTACATCTTTCCAAATGGTCAGAGTTTATCCAGAGACCTACTTTTAATGTGCTACCACTATTGACTGAAACAGACTTTAATAAGCACATGCCTTTTGCACTTATCCAATATTAATCCCCGGTTTAAAAACTCAGTTCTGTCTGTTAAAAATTGGTGTTGGAACTGAGAAAAATTTACCTAAAAATGATGCCAGAATCTCTACACATCTTTAGAAAGCTGAGATTCGCAAAAAGCTACCTGCATGCTAATCACAGAGCGCTCCAGAAAAAGCAACTTACTTTAATGTCTTGCCTGCCCTCATCCAAATGGATCAGTTGGTTATATTATGCTGATTTATACCCATTGGTAAGCTGGCTTACTACTTTTAAGGGAGATCTTGCATGGAAATAAGGGTGGTATTTATTAGTGAGGAGTGCCAAAAGCTAAACGTCCAGCAGAAAAGAACAGAATTCCAGTGCACAGACTAAGTAAGCAGTAGTGTTGCCAAAAATACATAGTGGTTATAGCACATCTCAAACTGAGTAAGTACTGCAGTGTTACTTTCCATAATTTTTTTTCAGAAAATGCAAAAACATACCCTAGACTGGCCAACTTACTTCTCCTGTGAGAGGCAATGAAAGTATTTATTTCAAGCGCCTGTGCCTCTGAGGTCTCAGCTGAGATAGGGAGCTTGGCTTTGGACTCTAAAGACAAACACTGGAAGATAGCCCAAAAACTGAAAGTTCAGAAGTCATGAAAATTTACAAGGAGAGACTGGTGGAGCTGGGTCTACTTCGTTAGACAGAAGGAAGACTAAAATAGCCTATAGAGAATCTTCCAACATAGACAAGGATGTTTTAATGAGGAATGTGATCAGCTATTCCTCATCTCCTCTGAGGCTATGACAAGATTAACCACTTTATGTAGTTAAAAAGGTGATATAAGTAATGCAGAAGGAAAACTTAGAAAGGTATTACAGACTATTCACTTCAGTAACAATCATTGGTTATGTCACCAGAGTAGGTGAGCTTATAAGACTGAAATCCTCCTTGATAGTGTTCAAGTGCAGTGTTGGGCAAAAACATGATCTCAGCGTAGCCTGTCCCTTATCAGGAGCTGGACTATGGGACCTTTTGGGAGTCCTTCCAGACACCTATGTCCATGATTTTATGCATGATAGACTAAGAAAGAAATAGGAAGTTTGATTGTTTTCTGTTAACAGGTTGCTTATTTTGCTACTGATTAAGAAAGCGCCAGTTTGGATTGTGGCAATTCTTAATGAAATTTTAGTGAAAACTGACAGCTAAAATTGAGATATTTGCATTATTTTCATCTTTCATCAATACTTTATTTTAGAAAAGAAAAAAATTACAATTTTTTACTGCAATGGAAAATGGTGTTGAGATAGCGATCTCTGATATACTATACGTATATCATCATTTATTAAATAAAACTACTTTCATGCATATACAGAGGTTATTTTGTGTATCTTCCTGTAATTGTTTGTACTGAGCAAGAGGCATTTTGAAGGCTGCTGATCTTCAGCTCTGATTTTCAGCCTAAAAATAAATAAAAAGAAAATCTTCCCATATCTTTATATCAGCTTAGATGATTGATTTCAAAAAAAATAGTAAGTTAACTAAATGTTTTCAGAAAAAAAAATGCTGTTTGCAACTCAAGCAATCTTTGAGAAACAGAAGGATTAAATTTAACAGCACCTCTGTGACCACCAAAATATCAGTTTTGGGCTATTTTTTCAGGTGCCAGTGACGCCTTTGCTAAAGAGAAACACCCTCAAACATCCAAAGTGCTTTTGGGAGGTCTCCGTCCTTCTACTGTCCCTGAAATGTGCTCAGTACTCACAGACGAAGGCACAGGGAATACAAAGTTACTGTGTTCAGGAAAAGGTTGTTCCTCTCTTTCCCATGTTAGTGCCTTTTCTCCTCCCCCATATGATTTTGCCAGGCAGAACTTAAACTCTACTTTTGCTGTTGAAATACTTGCACTATTTTGTAAGACTCAGCAGTTTTCAATTTCTGATATTTTAGAAGGGATTCAACATTTCCAAATAATTGCTTTGTACATTTGTAGCCAATGTGACCAAAAATAAAATGTCTCAATACTTCCCCCTGCATTCCTTAGGGAACAAGTTTGCTTCAGCGTTAGGGAAACTTATTTTCACACAACAACATCACTGACTGTGGTTTTGCTAAGGCCCTCCACCTGCAGATGAGTTTACTGGCTACTTTTTTTTTTTTTTTTTTTTTTGGCAAATAATGTCTTTCTGTAAGCAGAAAGTACAAAACGAAATTTTTGATGTTGATTGCTTTATGATTTCTCTAATTTTTGAGCAGGATTTTAAGCTTCATCACTTTTCAAATATTTGATATGATTCTCCCAAACTAAGAAAATCAACTTAATAATCCTGCTTATTGTTTACATGTTGCGCTGATTTCAGCTTCATAAAACACCATGTCGAGCAACTTTTGGACAGCATGCAAGTCTTTCACTACAACAGTATCCTCCACACAAAGATCAAAATACAGCCTCTTGTTGTTTGCACATTTGAAGATTGTAGGGAAACAAGCAATCTTTTTTTCCCAGTCAGCATCATCTGTCTTTAGTACATGAGATGAAAAGTACATGAAACACCCAACAAGCTCAAATGAACATGATTCAGAACCTCAGCTTTTATGACACTGAATCACTGTTGATGCACATGTTTTTCCCAGAGAATGTACATTCTTCCAGATTGCTGTTTAACAGAAGGCCCCAAACTGAAGCAGCCATTGAATCAACACTTCTGATGATAGAGCATAGTTTCTACACTTACAAATTTAGAGCAGAAACATGTTGCAAAAACATTAACTGCTAAAGCGCTCCCAATGCCAGGCTTCCACTTGCATCCTAGAGCTTCTTCAGCAATTAGAGGATAATGGAAACTGCACAAACTGTCAGCTATTTCTATTTGATAACTGTCATAAGCTTCAGGAAGATATCTTGTCAATAACTGCCATCCCTTGAGAAATGTCTAACAAGAATGCATGTTTATAGACTAAAACTAATAAAGACTAGAAAATGGAATCCTTTCATAACACGCGCATGCACCGAGTCACACGAGAATTCAGGCACAAGCTTTGCTTCTTTACGCATATATCACAAGCACATTTCTCCCAAGCTTTATGAAGTTTTTTCTCAGGCGTGAGTATGATCTGACTAGCAGATTTTTTTTAAGCATCCAGAAACTGCTTGCTTTACCATTTGCTTCACTGCTACAATGTTTGTGGTCTGAAATTGTAATATCCTCACTGTTCCTTTTCTTCCAACATTTGCTTCCAGTTCTTTACACTCTGTGTGACACCCTTTAGTGGCTTCTCTGTATGCTCTGTTCTCACAAACCAGCTTCACATTTAATTAAACATACATATTTTTTGCATCTAATCATCAGATTTTTATTGACAAGTTTGTTTTGGCAGGGAGGGCGCACGGCAGAGGAAAGCTAATTACAAATCACTTCTTTATGCTTAAAAACAAAACATCCACAGTCTACTAGCAAGCCGCTAGTGAGAAAGAACGGATGGCAGAAAGACTGCTTCAATACCTAAGAGCAAAAAAGCTTTGTGCTGTACTGTACACTATTTATACTTGTTGTTATTCTATAGTCCATTACTGCAAGTGCTATGTAACAGTATATTCACTTATCTTTTTTTTGCCCTTAACCATCTACGCTACGTTCGGAAGTGAAGCTTTACTAACAGCTGAGGGAACTTCAAGGAGTAACATAGCCGAAGCGGGTTATTACAGAGGCTCATCTTTTCTGGGTACGGAGAAGAGAGGATATCAGTTGTTTGGAAACTTCAGAAAACATGTCCCTTTCTGTTCTCTCTTCTTGCATTTCCTAAGCACACCCTCTTTCCCCCTGTATTTCTTTTATTATCAGCACCTTCTCATTCCAGGCAAGAAAAAACAGCTAATTTAGCAGGTTCAGAGCTACCCCTTTTAACAAAGCAGTCACTGCACATCCCCAAAGCACCTTCCACCACCCAAGCAGCTCCATCTCTAAGGCTCCCATTTTTTCAGGCTCCCACAAATAACTCATCCAACTCAACTCCTTAGTAGGCTTGTAAGCTCTAGTCTCATCTCCTACCCTCCCATGTGATCTCTCAAAGTCTTCCTCACCAGACATGCTCCTCCAGGATACAGACCTCTTTCCCTGTTACTAGAGCCAACAGCCTTGTGTTTTCACGATTGCACAAAGATAATGTCACAGATAAAAACAAATAAACCTTCCTTTCAGCTACAGCAATGCACTCCACAGCACAAAATCCTCTTTACTGTCCAAGGACAGAGAGGCCTCTGTGTCCCTATTTATGTGCACCTGTCCAATTAGCACCTCATTAAGAAACACACCTGCAGTGGCTTTACTTCCACCCACTGCACTGTTGCCATTAACCCTATCTGGTACATTACATGAATAACATCCTCTGCTTCAAAGCTTCTGCTGAGACTTTTTTTTTAATTGTTAATTGAGAATTAGCCTAGTCTGAGACTCTCACTGTAATAACTACATTGCAACTGCAATTTACACCTGAGTTACTCTGGAAATTTGTGTTGGTGTCAGTGAGGTGTGAATCTAGCACTTTGGGCTATTCTGCGAGTTTGTGAATATCTCCACAACCCATCCTAGTGTCGTTATTGCTAAAGTGGAAAGAGTCACACCGTGTGGAGGACAAAGAGACAAGCACCGTTAGATAGAGCAACACATTCTTTATGTGAAATTCCTTTTCCTTTGAATTATATTCTATGAGAGAGTTTTAAATTCACAGGCAGCTGGAAAGGACAATGGTCCCACATGATTAACCTCACAGGCAAAAATTAATTAAGATATTCCTTCTTTACTGCTAGAGACATGTAAGAGGAATTGTCTCTGATCTTCATTTTGTTTTATGTTTTTGCTGGTATAGCCTCTGGAGAGGCAACAGCCAAGGGGATTTGTAACAGTAAAACCTGTGCCAGATCAAATCACATCTGACATCCTACCTCCAGCAGCAGCCTCCCGCTAAATGCTTCAGGCAAAGACAACAACAGAAACTCCAACCCAAACCTTGCTCCCGGTGGGCAGTTCCTCATCCTCTAGCTGCAAAAATACCTTAATCACAATGAAATCAAGGGCACCACAACATAAAACCGTATGAGGATTCAGCTCATTGAAATTCCTCACAAACTCCTGATGTCTTTCATGAGACAGGCTTAGACTCAGCTCTCAGAGAACTGAAATGGGCTTCTCTTGTCTCTCAAGGCTTTTATGGAGCACATCTCACTCTGTCTCAGCTACGTGCTGGAAAAATTTCTTCTTAAGCCTTCTAGCAATTGATCTGCGCCCTAAAGCAAGAGATTGGTTCATATTATTGTGCAGACAAATACAGCATATCTTCCTTTTTCTTTTTGTTAGTATCTCTTATAAAAAAAATTGACTGGCTACTTGATTATCTGGTCCCCAAAGTAGAGGATTTCACAGGCTGACCATCATTTTGTGAAGGAGCATGTTCTTATTTTGGGCATAAATTTGCTCCGCATTTCTTTAACATGGTAGTAGAAAATAGTTATAATAGTTCAAAAAATGGCTCCAAAAGGAATGAACTACTTCTTCCCTCGTATTTCTTAACTATCTCACAAATATTTTTGACACAGGAAAGACATAAATAAGCTCAAGGTTGTTATGGGCTTGTCCTATGTTAAAATCATTTTCTGCTCAAACTCATTATAAAGCCAGGTGGTAAAGCCAGGACCACTCTGATCATCCTACCTGAACTTCCGTGTAACACAGGGTTTTAAAATCCTTTGAATCAAGTAAAGCATATCTTTTTTCAGGGGAAAAGAGTTGAGGAAATCCTGATCTAATTTAAAAGTCCCCACTGGCAGATGATCCATCACAGCCCTCAATGAGAAGTTTCAGTGCTTCATTATCCTGTGTTACAAAATTTCACTGTATTTCCAGCCTGAATTGGTCTAATTTTGACTTCTTGCCCCAGATTTTGTCATATATTGGTAGACTGAAGACTCTTGCATTCCCAGATTTCCTTTTCTGGGGTAGATGCTTGGGCCAGGCAGGTACTCTTCTCGTTACTGTGGAGGGACTGCGCCACTGGAGACATGTTTCCCAGTTCTTTATGCAGGTTTGCAGCTCTCTGCCAATATCTCTGCTCCGAAGCGCTCTCTTCAGTATTTACCTCCCCTGCACCCTGTAATCCTGATTCTCCGCCAATCTTTGTGTACAACATGCTTCTTTTTTTTTCTTCCAGATCGCTGATAAAAGTATTAAAGAGCTTGGTTCAAGAACTCATCCTTCAACAGCCACTAGAAACACACCTTTTGCTTTCTGTTACCTTTGGAGATGTATCAGCTGATTGCTGTTCAGTCCACTTACAACATTTTAAATCTTTCTAGTTTCTTAATCAACATATCTTGCAAAACCAAGGCTTCCTTACACCACTCAAGTACCTTTGTCACTTGATATAAACTCATGTAAAAAAGAAATCAAATTGGCTGGAAAAGATCTGTTTTCCTTCCGCCCTAATTTACTAGCACAAATTATACAACCCCTTTCAATTATCTATTAACTAAGTCTCCCAGCAGCTACTGACTCAATATTATTTGTTTATTGTTACAAAAAAACAACCTGGAAAAATTAAAAGGTCAAATGTAGGTAGGAGGCTGAGTGGAAGAAGAACATCTGTTCTCATTAAAAGCGTCAGTTTACTGCATAACATCGATTGCCAATACCAGAACGATACTGCAGTGCTTTAGAGTGCAACTATTGAACACTTCAGTGTTTTAAAATCTGCACAGGCCTTTTAAATAACTGCAGTCAAAACAAAAGTGCTTGTGCTTCCCTTTGCCTGTGTGAATAATCTTTCTCATCAGTTCACCTAACAGGGAAGGCAAGGGCTGTTTCTCTGGAAAATGAGAGGAAAAGTAAGCTCTATCCAGAAAATACTCAGTGCAGCCTTTTTTCCTTTTTTGTGGGGGGGGGGGGGGAAGGAGCAGATTTGGGAGGAGGCTACAGCAGAGACAAAAGACAAGATTTGTCTTCAAATAGCAGCACTTAAATGCTAAGCTCCGACCATGGCAGGTGTTTCAAGCCTTGATGAGCAGGTGCAGCTGACTGGCTATTGGGCCTTGCAATGCCCTCCAGCCAGATTAGACCATTCATTCAGAGAAAGAAAAGGAATGTGCAAAGCCATCAGGGATCTGGCCAAACGCCGGGTGACTCTCAAGAAGGCCACTGCTTGTAAAGAGCCCAAGGCCAAAATAATGGGAGCCTCCACTTTCCGTGCCTGCCTTGCATCTGTCGAGCTATCTCTCTGAAAGAGGGATGGGGCCAGCCCAGTAAAGCTGCCCGCTGCCTGCGGAGCCTCATTGAACAAGGCAAATGGGGAGAATGGTGAGCACAACGCATGGCCTCATCCTGCAAATTGTCTGTCATAAGCGCAGTAGTCCCCACTGGCTGCAGGAGGTGCCTGCTGGGGAGAAGAGCCTGAGCAGGAGCTCGGTAAATCTGGCATTGCTGGACTCTAGAGAGGAGGGAGAAGAGTTTGGGGAGCAGGTGCCCTGGGGAGTGCCCTGCACTCTCTGCCCAGAGCCCCAGGTGGCCAGGTCCTTTTTTTCCTAGGGATTTTTGTTTGCTTAAAGCCTTAAGCTCCAGTTTGTACTGAAAAAGAAGAAGAGAGTCCAACTAGTGACACCCCTAAGTACCAAAGATGCCCTGCTGACACCTCCCCTTGCATTGTCCTGGCCTGTGAGGGGGGCCACAACAGGGGATTTAGCCCCTTCTGTCAGCCAGCTCCACAGCAAGGCAAAGGCAGGGAGACGAACTTCCTCAAATCCTCCCCAATCATCTGGCAGCTAGAACCTGTGCCCCACACAGTTGTGTGCCTGTGTGGGGTGATGGTGGTGGGAGAGACACATGTTTCTCTTAAACCATTCTGCAAAATGCAAAGCAGCTGAGCACTGCCTGCAAAGGAGGGTTGCGCTTTCAGCTTTCCGTGGTACCTCACAAAGGCCCGTGGCTGGGAGTGACAGTCAGTGTATTGCATGGGTTCCCAGGAGGGTAAATTGACTCCATGCAGGATTAAAAACTGCCAGATGAAAATCTGTCTGCTAAGGAAAGGATTGTTATTCTCTAGGTCCATGGGTTATACCTCCTCACTTCACCTTCTCCTCAACTACTGTCCTCCATGCAACTTCTTTTCCCTCCACCCTGTAGAAAGTGGGACAATAGCAGACATGTTTGAAGCAGACCTCACTTTCCTGCTGCTTGTCGTTTGCGGATGGGATATGTGGTTGCTGAAAAGCCAGGAAAGAAATCAAATCCGTTGGCAAAAGGCAGGATCCTTCTACTTCCTGCTTATTAGCTCCATGGCTGCCATTAAAAGAGACACCTCATTAACAGCTTGTAATGAACACCAATAAACCATGTGTTGGTAAATAATAAATATATGTGGTTATCTGATATGACAATTACAAGCATAACTGATGTTGTTGCATGACTCAGCTCTTGAATATTATTGAATAAGATTTTACTAGCTAATCACAACGCAGTAGCCAGGAATCTGAGGATTCACTAGGCCTTCCTCTCCTGCAGATGATGCTGTATACTATTCTTCTCTTCTCATGTGTTGCAAGCTAAGATTAGCGCATATAATCAACAGAACATTCTCTGCTGCGTATTTCCACCAAAAAAATGTTATTGTCTGTAATCTTAACGATGCCAACATATAGCTACACCTACAAATTATTCTTGCAAAGTGTTGAGCTATGTGGTCAAGATCTAGCAAAACTTTTAATGGCATGCTTAACTTTAAGCATCAGCCGCCCTATTACAAAGGGTGTACAACTAAGCACTGCGTAAGCACTTGCAGGCCTGGGGTCAGAGAGTCCAGAAATGCTTTGCAAAGCGTGCATAAACTGTGGCCTGCAGCCCATAGGTACATAAGAACGGTTCTACTTATTGTACAGGAAAAGAAATCTAGATCTGAAGAAGTGAAAAAACAACATCCCTCCCCAAAAGGTATCACAGCAGGGCTGAATGCAGTGATACAGTGAGGGTGCTCAGAAGCAGCACGGTGGCCACTGGTTACATGCCCTAGAACATGGGCGTTCCCCAAGGCCATCCCAGTGGACTGCAGCCCCTTTTGCTGTCCAGGAGAACCTGCTCTGCAGCAGCAGGGCCAGAACTGCTGGAGCGCTGCTCCTCCTTCCAGCCTGATGGAGGGTGTCTCTGTCTATTTGCCGTTCACCATTTGTCCTTGCAGTAGAGATCCTACAGGATTTAATCTTGAAAATTCAACTGAAAGTCCTACAGTTAAAAGCACAAAGGCCTATTCTGACCATGAATCTGAGTTTCAGCTGTGGATACATAGGGAATTGTAACCTGAAAGTTGAGTCTCTCATGTGAGTCACTCTCACAAATAATTTGTAAAATGCTCACCAAGGGGAGTGCAGTGACGTCACATTTTTCCAGGCTCGTTAGGTTTACAGGAGACCAGAGCCTCCTGCTAGGCTTGCACAGCTGGAGGAAGTGCTGAGCACCCTCAAGGGTTAGGGCAGGCTCAGAGGAGGGCCTGGGCAGCTACTTTTCCCCTGGTTTAGCGTAATGGCAGAAGGAGCCTGTGAAGACTATGACATGCCAACATCTGGACTAGACAAGGCACGCTTCCTAGAGATGCTTCTGTGCACTACTGATAAGGTTGTCCTTTGAACCAAGCTCTATTTGGCATAGAAGAGAAACGTCCCGTATGCAGCCTTCATTTTACCAGACTTGCTGGCTTTTCCCACTGCCTGATTAAGCTGTGCCCATTCTGTCACCCACAAGCTAGCTGGCCTAAAAAAGAGCTAGCTGGCCTAAAAATTTGGCCCAGAAGGCCAAAATACTATGAAAAAGGCTATTTTCGTAATCTGCCCAGCAAGCCAGTGCTAGAAAGCCCTTAAAAGTTGTATGTGCAGTTTTGGGAAGCTGGGTCATCAGAAGGAAAGGCTTTAAAAATGAGTCACAAGGAAAGTAATCTACCTTATTCCTTCACATGCAGAGACAGGAGAGAAATAAAACTGGATGTCCTTACAGCTGTCCTACTGCGCTGTCCCTAGGGCTGAACAGTCTGTCCTGGAATAGTGAGAGGGCAAGGGAGAGGAACATTTCAGATGTACTCATGTGGGACAGCAGTGATTTTGCTCTACAGTTCAGGAAGAGGAGAAAGGGAAGATAAGCTTTCGGAAGGGAAATATACATCTCAGTCTGGCAGAAATGTATCACAGCCATCCTCTCTCAGGCTCTTTGGGTGGGCATGTTTACAGCAGACAGCACAGAGTACTAGCAGGGGCATGAGGAAAATATCACAGCTGCAGCAGAGGAAAAGTTTGGTTAGACCTCCTGAGCTCATCAGAGCATTCCTGACTGTGCGATTCTGGTGACGCCTCTATCTGCAGCCCTCGCATACATGGGGTCTGGCAGAACGTGGTCTTCCTGGGTCTTGTGCACACCAGCAGCACTGAACACCCGGCCTGGATGAGCTGGATCCTCAGTCTGCCTTGGAACATGGTCTCAAATTGGTTTTCGCCTGAGCTGCCTTGTGAACCCTGGAGTTGCTTATGCAGCAACTGCTCTAATGAATGCAAGGTGCAAAGCGGCATGTTTCCCTTTGATTTCTCATGTTCCACAGATATTTCATGTTCTACATTTTGAAGGGATCTTTTAAATGTTTCTCACCCCTTTCATCTGCCCTGCCTTTCATTTCCAAAAAATCATGCTTCACTTAAAGAGTTTGGGTAGCTCCTCACATCCAGCTAAACTGCGCTGGGAGCGGGACGAGGCTGGGAAGGGAAGAAGGGAAGGGAGAAAACTCAGATATCCTCAAGTCCCTCCACCCCACCCAGGACTGTGGAGTGAATGAGTGCTGTCTTAAGTCTCTACAACATGCTGGGGGGCTGCAGGTCCAAGCGCACAATGTTACAGGTCATTTCACGTGATTAAAAAGTGGCTGACGTTGATGAGCTCAGACCCCTACTGGGACAGCTTGCTCACTTCCGGGCCACTTCCTTGTGAGCTTTTTTTTCAACCTCCAAAGCAGTATGTCTAGAAAGTGGGACCAAAGAAATTTAGCGCTTCAAAAAGCCCGATACACTGTCATTTTGACTGCCGGTCCTGCAAACGCCTCTTTCGATACGTCCAGACAGATGTATTATTATTCTTGTGGTAATTTGGCACGAATTTTCCTCCCCTATTTGCAGAGTGTGCCAGGTGCCTTGCTGTTCATAAACCCAACCCCATCACTACTGAGGAGCCAGGAATGAAAACAAGCAGCGGTGACGTGCCGGTGGTACAAAATGCTCTCATCACTGGAGGCCAGCCGTGAGGGCAGGGGTGTACTGCATGAGCTAATATCCGAATGGCAGCCAAGAGGTTGAATGTGCACTCTCATTTCCTCTGCTTCAAGAGGTTAAAGGTGGGCCTTTCATGTTCCTTAAGTGTGGCTTTGGTTTTTGATGATTCAAACTAATCATATGTGGTTGGACACCCATATTTATAGTAGATTGCATCTTCTGGTAGCTCACTCACCACCCCAAAGCTCTCTACCCATTTAAGGAGGAGCTGGGAGTTATCAGCCAGCCATATATTTGTTTTGAATTGTATATTCATTTCGAAAGCTTCAGCCTTTTCTCTCTGTAGTTGCATACCAGCTGAGAGCCTATCGCTGCTTGTTTCCTTATCTTACATGCCCCCTCATTCACACCATGTCCCTAATTTTTTTGGCAGTGAACTCTGCAGACGCACGACTTGTCCAAGTCCTCCTCCCAGCTCTCCCAGTAACCTTTACAGGAAGAAGTGTCCCATTAAATGTGAGGTGTTAACTGCTCTCCTGCCTACATATTCCAAGATGTTTCCTGCTCATATTTCAGGAGCGGCCTGTAATGTTGCAACCCCCACTGGGGCCATTCTGTCAGTCCAAGCATTTAATTAGCTAATTACAACCTGCTGACATGAATACACAGAATATGGTGTTCGAAGAGCAATTTTTTTTTCAATTCATTTATTATTAACCCCCAGTAAACATCTGATATGCTCTTCCCCGAGGGGACAGAGTGGTAATTGGTCCCTTGAACACTGAATTCTCTTTCTAATCTGCCTGAGCTGGAGCCGACTGTCACCATCTGTCAGTGTTTGCATATACAGCCCACCGCGCATTTCACATGGTGAAAGGGGAGAAAGAGAAAAAGGAAGCAGAAAAATCTCAGAGAAGGACTTTGAATATAGTCAGGACCCAACTCCTCTGCGTGGCATTCACCGCTCACACATCTGCACCCTGGCCAGCAGGCGGTGCAGAGGGCCCAGCTGAAACACCCTTCACAGGCTGCTACACTAATTGGGCTGGCTTTTTTTACCCTTTCTTTCTTCCATGTTTCATCAGATTTCTGCATAATGTTTGAGGTAAGGGTGGAAACGACCTCCACGCGAGTGCTCTGACTGAAGTGTCACAAAATAGAAATAGTTAGGTTATGTTTTTGGAGAGGGGAGATGGGTGCTTTAGAATTATGAAATGTGGAAAGCTGGAAAGTATTATGGGCATCTGATCCTGGGTAAAACACCATGGCTGGAAACAAGACTCAAGATCTACCAAACTGGACTTGTCTGGTACACTGCAGTGCTCCTGAAAGGAGAAAGACTGATATTTGTGTTTTGGCAGTAATGATTGCCAAAATAAAGTAAATGCTGGGAAATACTTAGAAAAAGCAAATTTTTAGGTGTTGATGGTGACAATAGAGACATTTCTGCTTAATGTGATGAGGAGTCTCTCTAATGGGTACTTTGTCTGAGGCATTTTCACAATAGTAAATGTCAGGTTCCCACTGTCAGAAAGCAGCTTCAAGGTAAGGACACGAAAAAAAGACAGGTGAATCTCAGAATTGTGTCTCTGGGCTTATAAAAATGAGATTTGCCCACAGCTGCCTAGGAGGAAAAAGTAGCAGAATCTAGAGGAAACAGAGTCTAGAATAAGAAAAATGAATAAAATTTTGGGACAAAGAAGGAATGGGGGAAGACCAAAGTACCTGGAGCTAATTGCTTCAAAAGCAACTGGAGACTGCTTGTCTCTCGGCCAACCTGCACAGACTGGGGGAGCTGGTAGTTAGGCAGAGCTTGTTCAGTACAGGCAGTGCACAGGTATCATCACTGAGCGTGACTGAACCGCAGGCGTTGGACCCTGGTAACAGAAAAAAAACATTATATTGCAGCGGCTGTCTGGTTTAGAAAGAGTATAAATTCTAGCTAGATGACTTTGGCTCCAAATATGGTGGCATCAGTGCTCTGACTGGCTTTTTTTCTTGGGGGGGGGGGGTCTATGAGTAGGTAGCACAGAACCTAACAGAAAGCCAGTTAACAGCGTCTTCTAATCCGATATACTAAGCATACAAAAGCATATTTAAAACATGGTCACATAGCACAGTCTCTACTTTAGAAAACCTTGGGCTGCAATTCTTCTACTGACTAGTGACATTTTGGTATCCTGAAAGATCCTTGAAAAGTTTTGAGGGAAAAACCCCATGACCATACACAGTTTTCTAAAGGAAAAACTAAGATCCAAAGTGGAAGGCCAGAAACATTGTTTTCACCCATTATAAAAGCAAAGTCCGCTTCAGGCTTTAGCTCTAGGAACCAGGGCTGAAGCAGGTCTTAATTCAGAGACATGTAGGATTTGGATCTGGCCCATCTCCTTCAACAAAATAAAGGTTTGGTTTTGATAAGACATTTTGCATGTGGTCCACAATAGCAAAGAGGTCGGAAATGCCCACTGTGAGAAATGCTTTCTTTCCAAATCCTGTCGGTGGCTGACGTGAGTTTCAGCAGATAGGCTGGCAGGGGACGTGGTGAGTGCTCTTCCCTGAGGGAAGCCCTGTAAAATGTCTCCTTTTGATGCATGGGCATCCCTTTGCACATGACTGTAGGTGTCCCATTTTGTGCTCCAGTCGAGTCTGATTTATAGCAAGCGTTCAGGATGAGCCAGCCGGAAAGGGAGCAAACCGCGTGTTTCCACCCGGGGAGAGGTGGCACCGCAGCCTCGGCAGTGCCGCTCAGCCTCGAGGCCCTGACTTGCCTCGCGGGCTACCACAGTGGGCTGCCCGTGTCAGCACACAGGAGAGCAGCTGCTCCTGGAGATTCAATTAGAGCTACGCTGGGTATTCGAGGCATCTCTTACATGGCCCCACAGCGCCGCTGCTGCTCCGTAGCCCTGCTCTTCTCCATGCGGCAGCTGGCTCACAGAGCTAAGGCAACGGGCCCTCTGCCACCTCTCGGAGCAAGGCTTGGGCAGGCACCAGTCACTCCTAGCTCACGTTGTTAAGCCTTCCTTTCCACGCACGAGGGATTTCTGTCCTCAATTCCGATCTTTCCGGGTGAGCAAAGGACAGGGCACAAGGGTGTCATGGGCCTGTGGCACATTTATGTTAAGCAGGTTTTGGGTAGGTGCCATGCACAGACGGATGCAAAGCATTTCAGCTGTTCTCTAGTTGTTCGCTGCAACAAAGGGACACAATAATTTCACTGAACCCTGCTGATACTGTAGAAAATGTTTCTCTTCTTTTTTAGCTGCTCTTGCCTTTTTTTTAAATGAAGCATTATTCAAACAGGTTGGCTACTGACAACTGAGATCACGATGGCAAAGACAGTTTAAAAAAATATCATGAATTAATTATTTTCTACCATACCCAGCTGTATCACTTATCAAGTCTTCAATAGGAGCACTGGCCCAGCTCTCTTACCATGTGCACACTAATGGCTTGCTCTTCTATTATCCCTTTTGATCAGACACAGGTGGACAACAAGGCCTCCTCCTTGTCTGCTGAAAAAGGTGCACACTGTTGTCAGGGTGATTATATCTAATTACATCCTGGTTAATTATCAAACATGAATAATTATAGCAGAACTACTCTCCTCCAGAGATAGGTGCATCTTCCAGATGTCACACTGTGGTCGCCATAGGGCAATTTCCCAAGACCTTTTATCAGGATGCGCCTGCTATACAAAGGGGCTGCTGAGGAGCCACTGAAACCCATTAAGGACTGAACAGTCCAGTAGTCTTTATTTGCCCTCCCTGACCTTACGGCTAATTGGGCTGGGTCACTTTCTGTTATTTATACTGGTAATGTGGAGTCCTTACATTTCCCTGACCGGACTACATTCATTGATGTCATTGTACTTGTTAATGCCAAACCATCTCTTATATATATATGTATCCTTTTTCTTCCTCTCTTGCGTTTCCTCTTTCTTTCATTTGCTCCTTATCTCCCAAATGCCAGCTTCCCCTCTCCCCCCCAACAATCTCTCAGCTTCTGCCTGTGCTGACTGCAAGAGATAAAGTTATGTTAAGCCATACCAAAGAAAAATAGTTGTTTGGAGGGGCTGGGGGAAGAAGAAAGGGTATCCATAGCGCCACAGAACTGTGGGAATCAACCTGTATGCAAGGCTGAGTGCTGGCTGGGATACTATCGCATAAACCTTTCTCCCTGTTATCACCCTTCCCAAGTCAGAAGGGACTGTGCTATTTTACCCTTTTAGAATTGGGTTGTTATGGCTCTGCCTTGTTTTCAGAAACCGCTACCAGAAACGGCTAGGGAAGAGCCGCATGAGGTCTTTGTGTGCCAGCATCACCCCCCACAGCCTCTTGGTGGCTGCCACCAGCAGAGCCAGGCCCCAGCTCCCCTGCTGCACCTCGGCTCCAGCTCTCATTTCCGGGACAGATTTCAAAAACAGAGGCAGAGGCTGCAATGACCACAGATCACTTTAGATGGGACCTTAAGGCAGAAAATGAAAAGATGGCCCAGCAAAGAAAGAAATATCACATAAGAAAGGATGAAGGAGCTGCCTCGAATACATACGACTGTGAAGCAAGGAGGCCACCTGGCACATGCCAACAGCACACTCCTCAGGCAGCTGGCCAGGCAGGGTAGGGGCAAGGACCTGCCAGACAGCTCTGCTCGGAGCTGGGGCTCTGCCAGGGAGGCTCACAGGGTGCCCAGATCACCATATTGCAACATCAGAATTGCCCTGCGCGTGCACTCATATGACTACATTTAATGCCTCTGTGAGGGTCAGTTACATGAATGAACCCCCCCACCACACGACCACTGGCATGCTGCAGTGCTGGCTACCACCCAATATCCACCCCCAGCTTAGGGTGCCATGCCCAGCTAGTGCTGCTCCATCATCTGTCCTCACCCACTGCTCTAGAGAGAAACACCTCTGACTCTCAGCTTCCCTCTGTGCTTACAAAAAGCCTGTAGGCTGCAGCAAAGGACTCGTGGCAAGACAGTGGTGCTAGCTTTGTATCTTCACTGGCCTTGCTTGTCCTCTTCTGAGCCTACCCCTAACATTGCCCTGGGCAAGAGACAGTGCCTCTCTTTCATCCACATCCCTTTGTAACCAATGTGGTATAGCTTCTAATGTGAATCGTGTGGACTTCCAGTCCAACAAAACTGGCAGAGCCACTTCTCATCTCTGTCCTCGATTGTCATTGCCCTACTTGGCTGAGCCTAACAAGTTCAGTTCCAGTGGTCCCACAGTCTCCTTAGTAACTGGAAACTTTTCACTTCCTGGCAGAGTCCTAATATGCTCTAAATCCCCGACAAAACCTGTGGCCTGAATTATTCAGCTGGCTTATCTACCTGAGAGCTAAGGCACTTCTTATGTCTTTTGGTCTCATTTACTGTCAGTATCAACCCAGTTGGCAGATGATAGTTGGTAGATAGTTTCAAAATATTGTTTAGGCAAAAAATAACTGAGGAACAAATAGCTTGTTCTCAAGCTATAATAGCAAAGCCTGCCTCCGGTTAAGTAAGTCTAGGGTTCGGAAAGCTGTCACTGCATGACCAAATGCAATCAGCTCTCAAAACTTGAACCTATCTTCAAACGTGTTGGAGAGCAACCTCTGGTACAGATACTAAGGTGCCCATTTTGCTGTGGGTATTCAGTACATGGCATTACTCCCACTCTAGCAGCATTTGCAAGAGCAGTCCTAATGCATGTATTTTGATGGACTGGATTAGGTGGTAGCAATCATCTCAAAACCCATGTGTTCATATAGTCCACTCCATCATCCTACCACTTACCTTCCCCACACCCCACCGCTGATTCTGTAAGGTCTCCCCAGCCTGTCTTTATTTTTTCTGTGAAAGATGCGAATATCTCTGACAACACATAAACTAAGAATAATAATAATAATAATAATAATAAACCACTTTTCTTGTATTGGATTCAAGGTAACATATGACTGCTTTCAATGCAAAGGCCATTCCAGAGTCTGCACTGTGGACAAAGATAACGGAGAAACAGCAGCTCAAGACACATCCTAGAAACTTCTCTATATAAATACACATTAAAATTGTGCATGTTTTTCAAGTAGTTTGTATTAAACACACTGAAATGCTTCATTTCATACCATAATTCACTAGCTAGGAAGGGACTTCAAAGACTTTGGTCATAAGTGCCTTGTTTGATCCTTACTTCAAAATATCCTTACCATCCCTTTATAAAATAGAATTTTAAAAAGAGCTATCAGTTTCTGCTGTCGCTTTTAGTCTTCCTGGTGCCCACTGAGGGAGCTGGAGAGTCTTTGGGGCAATCTTATGATAAAGAGGCAGAGACAGAGACCATGTTAACCTAGGAGCTGCCACTATGGAGCAAACCTGAGGTTCATCTAATCCCTAACCAAAATTCATCAGCATCAGGTGTTTCAGAAAAAAGTATAAGAAACCTAAACCAGAAAGATGCGGGACAATCTGGCCATATCAATATCTCAACTTTAAATACTGACTTAACGTCTGATATAATATCGTAACACAAACAAGGCTTTGCTGTAGACACTAATGGCTCTTCCAGGGTTTATTAGTACAATTCTATTTACTCCTGTTACGGTAAAAATGCTAAGCCCCACTTTGAGCCTTAATATTTTTTTAGGCTGAAAAGATGTATCTACAGTAACATGTTAGTTTGATTCTGAAGTATGCTTTTGAATCAGATCTCCCAGTTGTCCCTATATATTACACTTCCGTTTACACTGTGGAGTGTCGTCAGAGTGAATTTCTATCAGACAATAATAAACGCTAATATGACCCCAAGGAACACAACTCACAAGTCGCTGCTGATGGCTGTCCGTGGAATCAGAGTAGGTCTAGTGCAGCGTAAAAGCCTGTAACACATACAGTGTGGATGTTAGGTCCTCAGCACCCGAGTATGAACACACTCTACAGGCTCAGTCCTACTGCGCCACACTACTTGCTAATATAGGCTTAGCCATTGATGCCTGGCAGCAATGAATCTAACGATAAGTGTGTGGAAATATTTTTGTTTTTTTAAAATCATTTCTGAAATTGCTACTTTTTCAATTCATTCACCCATCCTTTGCTCCTGAATTGTAACACAAACCAAACAGGCTTTCTATTTACTAGCTTTATACCACATCCTACATTTACAATACTTATACCATGTCACCTCTTTTTCTTCCTTTGTTTTAAGGTAAACTGTCCAGACTTTTCAATCTCTGCTCACATGAGAGATTTCACATGTCCTTAGCTATTCTTGTAACCTTTCTCTCAACTCCATCTTGTTTTGGGGTAGTCTTCTTGTGTAATTTGTGAGCACTGGATGACCAGTACTGCATATGTTATTCCAAATGTGAATGCATCACTGAGTTAGATTAACTGCTTGTATTTTACATATTATTCTCTTTCTTATTCTTTATGCAGTTTAACATCTTGCCCAAGCAATAAATTAAAGCTGTGCTCTGCATCCAAATGATCAGTGAGTTGTCCACAGTGAAACTCAGCTGCCTTTCCCAAGCCACTGCAGGTAATTGAGAGTCCTAAAGGCATATGAGCACATCCATTTTTTCTCCCCTACCACGTGCAACACTTTGCCTGAACAGAGCTGAACTTTATCTGACACCGTGTCACTCATTCATCTAGTTGGATTAGGTGCCTCTGAAGCTTCTCACAGCCTTTTCAGAATTTGACTAACTCTGTACGCATTATTTGCAGATTTGGTTGGTTCACACCCACCTTTTCCAGATCTTTACTGAATATCCTGAGCAACCCAGGAGGCAGTATGGAACGTCGCATAACCAAAAGACAAATTTTTTCCATGATGAAATGTAGACATTTAAACCTACTCTTTATCTCCCATCTCAGAGTTAATTAAAACTCATATACCAGCAAGAGTCACACTGGGCATAAACGACTTGTATTTTTTTTGCTCCTCTCTCAGCACCTAGGGCTGTCCCACCCACAGAAGGGCAATCGGAGGACACAAGAGTCTATTAAGGTTTGCTAGAGGAGGAATTTTTCCCTAAGACCGCTCCAAAATACTAAGAATGGCTGTGGCTCTTAGCGGTATCCGCTAATAGGTCTATGGCTCCAAGGGAGAATTTCCTTCTATTCTATTATAATTAAACCACCACTATTCTCCTTTATTCCTCCGTTAGCCCATGTTTGACTGAGGTTCCAGAAGCGCTGAGTTCCTGTCCCTATTTTTACTTCTTCTTGATTTGAAGGGCAAAATAGTGCATGATGTGGCATTGCCCAAGTGTAGCAGGCTCAAACATGACGATGAAGAGGAGGACAGGAAAGGTGCCAAGCATGAATTAAGTCTGCATTCTGTTAGAAGATGCCGCATCCTACAGATGTGTCCTGAAGCACACAGCACCCTAGTGATAATTTCACAGAATTAATTTTCCCAAAATGAAAAAAGGCAGTGGCACAGAAAGGACGAGGCAAATTACCAACACTAATCAGCCTCCCTCTCTCTCTTCCCTTTTCCCTTGTATGATAATTATGATAATTAACAAGCTAACAAGCTTCTAGTAAAAACAGTTCCAGAATTTCAATGTATAATTAATATTTACATCCATAGCAAGTTGTCATTTATGGTGCATATTGATTTTCTTTTTTCAAAAGAAACTAGGCTTTATACTCAGAACAGAAAAATCCTTTGAGAATATGCACTAAAAAAGGCATCCTAAATTCAGAAATCTCATCCTTGTTTGCTATTTATTTATGTAGGGATATCCAAGTATTTTAACATCTGGGCTTCTTACAAATTGTAAGTGCACATATATAAACACATCCAGTTTACTTTTTTTTTCTTCACAGAAAAGAAGGCCACAAGTCCACCACCATAGTCAAAGTCCGAAAACAGCGGCCTGCAAAATGCATTTGTGTTTCAGGCAGATCCTGAATCCTTTAGTGACCTGTAAAGCCAAGTTCAGGTGACCTGAATAGCTTCCACCTGCAATAGCTTTCCACCTGCTGGTGAATAGAGAGTACTGGGCAAGTACTTCACTAAAACAGGCTCAAACTCCTCAGTCCTCATGCGGGGAGGTAGCCATGCTCGGATATCACAGTGATGACGGACAAGAATTGCACAGAAAAAAAACAGTCAACAGCCACCTCTCTTAAACCCTCCGCAAAGGACACCTAAAAATTCCAGCTCCTGCTTTACAACTTCAAGACTTCTTATACCCTAAGAAATAAGAAAGATACAGTCTCGAAGGCAGATAGTGTGTGCCTCTTAATCCATCTTTATACCATGCCCCTCATCTCATCCCATGGCAAAAGGTTGTCGTAAGACCCTCACAACACCATGGCACTTGGAAGGAGTTACCGCAGGAGAGAGGACAATGATTCGCAGAAGAGGAAAAAATTTGTCAAGTGATGAAGTGATGAAGCAGCAGATGCACAGAAGAGAAGTAACGGGCCAGGAAAAAATCTAGGAAGAATTACTGCCCATATTCATTAATATTTGACCCAACAATGTATGCTCTCTCTTTCCAGCTGGTTTTCAGATTTTCTGCTCCCCATGGGTACACTAACCAAATTTTCAAGGAAAGAGTAAGTGGTTGTTTGAAGGGCTTGTTCCACCAGGAGGAACCCCCACTGTGGGACTACACTGCTGCAGGATGGGAAAGCCAACCTCATTATTCTAGCTCCCTCCCGTGGAGACCACAGCACAAGCTCCAGGTGTGATGTGCTCGGCAGAAGGGTGGGGAATAGGAAACAAGGGCACCAAAAAGGCAAGGAATACCTACCTGGAAAACTTAGGGTGGGTTTGAGTTTTTCTAAGACACAGGAATTTAGTGATAGGAAAGGAGCTTTAAATATCCACGGCACTAGAAGGAAATCTGCAGAAACAGCCAGCTTCAGAAGGGAGTCTACACTTAGCATTTAAGTTAGAACTGAAGGTACATTTCTGTAAGAGGGAAGAAGGAACTGATTTCTGGCATTTACTTCTTTGCCAAATCTGATTAAACATTTGTCTAGACATACAGTCAGGTCCACAGAACCTGAGCTAGTTAGAATAGTTTGGTACATCACTGCTCACATCCTGGCTGTGGAGGTGTATATAAGCATCCTTCTACACCAAATCATCATTTCGTATAACATTTCAAGAGAAAAAAATAAAGAGTCAAGAACTTGTGCTTCTTCTGAACTACTTGGCAGACAGATCCCTTCCGAATGTTGACAGTAGAGTCATCTTTCAGGTGCTTTCCAAGTGACTTGCAAACTTTGAATGCATCCTTGACAAAGAACAGAGATTATAGATTACATCCACCTTGGCTGGATACTGGCACAAAATTGATTAAACATGCACAGAAAATCAGAACTGAAATTGGTCTTGTGTACAAACCTAGACAGCTCCTTCTAAGCTGTGCCTCCTGTAGTTATTTCAAATCTGAAGGAGGGGTCCTTTGAAAAGTATTGAACAGAGGATTCTCAGCAGCTGTTGAACCACATGTTTGAACGATAAGGGCAAAAAAATAACATAGTAGATTTAGATTTCTTCTGTAAAGCATTTCACCTGGTGCCATGTGGTATTTTAACTAACTGGGACACTACAAGATCAAAGCTCCTGGATTAAACTTATTAAAAATTAACTGATAGTTCTCAAAGTGCAATTTAAAATGGGAAATCTTTATCATGGGTGTCAATCTCTGGTAAGTGGGTGTGCCTTTTATACATACAGCGTTCACTTATTTATTTATTTATCAGTTGCCTGGGGAAAAATGAGTGATAACATTGCAGATAGCAAAAAATAACACTCTTATGTTTTGAGAAATGTGTCTGTGTGCCAGTGAAGAATTATGGTAGAAGTCAGATGATTCAGAGGGTCCCGTCAAGCCACAAATATTGCACAAATATTCTACTGTGGAAACTGTAGCGTTTCTCTGCTGGAGAGTCAGTCACTTACTAACTATGCACTGATCCAACAGCAGGAACGTTTAGGGGCTGCTCAGGCAAGAAAATCAGTTCAACAGCATACAGCTATACGGAAGCAGATTAATAGCAGCAAAGCAAAGCAAAGCAACCTGCTGTTGGTAACCAGGAGAAGGATGTTAACTACTTAAACATTGACTTGAAAGGCTAAAGCTTCAGATGAAAAAGGGGAAATACAGGCACGCTTTCACACAGGAATTTCAGGTGAATCAGGGAACCCTCTAAGGACAGGGAAAGTAAGCCCACTTGGACACGATTCTGAAGAAAAACTATCAACTAGAAAAAGAAGTTGAATAATTCAGAGGGCTTTATCCAATTCTAACTTTTCAGAATGATGAGAAATAAAAGCAGGACGTAAGAATATATGTATATGCTTATTATTTTCTTCAGCTCTACATCTTTTGCATTCTACTAAGTAATTAGTAACTCTGTTTTAGAATCCTGTACAGTCTGACTGTGCCTCTGTATACTCTTGCTGGACTGGACTGGAGTCCCATAGTGCCCCTAAGGATGCAGCTTTGGAAAGCGGTGGGTGTGCAAGAGCGGGGAGTCTGCAGCTCACAGTGAGGAGGCAAGCCTGCTTCCTAAGATCCTAGAGCCACAGGACCGTGAGATCCCAATGTGAGAAATTTTGGCTTAGAGGAAATTTTGGGTCATTGATTTGCGCTAAATATTGAACACACAAAAGATGTGTGTTCTTGTCTTCCCCACAAGCGGGGAACCTTGCTTCTTGGTGAGCTGTGATAGTAAAAATTTGAGATGGTCTTTAGTTTATGCAGTATTCTCGGATGATGGCCCAACAAAGCTTCTCTTACTGGACAGACAAGCTTTACTCTAAACATAGAAAACTTAATATTACCAGAAGAACAAAAGACCATTGGCTGCGTTTCTCATCTTGCACCATTAAGATCTTTTTGATAGCCTAGGTCCAGGCCACGGGGACTTGGGAAATAGTGACTCGGACCTTAAAATCAAAAGCCATCACTCCGCTATGCATTCAGACTTTCAAAGGGCCCCTGCTTGACTAAATATATTTTAAATTAGAGGAGTGAAGGAAGCAGATCTGTCCACACAATAAATAAATCTTCCACTTCAGGTGCACGATGCAGGACTTGGAAAACCGAGAAGCTGTTCTCATCTCAGGATGCAGGATGCAAGAGGACTATAACAGGGAAGCAGCCTGGAGTGGCTAATCTATATTAACTTCCAGCCTGCTCATTCTTATTTTGTGCCAAGTACCTGCCTACGTTTAGCCAATTCTGGAGATGCGTTAAGTGGAATGACCAAAAGTCTTTCCTTGCGAGGAATAAGGGCATCTGTTTAGGGAGCTCATTTGGAGCACTGTTTTGAATTCAGCCCCCTCACTTCCTGCTTATTTTGCAATAGCTTCCCCTTGAGGACAGGTGTTGAGCTCACAGAAAGGTAGGTACTCTTATGGCAGTCATGTTCTCTGGGAAAAAGTACGTTTGTTTTTCACTGTGATAGATGCACCGATGTCTTGCAATTTGCTCTGCTACCGCTGTCATCGTAAGAGATGCAAGCTAAGTGATAGGTATTCTGTTTCCGCTAGTCTTCGGGACTGCTTTTCATTTTAGGTCATTTTATAAAAACAGGGCAGCACGAGGCAGTGTAATGATCCTGTGAGCACGAGGCAGGAAGGGGTGAGGCAGGACATCAGAGAGGTGAGTATCAGAGCCATTTTGGTCACAAAGGGCAGGATGGCTCAGCAGACTGGAAGGAACTGGGTGCCCTCCAGCACGCCTTCCTCCAGCCCCCAGCAGGGCTAGGGTGGGCTCTCCACCAGTGCCGCTGCTGGAGAAAGGGACCTGGCTGTGCTCCCTTGTGACCACAGCCCTGCCCTGTACCGTTCCCTGCACTGCAGGTTTTGCCTTCTGGCCTTCTCTCTGCAAGTGCATGGAAAGAAAAGGCCCACCGCTTTGTCTTCTTACAGGCCACTCGCATCAGGAAAAGTTAGGAGCTTGGCCTCAGTCAGTACATACCAGCATTTGAGTCAAAGGAAAACCTGATTTATTTTTTCTCCCAGTAGGTAAGAATGTGCTTCTGTGCAGAATAACAGAAGATATTCTCCTTCAGCCCCCTCCTCACTGTCTCTTTCTTTTCTCTCAGTTAAGTCTGTGAGGAAATCCTCTTGGTAAAGCCAGTTAATAAGATTAGATAAATGTCTTTGAAACCAAAATGCTGATATAAAAATCAGAACAACAGAGCACCAGCTGGCTTTTCTTTTGCTTATTCAAATGCAGCTGGAATGCCGCAGCTAGCAATGTTCAAACTGGGAATGATAATCAATAAGCAGCGAAACAAGAGCAAGACGCCTCTGGAGGAATTTTCCCTTAGTGAGAAAGATGGATTAACTCTAATTCTCAAGGCAACTGAACAAAAACATTTGCCTAAATTCAGACACATTTTAAATACTGATCCAGAGACATGTGACAGCCTGAAATTGCAGTGTAACAAGATCACAGCCACTGATGTTACTTAACGTTGGGACTAGCTTTTTTTCAAAAAAAAAGGTAGCTGCTGTACTGTACAATATGGAACATATATTAATGATGTATAATGATTAAAGGCTGTTTAGTTAAGGACACCAGGTGAGGGAATGATATTGCTGATTATTATAGCTCTATGCACACAGAGGCACACAGTTCTGGGCAGCTTATCCAGCAGGGTGCTGTGTACACAGCAGGCTAAAGACAGAAACATTAACTAAATCAAAAGATTCGGATCATTTATCTTATTGTTGCATGGAGAAGAGTTTATCTTTCAAGCCAGCACACCTGCTCTCCTTGTAAAACTTCACTCGTGCCATTACTAAGCATGTTATTGTTTCTTGTTCAAACATGCCGCTGCAGGAGCGGGACGGAGTTAAGGGTGGGTGTCCCTCTTTGAGCGAGCACCCGGCCCTGCATCTGCACATCCTCACTCGTGCAGGAGCACCTGCCACCGACTCTGGGGGCAGCCATGCATATTTGAAGTAGACAAGCTCCATTTCCCATTTAAGTTACCCGCAAAAAGGATGCTCGACTAAAATCAAGCATGAGATTTCAGAGACTTTCACAAAAGCAGCACAAACTTCTCATTTGCACTTCTGCCCATGAGATAAAGTGGGAATTAGATTTGAGATTTTAATAAAGTTTGAGAACTTAACGGAAGGTGTTAGTGTGGCAAGCTGGACTGAAAATCTCATTGACATTGATATTTAGGAAGAAGCCTAGAACGTCTCCAAGACAAAAGTTAGGTGAAATGTCATACCTCTGACCAAAGGAAGAGTTCCATGAGAATGGCACCAAAGCCATGTGGATGAATAGTCACCTCAAAAGTAAGCAAAAGTCACTCTAAAAAAGTAACATTAGGGACAAGGAAGTGTGCAACCAAAGTCACAATTATTCCAATTAACCTGATTTAGACCTTACTCAAGAAAACAAAATATAGTAAAAAATTTCAGCCATTTAAATAAAATGAAAACCATGGCAACTGAGGCTCCTCTGAAGTGATAATAGGGTAGACATTACAGATGTTCTAGAGATGATCTGAAATCTAAACAGAAGCTTCTCCTCTAGGCCTTAGAAGGGAGAGTGACATAAAAAACAGAAGCAAAGGCAGAATGGCTAACATGAAAGAGGCTATGGAGACAGAAGTTACCACATCCTAAGAAGCCGCGTGCTAAAGAAGGGACTGCGTAGGCTCCATCCCAAGAACCTCAAAAAGCCTGTCATGGGAAGCTGTAAGATCAGTGGCAATACTTTGAACAAATATTTCAAGTGAGGAAGGGGCATGGGAGATGTAAATAGGTGCGTAGCACTGTTCAAGAGCAAAATAACCAATCCTGCACCCTTACTTAGGGAAGATCAAAACAAAAAAGACCTTTGTTCTATAGATCATCATAGAATGACCAATAGCCTTCAACAACAGATGTTACAAAGGCAGACATGCTCCTAGCATGTAGCATGTGAAGTTTTTCCAGTGCAGCCAGGGAAATATTTCTGCCATTAAGCTAGGTGGTGGCGCAGCCTCATCTACAAGACTGTGAGGGCTGTGCAAGACTGGTCACCCATGAATGAGGAACTGAAACCAGAGCAGGTGCAGGGAAAGGCTATCCAGGAAATAATGAACCTATTTTACAAGTGGACACTGAAAAAGCTTGGCTTGTTTAGCCTAGCAATATGAAGACTGAGAAAGGATATGGTTCCTCATTATAAACACATCAAAGTGATAAGTGTAAACGTTAGGTAGAAAGGAAAGCTACCTAGGTAGGGGACAATACTGGCATAAGAACAAATAAATATGAATGGGTCATGAAAAAAGCTGGATATTAGAAGGTTTCTAAGCAACCTGAACAAGGTTCTCATACAGCAGTACAGCAAACAGAGGACTAGGGGAGATGAATTATTTCTGGTATTTGATATAGATAAAAAAGACAGTATGCGATCTGGTTGGCTTTAATGGCAGCAGACATTGCCTGGGAGGCCCATCCTAGTCCTATCCTTGACATTCCTAAATGCTTTTTACTATCTGGAGGGGAAACTACATATACAAAGGTCAGACTTAGGATCTTTGGAAATTTTGGATAAAAACACCTGAATAAATAGATCTTATATTAGGCCAGTCTGCAAAAGTCAAAAGGAAACGATAGCTTCCTCTTGATTGCTAGCAGCTGCAATCCCTGCCATTCAGCAAGGGTGTTGGCAAGTAAATCTCCACAGTCACAGACCCACCTACGTACACATTCAGGGTGCTCCCAGCCTGTTTCCTACGTACCTGCAGAAGCTGCAACTATGGCATATGGTGCTGTAGCATGCAAGGACACAGAGGGCTCCTTCCACAGCACTTGTGTGGCAGAATCACAGTGTTCTCACAGACGGGACCGCATCTAACCTTGAAATGCACAATTCTGTGGCAATTCCCCATGGCCAGCCAGCCAGAGGCCAAGGATGCTTTAAGGCAGTAAAGGCCTCAAGAAAACCCAAACGATCGCTTTGAATGCAATGCAGCAACAGTCAGATGCTGCATAACTCTCTCTGGGAGTTCTCCAAGAACCTGGCAGCACAGAGAAGTACGGTGAGTCTCCACGTGATGCCACTCCTGACACACATGTGCCAGCAGCCATGAATAAGGTCAGGAGTTAGCCTGAGAATTAGCCTGGGGAAGCAGTGGGCCCAGAGGCTGGGGTACAGATTACTCTCAGATCTTCAGGACTTGTGCAGTAGATGGACTCTCCACGCAGTTCTTGGTATTTTTCTCTAGGGCATGCCTGCACCCTACTGACATAATTGCCTTTTTCCCCCCCGTATTCTATATCCTTTTGCATGAAAGTCAGTGGAATGAAACTATCAAAGTTTCCTTAGCATAGCTTTCACACAATTCATGTTTATTCCCATGAGTGAGGCATGTGAATTTGCTGAGATGTTTGCTCACTCCTGATCTGTACATAGCACTGCAATGCAAATGAGAAAACCAAATCAGTTAGATGATTTATAATCTCGCTTAGAGTGTTTAGTTACAATCATAGTGCAAATAATAAACAAAATGCAGTTGTAACGCTCAGGTCCCTCTCCTGAGACCGCTGAGATCGCTCTTTCTTAAGCACACTAATCTGGTTTGAAGTAAGGGATGCTGAACATCTGTACTGGGCACTATTTCCTACTACCTGGTACAGACAGACAGTTAGCAAAACTAAATACAACGGCAACAACCCCTCCCCCACACCTTCATACATATGCAAATGCAGAAGAAAAACTTAAGCCCCCCTCCCCTCCCCCCCAAAAAAACCGAAAGGAGGGAGGAAGGAAGATTACAAATCAGGTTAAATGGGCCAGTAGTTCTAGCACGAATAATAGATTGTAAATAAATAAATAAAAGTAGTGGGTGGTAAAGCTTTAAAGCTTACAATGGGATTCCTCATGTCAAGCAACTGCTGATTAATCTGAATAGAAATTAACAGCAAAACTGGAAGATAATTGCGTAGCAGCTCTGTCTATCGTGGATCCAGAGCGCAGGTGCTAGGCTACATCTGCCCCTGAGGACAGCACAGAGGCCATTATTCTTACCCGGAAAACACGCTGTCTCACTTTCACAGCAGAAGACTCAGGAGGACAGAGAAATGCTATCAGTTTGATGGCCATCAGTTCCATAATCATCCTACACCCATCTCCCCAGAGATGTATTTAGTATCAGATGCATTTTTCAACCAAATAAATATTCCAGACTTCAGTGTTAATATACCATGAAAATGACAGCACCATGCTACACGGAATACTATAAATTAGACCTCGAATACAGCACGCCAGAGAGGAATAGCTATTACTCTCTTCCCCCGTCTTCCCCTACCCTCCAGAAGAGGCATATTTTTATAGGAAGAAGAAAAAATGATTTCTTTTAACAATTGCTGTGGTTTTGAGGTAGATACTCTTCTCCCACTGATGGAGGTCCCTAAATATCAAGAAATAAGTACTGACAGGGCCGGCAAACTGGACATTTTTAGTTCAGAGAGCAGTGTTGTTTTAAGAGGTGAGCTGGATTTGCTTTATCTTCCCTCCTGTCTCTTTTTTCCCCCTCCCTCTTCCCTCACCTCATCTCTCTCCTTACCCCTCCCTTCAGGGCTACATAAACCAGAGGGCAGGGCATCCAGCTGCTTCCACAACAGAACAATGTTTGGGCAGAGTCCATGTTGACACAAGTGCATTATATCCTGAAGGGTCAACTGCAGCTTTTTCTTTTATTTTCTTTTCTTTTTTTTTTTTTTGGAAGGGAGTACTTTTTCTTCACCAACTGCATAGAATTAACCTCCTACTTCTGCACAGCTGCCATTCATCCAAAATTCATGACCTCATCTAATTGTCATCGTACTACCCTGCCGGTTTAAGAGTATTATTATTCTCCCATTAAAACAATTAGCAATCATCCCCTTCCTTAACATTTAATAAAAATTACACCTAGAACACGCACTTAGAACTGGTTAGACAACCAACACCTTCCTTTCCCGTCTTGGGCTTTTCTGAGAGAGGATTCTCTCAGCTAAAGGTCACACACAAAAACACAATATACCAGCCCACGGCTCCCTGCCTTTGGACACCAGAAGAGAGCAGCAGTGCTCCTCACTCAAGCCTTCAGCACTGCAGCAAAGGTGAAGCTCCTTCTATGGTGTGCAAATGTCAAGAGACGAGAGTTTACAGGGCCACCTTCCGGGCAGTGACGTTTTGCACTGCGTTATGCGCTAGGGTTTGTTCCAGGGTTCCGTAAAAATAAGACCCCAAAGTCCACTGGCCATAGCTACTCTGAGATCCAACCGGGTGCTCACAGCTCACTCAGGGGCATCCAAACTCATTTCACAGCAGCTAGCACCTGAGCAGGTTGCTCTCGTGTGTGAACCTACCAGCCTGTCTGGATAAATGCTGGGGCCACTGGCTTAGACCAAGTTCTATGCTTGCAGCTACGCTGCAGCATGTTTAGCCCTAACTCGGGTATGCCCGCATGGGCTTCACTAACCATCCTGGGGACCGCAGCTTAGACATAGCCAAAGGTAAGGAACAAAGTCAGACAGTTTAATACAAGAGTGCCGTGGCAGGTTATTCGGGTATTGCAATTTTTATTTCATCTGTGTTTTACTTCAAATTGTAGCCAGACAATTAGTGCACTTTTAATTAAAACATTATTTACAGGAAGCCTGCAAATGCTAGCTGACTCAGTAATTTTTTCCCCTTTTGTAGTGTGGAGTTGTCCATGGGGTCAGCATGCTGTATATAACCCTCTTCCACAGCACACCTAATCTGATTGGCTCTGTGTTCCGCAGGAACGGTGAACTTTACACCTAAGAGGGCCTCCAGCGGTAGGCACCGTCATGTCCTTGTTTGAGAAATACCTTCTTAAGTGCACCAACCTGCTGATCTGAAAGGGGCAAAACATCTTCCATCACAGGTACGCAACAGCCCCAGCCAAAACACTGTTTCATGTTTCTGGGAAGTGGAAATGTTCCTCAGCTTTTCAGAGCGTCCCACTCTGTAAAATGCAATTTAGCTAGAGTTTAACTAACGGAGCTGCTTGCAGAAAGGCATATCAGACACAAATCCATTTAGATTTGTTGTTTAGATTTTGAGCCAAGAAGTAGCTTTACTGGTAAAACTCCTCCCAAATTTGAGATTAAAATTCTCAGGATAAGAACTCCTTGATTCCTCTAGCTACTCAAAAGAGAGCATGTTTTCTCCACTGCATAAGTTTTCTCTCGCAATATACCTCACAGTCCATTAAAAGTGGACTATCTGAAGATGCTTGTATTCTTCTCTTCTAATAAGACCTGTACTAAAATAAGCACATGCAACTTCAGAAAACCCCACTTCTGATACTGACTACACATCATAATTTCGTGCCCAGGCATTTCAGATATGAAACAGTCAAACAAATGAAAAGAAAGATATTTTTCTTTTTGAAAAGAAACTTCCACTATTCTTTTTCCCAGGCAAAGTCTTTGTGTGTTTGTTCTTCCAAAACACAATACTGTGGTATCTTGGAGTTTCTGAAGTGGCAGTGTAGGCACTGTACGCTTATGTTTCATTGAGTGCTCGTTCAAAACAGCTGTATGTTCTATATAAAACATGTTTACATAGTAAATGTACTTCCTGTAGACACAAAGAAATGTTAATGAATAACCATTCCTGCATTTCAAATTTTGCAGGGCTACGGGAAGGATCAGTGCATGGCAAAATAGTTAATGTTCACCCACTTTCTGGCACATGAAATCTGTTACTACAACTAATCCCTTACAGAGAAAAGAAAACATGGAAAACAAACTGGCGCTGGCTGGCTGGTTCTACTAGGCTTTTTTTTTTTTTTTTCCCCCTTTCTTTCTTTCTTTCTCCTCTCTCTGTAGAGAAACTGTGAGATGCATATACATGGGAGAGGAACAGAGGAAGTATTCAGTGGAGAATGCCAGAAGGCATGGACTCCTTTTGGTAAGCAAGGCTGTTGGTTTTAATTGTATACATTGTCTTGGATTCTCACCTTCAGAAAAAATGCCAGTTTGATCTCACAGAATATTCATTACCCGTATTTACAACCTACCCCCTGGAGCCTAATGGAGGCAGACAACAGGTATTTTCAGTTCAGTCAGTTTCTATTTGAAAATATATATGCCTTAACAAAAAAGCAAACCAAAACAAAAAAACCTACAGACTTATTTGATAATAGATCTTCTGCATTTGTCCCTGGAAATTTAAGAAAGCAAAAATCAGGTGATCCAACCTACAGCACTGCCCCTGCAAAATTTCAAAAGACGACTGACTGACTTTTACTGTAAGCAAAGTTCTTGTTGAAACATAAAAATGTTAAGGACTTAAGAGTTTGGAACATTACTGTGAAATACCACACATAATCCCCCTTCCCTGGGAAGTAAGCCACTAAGTTTATTAGGCTTTTCTACGTGCTACTTTATCTAAAATACATACTTAATTCTTCCAGTCCTCTGAAAAAGAAGCACACATAGGAACCACTCTACTTCAAGGGAAACCCAAACAGCATGGGGTAGATCCTTAGTAGAGTAAAACCTCTCCACTGAAGTAGATGGAACGGGAATCTGCTGAGCATCTGCAGACCAGTTTATGGAAAAAAAGGTGATATACCATACAAGGACAAGATGCAGTAATTGTAGCATAAGGCAAAAACAAGCTTTGTTGGGGATGTTCCAACATTTCCACACAAGATTTCACAGCATACAAAAATTGCTTCATGTGAATGATAATCTTTTTTAATTGCAACGTCTCTGCATGGTCTCTGAAAATGCTACTGTGGACGTGGATTTCAAAGGCCACCCAACAAGCAAGGTTCAACTATATATTCTTCACAGGGTAGCATAAGAATAGCACGTTTCACTTTTAACAGACTGAGAAATCATTACCATAGCAGTCAGCCTGAGACCTCAGAGCAATTTTCTCAATAAACACAGTCCTTGAGCAGAAAACACTAAATAAAAATATCACTTTTGGACAAAAGGTGTATTTTGCTTTTGAGACAGCAATTTTTTTCCCCCATGATATCACTGTCAGTAACACAGGACAATCTGGAATCCTTTCTTTTAGGAATGTTACATTTTGCAAGAAGCTAACTACAATTTATCAAATTAAACACAGAGAACTCTGAAATTACTTGGGGGTGGGGGGGGCGGCTTGAAGGACTTCTGGCAAATTTGAAAAGTCCTTGGCAAGTACTTTGGGGACTGTGATGAACCTCCGGGTAATTATTAGAATATTGTCTGCAAAATATTATTTTAGAGATGTTCAAAATCCAAAAGTGATCTGAAACAAATGAGAGAATAATGAGAGAAATAAGAGAAAAAAGTTTCACTTGAAGCAATACACACCATGAAGGATACGTGTAAGGAATAATAACGCTGACAAAGTTAAAATAAAAATTGATTTCTTAATATGTGTTCTAAGAAAGCTAAGAAAGCAAATGTCAGAGTGCAATGCAATTTTGAATTACCAAACACTGCCACCACGTGTTTGCTTCAAAGACTATCAGGCTGCTTAAAAGCAGCTAGAAGATATGCAACCAAAGATACAAGTAAATCAAATTTGTTGCTCTATCTGTTCCTGTAAGACCTCTCCATATAACACAATAGGAATGACAACCCCCAAAAGGTTGCATTCGAAGTTCTAAATATTTGTCAGCCACGTGTATGACCTTTCTATAAGGATGCGTGATGCTGATTCGGCCCCCTTCTGTCATCATGATGGAGACCAGTTAACTAGAAAATGACAGAGAGGGAATAAGTATTGTTTCTACACACAAATGCCTACCATAATTGACATTTCATTGTGTTTGTACAGTGCTCAGCTCAACAAACTTCTGCTTCAACATGATGGTCCCTAGAGGTTACCAAAAACACAAATATTCACACAACTGCAAAATAATTACTTCAAAGATCAGCTTTTCTTCAAGCTCCTACATACATGAACAAAGACATTCATGTAATGATGGAGACAATGGATTCAGAGTGCTTAATTTTCACCTGTTCCCATGTAAAACACATAGGATTCCTACTCTTACTCGAAAACTAAGTCCATTCCATCTGAACTAAGAACACAGTTTATTATTTAAAACTATCTTTTATCCGAAACCTTTCTTCTAGATGGAAGGGGGAAAGCAGGGGAACTGCATCTCACTACTGAAAAGCTAAAATGATTAAACATGCTCCTCTTCTCATTTAGACAGAATATTCAAGAAGATGAAGAGGAATTCCATTGACTTGTGCAGAAAAACAGATACCTGATTTTCTTCAATGTTTTCAAAATTTCTGTCATAAATTCTTTGAGTTAGGGTGCTTGACATTAGCTTGTAAGATTAAAGAGCAAGAGAAGCAAACTGACAGCATTTTTTTTCCTCCCTATTAATTAAGCTTGCATGAAGTGGCTGAAGAGTAATCACTTCCTCATTAGCACTACCCAGTTTTCAGAGATTCTTTGTAAACAAAACATTTCAACCACCTTCCTCAGACCATGTTGCAGGCTCCACATCTATGCCTCTATCACTTTACAGAGCGAATACTAGTTTCGGGGAAACACAGAGCTCAGAGGGCAAGGCCAATAATTAAAATAGATGTAAGTAATGCTTTGATGCAATACCACACTTGCGCTAACACATTCTTTGGTACAATTCTAGATATTTGAGACTTCAGGAATGGAAGAATTTTGAAAAAGACTGGACAACTATTTGAATGCCTAAGGGATGACAATGCAATTTTGGATAGATCAGCTCCAGACAATTATTTAGGACAACAAAATCGGAACACTTGCATTGAAACTTGACTTGTTTTGTCAGCTTTACCTGTGTGTGCACCCTCTGGATGTCTCTGGTTATTCCAGGCTTCTTTCGCTGTCAGGAATATTCAATGTTCACAGTCAAGACTCTTTCTATTGTCTTAAAACTCAAAATGACTCCAAATAGATGGCAAAGATGAATAACAGAAGCGGAGAAAGTCATTTCAAGAAACTTTTAAGAGGACAAACACAATCTTTTATCATGTCTTAGGCCATTTGTTCTTCAAAATACACTGCAGAACATATACTTATCCTCCAACTCTATTCTGTAAGTCTTGTAACAGTATCAAGAAACCACGAGCCATGCATTTAGCTCTGCTGGAAGAGTCTAAGAAATAATAGCGTCGAGTCAGAATTAAGAAGATTGATCGAATCTGTTCCAAATTTGTCTAACAAGAGATGGTAGCAGCATTCCCATCAGGGAGTTTCAGAAGTAGGAAAAACAAATAGAAAAGCTACAATTTACCCTATTACTCTGACACTAAACATTAAATAATTGCAAGGAAGCATGCAAAAGTTTGCTGAGCAGGTCCCAGAGGAGGTACAGATACATTTTAGGCATATAAACACTCCGGTGAAGTTGATGCCCTAACTGATCCATCTGTATGTTACTAAGTTTGCAATTGCTTTATGCTAAGTAAGCATAAACTTGAAATAAATTTGAAATAAGCAGGAAGAAATGTACCTAGTATTCAGGGAAGCCCTCCCCTCTCATCTTCTTAAATATTTCCATTAAGTGCTAGTGACTTCCCCGTTCGGAGAATTTACCAAGTTTTAATAACCTGAAGAGATAAGTGATTACACAATTATTGGGTGGTTTTCTGGAGTAAATGATATAAAATGATGCAAGAAAAACCCTGAAGACTATTCTTCTTTCACATTAACCACTGTTTTCCATTTGCAAATACAAGGATTACATGTACTGGAGGGACTGCTTTTTTGCAAGTTCACTAGCAAACACAGTTTTTAATTGCTCAAAAACAGTAACCAAACTAGTTGAGCTGGAACAACTGAATCAAGCACATATATTGGTATAGTGTAGGTGTGTCTTTTTACAAAGGACAACCCTTCTCTATGAGTAACTTTTCTAAGATGGTCCTTCAAGGAAAAATGGGGTGCTAGGCAACCAGTTTTGTCTGTATATTTGCTTCTACTGCTCTTATTTATACAATCCTGTGAAGTTTATAGCGTGTCCAATTTCTTATTGCAGCTTCAAAGGAGCAAATCACATCTCTGGCACTAGTACCTCTGAAGGAGAGGCTGCCAATGTACTCCTTAGGCACACATGGATGAAAAGAACTACACACAAGATGATTCTAGCAAAGTTTAAACAGAGGAGGAAAATGAGAACCACTATGCTGTTAAAAATATGCATCTCTGGTCTTTAAAGTGCTTTTCAGTACATGAACATACTTCCAGTAAGAAAAAAGTGCATCATCTGTACTTTTAAACTATGACTGTGTTTTAACTTCTTAATCTCCTTCCTACAACAAATAGGTAAAGCTTAAATACATCTTTGCCTTACAAAACTTATCACCAGCAAAGCAGATGTCCTAAATGACACTACCAAACTACACTTAGCAGAAGGTAACACTTCTGAGCAAAGAAAATGGATAGAAATATCCTTTCAAACACAAAGTTAGGATTTGCTACCTCAGGTATCAAAAAAAAGCTGAAATTTCTGACTCTGTCTGTGGCTCACAGGCTATATTTGATTCATTATGCTCTATTCCCACCTTTAATCCTTCTTCTCTAACTCTCACTTCTCACATCACTTAATTCTGTAGTTAAAAAAAAGAGTTTAAAAAGGATATAAAAGTTCAATTTCAAACACACAATATATTGCAAGGGTAGTACAAAGGAGGTAATATGATCTTAATTTATATCCAATTCCCTCTCCCAAAAAACCCGAACTAGTAAGCAGTTCAGTTATTCTCTCACTGATTTCCAGTGAAGAAATATTGTAAAGAATCATATTAAAAACGTAACTTGAACCTCGAATCCTTTGTATAGCCAAACATTCTGCAGACATTACCCTATGGCTTTACCCTCTGTAGGATAAAGCAAGAGGATATATATATGGGTGGTCTTCTGAGAGTCAGTTCTTAAATTGATGCATTCCTTTGAAAGGCTACTCACTGGGGATGAGAAAGGGGAGAACTGCTTTCGAAAAAAATAAATTATTCAAATGTAGTGTGCAACAGGGGAAAATTTTATGAACTATAATGAATGTGTCTAAGGGTGTGTACATATGAGTGTTCAGATTTAATCTGTATGAAATTAACTCACTAGCTAAGGAGATAACTACCGGGAATTAGTAGATGAAAACAAAAAATATTCAAAACAAAAAAAGACATGCATTATGCAAAAGTTATTTTCTATCCCTGCTCTTTTTTTTTTTTTTTTTTTTTTAATTCTGGAACATAAGCAACTGGGTTAGTGTGTTATTAGCTCTATCTTTGCGCAAGGTTTGACTCCGTTTTGAATAGTAATGCTGTCAATTTCAATGAGCACTACTGATACTAAATGTTGCAATATTCTTTTTTTTTTTTATAAGCAACAATCAGTGTTTGACATATTTGCAGCATACGTCATCAAAATGAAAAACTACTTTTTCTATTTAAAATTTTTTCAGAACATTTATTCACACTGCTTTCTTAGATATTTTCCACATAATAGAAAAATATGAAAACCAAGCTACAAAACATATAATACACTTAAAACAGAACTTAAAACATCCTGAATTAGCTCACAGCCAATCTTTTCCATTGGATTTGGCACAATCCATTTCTGGGAAGCTTGATCATTCAACTCCAAACTTTCTTCTAATAAAAATAATAAATACTGCACCCAAAATTTGGCAATGACTGATGAAGCTTGTCTTTAAATCTTAGACTTGTGAAATCTGGGGACTCTAAAACTCTCAAAATAGTGTCAAAATAATTTATGTAGCTAACTGCATTAACGCTAGTTTTTTGTCACTGAATCTCTTTATTTTTGTCAAAGCCTTGTTTGTAAGCTCCATGGTTTCATCCCACTTGTTTTTCTCTGGACTTGTGTACGTCACCAAGTTCTCCGTATACTGCAAGACTGACTTCAAAAACCTTTAAGAAATAAAAACAAAGAAGAAAAAAGCATTAAAGGATAAAAGAAAAAGATACCCAATGCCTGATTTAAAGATGCTACTTTCTCTAAATTTCCAAATCTCCCTCTGGATGATCAACACTGTAAATTTTCTTCTACTTCTGGAAGAGAACCATTCCCTCACTCTTGCAGTAAGAAGCAATGATTTTCAGAGCTGCATTTAAACAATGCCATACAGAGTGTGGTGATATAATGTGTAACAGAATTTTCCCCCACAAGGCTTCCTTTCCTTTCACAGTCAAAAGTTTCACAACGCCTACAATATCCAACCAGCTGTAAACTGACACAGAACGAGTAAAACGAATCACTTATTAAACACAGCTTTTATGCATTAATATTGTTTGAGCAAATGATCATTCTCTAGTTTTACTAATGAGGAGTCTAATACAAATTGAAAATGTCAATGGAAACGGAAAAAGGAAAATGTCAACTGGACCATACATTTTCAACTAAGTTATTTCAGTTTTTGAGTGAATGCTATGAGATAACGACAACTGCAGTGACAAAAAGACGACTGACAATGCATTGAAAGTTACGCTGTTAGGTTTTTCTTTTTCTTTTTCTTTTTTTTTTTCCCCCTGAAGGATTTATACTACAGATCAAATTTACTCAAATGGCCATGCAAGGAGTATGTCTAACTCCCTGTTTCCATAATGTAAATTCTATATACTTACTTTAGATACTGCTGATAATCAAAAGGATTCTTCTTATAAACCGAATGGATATTGACCAGTTCTAGAGTTATCAGCACTAAGATCAGACGTAACACAGGTGACAAAAACTTAATGCTAGAAATAAGAAAAAAAATATTTAATTACAAATGAAACAGAATAAACCAAGTTAAACTAAAATCATTACTACAAATCATTCTTCTGACTTCTGAATACATTCTAAAAAGCTGGATTTTGAATGTGGAAAAAAGAAAGACTGTTAAAAGTCCATCAGTGAAGAGCAGAGCAAATAACAAAACTATAAAAAAGCAAGACTATAAACTATGCAACAATAACAAAAAGAGGGAAAAAAGAGGAATATACACACACGCACACCCACATGAAGATATGTACACATAGTCAAGACTCCACAGGAAACCTCCCCACCCATTACCCCAAAGATAGTAAGCTGGAGTTAAACTAAATCAGTAACACACATTGTCAACTTAAGCTATGTTTCATAAATAACAGTTAATGTTTTGAGGAATATCACCAGGCCAAGAAAGTCAGACTTACTATTTCCCTAAAATAACAATGAAAATAAATAAAGGGATGAAAGCACACAGCCAGGGCTCACATTCAGCCTTACCTCCACCCTTCTGCAACACAACACAGTTTCTATTCAGTTATGATTAAGGCTCTTTACTGAGTCTAAGACGAATTGCTCGGAAAGATTAAAGTTTATAATATCTCACTTCCCATGTTCCCTTTCAGTTTTTAAAGAGGATTCATAAACCTTGGAAACCCTTGGAAAACATTTCTGAATGGGAACAAAATTAACAGAATCCTAAAGAACCTCTTATATCTGTAAAGATGACAATCGAGGTATGATAAAAAACAGTAAAACCAATAAAGAAGTTAGAGTCTTGAAAGGAATTTAACAGACTGCACTCAGCTAAAACTTGAATGGCACTTTTTATGCCTAAATAGGAAGACCGGTAATTCAAAAATACAATCTAACATTTAAATGATATTTTTATTTGAAAGCTTATAATTTGCAGTGAAATAGAATAATAATGTTAAAAATATCCATTATTCCCCAACTTGAGATTTTCTTGTTATTTCTAGATTAGTAAATAATGGAAATCAGGGTTAACACATAAACTTTGAAGATGAACAGCTAGCAACAGCAGCACGTCACCACCCTCTCATAAACTTAGCCACAGAGTTAAGAAAAAACATTATCCAACCTGTTTAACATTCTTAGATAGTTATGCCTCTGGCGAGAACGCAGAGTTTTGTTTATCCACTGTTGATATCTCAACTCAACGCAGACAATAACTTGTTCTGACACTTGATGGCACTGTGTGCTTATTTTACGGAGCACCACCAATATTTCCAGAACAGGCCGGGGCGAGTAGAGTGTGCAAATGCGCTTATCACAAAGTTCAATCAACAGCCTTCAAAACAGGAAATAATTATTAGTTTCAATCTTTTGCTAGGAGGACTTAACATAAGATATATTTCATATTCAGCGTGGTTTGAGTATGAATGCTTTTCCTCAGAAAAGCTGGAAGCAGATCCCCGTTACCTAATGACTCAAAAAAAGCAAGGCTCTATGTAGTATGAAGAGCGACTGTGTTCTCTATCACTTTATTGAACATAATTACAAAACTACTGATGATAAATGTTTCCCATTTCAGATCAAAGAAGTACAGTCACAATAAACAAAACTGCCTGTCTGAAATGATACACTGTACATATCAAATCACAGCATGGTTGTGGCTGAAGTCTCCCACTAACAGTTTATACCAGATTACATTTTGTTAAAAAACGCTCAGATACCTTTCTGCAATCATATCCTAACCTGCTAACATAATGCCACACAGGATTTTAAACACGCTGTTCTCAGAGAAGTGTTTTTTCACCTCCCTCATGCCCAAATTATCTTTGGAACCGCAAAATAATAATGAGTACAAGTAATAAAGGCAGAAAAAAATGGTTTTAAGCTTTAGTAATCAGCCTTCTTTTTAATGAATGAGAAGAGTGACAGACTGACAGATAGTAAACAGAACTATAGACGTAAAGCAACAGGCATCATCCTGTTTGCACTGTCCTGCTCACACCTAATGAAGTGTGATTAGAAGAGTGTTCTTCCAACATATTAACTCAGACATGGGCCTCTTAAGACTGTCACAATAGTGTCAATTAAAAGCCCAAATGTTTTGATTATTACTCCAAGTTAAATAGAATTGGAACTACCAATAGACCTCTAAGTCTGACAACAAGGATAAACATGGTATTTTCTATTTCAGAACCTTGATTTTAAAGCATATAAAGAATAGAAATATATAGAGACATATCACTACTTTAAATGCCATGTGTAACTGTGACATCAACCGCAATAAAATAAATTTCTGATGCAGTGTTAGCACATAAAGCAGATTAAAACCACCTTAGCCTAGCAAGTACAGAAATGACCTGATATATTTAAAACATGTTGCTTCTTCAAATCTGAAAGGAAACTTGAACTTAGCATGGAAAATATAACTAAATAAAATCCTTCTGTAACAACGTCCCAAATCTACTCTTCATTTTGCAGATGATCCTTAACTGAACCCATAAAATTTTTGGATTAAAGCGGCAGCGAAATTCGAAAAGTGCATGCAACATTTCAAGCACCGCTCTAAAAACGGTGCATGAATAACTTAGGGCTGAGAATTCTTGTGTTGGGTTCTACGTAGAAGCTGATAGCAGGAAGAGGGAGCACGTTAATCTTACCTCTCTGCTTGGTCACTATTCACTGTATCATTTGAACTGCAACAATTTGGAGGCATGCATTGCTGCAACTGAGAGAGAATTTCAGCTGTCTTCAAAGCAAAAGTAATAGCTTCAGCATTTCCCTCAAACCTTAAAACAAAACATTAAAGCTTGAGATGAAAACACAGCGTAGGGCTTATTATTTGTCTAAACAGCACAGATCAAGATAAGTTTTGTTGAGTAGAAATATATTCAATGTCTGGCCTCAGTCTCATATTTCAGTTCCTTTTCTTCTACTTTACGAGCATGATTTTCTTTTCTTTAAGTCAGAATGACCTTTTCTCAGTGTTACTCTTCTGAATCCTTTTTAATCCTTTAAACACTCATCAGAATCCTGAAGCATATTGAACATGTGCCAGATGCATTGAATTTTCATCTCTCAGCTTCTCCTGTTGGCTTCCCAGATGAATTTCTCTAATCAGTACAATTTTCTCTAGTGATGTTACTAATGACTTCCTCCTTGTCAAATCACAAAAGGATGTTACATTCTTTTCCACTTAACATCTTACGTAAAATCTTCCATTACTTTGCCTTACAAGACCTTTTTTGAACAAGCAACTATTTTCTGTTTTTCATAAGGTAAGCCATCTTACTGTCTTTGTTCTGACTGGCTCAAGCTCTAGTTTAACTTCCTAACAGCTCCTGCAGTATCTCTTTAGAAATAGAACACATAGCCACTAAAACTGCTGTGTGTTTCAGTTGTGTCCTCATTCCCTTCTAGTTATTGCACTGATTGCACTTTTTACAGTATGTTTTGTATACTGATGTGCATACAACCCCTGTGGTGTCTATCATCTCCTTAATAAAGTATGCGAAGAGACATTTAACCATCTCAGTTTCCATTGTTCAGAATTATTTTAATGGCATATACATACCCTTTAACTGCTTGAACTTGTTCCTCAGGCACTGTTGGTAGTTCAGACCATAACTGAATGCTCTTCATACATTCCAGCACCTAAAAATTCAAAACGTATCATAAGAAATTTTATGTAAAGGGTAGTCTTTAATAGATTGAACAATATATTTTACTTTTCTTATTATTTGGGGTTATTTTAGGAAAAAAACCTGCAATAAGTAGTAAGTTACTTGTTTAGTACTCATCAATTTGCAGAACAACAAATATTCATGTAAGAATAAAACGATATAGTGATCTCAAAAGCACAAATGCAGTCCCCACTGCATCAACAGAAGGAACGTACTTAATTACTTCTCCTTTACATAGCTCTAAAGTTTGTAAGATAAAACTTGAAAGCCCATTAAAAAAAAAAAAATCAGTATAAAACAGACAGGAGGCTGCCTCAAAATTCTAACTTTTTAGGACAATCAAAGCACGAAGACAACAATTAAACCAATCTCAAGCATTCACAGACCCAAATGCTTTCAGTTAGAAGTACCTACTTGTTTCTTGAGTCGGGAAATTGGATGAAATCGAGAACAGTAGCAACGTGCGCAGTTCATCAGTGGTTTTATGACATGTTCCTGATTTACAAAATAACAGACAAGGCACAACATTTTTTCAAATCAGGTCCTAACTTTATACAGACTTAGACTTATGCTTAACTTTAAGTAAGCCCCTTAGACTCCTGAAGTCAATTAAGATTTCCAAACGTGTGAGGGATGAAAGCAATAGTGAGCACAGCGAGCGTTTAGACCTTAACTTCTTTGACACGCTTTAACTATGAAACCTGACAGCAGTAACCATGTACACTCTTAATGCAGCAGCATGCAATACCTCTTGAGAAATTAACAAGAGCTACACCTGACAAATAGAAGTTTTATCTCAAAGTTTGCTTTATCATATTGAGAAAAGGTGATTGTAAATATTAACAGGAAATTAGGAGGAGCAAATGTAATAATCACTAATGCTGAGAAACCCACTGCTAGACAAAAAGTGGGCACAAATTTACATTATAGACTGCAGACAAATCCCACATCCATTACTGTGCCACTTCTATTATTTATGCTGTCTCAGAGGAACAGACTCTCAAATCTTACACGCCTCAATAGCTGAGCTCCAGTGGTTCTATATATCTGCTGAATTAACAGAAAAGCAAACAGGGTAGGTGTCAACATAATCCGATAAATAAAATTAAGTGGTATCACTACAACCTATGCATCAACTATGTGAATAAGGAGTGGTTAAATTAGCAAATTAAGCTACAATAAGAAAAGGCAATCTTTCAGAAAGCCTTCTGTACGTACTTCACTACAATACTAGAGAAATATACTTTCACAATTTGTTCTTGGAGGAACACAGTAATCCCACAAAAAGTAGCTATCAGGAAAGATGCAGTCATAAGATCAGATTTGGCATTCAAAACAAGTCACTCTGACAGCATAACATCAATCCCTACCTTAAAAGCAACCACGGCCGCATCTGAAAATCTGCACAGAAGTGTGACTGCAAATGCAACTATCTGATTGGCTACTTCTCTGGGAAATGCTTTTAGATTCATCTCTCCATGGCTTAAATGATCTCTTATACGCGGACCCTCCTGGTGGTTCAAAAAATCCCAAAGAAATTCCTGTGGGAAATATGCAGAAAGAGCTAAGTATATACAATACCTTCTGAAATATAAGCATGTGATTGTGTCCATAGGAACAGGGAAATTTAGATGGTCAAAACAAAAAACCCATACTCTCTTCATAACAAGAAAAAGGGGGCAACTCTCCCACCTTCGTAGCTTCTGAAAAAAACTCAGAACTAACATGTAAGTTATTTCATGACAGATAACACCTGATTACCTTTGGTTTTGTGTCCCAACTCCTTCATAGCCCCATTGCCTTTGGCCTCCAGTGCAGTAAACTCAGGTCCTCCCTACAGTCTCAAAGGCCTCTAAACACAGTTCTACTTCTCATGTTCCCTATCTGTTTGGGTGGCAAGATGCAGGATGTGCTCTGGAAGGTTTGCAGCTATGTTTGTGCTATCTACATAGCTACTATAAGCTGTCTCCCAGAAGAAATGACTTTTAATTTTCCCTGAATAAGGCACTAGTTTTTCCTTCTCACCTACTCAGCAGATTTTCATGAGTTTAGTAAGAACCTCTCTGAGACTTCTATTTTTCAGCCAGATGGATATTCCCCAATCCTAACTCAATATAGCATGTTCTGCACTCCTTTGTATCCTTCACAGTGAAAAAACTAAGATAAGGAGCTTTTAAGCAGCTGGAGAGAAGCTACATGACCTAGAAGCTAAAAAAATAAATAAATAAATAAACTTTCGAAACACTTGCCATTGCAGGTTCTTCAAGAACTAGTGGAAGCTGATTGATTTCTTCGTTATTCAACTGTTTTGCTAGCATCTAGAAAAAGCCATGTGAATAGCAAACTTATTATCGAAAGCCAAAACAATCAAAGGAAAAACAACAACTTCAGTAGTAAACTTCTCTAACGCTCAGCAACTACTCCTCCAACTCCAGAATTAACCTGCCTATTTATTATTGACAAACAATTTGAGATAATTCAGAAGAGTCAAAAAATTGAGGATTTCAGCTTGCAAGTTTATTTGTATTCACTTCAAATAAGTGACTCTAGGGAAAATGACTTGTTTCTGTGAAATGAAGAAATACAAGATTAAAACATTTAGAAGAAATTAAAGTCTGTTCATTAAAATTTGCATTGATTTTGATATTTTATGGGTGATTCCAAATTTAAAATGTGCTTACTACCCATCACCTTCTAAATTCTTTCCAAGAAGAAGTAATGTCTTATCCAGCACAGTGGGACACTGTTTTCTGATCATCAGTAACGAGAAATATGCATATGCTTTAATTCTGACATTTTGCTAGAAAAAATAACAAGTACCTCATCAAAAGTGGTGTAGAGCGCAGAAGGCTACAACAGAAGACAATAAATATTAATTAATTAAAAAACACAATTAACTAGACTTGCATACGGAATTTAGATTTGTTCATTTATATCAAAGACCAGAGGAGTGCAAACAGAGAGAACTCCTTACAAATGAAGAAAGGGATCGTTGGACTTTTTGCTAGGTTTTTAAAAATAAATATAACATGACTTACTTTGCACAGTAAACTACTGTGACTGAACATTAACCTTCAAGTACTTTTTCAAGCCTCTTTTACTATCAGACATCTTTTTAAAGAATAAAAGAGACATTGCTGAAACTCTACTGTGATTTTGTAAATGATGTCCCAAAACGTCTTCCAAAAAAAAAAAAAAAAAAAGCATATGTTTAGAAATCACGCTTCTAGAGTAACTATTTTGAAGCACTGACAGTTAGTCCTAAACTATAATTGACTTTAGACAGAAACTTACCTCAGCTGTTAGCAATCGATTTGGACATTTATTAGTTGTAGTGAAGAGCAATCTAAGTCCAACTTCCAGCTGAGGGAGTAAGAGAATCATACAGTCACCATACCTGAAAAAAAAAGAAATACCCAAAGGGTCTTTCCCCTCATATAAATAAAATCCAAGTCAAAATTAGAACCATCGCAGAGAAACACTCTCAGAACATGAAAACTCTCAGCCACGGGACCCAGAACAAAATTCCCTTGTAATGAGCACTTTATAAACAAACACTAAATGACTATCTCTGCTCAACAGAAGCTGAATACCTACTTTGAAGCAGCTCATACGTGACACTAACTTACAAAAAGGTGGAACATGGGAAGAGAAGATAAAGTAATTAATATATTTTGTAAACTCAGCAGATTCATATCTGAAGATCTGAATATTTTCCATTTGCTTTGTAAAGTTCTCCTTTTTGGCTTCATCTGCTGCGGCTACTCTTTTTAGGTTTCAATATCCAGTTCTAGTTTGCACAAACTGAAGCAGAGAAAACGCAATTCTCCATGAAATGTTCAACCCAGGGAAAAACGCAATACTCAATTTTGACATTTTGCTGCATTCTAACAAAGAAAAGTTCTCAAAGCAGACACAATCAAAAGAAAGCAGCAAGTCCATGAATCTTCTGAGAGAACATCCTAACAATGCTTAGCTATATGTTGTTAGGCAGGAGACTCAACAAAAAGCTTTGAAATCTACAAATGCTGCTGACTAGCATTCTATAAATAATGGATATATATAAATAAAAATCATACCAAGAGGAAAAATAGAAAAAAAAAAAAATCAATTGTTACCTGCCTTGCCTGAAAGCTTTTAAAGCAGCAATCCAAAACGGCAACATCGTTTTTAGGACAAAACTGGACCGTTTTATTAGCTCTTCAGCTAAGGAAAGTGCTTCATGATTAAGATCTGTAAGTTAACACAACAACGCTACTAAACTATATGTACGTATGCACCGTTTATTTATTTATTCTTACTATTTCATTGAGAATACACGATTACTTAAGCATGTATAAAGGAAGACTTTAAAAGGTATTAAATTTATTTTATTTTAACTATGTAAGTATAACGACAGTCATAACAGATTTAAAATCATAAACTGATTGTTTTTAAGATTGCATTTTTTGTGATAATCTAAAACGTCAGACTTTTTAAAAGCAGTTAAACACTTGTGGCTACTTATTAGTGGGACTAAAGGATTACACAGCAAGTGGGCCCAGCTTCTGTTGAGTTGTTCTCCATCTACTTCAGACAAAGTGTAAGATATATTGATCATTTTTATCTGGTGAGAGTCAGTACACTAGTACGAACATTCTGCCATGACCGCTTGTTCCTACCTTAACCATTTTCTGTGCTGACATTTTAGCATAATAAATAATCACTTCATACTTCAATGTTACCATGTCATGAAACTCACACACTTACGAATTAACATTATAAATATTTTACAAGCGAAAGCTTAAAATTTGCAAGTGAGGTTTAATCGTAGTAGGTATTTTTGGAAAAAATAAATAGCTAAAGGATTTATAATACATTATGATTTGAATATTGTGAGTGTGATTTGGTCCCCAAAAGCCCTGCTGCGGTTCCATGAGCAGATGCTCCACTGGCAAGTTGATTAAATAGTACAAACTGACTACGACCACCATTAAGACCAGGACTTGACATTTGCTTTTGCTGCTTTAAAAACAGCAGGAACAACACAAATGAGGTCTGCAGCCAGGGAGATGAGGAGATTTTCATCAGACACCCTTCAGGTCCTTCCCTGAGAAAAGCATCAGAGTAGTGAAGAAGCGTTACTATCCTTCACTCTGTTTCAGCACTATCTTCCCTGCCATCTGCAGGGCGCATCTGCTAGGACTCTTGGAGCTGGAACTGGAAGCCACTCATTCTGAAAAGAGTTAAAAATTTTGTACAGGCAAACTAGATAACTGTTACATGAACTGTATGCTCATCATCAAAAAATTGGAATACAGAGTTCAAGTCTTTCAGCAACATTAATGTTACGCGTTTCAGTGTGTTGCAATGATTTTAGAATGCAGTATATTTTGATTCAATAATCAGTAGAGCTGCCTATGTATTAGAAAGGTGTCCTACAAGCATGACTGCTTCATCTAATGACAGTGTATGCAGGTATCTTAGCTAAAAGATTCAATCCTAGAACTGTGAAAAATGCATTATTTTCAACAGCACTTTTGGACAGTGAAGTAATAATGAATGTAGCATAATCAAAACTTGCTAATGGTTAAATACTTGCCTGGAAATATATTCAGCTCCTCTAAGCTAGTGAAGGTCACGTATGGTCGATGTATTAAAATGCATTTAGTTTGCAGAAGGTACGTCTGTAACAACTGACCCAATCCTGCAGTTAAAAAAAGTAGCATAGCACAGTATCTAGAGAGAATACCATAATATGTTAGAAAAGTTTACACAACTAAATATCGTGCAAAAGAATCGACATTTGTGGGCTAGGGACAAAGGTTTTCTTGCTTTTTCAAAGAAAATCAAATGCCTACACTCCCCTACTCTTCTGAGTTGGGACCCTTACTAACTGATTACTTCCACAAGCATGAAAAAACAAATGTGGAATTAGGGAAAAAAGCACCACTGCATTCTATGTTGGCTGCTGCTGCTGCTGCTCTTCCTCCTACCCCATTCCTCTACCTTTTGTTCTCAGTTATTACAGTAACCAGGTTTCCCAAAAGACCTTAAGCTTTATCATTTTTCCTGTTATTCATTTTCATGACTAGTGTGCTTTACCAGTTTTATAAGGGCTGAAATATTCTATGGAAATGTGATTCCAACACAAGCAGCAGAAGTGAGGGAAAACTTCCAGGATACCGCCAGAAGCCTTCAGAAGCTAACCAAAATTCCAGTAGTCTTTTTTTTTTTTTTTTAAGCGAAAATTTTATATGCATAATTGCTTTTCACTCTGGTAAGAAAACAAGATTTTTTGGGTAACTTACTTCACAGGAATTTCTTGCGGGGAAGCAAAGCCGTGCCACAAAACATTACGAAGATTCAGACCATAAGGAGATCCAATGAATACCCTCAATACATTCATCTAATTGGTAAACAAAGTGATTACTGCATGAAGAAACGTATTACTTGTAATCATCTATCTTTCCCTGATGGACAATTTTCTGAAGTCATTGAAAAAACAGTACTATCTTAAAGGAACACCTTCTATTGTCAAGATGATTGGCCATGGCTTGTCACAACTAAAACAAATCAGTACTTGCAATTTCCAGTACTCTCTGAAAGGAAATCTTTTCTTATTTGTACATGCCACAGAATATAATACGTGAATGGAAAAACCAGTTACTACATATTCTAAACAGTTACGGCAGACAGGCAAACAAATGGGATTAAGTTTAGCTCTTACCTGTCATAGTATAAATCCACAATAACTTAATACAAATTAACATAACAAGCAGTAGAATTGGGATTCAAAGTTGGATTTCCAGATCAATATCAGACAAGAAGAAAAACTATTTTTAACTGCGAGAATTGAATAATTCCACATGCCACCAAAATCCAAGAAATAATCCTTACAAAGCTACTAGACTGACTGACTATAAAAGCTTCTACAGTTCATGTCCAACCGTCCGTCCTAATAAAGAATTTACATTTGTAAAACTGTATGAGAGAGATTGCTTCCATCTGCTCTGTTTACAGCATTTTACTACAGTGGTGTTGAGGGATAGCACAACTCATTAGAGTTGCACAGCCAGTGCAGGACGTGTGTTTTCAAGTAGCATGACTCAGAAGGAGGCAGACAGCTCTGCATCTTGCACACTCCCGTGATGGATACATTAAATGTTCACGTACATAACCTTTTCATGGAGAGCAACAAATGATAACTTGTGGGCATACCTTAACTTATTTCCCTTTAAGATTACAATATTAACTATTTTTTACCATCTGTTCTCCATTATTTGTAACATGTATATAATGAAAGTTTTCCAAATCCATCACAGCATTTACAAATTCTTCTTTGATGCAAGTAATGGCTATACTTGGAAACCTGCCAACTGGCAAGAAAAAGAAATTCAATGTTTAACATTTATTTCAAAACTATACACTTACTACAGCTTGTCCAAAGATAACTGCAAGCTCCTCAGAAGCAAGCAAATCTCTTAGAAGGAAAGGACAATCTTTACCAATCAGTAAGTACACCTACAAAAAAAGAGGTAGAACAGGTTTACATTAATAATCCAATATATTTCTTTGTATGTCAAGCACGTAAGTTGACTATTTTATGAAATAACATGAAGTTTCACAACAAATTAAAATCTAAGTGACTGTATCAAGAATGAGTGCACGTATGTTCCCAAAGTAAGGCTTTTACAACTTCTGTACACATGCTGCATTTCTTGCTATTAAAAAAAAAAAAAAAAAAAAAAAAAAAGAGTAAAGCACAACAATAACACAGAATTAAGGGAATTAACTCTACCCAGAAAACAACACTCAATTCTTACCCTAGTAACCTATAGGGCTTGCCCTTGTTAAGCAAGGAGGCTTGTAATTCGTTTTCTGATTTTGGCTGTCCCTGAAACTAGATTTTATCATAGCTAGGCAATGTCAGTAATTCTGTACCACTCAGCACCTCAAAGCCTCCGATGCTGAAGCTTTCCATTCTATATATTCTCTCTGACCACTTCTTCCAGCCTTTGGCGACTTTTCATCACTTCAGTCTTCACCCCTGGCCAGTGTGGGGCACTTTGGTTTGTTTAGAGGTGAATTAGCCCATTGTCCTCTGCCACTTCCTTCTAAAGAGCTCCTCATAAAGATTTAATAGTTAGCTATTTTATCTGATCTGTTGGCAAAACATCCAGGGTGTGTGGAGTTTTTCCCTCAGCAACACCACCTGTTTAAGCGTCTGTTGCTCCCTTCTCCCTAGCCTGCCTGCTACTGCTCAGTAGAGCTGGTAGTCATGCAGCAGAGCAGATCAAGGAACTGATCCAGCTGAACAATAAAGATGGGGGTAGGGAGTAAAGGAGAAAAGGTATCTGGACAAGCTCATCAATCTAGCTTGCCACTAGGCCTTCAAATATTTGTGCTCACATAACATACGGAACATAAGCAAATACAGCAGATGGCTGTAGAGACTGTTTAAATGAGCTTAACTATCATCAAATATTGAACCAGAGTCTAATTCATGTTCCATCAAAAAGGATTCATAAAACAAGTTTCATAATACCAGTCGGAATTCCTAAGTCATATTATGTATGCACCCCCTGCTTGATGCTTATCACGGAACCCCTACAGCAGTACTCTTTAAACTTAAAGAGAGTGCATACCTTTACTGACTACTTCGAGGTAAAAGGAAGAGGGAATACACTAACAAGACAAATGTTCAGGATTACAAGTTGGATCCTGCATCTCTCCAGCTGAGCACTTTGGTCTAGATTTGAAGTTGTTAGCTGGCTTCTAGATGTTTTTGCAGTGTAAGACTCATCTCCAAACATTTAAAAACAGATGTATACTCTGCAAACAGGGTGTTAGGGAAAGACGTTATTGTCTAGCAATCCATTTCCAGCTACTTGTTACTGCCTCTCCTCACAGAGGGGACTACATGAACAGACCTGCTGTGGAAGGTATGCTGCTCCCTGTTTCAGTTAAATAACTCAGAATAGCAAAGATATGCTATATATGCAGCTTAAGCTGCACTTTCCTCATCTTTACTGAAACTGATTAGTGAAAGCACTCACACAAGCTATGAGTGGGCTGGAGGGGCATCAAAGGATATTTATGTTAGCACAGTCGGATCCAGAAAAGAACATGTGTCCAACTCAATGCAGCCATGCTACCGAGTACTACTACAGTACACAGTAATCCCACTTTTTCAAAGTGCAATAAAATGCAAGAGCTCATTCCCATCGTATAAAAGCCAAACCACAATACAATCCTCCTGCTGACACTTACATCACCCAAGGCTCGCTCCAAGCACGATGTCAGTTTCATTAAGCCAAGAGCAATTTCTGCAGTTTGCATATATTGTAGCGCATCAAATACTTCAAGAAATAACTGTATGATTGAAGGGTGGGGGGGAAAGAGGAAGAACGCTGTGTTAAATATTCAGAAGGAAGAAATCAAATTGTCAAAAACACAAAGAAACCTGACCACAGTATTCCTCTGTGATACTCATTATGCAAATACAGGAAAAAAACCCACTGCCTAGGGGATACAACTACAGATGCTTAAAAGGTCACTAACCTAGAACACCTCTTATTTTTCAGTCACAAGGTATCTAGTGCCTCACTTCTATAGCAGTTATCAACAATGACTTTACACAGTAAAATTTGATGTTAGACAGAGCTCATCAGGCTTTACAGAAAAACGAAAAGCCTGCCATCTTAGGTTAGAGCAGGCCCCAAACATCTCCCATTCTTTTAGTGATAACATATATATACTCTAATTATAAAGTTAGGAAAGTCAGGAAGTGATCATATATCAGAAAAGGACAATTAGTTACAAATTCTAAGCATTTTGATTCATTGCTAATTCATACGCTAAACTCCCGTAACAGGTACACATGCGAAAATACTAACCGTCAACAGACATTTCCATACCTCTGCGTAGTTTGTCCACTGGAACCATAATGCATACTGAGCTCCAAACTGCTCCTTGGTCAGAGATTTGAAATGCAAATTAACAGATTCACATAGAGGTCCTAGTGATCGTATGCTTTTGATATAATCCACACTTTGATCTTAAAGGGAAAAACAGGAAGTGATTAGAGCACTGAACCTCCCAAAAATCAAATATTTTAAAATCTATAAAAAGTAAAACGTGTTACAGCCCATGTACGTATCTAGCCCAGAGGATTTTAACCAGAGGATTGTAACCAGATGATTTAACAGGAGTAACGCACTATAATTTACTGCCCAAAAGAACACACAAATGAGATGCACAAAAGGGAAAGTACAGTGTGAAAAAAGACAAGATCAAGTACCTTTTCCAAATAAAAAAATTGTATGCAAGAAAATATGAAAAGTAAAAGGGGATTGTTAGGTTCCATTTTTGTTGAAATGGTAAGGAGCTACCAGAAGAAGAGCGCAGAACTTCAAGACAAGCAAGCCGTAAGCTAATGTAGGTTCAGGGAAACTGTACCGCTTATATCCTTTAGGAATGCAGATGGATACTTCCAGTTCTTATAATGTGGTGTCACTACTCCTCTTTGGCAAGATATTTACAACCAAAATAAATTCTTCTGAGTTACTGAACTGTATTGTTTGAGGGAGAAATACCTGTCATTTTTACCATCTTTGGAGATTAACAGCATTTGTGAGATGCAATTTGGCAAATTAGAATTCAGCTAGTTTATCTGGGCGTAAATATTTTCTGTTTTGGTTAAAAAACAATTATAAGCTATTCTACACACATAAATGAAATCAAACTGTACTTCTGTAGAAATGATGGTCTGGGAAACAGAACCTGAGAAGCAACAAGGAATAAAGAGGGCCCCAGCGTTTTAAATTTGCTGCAGAAAGAATGTAAAGAATATAGAGGAAAAAACCTATGAGATAGGAGAGGAGGAGAATTGAACCCCTTACGTATAGGGACGTAGAGTTGGAGCCTAAATGAATGAGGAAGCAAAGGAAGACCTACCCAAGCAGCACAGATTACATGAATCTTAGGAATCGGTAATAATCAAATACCGACTACTCATGGATAAAAAGTTTAAATTTCCACCTAGATGAGAGCTATATATACCCTAATCCGCAGGGAAAATAATGTTATAATGTAATAAAACGTCATAACAAAACTAGGATTGCTGTGAACTGTACTAAGATTCTGCATCAGTCTTAGACGTATCGTTACCACAGCAGGCAAACACCAACCTGATTCAAGGTAACAGACGTGATCTGTAATAGCTTGCCAACATATTTCACCATTTTCAGACACAATATTATTAATATCATAGGTGCCTTTTTTCTCAAATCCAAGTTTGCACATCACATAATGCACAGCAGGAGAAAGACAAGTACTCACAGACTCTGATAATGCCATCTGGAACAAAGAAAGACAGAAAGAAAAAAAGCTCTTGTATTAATTAAGAAAGCTTATTAGAACTAGAAAATTATTATTACAGGATACCCATGAACACAGATATATAGAAAGTAACACAGGAGCTGTACTTATGAGTTTAAGTTCTGCAACGCAACTCTCATCTATGCATATTGGGAAAGGAACTCTGAGCAGAACAACCTTGTGGAAGAGCGAGGAGGAGGGAAAGAATTAGTCTACCTGCATAAATCCAGGGTCCTGGATGATGTATTTTGTTATGGTTATACATAACAAGCTTATGAAAGGAGAGGCTGAAGAAAATATCGGTTTATATATAACATTCTGCCTAACGGAACAGAGTTTGTCTGAAAATTGATGCTACCTCAAGCATCACCAAGAACTTCATTCCTTATAACCTGCAAAATCACTGAGATGAAAAGGAACGTGTAAATTCTGCATGAACAGGAAGTAATTGTAGAACAATCCAAGTACAAATATTATATACTTCTTAGCCTAAACAGAGCGATAGACTGATTTAGAAGCAAAAATTTAAATCAGAGACAAATACTAATTTTAATATTCATTGTATAAGAGCAAAATGGATTATGAGACACAAGAGAAAGTAATGTATTCGAGTACCTTCAGAGTGTGACCTCTGATTGTTTTATCTAAAGTGACTGTTTTACCTAAGCAGGTACAAAATTATCAGAAAACTGCGTTATCATCTCCACTTTATGTTCTAACCTTCACAAGCCTAGCTTTTAAATGTAACAAAAGTTTAAATCTCACCAATAGCAAATTTCTTGAAAGGGAACTCCAATTACTAAGCATGCTGCTTCTTCCCTTTGTTTCTAATATCCAAATTTCTCCAAACTATTACAACTGGTAGGAACATTTTAAATAAGATTTCAATAAGCTTGACACTATGTTCATAAAACCAATACTGAAGCCGTTTCAAATGTATTATCTCACACATGGGACAGAAAAATGGATCCTGGGAGCAATCCTCTGCTTCAATATCAGATTAACCAGTGTAGTGAGAATCACTAGCAACCTTCCATTTAAAATTTTGTTTGCACATCTGACCAGCCCAATTCTGAAAGCGCTATTGCCCTCTTACAAAATTCAGAGCAGTGAGGATAACAATTATCGATCTTTATGAAACACGTCTTGGTCAAAGAATTTGTAGCGTTTAGAACTGTTCACACTGATGAGCAAGAATATGGTTTGGATTTAGTTAAAAAAAAAAAAGTTTTCCACTAATGCAATAGAAAGGACAGACAGAATTGTTAAAAAAGTATGGATCACAACAAATACAAAAGGCATTCATTAAATACCAAAAAAAACTCAACTATTTTTTCCCACTGTCATTAGGTGGTGGAGTTCAGCCTTACAGGACATAATCCCTAAATTCATGGCTTCAAGGGCAGACTAAAAGTCTGTATAGATAATAACACCACGTAATTATTACGGCTTCTAGAAGGAACTGATATTAGGTGCGACGGAAGATTAGGTTCCATTAAAAATCCAGAAAAAAAGGTTAATAAAACAAATCAGTCTTCCACCTTATTCCAAAGCACCCCAGGTTTCACTGTCAGATACAAAAACCGTCAGGACACACCGTCAGCACGCGAAAGCAAAAGCGGCACTGCTAATAGGAAGTCTTTATTTTCTGAATAAACAAAGAGATAAATAAATGAAGTCAGAGACGCAGCAAGGAGAGCATCTGGGGCAGCTCCAGGTTTTTACCGGTTACGGAGCCGCGCAGCAGAGGGAAAGGCTGCCCCGCACCCCTCACCGGGCAGCCGGCACCATCCCTTGCCCCCGCCCGGCTGGGTATCCCCGCAGCCCCGCACGCACGCAGCCGGCAGCAACAACGCTCCCGGGAGCCCCACCCGGGCTTCGGCCCTAGAGCCGCAACCCCGGGCCCGCGGCGCCATCTCCTCCCGCGGAGCCCGGCGGGCGAGCACGGACCTCTGCCTACCCCCGCACCAACCGCCGCCACAACAGTCGCTGCCTGCGTCACGGCTCAGCCCGCCTCCAAGTCGCGCCTGCGTCATGACGTCATGACGCCAGGGCGGCGCACGCGCGGCGTCGCGCCTGGCTCGGGCGGGAAGGGCGCCGCCTTCGCGCGGGCTGGTTGCAGGCCGCGGGGCGCGAAGGCAGCAGGCGGCGCGGCGCGGCGCGGCGCGGGGGGAGGAGGAGGAAGGGGACAGCGCAGCAAAGCGGCTGGGGGAGCGGCGCTGCTAGCCGGGAGCCATGGAGAAGCACTCCAAGCCGCTGAAATTTGCCGCCGCGGCGGGAGGAAAGCGGCGACAGCACCCGCTCGATAAAGACAGCGTGAGCGGCCGGCGTTGCGCAGGCGGCTGCCGGGCCGGGCCGGGCCGGGCCGGGGTGGGGGAAGCAGGTCCGCGGGGGCGCCCGCCTTGCCGCGCCGCTCGCGCCCGGGCGGGTGCTGGCGGCGCGGGAGTGGGTTGGGGCGTGGGGGCGGCGGTAACGGCCGCAACCGCCGCGGGGCGGTGCCATGGCGGCCCGGCCCGGCCGCGGTGGGCCCGGGCTGCTGCGCTTTACCTGGAAATGGAGGGGCCTTGGGTGGTTGCCGTGCTGAGGCAAGGGGAGACTCGGGAAGGACGGTATAGCGTTTGGGAGGGGCGTGGGGCTTGGCGTGCAGGTAAACGGTGAGTGTGATCTTGTGACAAGTCAGGGATAAGGCAAATTTTCCTATCTACCCTTCCCTCTTTCCATCTGGCTTCACAAATCCTTTTCTCTTTTTACTGTTTCCATCTTTTTCCTCTGGTTTGGGATGCTTCTTCCCCTTTCTGCTTGGCCTGATGTAATGCTAGTGTCCGCTTACAGCTGGTGTGTCATCTTAAAGCCTCCTCAAGGTAAAAAAAAAAAAAAAAAAAAAAAAAAAGCAACGATGGGCCTCCCTCTTGCAGTCCAGTCTTTCCAACTTGAGGTATTACTTTTTTAGTTCTCTAAGTTAGAGGAAGGCATGTCCTGCTTTGAGGAAACATTCAAGAAAGGGTTTTGTAATTTTAGAGCAACTGTTGGTTGTTAAAACAGGTATATTAACAAACAATGCTTCTTTCAAATATCAAAAGCTTTCTTTTATCAACATGTTTACTTTCATGTCCTAGGCTAGGTCAATTTAGTAGTGTCCGCTGAAAGAGAACAGTTGGTCATTTTGTCTTACACGAGAATCTTACTGGCAATTGCTGTCTTTTCACACAGCTTCCTGGCTGAGGCCTGACTCTTACAGCATGTTGTATTTCTCAATAAAATGTCAAACCATTACACACAGTTTTACTAGGTTTATTTGGAAGGATGATAATTATGGGATTATGATTAGTATATAATTGGTTTTATCTTTTAAATTTTCTACTGTTACAGTTACTGAATGCCTGACAAAATAGGACTTTTTCATAGATTTTAACATTGAAAGTAGTGCAGAAGGTGTTTTCATGGATTGTTCTAAAAACTGAAAGATGATTGTGTTATGGGATCAGATATCCGTCTGCCTGAGTGGTGGGCGTTTGTTTTCTTATTCAGTAACATCAGAAAAGATTTTTATATGGACAAATGCTAAACTGTTTCTTGTTTTTTTGAGAGTCTTTTTTTTTTTTTCCAAGAAGGGTCTCAATATTAAACAGAAAGGTAATTGCAACATTGTGCTAAATTTGTAATCCCATACTAATGCACATGGAGAAGTAAATGGTAACATATTAACATAAGTGTTTGCCTTATGAAACACAGAAGTAGATTTATTATGCTCAATTAAAAGTCTTAGTTAGGAAACTGGTAAAGGTGAAACTGTATAGAGTTATTAGTAAGGTTTCTCCTTGCCTCATTAGTAAATAGGTTCTCATACCTGAGTAAAGGGTAATGGAAACTTCTCTCACTGCTCATAACAGTTCAACTTGAAAGTAACAGCATTGTTTGAAGACTTGTGCTATTGACAGAAATTTTCTTTGGGCTGTAATTGTGCAGTCTGAAGATGTTCTGGTTCTTCCTTTCGCCATGATTGCAAGGAACTGCTATTTAGACTGTTCTCATTTTCACACATTGATTTTGACTGAAATGAATTGTCATGCTCATCTGAGCAGCTCAGATGGCAGAGCTGAGGTCCTCTGTTAGAGAATGTGTGATGAACAGGTAGGGGCTATAACCTTTACATGACTGAGCTTCAGTCAGAACGTAGTGAGCATGCACAGCCTAGGTGCATATGTGTTTGCTCCTTGCATTTTTAGTATACTGTAACTGCTCTTCAGAACCTGCATTGTTGGCATGGTATTAAAAAATACCTGCAGCCAATTTGCTTTAGGGCTGCCAACATCACTGGTTTGTGACAGGATTACCTGATAGTGAGAAGCCAGGAGAGAAGTGTGGGTCACGTCCTTAGTTTAGACAGGGCTAATGTGTAAGTGATTTCTTAGAGAAGAACCTGCATTGCTTCCCTTATTTTTAAGCTTTTGAGACTGAAAGATTTGCAAGCCCCTAAGAAATGCATTTTCTAAAGTAATTCTCATTAGATTTTTGCACTTTCCATATATGCACAATTTTTTTCATTTACCTTTTAGCATCAGACTACGCTGTGGTGTTCCATAACCTTTGTGTTCTGTTCTGCTCTCCTGGGAAGCAGCTGATTATTTTATATGGCCTAAATTCTCTTTAAAGTCAGAAAGCAGAGCAAGGGACTGAAGAATCATAAAACTTGAAAACAGGATGCAGCTGGTATGGAAGGCTGCTGTCTGTAGCATATGTCACAATCTTGTTTCCATGTGCTTTTCTGTCTCTTTCTTGCTTTGTTACCTCTTTACGGTTCTGTTTTAAGCCAGGCATGGAGGACAGCAGATTATATATTCTGTATGCATCATCAGATTTGCTGCTTGCGTGCATGTTATAGGGCCAGGTTCTGCTATGTGTATTTAAATGAATGATATTATACAAGCTGGATGGGGAGCACACATGGATCTTCAGAGTTTTGGTGACAAATAAAAATAAGTACTGGTCTGTTTTTAAGTTTCAAGCCAAATTGTAAAGATTGGAAGTAGAAATATATTCCTACCTGAAAGTGAACAAATTGAAAGTAATTAATATATAACATATGGCATTAGTCTGTTAGCCTCACAAAGAATGAGAACAAGTAAAATTACCTAGTAGAGGAACTGGAAACAGTTAACAGTGGCAGACACATATCTTAATTTCCGTAATCTTTTACTTAGACAGTAGAGTGGATTCAGAGTGCTGGTGTGCAGCATTTGTTCAACTGAATTTAATTGCAAACTTCAGTGGACAAGAAATGAAAATTGAGCAGAAGTTAATCACTGTTCTCATTTCAGGCGAGAGCTGTGGTCACAAAGAAGCCAGAAGAAAAGCCATCAGTTTTCTAGTTTTTCCACTTCTTTTCATAAGACATTCCTAGACTAGAGATTTTCTTTCTTCCTCTTAATTATGCAGCGTAAAGTATTATTTATAAACTGTTAAATACTGAACTATTGACATGTGATGCTGACCTTTATTGTTTTGCACAGATGAAAGAAAAAAGGAAACGCTCAAGTGATGAAGCTTCAGGTATAGCTGCAGTGGAAGAAGAGTCTTTTACAGATTTGACAAAAACTGAACTATCGTCGTTGAAAGCTAACAGAACAAAGATAAGATACGCCAATACGTACAGACTGGAGTCATATAATAAATTTCAGGATTATATCGTAAGAAACAAAGCTCAAGAGATACTAACGGTATGGTATGATTTTAATGGACTAACTGTTTAATGTAATTGCAAAAGTAATTTCAGTCTTGCAAAGACTATGCGATAGCGTTGGCTGCTTATGTTTAAATGAGCATAAATCTTTGCAGACTTGGATCTTTAGTACACAAATGCAGTTCCAATTGGCTCTGTTCTGCAAGGTGTGGAAGGCCCTGTGCAAGGCAGCTGCTGAGCATGTGCTGTTAAGATGGGGCTGATGCTTCTTAAACTTCTGCACCCTTCTAAATTAAGACGAGCCTGCAGCACAATCCAAAATATCCTGATCTCTAAAGTATCCTGCTGTCCAAAGATTCTGATCTTGAATTTGTGCAATGTAACTACTTCAATTACTTCTGCTGATATCACATGACAGGCACGAAGTATGCGTGGGGTCCTTGACAGTCTGACTACCACGTGCAAAAGTCAAGCAGAGATGAATGAAAATTATCTGTTGAAGTAGTATGTAGCTGTTAGAGTGAAACCTTGAAAAATTCTGCAATCCAGAAGACAGACTTTGGATATATGGAACAGGTATTTGTAGCACTATTTTGCAGTGAACTGAGTCCAAGTGAAGGAGAATAGTGCACCCTGTTTGTTGAATGGAGATCAGCTGGACGTGCTTAAATGTCACTTTCAAAAAACAGTTAAAACATTTTACGGTAAAAATAGTGCAACCTTTGCTCTTTGAGAGCAACACTTGTGTTCTACGGGCCCTTCTACCAATTAGTTCTTCATAATGAAAATCACTGTAAAAGCTTCTTGCAAAAGACCGCCAGGATGAAAATTAAGATTGTTCAAATTTATTTTTGGTAGAATAAACTTCAAGAAACCAAATATGATGGAGTTTCTAGTCCCTCCTTGTGTGCTTCAATCTCCGAAGAAATATTAATGGCTATTAAGGAATTGGGCTATGACCGTTACAAGTACGTCGTATCAGTACTAATTGTGGAAAAGGCAGGCCAGGCAATAAATGTGAGCAAACAAATTGTTCATAATTCCTTTTGCAAACTGAAAATGATTTTTTTTTGAACTGTATCTTCTCTCTTAGGTGTTGGAAGTGGATTTGTTGGAAGTGGATCTTTGGAGCCTTTAGGTTGCTTATGGGGAATAGTCTGCTAAGTGACAATTTAAGGGGCTGTAGTGTGTCTGCGAAGCCTTGTGAAGGTTGTATTTTTGAGTTTTAAGCAGCCCTGCTGCTTTTTGCTGTCAACCAGCTACATCACCTGGGTACTCTGCCAGTACAATTGCATGACTATGCAGTGAATTCTTTTTTCTTCTTCTAGTGGACTTTGATTTCCAGTTAGTTCAGCACATAGCAGTGCGAAATGATATAGGGGTGAAGGAATGGGAAAGGAATGAGTGGTAAGGAAAGGAATGGAAACTGTTTCAACTGTAGCTGCCAGCAAATAAATGTTTTTGTGACTACAACCTAACATAGGTAATCTGAACGTGGGACACCCAAAACAAAGGTGACTTTCCTTCATTGTATCTAAATTTACATGCGTAGCAAGCTCCCTTTGGCATTCAGCATACTTTTTGGTACCTTGCTGAGCATTAGAGAACACTTCTAGTTAAGAATGTTCGTGTATCATCAGCTCTTAAAGCCTCATGTCCTACTGAAGTGGAACTACACTCTGTTGTTAATGGGTTACTTGGAACAACGTGTAGGGGAGCTGGAAACCTTTAGAGTTTTGGTTCAATAGTAGCAGTTTTCATTGCCGCTTTAGTAGTAGAGTGTGTTCATGCTAGTCAGTTACTTTCAGAGCACTCAACCCAAGGTATGTTAAGGTGAAGGCGTTGGTGTTTGGAGTTTGCCAAATACAAATACCGTATGGAAAGATTTATGAGGACACATACTGAAAAGAAATGAAACAACTGTATTTTATAGCTAAGCAGGATGGAATTTTTAATTGTCCTTTTTCACACCACTCTCTACCCAGCTTGTTCTGTTAGTACTCTTGGGCACCATCATGTCAACTCACTTGCCCAGAAAGTAAATATGGACTTGTAATGAGGATTTTCTACTCCTAACTAAGCCATAAACAAAGTGCTACTCCATACAAAGTAAAATGCCCTTCTAGCAAATACGTGGGATTAGTATTGTTACTTTTTACTGAGGCAGAGGGTGTGAAGATAAAGAGGGATTTGGTATGGACCGATCACCCAAACCTACGCTTGAGATTGCAGTTTGAAGGGATGCTGGCTTTGGTAATGAAGCCAGTCTGTGAGGTGGCTACAATGCTGGTGCTGTGCCACAACGTGCTGCCTCTAAAGCTGTTACTATATGACTGCTTGTAGGGCTGTAGAATAAAATGGATCATTGAAATGATCCAAATTAAACATACCCCCCCCCCGAAATATTTCAGTGGTCAGTTCACAGTTTAGCTTTGAAAACAATTTTACCAAAACAACTGAAAGGCTAGCGAATGGTCGCAAATAAACTGCAGTAAGCCGCTGGAGGTGGAGGAGTGAGGATATGACTTCTTAGATGGATTTGTTGTCAAAATGGATGTCAAATTAGTTTGAAGGGATACTGTGACAGTATGTCAGAGTACTAATAAGTGAACATGAGAATTGAGGTTTTGGTGTAGAGAATTTTGGATCCAATGGGGTGGAGGGGGAAGCTTTACTGTGAAGCAAAAATGTGTTTTAGCATCACGTAGCACTTGTTCATTTTCACTGTGATTTTGCAGTTGTGTTTTTACTACTTACGACTCACATAATGCATCTGTATATTGTTATGTGTTCTTTTAAAAATATAAAATTTGTGCTATATGGATTTACAAATAGCTTGTTCTTTTCTTTCCTTTAGGTTGCCAGCAGATGGGTGTGGGATGTTCAAAGAGACACCTGGGTTTCAGCTAAATGTGAAACTGAAACCTTTATTGCACTGGCTTTGGTAATGGCTTGTTATTATGAGTAGTGCCCTAAAAGCCACACCTGTTTTTGAGCATCACAGTACTTGGTATATTTGAAAAAGTTCCAAACATCACTATTTTAGCACTGAATTTTTAGCCCAACACCACTGGTACATTGAAAAGGATGCATTTCAGCTAATTTTACCTTTCTTCTCTTTGAAAAAACTTGTGAAATATGTATGGTTGAGTACATATGGGCCTCATCTGTCATAACTCTCTGTTTTGGAAGTTAAAGGAAGTGTTGTAAAGATAAACTTCACGAAATTTTCAATGTGACTTTCTAGTGCATGCCTGGACGTGCCAAGAAATGTATTTACAATAAATTGAAAGCATCAATTTTTTTTTAGAGTTTGTGCCTCATTGGCTTTGTAAGAGAAAGTGTGTGATTTTGTTGTTGTTGTTCTTGTAATGATGATAAAATGCCACAGCTTGAGTTTGTGTAGAAACAGCAAAATGGGAAGCCATCTTTACCAGCTATCTTCTACCTTTACCATTTTTGAAGTCTTTATAGAATATAGAGTATTATTTTTTTCCTTCTTAATAGTTAGTCACACTTAGGGTTTATGCACACACATCAGTTTGTCTTGAACGGAATGGACGTTTAATCATTACCTTCCTTGGGCCTTAAACTTGCATTAGATATGAACTCTGTTCAGGCCCCTGGCAGAAATATTCAGTGAGTGAATTCAGTGAATTTGACTGGCTTCTAATGGTGCAAGCGGAGAGATTGGTGTACGCTCAGTAACAAGACAACTGAAAACTTGTACTTAACCAGCAAAGACAGCAGTGATTATATTTTGAAAAGTCAGACTGCGACAGATCCATATGGTACTTAGACTTCTGGTTTTAGAACTGGAAGTTGAATGTTGATGCCTCTTTCATTGCAATTACATTTTTAAGAGTTGAAAAAATATATATATACGTAAGAACACATCTCATGCGTTTATTATTTTTAAATGTCTTGTGGCCTGCGAGGATCTGACTGCGCTTAGAATTTTTTGTAGGCAAAAGGTGTGAGATTCCTAACAGAAACCATCTGAAAGTTGTAAAAAGCAGCTTGCAGTCACCAAAGGTGGGTGGATGCACAGCACCCGCTGCGCATGTAGGAGCACCCCTGCAACGCAGGCAAATCCTTTAGGATCCTGACTTTGCAGATTCTTACATGGGGGGGGGGGGGCTTCTGTGCGGGCGCCCGTGCGTCCGTGCTCTTGTTGCACGGTGGGGAGCGGCTCTGCGGGGCCATTGTGCCGAGCTGAGGGGAGGCAGACGCCTGTGCCGCCCGCCGCGCTGTGCGACGCGACGGGGGGCTTTGCGGTGAGGCACGGCCCCGTCCTGCCGTTACGCAGCCGCGCCGGCAGGAGCAGCCGCGGGCGCGGCCGGGGGACGGCGGCGCTGGGGGCTGGCTGACGCGTGGCGCTGCGCTCCGCACCGCGGCGCCGCTGCGCGCCCTCCTCCCCTCCCGCCCCCCCCGCCCGGCGCGGCGGAGCGCGCTGACAGCGGCTTTCTCCGCGCCCCCCTCCGTGCCCCCCTCCTGCGGTGGTTGATGGTTCACAAACGTAGCTCGTCCCCGGCTGACGTTCCCGCAGACGGGAGCCTGGCGGCGGCGCAGCCCAGCCCTGCCGGCTGCCAGCGCCCGCGCCGGTCAGCGGCGGCGTCGCTCTGCGCCGCGCGGGCAGCGCTCGCCACCGCCGGGGGATGCTGCCCCTCCGCCCCGCGCTGCTGCCCAAGCGGTGCCGCGGCGGCTCGGCCCCGCGCTCGCGGCCCGGCCGCGCGGCCGCCCGAGGACCTGCGGCGGCGGCGGCGGCGGCAGCAGGAGGGCGCGGCGGCGGCGGCGGCGGCGGCGGCGGCGGCGGCGGGGCCCCGGCAGCGGGCCCGCGCGGCGGCGGCGGCGGCGGAGCGGGCCGCGCGCCGGGCCGGCGGCGCGGGCCGGGGTCGCCGCGGGCTGCCCGGAGGGGGGCGGAGCAGGAGCTGCGCGAGCCGCCGCGCTCGTGCTCGAGCTGGCCGGTAGGGGCCGTTGCCACCCCCCGCAGGGGGAGGGGGGGCGGAGCCGGGCGCGGCGCGAGGCCGGGTCGCGCGGCGGCGGCGGCGGCGCTTCTCCTCGCCCAGCCGGCGGCGGCGGCCCCCGCGGCGGTAATGGCGGCCGTCCTGTCCCCGCGCCTCTGCGACAGCGACCCGGCCACGCCCGGCGCCCAGTCCTTGAAGGTGAGAGCGGGCGGCGGCCGCGGGGCTCCCGGGCCCGGCGCGGCGGCGGCCGCCTGGGGCTGTGGCGGAGCAGCCGCCTCGGCGGGCGGCCTGGCCCGGCCCCCGAGGACGGCGGCGCGGCGCGGCGCGGCCGTTGTGCCGCCCTTCGGGGTCGCCTCGCGCCTCTCCTCGGGGGCCGGTGGCGCCGCAGGGCGCCGCCTCGCGGTGTGGGGGCGGCCCCCTCCCGGGGCCGAAGTTAGGGAGCGGGGAGGCCAGGCCCCGCGGGTTGTCGTCGTTTTAGAAGTCTGCGTGCGCCTTCCTGGCGCGGTGTTCCTGCTCGTTTGGTACCGCCTTCGTCGCCGGGAAAGTCCCAGAGAGGCAAAGTTTGGGTCTAGTCACAGGCACTGCTGTGGGCCTGAAGACACTGTTTTTAATTGCACCCGCTCTTTCCAGGTGCTGTTTTCACTTCTAGCCCCAGCTGCTTGCTGCTGTTTCTACACCTGCCTTCAGATACAGATTTGGCATTTGCTTTTTGAAAGAAATCGTTAATTCAGGCTTTTCAGTTATTTCTGAAGGTGTTGTTAGTTATGTTTTCTGCACCATGTTATTGGATGAGCGTGCCGATGCTTTTTGAAGTAACCCTGTTTTATAAGGACCAGGAGCCAGGGCTTGTTTTACATGGGCATGCATTCTTAAGGGAGAAAGGGGCTTTTTTGATCTTCTAGTCTACTTACTACTTGGAGAAAAGCATAAGACTGTCCTTTGTTATGATTTTCGGTACAGTAACTGGTTGAATACATCTTAGGTAGCAGTGCGGATGTTTTCCCTTTTTGTGTAGAGTTCTCTGCAACAAACTGTCTTACTTTCTAGAGTTTTTGTCTCTGAGCCTGTGTGACTGAAATTGCTGGACTTTTCAGCGGATTGGAAAGCAGAGATGGAGAAAAAGGGCATTCATCTCTCCTGTGATCTGAGTGTTCAGCATTCATATTTTTTAACAATGCTGAGTTGAATAAAACATCAAAGCAGAAGGCGAAACAGATGCTAGGCACTTTCTCCTAATCATTGTGTTGAGATCTGTCTTTTTAAAACACTTTGAAGGCTTCTGGTAGTTTTTGCATGGTGAAGCGTAGCTTGAGCTCTGGTTAAGTTTTGTCAGTGTAGCTGAGAAAATGTGGAGAAAGTCACTTTTACATGTGGGAAGTAGGGATAAACTACTGATAACATAGCTATGTCCCAAAAAAACCCTCCGGTGTGATGTTGTTTTGATTGGGGACTGCTGCTTAGTTGTTCTGATTGGTTTTACATGGGGTGCTCTTAGCGATGCTAGGAAATAGTACTATTGCTAATTCCTATGAAGATGCCACTTAATATGATTCTACAAGTATAACTTTATTAGGAAAGCAGAGCTTATTTAGACCTGCTTTTAAATTTTTTTTTCACTATGTGAAAGATACTCTTCTTCCTACTCACAAGGAAAAACACATTTCTCACATAAAGAACTGTGAAATACAGTAAATAAACCAAAAATAGAGGAGACAGATGGGTATCTCTTCTTTGTGGCCTATCTTGGCTACACTCTGAAATGTTATGTAACAAAAGTAATGTATTCTAACTTGTTAGAATTCTTTTTAGTAATATTTCAAGTGTGCAATGGTACAAAAAACATACTAGAAGGAAAGACATTTGCTAAGGTAGACCTAATAACTGTTCTTACTATTATTCAGTAAGTATAATTGTGAGCTTGATCCATTTCTGACAGGTTAATTCTTCTGTCCTAAACTTCACAAAAGTTATGAAACGTTCTTTCATACTACACTTTCTCTGGAGTTTCAGTTACTTAAAGTGCTATTTTATTCGTGGCTCTAATACTAGTGACAGTAGGTGAGTCATTTCGCTACTTCTGCCTTCTATTTCTCATTTGTAATCATGCAAGGGGGATCATTAAAATACTTTGAGATTTGCTGATGATGAGTGTTATATAGGAGTTATATGATGTTATTAGACAAAGCAGTAAAAAACACAAGAAGGCCAATGGAATCATTGATCTGCCAGATTTTTACCAAACTCTTGTTTGTCTTTGGGCTTTTTATTTTTTATTACTTTTTCACCCTTTATTCCCTTTCTTTATACAGATCTCATGAAATCTGAATAGTGACATCTGTAGCTTAAATTCTAAATGCCCCTGCGTAGTAGCCTTGTTCTGAAGATATGTCTTCTCTATCTGTTGCGATACAACAATGCAATCAGTTTTTCTCCCTTCTTTTTTCACAGAAGACAGGTCTTTGCCACTTGCTGTACTTATATCTTTGGGTGAACTGTATATACCATTTCTTTCATTCTGTGTGTAAATCCCTGGGTTGCTGTTGGTGATGTTTTCCTTGGCTGTTATAAGCATCAGCTGTCAGCAACATCTTGGTGTTTTTTGCTCTGTACTTGCTGTTGCTTTTGAGAGCAAGCCTCATGACATGAAAATTAGTCTTCTCTGACTGTCAGCAGTGAGGGAAGTAGCGTTTGCTGGGTCTACAGCCGTCTGGCTGTGCTGATGCCATAGGTAGTTTACATCCATGCCATCAAGAACGATGAACTTGGTGGTCAGAGCCACAGCTCTGTTTTTTCCGCGCTCCATCTACGCTGCAGGGGGGGAAGGTCAGAAACTACCCAGTTTTCCTTCTGTGTTGCTGTGTGGAATGTGGCTAGTATATAACAAAGAATGCTGTGCTATGTAAACAGTCCTATGAGTTGTTTGTAAAGAGTATTTTTAAAAAGTTTAGTAATTCAAGTATATTTAAATTGGAGTGCCTGACCACATAATATACAGTATTTTCTGGTATTTTAAGTTTTCTGTTGAATACTTTTAATGTTTATCTTCATTTTCATTTCAGGATGATACAGAAGAAAATTCCAATGATGGTAGCCAGCCATCGAAAAGACGACGTATGGGCTCAGGGGACAGTTCTCGGAGCTGTGAAACTTCTAGTCAGGACCTTGGGTAATATTATTTTTTAGAATTTCAACATTTTTTATTGCTAGTCTTGTGATATTGTTCGATATGCTCAGGCATTACCTCTTCTACTCTTTTTGCTTGTGTATTCTTCATATATTTTTCTGAACTGAGGAAATGTCCTGCGAGTAATTTTTTTCCCAGCACATTTTAAGAGATTTCATTTTAAAACTGTGCAAAATGTGCTGCAGTTTAGTTTACAATTAAAATGACAGCTTCTTTTACTTTTAAAATGCTACATATTTTTGGTGTGAATTTTAACACAGTAGTGCTTGCTCTTCCTGTTTTCTCATGTTCTCCCCTAGCATGGATATCCCTTTCGTCTTGTGCCGTCCCTTGACATGTTGATGAATGCTGGTTTGGGGAAAATATATGTGAAGTGGGGTGTAACTGAATCGGTTTGAAATCGTTTAGCAGGATGCTGTATTTTCAAAGGCTTGACCAGATTTTGATAGGAGTTTGTTCACATAAACAGGAATTAATTGGGCTCTCTCGGGTTCTTTTGATTTTTTTTTTTTTTTATGTCGTTGCTGTGCTTAGATTTAGCTACTTTCCTGCTGAAAATTTGATAGAATACAAGTGGCCACCAGATGAAACAGGAGAATATTATATGCTTCAGGAACAAGTCAGTGAATATTTGGGTGTGACTTCTTTTAAAAGAAAATATCCAGGTATGCCTGTTTTTAAAAGTTTTTTTTTTTTCTAAATATTTATATCTTTATGTGTTTGAAACAGTAATGTGAGTCTTTTTGACTTCAGCATTAGGCAATTGATTATAAAAGATGTTGGCAAAAATAGATTTAAGTTATGCATGTTATACTTTCTATTTTTGTTACTAACATATTAGTTGAAAATGTCTCCTGCAATTTCTGAAGCAACTGAAGGCTTTTGAATATTACTGCAGAAAATCTGTAAAAAGTCTGATTTAGGGGTTAGAAGAACAAGAGGGTTTTGAAAACTTTCCTCAATTTTTGTTTTTAGGTATTTCATTGGTAATTTCTTGTTCTGCTGCTAAATCTCTGCATGCTGTTTCCTGAATTGCATCACACTTTCTATATTATGGAAGAATTTAAAAATGAATTAGGGAGGTATTAGGATTTAAGCCTTCATTTATTCAGAATTGACAAATCTTGTTCTTCTGCTGTCATTGAATTTATTTTTAAAAGGCATATTAAAAGAAACAAAGAATGCACCTTCAGTGCTTTTCTGTGTTCTGTGCAGCTGAGCTCTTTTGGCATTTCCGTTACCATTAGGTTTCTACAGTGAATTTGTAAATAATAATTATAGGCAGAGTAGCCTAAAACATTGGCCATGTCCTTAGAATGTATATTAAATTTAAAAGAAACTTATACAATTACCATGTTTATAGGAATAGTAATATAATATAGACTTACACTACCTGGAGATAAAATAGTCAAAATACTTCTACTTTCTGTGATAGATGTTGTTATGGGGGGGGTTGAGTAAATTTGCACGTTGTAATTTTTTTTGTTGTTTCCTTTGGAGATTTAGAAAGGCGAGATCTATCTCACAAGGAGAAACTCTACCTCAGAGAACTAAATGTTATCACAGAGACTCAGTGCACATTAGGTAAGAAAACAAGTTCTTAGAACCCTTGTTACACTATTAAAAGTATGACCTACTGATAACGTGATTCAGTTTGGTAGAGTAGAATTGTGTCATCCTGAACTGAAAACTTACATTCTGAAATGAAAATTGGTTTGTGTAAATTGACCATGAGATATTGCTATTATACGTTTATTAATAAACCAAAAAATGGGATCTATTCTAATGATTTAACACAATCCTTTCTATGTTGTGAATTAACTTAGTACCTTTTTCTCTTTGTGAAAAAGGGAACAGTGTGACACTTCAAACTAAAAAGTACGTGTTAGTCTTGTTTTGCTGAGTGAGCTAGGACTCAGCAAACATTGAAGTAGCATATAGGGGTCATCCTGTGTGTTAGTTTAGAACAGTGTAGGTTAAAGCACTTAAATGTATTCGTAACATAATAATGTCCTTGATATGATTTATATCGAAATAACTTAAAATATTTTTTTTCCTCTGCCAATACATATGACTTGGAGCTTGTTACAGATCAAATGATGCCTAGCATTTTTTTTTTCTGTACATCATGGATCTGTGCAAATTTTATATCATTTTCTACCTCGAGAATAGTCCTTAGTACACTGACTTTTGCTCCCACTGCATGGCCTCTTTATTTTTGTACTTAAATATACAGGAAAAAAGAATATCTAATTTTTATTACAGAAACAAAACACAATTTCACATAACATATACAGTGAAGGTATATGCTGCATTAACTGTCTGTATTTTTTAACGTTGTCATTGTAATCAGTGGGAGTAACGTAAGTCAACCTCCACTGTATTGTCAGTGATTGGAGATTAGTTGTGTTGGAAACTTTTTTTTTTTTTTTCAATAGGAGTTCTATATTGTAGTTGCGAACTGAGGCATTCATGTCTGAGGCTTTTCAGACTTCTGAACTTTACCTTCATTAAGAGCCAGAGGTCTCTATGCAGTTTCATGTTCTGAATTGCCCTGACAGTGCGAATATAGGTTTGTATAGAAAACATAACCTCCTAATTCAATTTTTTACAAGTGAATTTAATGTACAGTTCACCAAGACTAGAAGGAGAGTTCTTGCTTACTTTCTCCTACCTATCATGCTTTTCAAACTCGTTAATAAATTCATTTCACTTACTGAGATAACATAAAACTCCTCGGCAAAAAACAGCGTACTTCTGTACCATTTTAGTGAGTTAAATTGACTCACAGAGGTGACTAGTAGGTGCCAGAATCAATGTGAAGGTGGAAATTGGATTCTGTAACTGTAAGCAAGAAAGAAATGAGCCCTTCCTCTTTGGGTAGAAGCAAACACTTAATCAGCCTGAGTCACTGAAAGATAAATGGCACAAGTTCACTGCTGCTTGAGAGAGGGAGGGAGGGAGTGAGAGAGAAGCACAGTGTATAGCAGACTGTCATCTTTGGCTGCTCAAAAAATTTAGTCGATTATTGTAGGAGATAACTAACCTACAGTTAGTTTTGCCAGATAACATCACTATTGCTTTTGTCTGTCTTAGGTCTAACAGCTTTGCGTAGTGATGAAGTAATTGATCTTATGATTAAGGAATACCCTGCCAAACATGCTGAGTATTCTGTTATACTGCAAGAGAAAGAACGTCAGCGAATAACAGACCATTATAAAGAATACTCTGTAAGTAACTAGTATATGTTAAATGAATCAGAGCTGTAATGTGAACTATAAGAAAAAAGGACTTGCAAAAGGATATTGAAAGGTGTGTGAATTAATGAAATTGTTTTTATTTCAGCAAATGCAGCAGCAGAATACACAGAAAGTAGAAGCTAGTAAAGTTCCAGAATATATAAAAAAAGCTGCCAAGAAAGCTGCAGAATTCAACAGTAATTTAAACCGGGAACGAATGGAAGAAAGAAGAGCCTATTTTGACTTACAGACACATGTAGGAAGATTTAAATTTCTAATCAATGTCAGTAGGTAGCTCCTTGCTTGTTCTAGTAAAGGTGGTATTTTTTTCTACCATTCTGTCTTGCCATAAAGAATTTTTCATTACTCTTTTTCCAGATACGATGCATTTTGATATAGAGACTTAAACAGTTTTACCATTAAATTGGTAAAGCTGCTAAAAATAATAATCTCAAATATATTTCATGTGAAAACTTTTTTTTTTAATTGAATGTACTTCTGTGTGAGGAAGCTTTTAAAATTCCGGTGTTATTTTTTTGTCATGTCTCTTAACCTGCTGATAGTAGCATAAAAATAAGGGGGATGTTTAAGTTACTAAGAAGCTTCTGTTGATCTTATTTCTAATACAAAAATAATGGAACACCTAATGAAAATAAGGGCATAGAAAATTGACAGAGAGCACCCTTAGATAATATATAGTTTACTTTGGACCTCAAGGTATTGCTTAGGCAAAATTGTAGAAGTGTTGCAAAAAAACCTAGGCATTTATATGAAAACAAATACGTTTCGTGCTTCTGCTATGCATGATTAAAAATATATATATATTTGGTTGCATTTTGAAACAAGACTGCACTGCTTACCTGAAGATAATAAATAAAGCAAATAATTTCTCTGTATGTGAATTATTATATGGCAGTCTGTTATGGAGAGTTTACATTTTTCTGATAGTGGCCCCTGCTGGAAACACGATAGTGGATAGTTAGCTTGATTTCTTTCTAAAGGAAAAAAAAAAAAAACTTCCAGAGGGTTCTTTTCCATATATTCATCTTACTGATTGGATTTTTTTTTTTTGATAGTACAGGTAAGTTTCAGAATTATATCCCAAAGTTCTTGCTATGCTCCACAAATATGCAACACAATAATAATTCATTTTAAAGACACCTATCATGAAAGCTAAAGTATTCTGTTGAGCTGTTAGTTTTTAATTTTTAAGTTATTTAACCTATTATCCTGTTAGAAGTAGTCTTATGTGATATTAGTTTGGTTCATAGACACTTACTGATTGGATTTAATCTGGACTATTATTTTGTGAGTGGGAGCTCTTATAGTTTTAATGAATTGGATTGCCCATGGGAGAACTCGGATAGCTGTTCCAACTTAAAAAAAAAAAAGTTGGGGGGGAGAGACTTGCTAGTTCAAAAATATTTGGGGGGGGTGAGGAAGGCTCAAAAGTTTGTATGGGAAACAAAAACTTCATTGCTTTGTATTAAACAATACAGATTATCCAGGTGCCTCAAGGAAAATACAAAATCTTACCTACAGAGAGAACAAAGGTTAGTCCCTATCCAGTGGCTCTCATACCCGGCCAGTTCCAGGAGTACTACAAAAGGTATTTTAAAAGCATCCTAACTGCTGATTCTGGTTGCACTGATCTATTTTTCTCTGCATCTAACTGATGAAAAGCATATGAGTGTATTTACTGTAAGTTTTTGAATTAATTTTATGCTTGAGGCACTTGCTAGTCTAAGAGATGTCAAATGTGACATCTTCCTGCAACAAAACAGATGTAGTATTGGCTGCAGCAGTATTTTTTCTCCACTGTATTATGGTGTTTCAGACTTGGCCTGCTCAGATGTTTACTGTGGTGAAAGGAGACAATGATTTCACTACTGCTTACCTCGTGTGTTCAGTTAGCTTCCGCTTCTGCATGCGTGCTAAGATTAATGTCGCTGCGTCAAAATGTTGTAATGCAAGCTTGTGATCAGATGATTTCTATGTGACAGTCTTGCTGTCTTTTTTTTTTTTTTTTTTAACTTTTATAAAAGCTTTTAACTTCAAAAAAACTAGTTTTGATTGGTCTTGTGAGTTGGATTTATAGGTAAGAGAGAAAAGGTATTGCAGTTGGATCTTTATACTTCACAAAATATGTATACATGGCTGTATACATAAATTTAAAACTTTACCCTATGGCATGCTCCCATTTTACAGGTACCTGCTGATTTAAAAATTATTGTTTAAGTTTTGCCATCCGTACAACAGAGGTGATACTCAGCCTATACATGCACAGTTTTCTTTAGAGGAGAACCTTTTCATCTGCGTCTGCCTTTTTTACTCTGATGTGTACGTACAAAACCCCCTTAATGTGCATGTTACAGGAAGTTCAGAAGCATTTCAATATTATTACATTAATTGAATTTAAAATATTAGATGTCTTGTTTATTCTCTACTTACAAGCTTGTGTGAAACTGCTCATCCTTTTTAGTGGAGAACACAGGCTTTCAAAACGTGCATCAAAATAACATCCCGCTTGTTACAATGTTTGTCTCTAATAGCAGAAGAACTTGCACTTTTTAATTAGTATCAAAGGACAAAAAAATGTGTAGAGCACATGTGTGTCTGGCTATAAGCAACATTATTAGATCTTGATCTTCTTCTATAATTATATTTTTATTTGCACTTTTTGTTCTTCAGAAATCAGGACATAAATCTATAGTCTGTACTTATTTTGCTTTAGACCCTAGCTGTTTGTGTACCTAGGTTAACACTGTTGTGCACATGCTATGTGGGTACTGCACGTTTATAAACAAAGTGTACAGTCTCTTGGTCGTAGCAACATGGGTTGATAGAAGGTTTGTAGGGTTTGAGTGACCTTTTATGATTATGTAGGTGTGAAACATTGCAAGCATATTCTTCCTGTGTTCCACAAATACCTGCCTACACAAAGACAACTAATACTAGTTAGGCAAATGTTCATGAGGAGAAATGAGTGTTTCCTACATTTTCAGAATTGTGCTTGGTTTTTATGGGCCTTCTTGAAAAAGGAAGCTGGAATGATCCACATTTCTTACTCTTTTTCTCTGAACTGCTTGTGTTCTGTGTCTATAGTGTATGTCTATGCAAGTTTAATAAAATGCACAGGCATTTGTTTCATTTGGGTTTGTTTAACTTTAGATACTCTCCAGATGAGCTTCGTTACTTGCCGTTGAACACAGCTCTTTATGAACCCCCTTTGGATCCAGAGCTGCCTGCGTTAGACAGTGATGGAGACTCAGATGATGCAGAGGAAGGTCGAGGTGATGAAAAACGGAAAACCAAAGGCAATTCGGTGAGACAAATTGAAAGTATTCTTCAACAAAAATACCCTTTTCTCTTCACTTTTTAAGTTTCAGTAATTTCATAGTAAAATCTTTAACATCTGCAAAATGAAGGAGAATCATAAAATAAAAGTACTCCCTCTTTATAGTGCTTCTCTTTATTTTACAATGCTGCTCTCCAACTTTCCATTTTAAGTAATCTAAAGCAAATCAAACAAATATTTGACATCAAGCCCTCTCTTCCCTGTTTTTGAAGAAACTTTGAAGAATCTTCCCAACTGCAGCTCTTCTGATACACCTTTTCTACCAGGTGATGGGACAGGTTGCTAACATTTCTGAGCAGAGAGATCTGTAGTTCCACAGAATCTATTGCTAAAGCAAAGGAAGTGATTCCCTGATAACTTTTTCTTCTTGTAATGTAGAAGCAGGAAATACTCAGAACAGAAACAGTTACTTTATTATATTCTAAAGAAAAAGTAAAAGCACTCTGATCTTTGCTTTAGAGTACAACTTTAACAAGATATGTATGTTCTCTATATTGTATGCAAACACAAAATTAACTGTTTCTGGAAATTAAGGGAAAGTTTCATATACCTCCTGGATAGTGTTCTGAGTGCTCTAGAGCAGCTGAGCCTCAGAGGGACTGTGAAGTATAATTGAAGTATTGGTATAGTTAATATTTGGTTGACTGCCACCTTCCAGAAGTTTAATCCCATTCTTGTGATTTTACATTCGTTTTTTCCTAATTTCTAGTTCAATTGACTAGTATTTTAGGTGGTAGGTACATATAATGTTAAATTTAGCTGTATAAATGTTTATTTTGTTTAAGTATTCGCAAGATGTTTGTAACTGAGGTGAAGGGATCACTTTGGCAGGCTAACCAAGGGAGAAGCAGCTGTTAATGCATCTGTTCTACTTTGGAAAATATGCCCGTTTCTTTTTTTGGGGGGGGAGGGGGGAAGCCTAACATGCTAAATGTCAGCACAAATCTTTGACTTATTCTCACTCTAGCTGTGTTACAGTTGGTCTTCAGGCCATTTCTGCCCGGTTCCTTTTTCTGTTGGCTTCTGTTCCCCTTAATGGTGAAGAGAAGTAACTAGACTGAGCAGACTGTCCTTTCCTTTTCCACAGACGTTCTGAAGGTGTTTTAGTGACAGAACGTAGAAGCCAAAACCATTGTGCTTGTGTTGGGAAGGTACAGGGAAAAACTGAAGATGATATTCCTATGAAGTGGCTTTGGCTACAGAAGCAGGGGTTCTCCATGTAGTCACTGGGGCATATTGTTTGGGGAAAAAAAATCTATTGACCACAAAGGTGGCCAGCTGTAATTGTGTCAGGCACTGCCTGCTTCTGAGTTTTGGGGTGCCTACTGTTCTTCAGATCTCCCTGGTGAGTCCAACTGTACACCTTTTCCTTTTCCCCTTGTTGTTGAAGCCAGGTAGCAGTTTTCCTGTTCCATTAGTGTTTTAACGGACCTATGCTAAACAACCGTTCCCCTAAAATAAGTGAACCATAGCATTTCTTGTTGCCACAGTTTGCTTTGCTTTTGTGTTATACTCCTCCCTGTGCCCTGTTTGTTTTGTCTATTTTGATTTTAGGCTCTGGGACGTAGGCTGATTACTTTTATATTTGTACAGAGTGCCTTTTACTGTAGGCACCGTTGTTATTGGACCTTTTGGTTTTACTGTAATAAATGTGGATTAATCATATTGTTTCCTGCTGAAGCCTTTTGGAGGCCTTTATTAACACTTTTCTGAGAAAAATCTTGTGCTGCTGCTCTTAATTATGCTTATATTGATCTCTCACCTTCTTTGAACCTCTTCCCTTTCTTCTTGCCTCCCCATCCTTCAAAAAATGCCTGAACTGCAGCATATGTTCTGTTGTTTGGCTCTGTATGAAATATTGAAGTGTATTTTGCCTTTGATGGCATTCTTCTGCTGCAATCCAAGTGAAATATGTAGATTGCTCCTGGTGAAAATAGTAGATGAGGGTGGCAGAAAAACCTTCACGTATTGAACTCAAGTGCTATTTAGTAGTACGCTTTAAATGCATGGCCAGGGCACTTTTAACGTTTTGCTGGCCGATTACTATGTAAATGACACATCTTGCATATTGATGTAGTGGATTTGTTGCCAACTGTTAAGGGAAAATGGTTCAAAGAATTAACACTGTGCTCCCACTCTGACATCAAGATCATCTGATATGCCTGCTACGGCTGATGCTGATCTCTTAGCATGAGAAAAATAGGCATCAAAGATTATGAGAAAAGGTATGCTGGACGGTGATGTACCCCATGCTTCTGTAGAAGGAAAGGTTTATCCTTCTTTTACCTTAGTTGGCTCTGGGGCATAGGAAAGACTTGTCTGTCTATCCAAAAAATAAAAAATATAGCTATGGTATTTTTATTATAGGACAATTCGTCTGGCAATGTATCTGAAGGTGATTGCGCCACAGACAACCAGGAGGATTCTTTTCAGGGAAGACAAAAAACAAGAGACAAAAGTGCTACTCCAAGAAAAGATGGTTCCAAACGTTCTGTATTGTCCAAATCAGTTCCTGGGTACAAGGTAGAAGAAAAAAGCCCCTGACTGAACTTCTTTACTGACCAGCCTCTCCCTGAAATACTTGTTTTTCAATAATACGGAACTTCTGCTTGCTGTACTTCACTAGCTGCTCTCCTGTTGTGTGCTCCATCTGTTTGCTTCCTTACTACCTTTTTGCTATTACTTCATGTGGGGCTTTTCCCTTACCCTAGCTCTACAGTGACTTGTTTCTGTTAGCTTCTCTGATTCCATGGCTGTTAAATCAGAAATATCCATTGTGGTTTTATTAGTGGACCTCTACGTCCTTCTGTCTGCCCTAACAAAGCAGTCAGAATCATTTGTCAGTTCAAAACTCGCATTCAGTATTAGCCATTTTTTTTATTTTTGTTTTTTTTTCTTCTATTTAGTATGGCGGCATACCAAGAGATCAGTGCTGTAAAGCACAGCTGTGTGGCTGAATATGTTGTTATGACATTCATTTTAAATAGTCTTTCATCCTGAAATGTTACAATATATAGGATGGAAGGCAAAAACTACAGTTGTACAGGCAACACTACATAGCTGTTTTCCATATACTGTTAAAGTGGTTTTCTATGTAGTACATGCTACAGTAGAAAAGTTTGTAGGCAATATGCTTTTATTCAAGTTAAAGAATTGGCTAGGATGTTAAGATGCTTGAGCTATGAGTTAGTAATTGCCAAACCTAGGACCCAAATCATCAGTATTACTATATAATAATTTCACAAATCAAGATAAAAATAAAATTAAGATAAAAGTACATCTCAGAAGAAATGGAAAATGACTTGCATTATTTTTGCATTATCAATCCGCATACTGAGCGGGGGGTTGCGTATAATATGATACCTTTAAAACACATTGCCCAGTCCTGTTCCACTAAGCTAATGGGAGTTTTCCGTTGACCTACATGGGAGCAGGAGCAGGCCCATTAAGAGAGAAAAACACTACAATAAGGTAAGGTTTAGCAAATAGCAATCAGGAATGCTTGTTAAAAAGGTTATTAAAAAGCAAAAAGCCAGAGTTTTTGCAATGACAAGATGATGCATGTTGAAGAACTGTCTCAGCAAAAGCAAGCTGTTGATGATTTGCATTTAATATTCATGATTGTTTACTGTCAACATTTATCAATTTAACAATGAACTTACAGCTTTTATTAAGAAGCTAATTTCCAGCAAGATTTGGACAGCTTTGAATGATAAATTTCTCTAAATAGAGTAACTGCACAAGTACACCTTTTGCAGTTCCTAACAAATATCAAGCTCCAGCTGAGTTTTCTCTCTTCAGGAACTTACCAAGAAATATGCAAACTATGAAGATTTAGACCGTGGTACCATACTTTTTTTTTTATATATGTAACTTTGCAAATTGTTGTAGATCTAAAATTCATGCCAATATTTCCAGGAACATGAAATCCAAAGATGGAGCCTGAATTTTTTTAGTTTTGTTTCATTTGACATTAGAGATTGTGTGCCACTGGTTTACAGAAAGAAGTTTCATGTAGCTGTGAGACGCTTGAGTGTTTGGTTGGTCCAATCTATTTAATGGCCTTTTGAATGCATAGAGAGAGAACTGATGGAGCAGAACTTTTTTAAAGCTCTGAACTTCTAATTGTAGAAGAATATTGGTAGTATATAACATTTCATTTTGAAAATGGATTCAAAATCACCAGTTGTGTTAATAACAAGATATAACTGTAAACTTACAGTGCCACATCTTTGCAATGTCAGTGTACTCTGCATCAGACATCAGGCTGTTGATACTTTAAAGGTGGTGATGTTGTGTTGGGAGGGTGAGAGGATTGTTTTTCTTGTTTGTGGGAACGTTTAAATGCTTTCAGTAAACCCAATTACATGAGCTGTTTTAACCAATAAGACAGATCCTTGTTTGTCAGTCTATAAAATCACCAGATAATGATACACCGTATGTGCCTAAATGTTGAGGCACTTTGAGTTGAAGGCTTAACTGATTTTGTATTGTCCCTGTAATTGCTAAATCTTTGTAATGTTTTGTTCTGTATCGTTCTCTAATATTTGACTATTTTTGTAGGACAGTAATCTTTCTGGTTACATTTAGTTAAAATTGAAGGATAACTGTTATGGCATCAACATGCAAATGTACAGCTATAGCCACAGAATGAGTATTACAGGATTCACACACTTCCACTGAGTTATTTTTAAGTAAAAAAAAAAAAAAAAAAAAATTATGTATTTTATATGGAGCCGTTTTTATTGTCAGTTCTTTAACAAAGAACAGTTAGCATGTGTTTTACGTTTTGTCATGTTACAAGTAGTGAGTCTTCATGGCTGCAGGACTGGCTACTACAATTGCACACACAGGGTACTGTTAAAGTACAGGAGATTTTTTTGCACATAAAACTGAAATGTATTGAGAAACTCTATTTTACGACACTTCTGTTTTGGATTCACTGTATATGAAAATTGAATGCTTTGTGTTCAGAATAGGACCTTATAAAACGAGTGTAGTTGGAATGTTTGAGAGCTGTAGCACAGCAGCATGGAAGTTAAAACGTACACAGTAGTCGTCATTTTGACCCTGTATTCCTTTTCTCCCCCTTCCTCACCAGAATAAGATGAAGATGTGGAAAGCAAAATGTACTTTTAAGTCACATGGGATGTTGGGACTTTCCATTTGGATTTGATACACTTTTTACATAGTGTTTCTAAAAGCCATTTATGATGGTAGAACTTGAATTGTTTTGAAATGTGAACAGTCTTGTCTTTTTTTCATTTTTGTAAGAATACTTCCATATTGCTGGAACTTTATTTGTAATAGGCTGCGATTCCCACCCCCCCGAACACATGCGATTTCTGATTAACACAATATAGTGAAGTAAACATGTCAGTTTCTAACTTTAGAATTAGGTGTATCCAGTGTAACTGCACATACCCTAACCCAGGTACAGTGACCCAGAAGTAGCTCACTTTAGTTTTGGTGGAGTCCAAGGAAGTTTGCTGCTGTATGTTAAAGGCAGTAAAATACAAATTAATAACACAAATTAGAAGTTTCATTAGAGAAGTGCACTTGCTATTCTAGAAAGGCTTGGTTTACTTAGATATAGATAAAAACACAACAAAAAATTTAGAATGAAGCCTAAACAGCAGAAGGGTAAATGCTACAACACTAACAAGGTTTAAGCATGTGCCACTTTTGTTGGGAGGAGCAGGGTATAAAGGTATACATGTAGGACACAGAATAGTTAACAGTAAAAGATTTTATGTGTGTTTTTGCTTCCATTATATTTATTATTTTGTAGAGACATTTGTGAATGTTAGATTTCTTTTATCGTTTTATTATATTTATGTACAAAACAGGTTGACTATGCTTTTTTAAAATAAATAAGCAAAAAAAAGTCTGTATAAATGCCTCTGTCATCTTTTGAAAAGGAGTTAATTATGAACATCTGGTACGGTGATGTGCGTTTTTTTTTTTTTTAAATAAAACTCGTTAGGCCAGATAATTTGAAGCAGACTGTAACCATGTTTTTAACTTAAAAAGCAGATTGAAAACTTCAAAAATTTTGAAGCAAAGCAATGTGTCCTGACAACTTAAAAATGAATTAAGATATTAATTATCTTGCTAGAAGAAAACAAACTGGGTGGGGAAAAAGATGCACTTAAGGATGAGTTGTATTCCAAAAGATCTCTAACTCTTTTGTATATAGTTCTGTTTTCACCTTTATTTATTCTTATTAAACTTCATTCTCCTCCTGACACACACATTTGTTAACTGCCTAGGACTCTTTTTTTTTTTTTTTTTTTTTTTTTACTGACAAGCTATTTAGTTCCTTAGAACGAGGACATACTAGGATATACCTGGAACTCCCTCTAATGGCTAATAGCTGCTTTTTTGCAGCAACATTTTCTTAAAAAGCTCTGGTACTAGTAGATTTAAAATCAGTGAGTACTATGTGAATTTTGATCTTTTCTCACAAATTTCATTATGTAGTAGTCAAAGCTCAACAACGTAACCAGTGAAATGTTTCTGAAATACGTAATGCCTTATTTCTCTCTTGGTTCTCGTGAAGCTAAAACTACTGTGGGTGTATTTTGGGGGTTTGCACACAGAATTAATACACAAATATTACTCCATTTAACAGGGTAGTATTTCCATTTTACCTTTTAAATGGATCTTACGGATCCACATGTGCTCCAGATGATCACCTTGAAATATTTTAAATGTAAAACTATAGTTAAATGTGAGGGTATGTACTACTTAATGCAGTTATGACTGGACACAAGAAAGAATCGTAAAACAGTGTGTAGTAAGCTAATCAAATATTTTGAAACCTTAAAGATACAAAAGTTAAGTTTATTGCTTTTATAATTTAGATAAGATTCTATAGAGAGAGACAAACTTTATACAAATGCAAAATTGTATTTATGGAAAAAATTACTGAAATTAACACTGTACCACATTTAATTTACTTTGAGGGCAATGTTAGCGGATGAATTCATAATAAGAAACTAGTACATGCTTTTGTTTGTTCCAGTTGTATTGTTCGCTGCACGCACACCAAGTGCAAGATTTTATCTAGCTAAGATTTTTAAATGCCACTGCTTGTCAACTAGTGTCATATGTTTTAAGGGTCATCTCAATAACATCATAACAAGTAGTTTGTTGTTTTGTAAGAATTAAGGAGATATATTTCATTTCCTGTTAAATCCATAAATTCTTCTGGAATGAATTTATAGCCCTCTTCTACCCTTCCAGCCAAAGGTCAGTCCAAATGCTATATGTGGAATTTGTCTGAAGGGTAAGGAGTCCAACAAGAAAGGAAAAGCTGAAGCACTTATACATTGCTCCCAGTGTGACAACAGTGGTAAGTATCTGTATACACTACCTGGATTATTAAGGGTTCCAAAACTTTTTTTGGAAATACTTAGCGTGCTAAACTCTTGTACTAACAGTTCAGTGGCCTTTTCTGTCCTTCCTCAAAACTTCCTCTCTACTTAATATGTACTAGCATGCTCAATGCACTGTGAGGTCTTACCAGGAGGTGAGCTAAACTTCAGCTTCTGTAAAAGCAAACAGACTAATGAATTTTAAATTTCATTTCAGACATAACAGTAATAATATTGGTTTTAATCTAGGCCACCCTTCTTGCCTTGATATGACCCCGGAACTTGTTGCTATGATTAAGACTTACCCTTGGCAGTGCATGGAGTGTAAAACATGCATTATATGTGGGCAGCCTCACCACGAAGAGGAAATGATGTTCTGTGATGTATGTGACCGTGGTTATCACACATTTTGTGTGGGACTTGATGCAATCCCCTCAGGTAATAAAGCAAGAGTTAATTGTTCCCTTCCCACCTACTTTGGGTCCTGGGGTTTCTCTGTCAGAATTAATATATCTATTGCTTATGAAAGAATAGTTTAAAATAGCCTGAAGGGTAGGAATAAGCATATCCACGCTGCAGGACCTGAATTTTTAAATAAGCTTTATTTCTGTGTATTTGATTGTTTACAGTTTAACCTGGCAATTCCTAGGAATTAGGAAGTATAATTGGCTTTTACAGCAGACTCCAAGCAGACTCGCACAGAACTTTATTTTTTGTTATATTTCCAAAGAGCACTGAGAATAATTACTTCTGTTCATAAAAGAAACCTGTAAAGAGGCTGCATTGCTGCATATTGCTGGAGTATAGCTTTCACATTAAAATGTTTGTGCTATTATTTCAGTTTCTAAATTTAAAAATATGTTCAATTTAATATTTGTAAACACCTTTTTAAACTCTTTCCTTTCCCCATTTTTTAAACATCAAAGCTGGAAGTAAAGTGCCTAGATGTCAGGCAGCCTGTACCTTTAAGTTACCTAGTCACTCCTATCACCTGGCCAACTCAAAGCAGTGTAAAGAAAGCTCCAGAGAGACCTAAATAACTGGTAAACTTCTCAGTTTTTGTGTAATATTAAATCCATGGTATGCAGTAAGTTCATGAATATATAAGTGCTCAGTGGCTGCAAGTTCCATGATGACAGTATTCCCTACAACTACAGTATTTCAAATATGAACAAATTCCTGTTGTAGTCTCCCTTTTTTTAGAGGTATCCAAACCAGCTGTCACTTCAGTACAGGTTCTGTGGCTGATTTAACTTTCAGGCTGACCTAAGGACAGAAACTAAAAACAATAGATTATGTTCCTACCAAACTATGAAATTAGCAAAGCAATTTTTATGATTCCAGCTGTTGTAATATAAAGAGTTAATGTAAGAGGTCTGGTGACAAACCCCTGCTAGCAGTTTCATCTGCGCTGCCTGACTGCACTGAAATAACTGATACTGATTTGGGGAACGGGATCTAGTACTCTGTGGTAGAAGAATGGCAGTATTCTCCAGCTGCCATTCATTTCTGCTCCAAGTAATGGCCCGTAACTTTGAATTGTGGTCATTTGTATGAAAATATAATTTGCAACCTCAAACATAATTTGTCAAGTTCCTTCTTTCCTATAATCACCTCCTTAACAGTGCTAGCTCTTATTTCTTGTGGTCCATAAACACGTGTAGCCAATTGTTACATGCAGTGAGTCTGCAAGGAAGCGTAAATTTTTTACGCTATTTTCTATACCTTTTACAAAAGATGCTTACATCTTAAAGACAAACACTTATTTACATTAAGGGAACTACTACAAATAGATTAGCACCTATGAAAACGGTGAAAGGTGCATGACTAGGAGCGACTATCAAAGGTAGTTTCCCAATAATTGATAACTTTCTTTTCTTAGGTCGCTGGATTTGTGATTGTTGTCAGAAAGACCCTCCCATACCCAGAAGAGGAGGAAGAAGGGGGAAAAACAGCAAGGAGGGATAACAAAAAAACAAAAAACAAAAAAAGAACCTTGCTGTCCAAAACTTAACTGCACAAGTTTAAGTGATAGTACGGTGCTATTTAACCAACCACTCTGAGAGGAACAATACCACTTTTTTTTTTCTTTTTACCAAATAAACTTTTAATTTTGGCTATATAATGATTCTTTTGTGATAAAATTCACTGTGTCCTGACAGATGTCTAGATAGAAAAGCCAAATTCCCATTCAGAAAGAGACGACTTTCAATAACAAGATTTAAATTGTACATGCACTGTTTGTATAAAACTATATTAACATACTTGTTCATTTCAGTGCACTTATCAGTAAGCTCTGTGAAAAGAAAATTACAGAGCACTTTAAATGTGCACTATTTGCATAGCAGCTGGTTACTTTGTAAGACCTAACCAAAGCAAAAATAGTCCTGGAAAAACTAACTTTCATGGAAGTGTGGGCATGACCTGACTTTCTTAGAATGTGCTGTAAATTCCTTTCAGTGAAAGTTTCCTTTACAGATTAATGCCTTATTCATAAAGATATACTGAAAGAGACTGTAAACATCCCTGCAAAAAAAAAAAAAAAAAAGGTTATGAAGGGAGGCTTAAAAAAAAAAAAAGCACCTCTCAAGCTCAGGATACTATACGCTGCATTGCTTTTAGTGAGGAATGTCATACTGACAGATAAGAACAGCTGAAGGCTTACTCTCCTTATAGGAATCGTGAAACAACATGCGCTTGATTCATGTCATGGATTTGCAGAGGTGATGAGTGAGTGGACAGGCCTCCACTTGCAGATGGTCGACTTAAACAATATAGAGCATAAGCAGTCAAAATATAGATCACCTATTGCCCTCGGTGTTTGTTTGGTTTTTCCTTCCCTTCACCCTAGGCTCCTCAACTTGACTCAAAAGCCATTGCTGATAGCTTTTACTGAAGATGCTCGTTCAGAGAAGCAGAAGATCTTATTTTTTTTAATATGTTTTAAATTGAGAGGGGGCACTGAAGTGCAGCATTTCTTTTTTTTTTTAATAAAAAATTGATAGAAAATACTGAATTAGACTAGCTGATTATTGCCTAAGCACCTATTTAAAGTGAATTTAGTAAGATTCCCATCTGTACTTTCATTTTTAAGCCTTTATCTCTGAAGAACACTTTAAGTACTGTGCTTGCTGCTCATTTTACATGTAGGGGAGGATTTAAAATTAAGTATGGCTTTTCCCCCCTTCCTTTCTGGGTATAGAAAAAGTAACCTGAATACCTCTTCAGGAAACTTCACAAAGAATATTAAGTATTACAGCAAGTCATTTGTGTTCAGTTTCACAGACTGAAATGTGATTTAGTCCAGTGTAAATCAATTTAAAAAAGAATTTCAAGTATTAGTTTCAATATTCCAATAAGTATAGTCCAGAAAACAGACTCCTCATCCTGAGATTCATCTTCTGTTGAGTGTGAGTATTTCTGGTTTGTCTCCATTTCTTCAGGGTTGTAAGAAGCCTCACCAAATGGATATTGTACAACTGTTCGATCATAATATACTTTCATTTCAAACTCGCTCTCCAGGTGAGAGGGATGACCATAAATCCCTATTCCCACTGGGCGGCGGAAGTGGGCTGGTACATGAACGACATCTTGGCCACAAGTTACAGACTGTAACTCATATTCATCAAAGCTGGGGTGAAGAGTCATATCAGATACATACAAATCTGCATCACCTTTTAAACTCCGCATTTGAAGTACTATCTTTCCCTCATGATTTAGTCTCAAATAGCTGTAGTTTCCAGCTCCAATCTGACCTTGAACAACATGAAGAAGAATCCATTCTTCAGGCACATCTTCTTCCTCAAAGGTATTTACTGCAAATAGTGCTTGAGCTGCCACAAATGTTATCAGGATTCTCCTCCAGCGTGCTGCCATGGCTCTTAAGTTTTACTCAGACTCTTCCTATGTCACATGCACTAGCCTGCTAATACAGAACATAATTCAGGTTTTAATATATTGTTCTTGAAGATTTCAGAGAGATTCCTTTCAAAACTGATAATTTTTAAAATGCCACCCAGTCCATACAAAGTTAAGCAGAAATTAATCAAGCAGTGGTTCTTTCATGCAAAACTGACAGTGAAGCCTTAGTCTAATTCTATCTGCATACATGGCACAGTTTGACATATATTAAGAAGAGAGGAGACCCAACAATGACTTTGGCCTCAGTTTAAAAACAGGAAAAAAAATAAAAAAAGTTTTTACAGGTTTGAAGAAGCTTAACTTTGTATCAGTTGTTCAGGGCATCCTATTTTTCTCCCATCCTCTTGTCTAACTTCAGAAGATAGTTAAGGTGCAAATCTGGATGCATGCATGAAGCAGTACACATTCTGACTTCCTCCGCTGGGGAAGCAGTTGGAAACAAAAATCACCTAATGAGGTAGCACAATACATACAGTTCTCCTGTGTGGGTTATTTGTAGGACCGAAACTGGCATACTTTCATAACGACTCTGTTACCATACACATACTCAGACCTCTACAGCACTTGCGTACAAAATAAAAGGTTGTGAAGTTACTGTGACAAGGGGGAGATTGAGAGGTCTGTTGCAGAATGAAGGCCCTTGCAACCCCTTACCTCCCTTATTGCCTGCTTCCGGTCAGGCAGCCTGAGAGTGCAGCACTCCAATCCTCAACAGTTGCACCGAAAGTGTGTGCAAAAGGAAGCAAAGTTTCAAACCTTGCTGAAGACGAGCCAAAGCATACAGCTGACTGAACATGCAAAACGATGGTCAAGCGTAGCAGCCAGAAGCACACGCACTTTGCCATTTCAGCCTCATTCCTTCTGTAAGGACTGTATGACAATTACTTTAAACACTAAAGTTGTTAGCATATTGTTTTGCACACTGCTAGCATCACAACAGACTGCATGACTTCCACTGACACGACACAGACCCTAGCCTGAAGGGTTTACAGTTGCATAGGTGTAGGGAAAAAATTGTGCAAACATTTCTGTAGTTCTGAGAGGCCTCTGTAACACAAGGCCACAATTCTGCAACGACAGCATAAAAGATGCAAGTCCAGCATTCACAGAAAAAAAGGCTGCCAACAGTGACACGAAAAACAGTCTTCTGTCTTTTGTCTCCCCATACCAAAGAACTGACTACCTGCTGTTTTTAAAGTAGTAGTGAAGTATCTGAGGGGAGGAACTGGAGGAGAACCACACCTGAGCAGCAAATAATTAAGTTATCTAAACACGAGCCAGAGGCAGTACCGTTTGAGAATCTATCTTAACGCTACCAGTGTTTTGGCACTGCCACAGCCCTCGGAAGACGAGGGGAGGTTCAGGGGACCTTGGACAGAGCCAGGAGCGCCTCTGTCCGCCCGCGTTAACTCCTTCCTTCCCACGGGCGGCACAAGCCCCGCAGGCACCGAGCCGCCCCGCCGCCTGCCCCCGCCGGCGCCTCCGCGGCGGAGCACGGCTCGCCGCCGGCCCGCTACGGGGCTGCGGGCAGCAGCGAGGCCGCCGAAAACAACAGGCGGAAACGCAGCCGGGGCGCCGCGGGAAACGCCCTCCACGGCCCGGCCGCGCTTTACTCACCGCGGGGCCGGAGCCGGAGCCGCGGCAGCGGCGCGGAGGCCGCCCCGGAGGAGCCGCAGGCGCGGCGCGGCCCTGCCCCTCGCCGCCGCGGAGCCTCTCGCGCCCTCGCCGCCGCCCGACGCACGCACCGGGAGCCGCACCTCGGCCCCGGGCTGCGGCCCGCCGAGCAGCACCGCGCCGGGAGCGGCGGGGCGGGGCGGGGCGGGGCGGGGCGGGGCGGGGGGAGGCCTCGGCCCCGCCCCTCCCCCCACCCTGCCCGCCGCCCCCCCGCCCCCCGCCCCCCGCCGCGCGCCGCTCACCGCCGTTACCGCCGAGCTCTCGCGCCGCCGCCCCGCCCCCTCCCCACGGCGGGGCGGGGCGGAGCCGGGCGGGGCTGCGCGAGGGTCGCCAGCCACGCCCCCTGCTCTCGCGAGAGCGGCCGGGGCAGAGGGCGGGGCACGGCGGGGCCGTCGCCATGACAACGCGGCGGAGCAGCGCCCTCACCCCTCCCCCCCGCCCCCGGGGCGCCGCGGCGGCCCAGGCCGCGCCCTGGCGCTGCACTGCCCCGGCGGCGAGGGCTGCGGGGGGGGGCTGTGGCGGCGGCCGCCGGGGCTCCGGGGAGCCGGAGGCAGCCCCCGGCAGCCCAGCGGAGGTTTGGGCCAGCTGCTCTCTCGCGGGGCCGTAGTCCTGGCCTTGCACGGGGCGCTGGCTCCTGCGCGGCCTCCCAGCCAGCGTGACCTTGGCGCTCCCATCCAACCACCGTTCCTTCTTCCCATGTAAATAAAACGTGTTTGCTACCAGCAGCCTTTTGCTGTGAAAGAATATAACTTATAATCCCCCTGACTAGCTAGTGCTTTCTGGTGGCCGTCCTCCCCTGCACCCCCAGCAGCCAGTCACGCTGCCCAGCTCAGCCCAGGAGCCCCAGTTCTGTGCAGCCCTAACGCTGTGAGGTTTGATACAATGATTTTGAACAAATGGTTTTCATTTAAAGCAGAAGAGTTGATATGCTTATTGTAGTATGGGTTTTCTACTTAACACGTTATAGCAGGGGACCTCTGTCCAGTGTCGTGCTAGGCTGTCTTAGTAATTCCACATGCCATATATAATAAAATGCTGTTGCTTTTCTTACATAACAAGCAGTTTCATGATTATTTGCATTTCAGGTTTCTATAACATTCAGTCAGAAGAAAGAAGATAATAGCGCTCTTAGGAAAGAAAAAAAACTATGTTTAAACATGTTAGTTCAATGACAGTTTTTCAAATGTCTTCATAAATTCTGACAATGACTTATTGGCCAGACAAACTAAACCTTCCCTGTAAATGCACAGGAGCGAGGGGACGGGCGTTTGGGGGGCTGGAGGGGGCCACCCGACTGGCGTGAAGGAAGGTGCTTGGAGGGAAAAAAAAGGTAGAAAAGCAGAATGTTCGTGGTGTAGGACAAGTCTAAGTACTATTTACTTCGCAGCTCCTAACAATAGAGATCATCATTGTGGCAGGAATTGCAGTGCTAACCTTCCATCTACAAGTTAAGATACTGCTATTCAAAAGTAGAGAATCATTACACTTCCCGATAGGAGTAGAGAAATCCTTTTACATGGATCAGAAGATGATGATTTTTGTTAATACAGTTTATGGTGACTGATGCCTTTGCTCTGTGGCTTATCGTGTGGTATCAGACACAGGATAGTGTGTCTGACAGGATAGAATCACAATAATTATAAAAGCAATTTTACTATATCTTCTAAGTTAGAACAAAATGGTTGAATTTTTTTGTTGCTAGAGGACATGAAGAGGGGAAACTGAAGTGGTGGCTGCCAAAGCATCGGAAGTCTATCATCGTACTATCCATATTTGGTCACAGAAATAAATGATTGTGGCAGCAAATTAAAGAAATTTGCTTTGCAAGGTTCACCGCTGCTGAGCAATACATCTTGCTAAGACAAAAGCGTTAGTTTTGTACCTGTGTATCTGCTGAGAAGACAAGGATTAAGTTCAAAAAGGACAGATTTTTCTTTACTGCTTCCAGCTATGGAAATCTCAGAATGCTTCTGATAACTGTTACTGCATCATCTGCTTGATTGTTTTCAAGGCAAGCAGTGAAGCTTCATGATTTCAAAATAGAAAGGTCTACTTTAACTAAATGTTTGCAGCTTTCTCAAAGTTTTATCACTTGCAACTGATGTTGCTGATGTTAAATTTAGCATAAACTGACTAGAAAAATGGAAAACAAATATTTATTTGCAGATAATTGCATAAGTTATACATTTCATACTATAAGAAACTTAAGTTATAGATATGACATTTGTTCTTGAATGTAATGTAACTAAAATTTTCAGTCAGATTTCCTCCTTTGCCAACATTGTGCCAGAGTTAACAGTAAGTATTTCATTTGTCACCTCTGGAAATGTTATGTTTCCATAAAATGAACATGTTTAGCCTTGACTAGAAAGCATTTTAGTGTTTCTGATTAGAATTTAGTTATGCATAGAATTTACAGCTAAGCAAGTCTTACTTTATAAGCTGAGGATGACACATTTGGGGAGGATAGGGAGATATTGAGTGACTGAATACTTTGATTTTTCCACAATATGCTAAGCATTTTTCACAATGAAGTGCTAAAATTAGAGAAATATGATTATATTTGCACTGAAATTAGACATTATACACTAGTTGAAGGCTAGGTTCAACAGTTGCTGACAGCTTATGTTGCTATCAGCATAAACTTTACCTAAGATCACAGAAAGGAGAAAGCACCCAGTGGGAAGAAAAGGAAATTACTGCTTTTGAATGCCTTTTGATTTCAACAAGCAGAATTACCTTGACTTGACTCAGCTCTTTAAATTGTAAGCCACACTAAAGGATTGAATTTTGAAATTAATCTGAGTGGCCAATATCGTGTACTGAGGGAGTCAAGAGAATTTATGTATGTACCTCAGGAATCCTGTATTAATATAATGAGCTTGCATTCTATCTTCAAACCATGTGTCTCTAATTTCTTAAAACCTGGGTAAGTTTTGTTCATTCCTACCTCAAACACAATAGCAGAGGAAAACAGTCCTATTTAAACAGACTGCATAAGCCTATTTAAATGTGACTTCTGTTGAGTTTATGTATAAAATTGAAATTAATTTTAATTTAAAACAAGTTTATGAACTGCTTAAAACGTACACTTATGATGATTGAATACTGGAGAATAATAGAAGTAAACAATGACCACAAATGCACAATGTAAGTAAAATGGTGTTTATCTAGAATGTCCTAAAATTGTAACAGTCTGCTTTTATTACGTGTGTATCAGTTCCATTTGAAACAGATGGATACCCCAGCTGTGGGAACACTCTGAGGACAACATCTTGTTAGCATTGTGCTGCATAGAAATGGGACATCACTTGGAGGTACATTTCCTGGGGATGTGGCAGGCTGTAAATTTCCCATTGCACACTTGGAGACATGTCACATGTTCACAGGCATCTGTCAGTTGGTCCCAACAGGGCAGAAATCTACCTCTTGTCATGTTGCCAGATGGGCGGCATCTCAGCCACTGAGGACCTGCAACGCTGTTTGAAAAGGCAAAAATCAGAGATGGTCCACAGCTGTCAGAATTGGTCTTGGTCAAACTGACTTTCTGGTTAAGGGTCCAGCAGCAGAAAAGGAGTGGGCGTTCTAACTCCTGTTTAATCAGTTGAGAAATCAGTTCCAGACCTGATTACTTCCTTGGATTTTTACTAAGGCCCCTAGTTACTATGGACAGTAGGGTGATGAAAGTATTGGAACTACAAGCATTGAAAGATGAAAGCGAGCTATAGCAAGAAGAAGTGGAAAGAAGCATACTATTTAACTGCCTACCAATAGTTAACAAAAGATCACACAAAATGTTTCAGAACAAATTCTTTACTCTTAGGGATTGTTTGCCTGTCTGAACAGCAGCTTTTTTTTTTTCTGTATCAGCATTTATCTTTAGTTACTGACGACTAGACTGTCATAATGCATTTATGGCTATAGAACTTGTGAAATTGTCAATGCCATACCAGAAATTTTTTTCTCTATTATTCTCAGCTGTGAGTCACATTTAGAAAAGAAATTCTAATTGTCATATGCAGGGTATTGACTTACCTCTACACAGCTGATGCTCAGAACAGTGGCTGTTTATCTGAATTCACAAGCAGAGAACATCAGCATGAAAGAGAATTTGAATTGCTAATGTCCTGAGGCAAGACTAACACCAAGAACTTGTGTTGTCAGCTATAATAAGTATTACAGTCTCATATAGGGCAAAAATGCTTTTAGTGTTGTTTAGTTAGAGACCCAAGACAGACACTTCTGTAACAAGTATCTGTTTGAAATGCAGCAGAGGTGGATATTGAGTCAGCAGATTGATGTACATCAAAATAGTGTAAATTGATGCAGATCAACAACTTGATCACAGAATCATGATTCAGATTGAAAGGGACCGCCAGAGGTCATCTAGTCCAGCCCCCTGCTCAAAACAGGTCTAATTAGAGCAGGCTGTTGAGGGCCATGCCCATTCAAGCCCTGTCTCTAAGGACAGAGATCTACAACCTCTCTGGGCAACTTGTTCCAGGATTTAACCAGCCTCATGTTTTGTGGGTTTTTTAATCCAAATATCTAATTGGAATTTCTCCTGTTCCAACTTGTTGTATCAGTGTGCACCTCCGAGAAGAGACTAGCTCCAGCCCCCCATATCCTCTGATCAGGTAGTGGTAAGACAGCAATAAGGTCTCCTCTTAGCTGTCCCTTCTCCGGACTGATTAGGCTCATTTCCCCCAGCCTCTTCCTCTACACCACGTGCTCCAGCCCTCTGGCCATCCTCGTTGTCTCCACTGGACTCGCCCCAGTATGCCCATATCCTTCTTGTACTGCAGAGCCCAAAACTGGACACAGTCCTGGAGATTTGGTCTCACAAGTGCCAAAGAGAGGGGAAGGATCACTTCTCTGGACCTGCTAGCTACTTTCCCACTAATACAGCCCAGGATGCGCCTGGCTGCCTTTGCTGCAAGGGCGCACGGGTGACTCCTGTTGCCCAGCAGGATCTGCAGATCCTTTTCTGCGGAGCTGCCTGCTAGACAGCCGGCGGCCAGCCTGCGCCGTCGCGCCGCCTTGCTCCACGCCAGGCGCAAGACTTCGCCCGACCCCTTGCTCGGCTCCACAGGGTCCCGGTCGGCCTGTCTCTCCGGCCTGCCCCAGTGCCTCCGAATGGCCCCTTGCCCTCCAGCGTAGTGACCGCTGCCCCAAAGCGGAGACACCCACAAGCCTGCCGGGAGACCGCTGCCCCTCCACCCGGGCCGCTGACGGTGGCGCCACGCACGCCACGCCGGTCCCGCTCCCGGCCCCACTGGCGCCCGCTGGGCTTTGGGACACAGTGCACGGCTCCGAGCCCGGCAGCCCAGCCGCTTTTCCACCCACTCCCTTGTCCTCAAGCAAAGCACAGTTTTAGTCCACAACTGTTTTCGGTTATTTCCTCACAGGACGCGGGGGGGCGGGGGGAGGGGTGTGAGCGGCTGCCGCTCGCCCGTGCGCGCCGGGGCGGGGGCAGGAGGGGCCGGACGGCGGCCGCCGCGCGGATTGTCCCACTCGGCGCCCCGTCGCTGTGCCCGCTGCCCTGGTTACGGCGGCCGTTGCTGCGGGCGGGCGGGCGGGCCGGGGGCCGCCGCCGGGCCGCGGGGCCTCCCCGGTGCGGGGCAGCGCCTGGCCGTGGGGCCCGGTACCCCTGGCCGGGTGCCTCGCGTCAGGTAATGCTCAGGGAGCACGGAAAGGTGGAGCCTGCCCGGGCCTTCTCGTGGCGCTCTTTCGTGGGGCCCGTTTCAGCCGCAGGATGGCAAACCGCGGGGAGGCTCGTCCTGCTGGGGACGGCGGCGGTCCCCAGGTCGTCTGGGAAAAGCATCTGCTTAAATGCAGACTGTCCGAGTCTCTTGTCCAGCTGGCGTGCACGCAGCATTACTGCGCTTTCCCTCTGAATGAAAATGAGCTGTGCGTCTGGAGTGCAGCTGGGACTGCTCAGGTGAGCTAGAGCGTATTTCTTCATGCTCATGGACTGCTATTTTAGAAGCACACTAGAAAGGGAAGACCTAGGCAAAACGCTGGGATGTACTATTGGAATGTCAGGTGTCATTTTTTAGGGCTCGAAGATGCTAGGATTTGTTTTGAGCTTCTCTCTTTTGCCGGGAATAAGTATACTGTAGTTGATCAGGTGGTTTTGAAGCGCTAAAGAAAGGTCAGTGTGGAACAGTTCGGAACAGTAGTTCCTTCTGCTAATTACGCGTACACGATCCCTGAGCAATTCTGCATTTTTCATAACCTTTGTCTGAAACGACTGCTTTAACTCTTCTCTGTGTACCTGTGCCAGCCATTGCGTTTGTTAGGGCACCAGCACGCGATTTCCGCCCTGTCATTCGGAAGCAAAGCCAGCCCGCTTCTTGTCTGCTCCGCTTCCCGCGAGTACGTGATGGCGTGGAACCTCGACGAGTGCGCAAGGGACGTGCTGCGAGGTACAGTGTCGTCGGAGAAGGTCCTCACCCACCGCGCACGAGTAGCATTGACGACTCGGCAGTCCTAGCAGCGATAAGTAGCGCTCCCTCCCTCCCTCTCTCGCCCGCTCCGGCCGCGCTGCTCGCAAGGCCCCAGCGCCGCGGCTCCGCACGGGCGGGTGCCCGCGGGCCCGCCCCGCCCCGCCCCGCCCCGCGGAGCTGGCCAGGGTGCTGACGGGCGGGGGGCGCCTGCGGGGCGCGGCGCTCAGGTCAAGGTCGCGGGTCGATTTGGGAAGCTGGTCCCTCGGGGAAACAAAAACAAACAAACAAAAAACTCACAGGGAGCAGCGACTCTGCTGTACGATGGTCGGCGAGTACTAGCAGCTTCAGGGGAAACTCAGAGAAGCCCTGTAAAGGCAGTAAATGTCTACACTATGGAATAAAGGGGGCCAGTTTTTGATCGTGCCAGCACTGCACTTCCAAGCACACAGTGCCAAAATGACTAAGAGTTAGCTGTGCTGGAGTAACAGTAAAGCTGTAGTGTTAATATGTTCCATCCTGCACGGACTGGGCCCGGTCTCTTTCTGCCTCTGTCTTCATATGCTGTTGCCATGTGTGTGTGGGAGTCTGTGATCTGGGAGAAGAGTGCATAAGGGAAAGATAGCTATGACGGCATAACTCAAGGCAGAAGTTCTAGTATCTTGAATGTCATCTGATGTTGGAGCCTCAACCATGGAGTTAAGTTCTAGGGAGTAGTGCTAACTCCTCTGCAACCTTTAGTCGGCTGCAAAGCAGGGGAGTAATGAAAGAGAAAGAAAGGGAGCAAGGCCCCTGAAGTCACGACTCACGAGGGTCCCGATGACATCCTGTCGAAAAGATATTGTAATGGCATGATAATTGAAAGGTATTATGGTTCTGCTTTGGTATTTGTATTGTGACAGTCATGTGACATTGTCCATCACTATTAAAAACTTCCCCTTCATTAGCTGTAGTTAGAGATTTGCCTATGATTTAATATGTAGATGTTGCTTTTTATCCTCTATTATACATTAAATTTGCAAACCTACATATGAAAATTGATGTTGTAAAGAAATGTAAACATTTTAAGTGCTTTTATAATAAATTTCATCATTACATTTTAATCCACATAAATATAACATAGAGAATTGAAGAATGATTCAGGGGAGTGGGCGTGAAATGGGGCTATGATTTTGAAGGAAGCAAAAATACAAATAAGGAATAGACAGCTAATGGCATGTGGAGTTTTAATACAATGGTGTTAGAGAGCCAGATTCTTTATGGCCGAATTTCCTTCTTTCCCTTCCTCTATCTAGCTATGGGCTCTTCGGCAGATATCATAAAGTTTTCTCTGCCCAGTTTGCCCTCTCCATTCTGGTGGACCTTGACACAATAATCAGCTGTGGAAACTCTCCACAGCACCAAGGGTAAAGCCTAGAAAGGGACACTTACATTTGTTATGCCTATATTCTAGTTAATTTGTTGCCTAATGAAATCCTAAACTGTAACGAGATGTCCCAAATCTCGTTTGGGCCTGCTGAACCAGTGAGATTATGAGAATGACGTGGTGAAGTGAGGGATGAAACATAACGCTCTCCTCAAAGTTAGTTTGTCTTATCATACATCTGTGTAGATGATTTTCTGAGATTTACTTGCTCTTTCAGCCGTTTGCCACAGAAGAAATAAAATCAAGAGAAGGAAAGTCCCCTTGCTTTGATATATTTAGTGCCTCGTGGCTAGTATATTTACCTGGAAGAAGTATTTTCTAAGCTATGGTAAATTTCAAGATGAGAAGAAATCATTAACGTGTGAGGCAAAAAGAATAAGTTTGTTTTAAATTAAGAGATCAGCTTATCTTTAGCGGTTGAGAAGCTGCTGTAATAGTCATGCAGGAACTAAATTTGTAAACATGCTTTTCATTTGAAAGCTGTTAAAGTACCTAAAGTAATAATTTGATGAGTCATAATAACAGCAAAATTGCTGCAGGTTTAACGCCTCGAGGAATTGTTATAGGAAGTCTTTTGGGAATGGTGCTTCATGTAAGATTTAGTCCGGATGATCAACAAGTGGCAGTATGTGCTGGAAAGCGGATTTACATGTTAAGTGCAAAGGTGAGATATTGTCCTTTGTAGTCATAGCACTAGGATGTCTTTAACATGTTCACTTTCAGATAAAATCATAATACAGAAATGTGAGAATAATTAAGCAAAAACATTCATCTTCTCACATAGATGAAAGTGAGTTTGAGCAAATGCTTGATAATGTAACCTATACCAGATAAAATACTAGATTAAGAAAGTGGAAGTGACACGATATTTCAGTAACTTGTAAGTAGAGAACACTGTAAGAACATCTGAAAAATTTCTCCTACGTTATTCAATTTGAAGAAGCAGATGTATTATGCGTAGTGTTTTTGCCAGCAGAATGATATTCAGGGCTGCAGCTGGCTTTAAAAAATGATATTGAATTAATATGATGAACCCAAATATGACATTATTTTTAACAATATTTATCAATTATTATAAAGATGAACTAATAGTGTTTTTTTAGTTTGAAATCTGCTCTGTTTTTATTTTGACCCTTCAAATGACAGAATGAAGCTATACTAGCTGAATTGGAAGGCCACCTGGCTCCAGTGACTGCTGCTGAGTTTTGCACATGGGAGAAAAATATGCTTATATCAGTTTCTGAAGATAGAAGCTTTAAGGCAAGGAAACTGTAGAGGTGCACTTTAAAGAAATTAATTTAGTGAATTCTTGAAATAAAGTTATCTTTTTCCCTTTAAATACTTACTGAAGGCTAAGCAAAAAATTGTTTGAATATAGAGATCAGGAGATTGTTCTTAATAGAGTCGCCTGGGAAATTTCTATAAAAATTACTATGTTTTTTAAATAACAGTGTAGATTTTGTATAATTAAAAGTTCCTTCAGAGAAATGTTAACTTTGGTGATTTTTTTTGGTCTGGCACATAGAAATAAAATAGTTTAGTCAGTGTGGCTGTAATTGAAATGCTCCAGTACATTGAACTGAATTGAAAGCATTTGACTTTGAGTCTGCTGATATTTATTGGAATTTTATCTTATTGGAAAGTTCATTTGGGTTATTGCCATTCATTCACTAGCAGAAGTCTTTGGCCACACAACATTTTATGTGATGACACCATAGGTTGCCCCTATTCTACATGATGACAGTTGAGCGCGTGGGTGAACCAAGGTGTGTCTTCCAGGAGATACTGCCGTACAACCTTTGATTGTACAAGCTAAAGTACACGTCAAGCTTGCTGTATCAAAATTAAATATTTTTTTTTAAATACAATTTTTATGGAAGTCTTTGTTTTGGGGAAAATGTTGTTTTGATTTTTGTCTTGGTCTTGGACAAAAAAAGGAGAAGATAGTTCTGTACTGATAATTCTGACTTTCTAATTGATTGTTTATGTGATTTAGTTTACATTGATCATAAAGATTAAATCAGAATAAAAATGACTGAAGGAAAAGATTCTTATGCTTTTTGTTTTTAATTTGATGAAGACCTGATAAATTATACAAAATGCCAATGAATAAGTTTTTTTATCTAGATGAAAAGTGGGAATAAAATGACAGTCAAAGGAAAATAATATACAAGTTAGTTAAATAATGTGGTAAGTGAGTCTTCATGTTTTCTTTGCCCTGCCCTTATTCTGCAGGTTAGGGGTAATTTTCTGAGGTCAGCCGTGCTATAAGTCTGTGGTAGCTGGCTGCTGTGATTGCTGGACATGTAGCCTCTAAAACCTTCTTATATTGCCCCAGCCCTTTTACTAGGCTAAAAGAAGTGAAGCAGGAGTAAGAATATCTTCAGATAAATTTGAGAAATAAAATCTTAGGAAACAGCTGTTCTGAATAACGATTTTCACATTCAGAAGCAAATGAAATGTGAACAAAGAGAAAAGCTCAGGAGCTATAGAAAGACTCACAACCACGTTCAGAAAGAAGGGACTAGCTGGCTGTCATTCTTTCAATCTGTGCTGTGATAGCTACGATATATGTAGTGGAAGAAGTTAAAGAGAGGAAGGCTTACAGAAGTGGCAGCATGAGAGGAAAAAATTGTTTTTATTAGCTTTCTTAATCAACTATTAAGCACAGAATACATCACTTAGGAACAGTCGTGTTGATAATGATAGTTGATGGATCAAAATAAGTAACATAATTGCTAATAAGGACTTATCACTGGGTTCAATATGAAAATTGTGAAGTCATGCAAGCTCCCTGTGTGAAATCTAGATCCAGTTTAAATCTATCTTTACATTGATTTAACTTAAGTTGCTAAGATATCAACATAAGCAAAGATGATAAGAAGTATTTCTGACTACTTTGTGTATCGATACCAGGTGGGTTTCACCTTTTTCTCTATGAGTCCTTATAAATTAAACAAAGCCTTAAATAGGAAAAAAATAAACTGCTGAAAAAAATCCGTGCAATGCTGGATCACTTTTAATGGCTGCATTTCTGTATCTTCACCACTTGATGGCCTTTGAAGTTTATGTTTTTTGTAAAGATCTAAGTGTCCGAACATACTTTTTTTTCTAAAGGTTTGGGACTATTCTACTGGCCTGTTAGTACACCAGTCAGCAGTATTAACAGGTAAATTTTCTTTTCATTCTATTCTTTTTCATAGAAGAAAAAATTCTCTCTAAACAATAATATACAATTTTTATAAAAATGTTTAGTTCGTCTAGTCAGAATAATTCTGTTAGGCACTAAAAGGCATCAGTGTCAAAGTTACCAAACTTGAAGCCAGTAATGGATATATTATCCTTTAGAATGTATATTTGTGTAGACAATTTTAATATACTTTCATAAATAGCTCTTCTTTTGGTACGGAGTATGCATATAAATATTGACTTTTACTGAGATTTGCAGATAGGAGCTCTTTTGTTTTGCAGGTAAAGTTCCACTGTCTGAGCATTTTGTGCTTGTTTTCTTTCAAATTTTTTATGTGATATGGAAGGGCAAACCATAAGTGTAACATACGTAGATTTATCAGCAGGTCTGTAGATGACGGTGTACATTGACTGTAATGGTGAAAGTTACTTTTGTGGAAAGACAGGAACAGAGGGAGAGGAGAGGAGGGAAAGAGGAGGAGGGAGAGGCAGAACTCTGCCCAGTGGCTAACTGGGAAGAGAAGTGACCAGGGGCTCCAGGCCAGCGTCTTCCCCAAAGCAGCAGAGACACCCTCTCCCGTAACACTTTTCCTACAGTAACTATATAGTTTTCCATTGAGACCTGCTCAAACTCCATGTTGGGTGTTCCTACTTACGATGCTGTTAGCATTGTTTGGCGCATGCTTTGGTTAGGACATGAGCTGCGTGGTGACTGACTGTTAAGCTTTATGCAGACATATTACTGGATCGCCTAATATAACTAAAAGCTACAACTACATGAGTGGAAAGGAGTGGAAGAATGGGGGAGTCTTATGCCCGTGGTCATTGCTTCCCATGAGAACCTGCTGTAACAGAAGCATTGGCCAAGGCCATGTGAATAACAGCATGAGCACAACAGCATGGGAATTACAAGGGAAAAATATTGCCACAGTAGCTCTGAAAACCACTGCCATGGCAACTTAGGTGAAAGGCAGGCTACAGAATTGCAATTGGAAGGCCCTTAGCCATACAAAAGCTAAAGCATCCAAAGTACTGTGCAATCATGAGAACTGCAGGAAGGTTTTTCTTTCCTTCTGTCTTTATAAATAGTATATCACAGTTTGGAATCATGTGTTTTAATAAAATACCTGATTTGTGTTTACTCTGAAAATAATTACATCTTTTTTTTGAAGCAGCATTTCCTTTGCTAAGTCTGCTAATTGATGAAGAAAATAAGCAGCTTATCACTGGATGTGCTGATGGACAGGTAAGAATTACCAAGGAAAGTTTTAGTCGCTATAGTATAACAGTCAAGTATTATTAATGTATCTATCAGAAAGCTTCACAATATTCATACATATTTGGAATTGTTACTAAGATTATTTTAGTAAGCGTGATTCACTATTTTGAGTATCAATCATATATGGTGTAGAACACAGCCTCTATTACAAAATGGAAACATTCTTTTGAAAACCAGGAACGTTTTTAAGACCACAGTCAGTAATTGGATAAGTTATATGTGTACACTGAGAGGCCGTAATATGTGTGTTTTAAAAGAAAAAATGTAAACATAGAGTTCTCCTTTTCTGGCCAAGGAGTGAAACCCATGACAATAAATGGGAGAGATTATGATTTCAGCATGCTGGAAATCTTAGCAATCTGTCATAAATGTGAATATGTATTTCAGCTCCTCTTTACTTTTAACTTTAACTTTAATATATTTAAATGAGATTTTCCTATAGTATTTAAGGGATGTTTTCCTTCAGCGTTACAGTTTGGTGGATTGTGAGGAAAATTAAAGATTTAACTGTGATAGTGCCTAAAAAAAAGAAAGGTATAAATGCATGTATATGACTAAATAAGCAATTACATGCAGGTTGCCTGTTATTTTTAGTTATTATAGGAAATAGTCTATGAGGAATTTATTTCAAAGACACAAATGGGAAAATTAGACATGCAGTTCAAATTGGTAGTAACTTCTTTTGCCAATGGTGAAATTATCCTTTGATACTCTTGAAATATAAGTGCATGTGATTCAATTTGTGGTCCAATGTGAGATTCTAGATATATAAATTCCTTAGTGACATTAACAGTATTTAATATTGGACCTTGAGTTGATATTCACATTGCATGTAACTTGTATGTTTAGTGTCAAAAGGATATTGTAATTGCTTTTGTCTTTTCCTTTCAGCTTTGGATCTTCAGTTTAATCAGGGATCATAATTACCGTTGTGTGACACGTATCAACTTAAAAAAAGAACAGGAGAAATTCTATAATAAGATGGGGAAGTCTGGACAAGAATTAGGTAGGATAGCGCTTCTAGAATGCTATGCGTGTTATATTTTAGTTGGTACGGGTTACTGAATGTGTGCTTTTCATACCAAGAGAATTTATTGTAAAAGACAACAGAGTTACAAATCTCAGGCTGTGGCATGGAATTCTCACTGAAGCTGATATGAAGCTGATGTGGAAATTGGCATATCTGGGAAAACTATGCATGTGTGTCTCTAGGAACGTCTCAGCCTATGCGTGCACTTATAAAACATTGCATGATGCCAGCTCTTAAGTATGTGTTCTTTACTGAAGTAATTTCCCAAGAATTCAGTGAGAACAGAATCAGTACCTCCAGATTCATCCGTTGTCTAAGTGGAATGCACATTTCTTAGTTACCTTTGAAGCTTCTAGGAATCTCTTGTTTTTGTTACTTGCTTTGCATCCAGGTCCTCTCAAAGGCAAACAAGAGGAGCTTACTTTCTTTATAGAAGAGAAAATCTGGTTTCCCTTGCTTGCTCTTTTTCTGGCCCCATGACTGTTGTATTCTTAGCTGCACAGTGGCCCAGCTTCAACAGGACGGGTCCTAGCCAAAGAGAAAGTCTGCTGTATTTCTGGTTATTAATTAAAATGTCTGTCACTTTCATCTTTGGATGTTTAAAAGAGTGACATGGTGTCTCTGTCTAATGCTGAATTCAGTGCTAGCAGTACTTCCCACATATGAACTGGGCATGCATAATGGATTAGAAATTCGTTGGGAACATAAATACCTTTCCATCTTGTTGTTGGATTATGTTATAACTTAAGTGTCAAAGGATTTTTCAGGCTAAGCAGAAAGGTACTTAGTGAAATTTAGGGGTTATTGAAATATGACTTTCTGAGCCACTTTTGTGTATGAACACTGGCATTCTGCCAAATCCTTCTGAGTCTCTAGCAAGGCTCTCTGGATTTTGTCTTTAGGTATTTGAAAGAAGACTACTAAAAAGAATGAAATAATGAGGAAAGGTGTATCAAGAGTGCTGGCTCTTAGCATATCCCCATCTTTTGAAGCAGACTTCTCAAATGTGAACTTCCTTCAAGCTACTTTGCTGTATTAATTCTCTTAAATCTTATTCCCCTTATTTCATTAGTTTTTGATAACTTGTATTGTTGAATGTCTTTCTCAGATGAGGGGCAAAGTACTTCTGAGCTGTGTAAAGCAAACAATATAAGACTAGAAGAAACAGTGGAAACAACATTGCCTGTCCTCACAATTGAACGCTGTGACCATTTAGTATGCTTCCATAAAGAAGAAAACTTGTAAGTCCTCTAATATACCACCAACTATTTGGCTGGAATCTATTCCTAGCAGTTCTTGTTGGTCCTTAGATTATTTTCACTGCACCTTTCCATTTTCTCAAAATGCAATAGGAGAATCAGAGAATGTGTTCAGTGATCTGCAAGTTTTGGTGACTGACCCTTAGAGACATAACATACACAAACTAATAGAAAGTTAAAACTGGTTTCCAGTCTGAAAAGTAATTTTGTAAAATCGCATTGGCGTCTCCATTTATTAGTATCTTTTAATATCAGTTGATCAGGTATGATCAGTTTAAAAATAAAAAAATAAAACATAAAAATAAAAAAAGCCGTTAGAGTTGAAAAGCCAAATTTATTTTTAGTTTGCTTTTCTAAGGAAACAAATCTGGTGCAGTCACTCTGTGCCAGTATCAGTTTGCCCTCCAGTCTTAAACAACTTTACAACTTGATAGCCTGTTCTAGCCAAACTGACAGAGATGCGGACACACACAAAGGTGTGAAGTTTCTACTCCTTCCTGTGGGATTGGATGGCCAGGTAGAGGAGAGACACCTAGATTAGTCCTTGTATTGCAGTTCTTTACTAAAGGGAAATTTAACCAGATTGTCTGGTACCTGGCAATCTATACAGCACACAGCCACAAGAACTGAGTCTCACAGAACAACTGATTTTTCTTCGTTGTTTGTAATTACCGCTCAGAGAAGTTTCCCAGCCAAATCATGTGTTAGGAAACACTTGTTCCACTCTTTACCCTCCCATGGGTTGCACAGGTATAACTGGTTAATCCTGTGGTTGGTTTTTTAAACAATTTTTGGATAAACAGAGAAGAAAAATATCCAGCTGTCCTGCATCATTTTGTTTGCTCTTTATGGTTAACTGAAGTAATTATTAACAGTTATTTTCACAATGCCTACATTTTCAGAAGGAGTACCAGTGACAGAAAGAAAAAGATGATTTTTAAGATGTACATCTCAGGCAAACTTTAGTGGAGTTTCAGATCTCTAAGGCCAGAAGTCAGTCTGGTTGCTTGTATGATACCACTTGCAAGTCTGCCTTTGTCTTCATCAAAACTGTTGCTTCTGTTTGAACTACAGCACATCTTTAAAGATGGCTAGTTTTCTAGTGATGAAGAATCCACTGTGTCCATATTCCAACAACTGACTCGTCCTATGTTACTTCTGGTCTAAATTCTTCTCTTTTTTGATATATAGTTATTGGCTATTAGTACATTTGCTACTGTGATAGTCTAGAGCCAGTTACTCCAAGTTCTCTCCTGGTATAGCTACTTACAGCTTATGCACAATTTATCTTTAGACTTAATTCTGGATAAAATGAAACACTTGAGCCCTGTATAAGGCATGTTTTTTGCACTTCAGATAAATTGTTAACATTGGTTTTGTAACTTTTTCTGAAACTCAATCTCATTACAAATTTTTTTTTTTTTAATACGGTTACCAGAAATGAACACAGTAATGGATTAAGTGAAATAATTTTTTGAACAGAGATAACATCACTTTTCTGTAACTAGATGATACTGCTTGGCATTGGACATCTAAGGACTTCTTAGCTATTGCTAAGGACTTTTAGCTATTGTTTCACACTTGGATGGCCTTTTAAATGCTTACTATTAATGCAGTTTCATAATCTTTTGACTTCAGAGTTTTTTATTTGGAGGTAAAATTTTCTGCTCAGTGTTGGTTTTAGCAGAAAGTCCAGATTTGTCTGAACAGCTGACCAGTCCCCCTCACTATTTACTTCTTTTCCAGCCTCCAATGAAATGCAACCACAAAAACAATAGCTAATGTATCTTCTTACAGATTACTAATATGCAAAATATTATGGGTCTCATTCTTCTCTAAACTTTTATAAGTTGAGTAGTACCACTAAAGTGAATGGCATTTTCTTACTGTGAAGTGGGCATGTGATCAACTTCCTATGTATTTAACTTGATACCATTGTTCAGAATAACTTGATAGTGTGATTTCTAACTTTATAAACAATTCAAAGAAGTCACAAATTAAATCAGTCTCTGGTTGCCGAAAGTAGTGCCAACCACAGATGAAGCTATACAGAGCGCAAAAGAGTGTTACAAACCAGAAGTAAAACTGTTTTTTCCAGTCTGCTTTTTAAAGTGTTTGACTCCTTTTGTTTAAAAAAAGAAAGTGTTAAACCGCTGTTAAAGCTTTTCATACCAAGCTTCATCTTTATATTTTTCCATATCCTTACCTCAACAGTTGTCGTCTCACTTTGCAAGTCAAACTCATAAGTCCACTCATTTTTTGTTGGAAAAATTGTTTAAAATTTGATGTCAGCTTTTATTTACAGTGACATCAAAGCATTTTTACTTTTTGAGAAAGGCAATATTTGTTTTGTTATAATCATCTAATGCTTGATAACATTTTTTTCCTTGAGGATGGTGATTGAAATTATAACCATTTGATCTACACCATGGTGTGTGTGAACCCTGGATTCCATTACACAATTGCAATACCGCTGCCACTATACATAGACTCTTACAGACCTCCCCCATTTGCTTGTATTTTTATATTGTTTTTTCCCCTTAGTTTATGCTGGTTCTGGTCCTGTGTCATAAACATCTCCAAAAATAGCTGAAGATCAGTTGCTTTTTGAGTGTTCGTATTACAGATGGTGAAAGTAAAGAATATATAGAGATTTGCCTCTCTGTTTGAATTTACACTTAGTGTATGTAGTGCTTTTACTGCACCTCTGAACTGTTAGAAACCACAGTAGTTTTTAAAATATTTTCTCTGCTGCTTTAGAATTGTCATGAGCAATTATGTAAAATCAAGAATTGTGCTGTTGTTAGTTTTCAAAACTTTTCAAAGCTTTCAGTGACACTTTTTACTTTGAACTACACATTTAAAAGTTTTTGCTGCACATCTAAAATCCTTTTTAGTGTAGTTTGTTATTGTTGTAATATTGAAATTGGATAACAGATATTTAAATAAAACAGTTACTAGGAAAGCTTATTTATTGTACTTAAATACTTTTTCTTTCCTTTTTTTTAATAGATTGCCTACCCTAAATACTAGATATTTTTGGATAGGAAGCTCTACTGGTTTGTTAATAATTAATTCAGCAAACTTTGAATTAGAAGCTGTTTTATGTTACAAAGGTATGATCATAAAGTATCTAACTGCACCATAATGTCATTGCTCTCCTTTTTTATCTTATCTGAATAGTATAAGAACTAGTTTGTTAAATAGTAGAATACAGTAGAAATAAAAGTTTTTCTCTTTTAAACTGTTTTTAAACATATTTGCATAATTTCCTGGCATTGCTAACTTGTCTCAGAAGATGTGCCAGCTCTTGATTTCTGTATTGGCTAGTAATGAATTTTCATCTGATTTTGTAACATATGATTATTAACTACAAGGGTTGTTATTCTGGTCTTGCTTTACAATGAGGGGTAAATTAGAAGAATATACATTGAAGATAGTAGAATTATAGTGATGTCAAGTCAGTGCAAGAAGATTTTTTTCTGGTTTAGTGGTAGCTCTTTTTCAATGTAAGTACACTTTTACTGCAATATACTCTGTTTGGTAAAGATTACAGCGGCCTCAGAATTCGATTTGCTGGATCGTGTGCCTTAGCAAGGAAGACAGTTAATGGAAAGGTGAGCATGCATTTTATATATTGTTTTAATGAACGTTTAAATTTTCAATTTTCAGAAGTATTAATTCTTATGCATTTTGTTTGCAGATTAACATACACATTTGTTTTGCTTCATGAGAATTATGCAAAAGCTTTTCTGGAGAGGGTTGATTCTACTTTATGGAATCTACTAGTTTTAATACATGGGTAATTTTAAAGACCTCACAATTTATCTATTAACATAAGTGATTACCAACAAAAGGATGAACTGTTTTTCGTAGTGTTTGGAATGCTAGGAACAGTGAGTATGGGAACAGAGTCACTCTTTTAGGGGAAAAAAGTTGTAAACATTGTTACACCTTGTTTATCCAGCAAAGGTCAGGATGAACTGTTTCCAAATCCTTTCAAGAAATCTGTGAAAGCTATTTGAGTTGTGAGAAAATTTCTATAGAAAGTCACCAAGGAGCTTTTAAGGAAAGGAAAGGCTTTCTTATATACTCCATTTCTGCTGTCATATTTTTCTCGCAGAACTGAGCTGAATCGAGGCCTTCCATACTTGAAGTGGCAATATGTTTTGTTTTAAAGCCTAGTGCTTATTCACTCGTGTAAGTCAGTTCCAAGCATGTCTTTGAAACCAGGCTTTGTCCCATGCGTGCCTCATGTCTCACAGCTCTTAAGCACATATCTCTACTGTAGAAGGTGTTGGGATTTCTGTGAACGTTAGGTATGCAAATCCATTAAGAAATCCACTTAAAAAGCATAAGCATATGTTTGGAGGACAGCATTATCTACTTTTTACTGTTTAATGCTTTGCAGGACTAAACCCATGGATATTTTGATATTTTTCAGTAATTTCCATAAATGACACAAAGTGATTTCATTGTCCAAAGGCTTTGCTGTTAGAACTTAAATTTTTAAGTGAGAGGAGTGCTATTTTATGGCATAATTGCTGCAGGTTTTATGCTTGCTCTCCTCAATGTTTGAAGATATGATTGCTGTGTTGGAGGTTAACATTGCTGCATTGGTGAGATCTCAGCAGAACGGTTTTCTCATATGTGGAAAGGAGAAGCCTCTATCAGTTATTGCCAGGTACAGAATAACTTTAAATGTTGTTTTTTTCTTCAAAGAGTAGGGTTATGTATTTGTCTTTCTGACACTGAAATGCATCAGATGGTTTTGTACAGTTTTATTTGTTGGCATGCTGTTATTCTATTTGTTTTATTGTCACTGAAAAATATTTTAGTTGCATTGACTGGGAGAAATCTGGAGGTCACTGACAAACTTAAAATCTACATCAAAGTGAAGATTTCACTTTTTTTATAATGTAATTGCCAGTCAGTATTCAGAGAAACAGGATTTTAACCTGTAAATACAATGATCAGTGAATCTGATCTGAGCAGAGTCTTGTCTGTGCCTCTGGGTATCTGTGGTGATAAACTAATCCACTGTGCTTCATTGGTACTTATGAAAGGCTCGTTGATGTCATGCATACACACAAGCCCGCGCATGCGCGTGCCGTGCCCATTCATGCACCCATGCACACAAGTAGCTAGAAAAGACGTTGAGACAAGTTTTCCTAATCTGAAACTTTTGTCCATTGCGGTGATCGATTTTTGTGCTTCATTTTATACTTAGGTGTTCTCTGCTGCCAAAATCTCCACTGAGTAAAGGTTTAAAAAAAAACGTCAAGGAACCTTCTAGTAAAACAGTTGGTAAGTGTAAACCAATCTTTAAATGAATTAATAAATATATTTTTAATAACGGTAACTGACTCACAACTGGCTCAGGTCACCTCTAATAAAGATACTGATTTCTGAGTCAAGTTATGTCTTGCATTATACTTTTTATTTTTATATTCTGTTAAGAAATATTTTGTACCCTAAATACATATTTGTAGTGAAAATGATGGTGATAGTGTTTTTGTTTCTTTTAAAAATAGTCCTCTGAGAAGTTTTTGTAGCTTTTGAAAGAGTTAAGGAGCGTAAGTCATTCACTAATTCATCCTTTTTCTTTTTTCATAGTATGTCATATATTTTTCTGTATCACTTGCCTTTCCTTTCTTAACTTTCCTTATGTGTTTACGGTAGTTTTATTGTCCTGAATAGTCTTTTGTCTGTACCTGTGAATGTAGGCAGTTAAGTCTGGCCTCAACTTCTTGCTGTTATAAATACGTATGTATGTACGTATGTATGTATAAAGAAACTGGCCAACTTTCAGTTGCTGTTAGAGCATGTGTAGCTTCTTTGTCTAGCAGTTGTAAAGAAAAGTCCAGACAGCATCTACCAAATATTTTTTTTCATAACTGCCTTTGTAAAAAGGTTCCACTTTAAAACTATGTATGTTTTTAGAAAGCTAATCTAATGACTGACAGCTGTAGGCATGTAGAAGTAATTATTTTCTTTATATTGATTATATTTGTTGGACCTGTTAGAATGTCAAAGGTCATATCTTTAGGGGGTCCAGTTGTTGTGTGATGTTCTCAGGATGCATCTGTACTGTATTTGCTAGAATTCCAGACTGCTTCTTGCCCCTAGCATAGATATCTGTACTATCCCTGTTGACATCTAACACTCGGATAGATTCGGCACTGCAAAGAAGTCCTATGGTTTCTTATGGCAAGTGATGCTGGCAGCTTCTCAAGAAGGACCCTTTCCTGCCTCGTTTCATCAGTACAAGTAAAGGCAGGCAGCTGGGAGTTTCTGGTGATTCCATCCACAGCATTGTGCCCAAGAGATCGCTCCCGATGAATCTAAGGCTTTTCTCTGGGAACATCGACAAGATTTCCCTCTTACCCGTTTATTTACTTAGGGTGTTTCTATTAATTGAAGTGTTTGTATTTAGTTTTGGGCTTGAGGCTGCCCTCCAGGCTTCTCAGTACAGCAGTGCAGATGGAGCCATTATCAATGGCTTCTCAGGCCACATAAAAGCCAAATGTTTTTGTGTACCTGTCAGCCAGTTTAATGATCATTATGTATATTCCACAGAAAATATAATATGTGATTACATTATAGCCGATGCACATAAAGTCTAAGCATAAAATAGGCAACTATGAAACACAGTCAGGAACTAATGATGAAAAAAGTTCCTCAGAGCAGTATTCTTGTTAATTCAAAGTTTGGAGAGGTTCCTATTCATTGATATTCATTGATCCTTCCATCCTTCTCGAATGCAGACTTTGATCTCGAATTGTAGTCTGTGATCTTAAGAGTCATGTCTGTATAGTCTGTGACAATTAACAGAATGAATCAGGACAGGTTCGCTCCTTAATTTGGACAACTTAATTGGATTTTTTTGTAGGATATTGGTGATAAACAGTATATTGCTCTGCCCTATGTGTCACACAAATGGGACCATCACAAAGTAGATGATGAGATTTTCATGCTCACTTAATTTTTCCATGAAAGAAAGATAATTAGGGAATTTGAATTTTGACACAGTACCTGAAGACTGACTGTCAGTGACTTAGCCTGCTACCTGACAACCTTCTCTTTGAATTTCACTTAGAGTTGTTCAGAGATAAGGAAAAGTATAAGTGAGAGATTTTTGGAAAAAAACCACAGCGACTCTTGTCTACTTATCGATGTGTTTTCAATGTGAGATTTCTGGTACATGCTAAGCTGAAATTTTAGATAAATCTACAGTAGACAGTTTTGGCATAAGCTCATTTAATTTTATTTTTCTGTACAAAGAAATCCATACCTGACCTATGTTTTTAAGCATTTGGGCTCATTTAGCAAATTTATCAAAGATCGCATAATGTGAGGTACTTTTGAGTGTTTTATTTTCTGTGCTGACCTGTAGCTGTGTGGTACGCATGCTCAGACTGGTTAAGGATGATATAAAGAAATTTTATGTTCCTATGCCACCAAACACTTGCTTGGTGCAAAACAAGCAAAGGAAAGCAGGTTTAAGGTTTGCTCTAATAACATTGTTCCAGAGAGATGGCTATTAACCACCTTACACCAAATATTCCCTACAGGATTTATTTCTGAGATTGGAGTGAAGAGATAACTATCATCGTTTTTAATGAGTACCATAGAACATGCAGACCTAATAGACAAACATGTTACTTTTAATCAGGAATTTACCATATGCTTCATGATTTGCCACCTACATAGTTGCTATGCAAAACAACAGTTTACATTTCTTTTCTCTTCTCGTTAACCATTGTTTCAGAGTAATTGTTCTTAAATGCCTTTTGTGAAATAAGGAGACAGCATTGTACTAGTTTAAAATGAATATTTACCATAATTTGCAAAAATATAATGTTAAGAAAACACTATAATGAAAATTAAATTATTTTGCTACAGGAGTGAAAAGCACAGTGAAGGACCAACCTTTGGTTTTCCACAGGAAAGTTAAGTCATCAGGTTATGCAACAGCACCGCAGTGAGTAGATACTAATTTATCTGTTTTGCTGGTGTGTTATATTACTATGCAGTATTTCCTTTCTTATTGCATAATAGGGCCATGCAGTGTTGCCACTTTTAAATTAATGACTCATGAAAAATAGGTGTGATGTTATGAAACAAAATCTGTTAATTAGTTTTTTCCTTTGCTCTGTCTATACAGAACATACGCAGATTAGCACAGTCAGAAGTATGCCTTTTATTCCCTCTCAAACAGCGACTGAGATGGGTTATGTTACAATAGTCTCAGCTGTGTAACCTCTCTTTATTGGTGTGGTCTTACCTTTGAGGAACCTTCTGTTTTGTTCTTAGGAACTTTGGATCACTTTGAAAGCTTTCTACAACTTTACCTGTGTTCCTTGACAGCTTGCAAAGGTTTCTCTTGGGATGGAGAGCTCATTCAGATGAAATGAGCAGTATGGTACTAGAGGTCCTCAGAGAAGTGGAAACTTTTTGTCAGTGTCTCAGTGCTCAAGGTGGTTTCCAGACAAGACATTTCATTTTTGGAAGAGATTGTGATGGACAGTACCATCCTGGTGTATTATATTTATTACATCCTTTTTTATTATATTTATTACATCATAAATAGAATGGTGCAAGCTATTGTATGAGAACTTATCCTGTGTTGGAACTGAGACATCAAGAACCAGTTCTTACCTGCCAGTAATATGCTTCCTGAATACCTTTAAAGTGGTCTGATGAAAGGGTTGCTTACATTTACATTTTTAGACTGCTAGTGGGACCTGTGGTTTTATATTCTGTGAACAACTTTTTGAGACTGGGACACCTCAAAATAAATTTAATCATTTTGAAGTGATGAACCCTTTATTCCTTGGGCACATGATTCCTAAGCGTGTTGGATATGTCCCTAATTCTGAGAACATACAGACTCATTTGAGTCTTCTCCCCAGTTCCTCTAATCCTAAAAGCCTTAGGTGAGGTAAGATGGATGTGAGCTCTGAACTCCCTTAGGTCAAGGGTGGTCTATCCACCTCACCCCTTACTCTGTGGCAGAGAGTTCCCTTGTTTTCTCAAACCCACCAGTTAAGCATTCCTTGAGAACATGACTAAAATGTTCTCAGCAACAAAAGATCAAAGTTACAATGGAAACTAAGTTCCTTTAAGGACTCTTCTGAACTTCCACTCCCGTGCTGTGTCCTGCTTGTTGTTTTACTTGTTGGATGAAGGTACTTTTGGTTGTGATCGGGTCTGCCAGGAGAATGGGATAGTTTTGAGCCTTTCATTAATCCCCCTACACAGTGTTCCCTTTGGAACATCCGAGATTCTTTTCTAACATGGTATCCCACTTCACCTTAACCCAAAAAATCACCTCTGTGTTTTCACCAGGCTTCATACATGTAAAGACAAAGCCATCTTTATACCTCCAATATCAAGATATTTTTCTCCTTTTATATTGACAAGAGCAAACCTTTTGGAAGGTCAGTCCTGAGTTTATTACTAGCTGAGAGATCCATGAAAATGTCAGTGTTCAGGCGAAGGCTGTTGTAATGGAAAGTAGGTGATGTAAACATTTGGTGTGAGATCTTCAAGATGGAATGTCCTTCACATTGTAAGTGGCCTCTGTACAGCTCAGGCTCTTGCAGAGACCATGCTAAGAAGTGTCTCCATTTTTGATAATGTGTTGTGCTGCCACTGCTGAGAAATTTAGAACTGTATCTGTCAGCAGCAGCTGTCAGAGGGGCTGGACTCCATTTTCAGTGAGTGTGACTGAGAAAGCTATGATCATTCCATTTAAATATAGGAAATATTGTCTAGGGGAAAGAAAAGCCCGTTATAACATTATTTGTCCATTTGCTTAGTGCTCACAATAATGATTTTTCTTGTAAATTAGTACTGCTACATGAAGAACTTGTGCTGCACTTGCTGGCTTTGTATTTTATTAGCTCAAAACTTACTTTCTGACTTCAGTTGTTTCAACCTTATTTCAAAATTTATACTAGGCATTCTGTTTCGTATACAGGATGAAATTTTTCTTGTTTCTTCAGTTTTCAGAAGTAAATATCTGAGGACTTTATATGAGGGTCTTTTGACCTTCAAAATGCATTATCCAACAACTGGCTCATAGAAAGCAGAACTTAGATGCAAACTGGAGAGTTAGATCATTAGAAACTTTTCTTGTCATTATTGAATGTGTGCATTATCTTACCTACTGACATTTATAGTAAACATAAATAGTAAGAAAGAACTAGGATTGTTCTATGTGTGAAATAAAATAGTTCTCTCATGGAGCATTTAATATTTTATACAGGAGAATCTGTGTTCTTTTTTGTAGAATGACCATGTTCTCTCCAGTTACTAAACTGAAGAAAAATAATGAAATATCAAAGTGGAAGACCAGTTGTAAATGGTAGGTAACCCAGCAGCTGCAATAGAGGAAAAAAAATTAAAATGAGGATAAATACAATCTTACAATAAATATGATTAGTAATTGCTTCTCTCATTGCAGCTTTTTAGTTAGGAGCATCACTGGAAATGAAAGGCCTTGTAAATTTACCGTAAAATAACTGCAACAAATGATTTAAATTATCAAACTATCGATTAAAGCTGATTAACTCTTATGTATATAAGAAAATATACACATTTATTTTCTTCAATTTTTGTTAGAGATCTGTTTAATTTTTAGAAATACTAAATGGTAAGTATGACTGGAGGCATATTCCCAAAATGTACTTAACATGCAATTCTAGTCACAAAAATTACTGAATGTAGCACAGAGAGGCTTAGTGATTTAAGATTATGTCCCTAATTCACCCGTAAAATCATATATCTTAAACTACTGCTACCTTACTGTAGACAGTAGATTTAAACAGGGTATACATAATGGTACAGTTTGACCAGTGGACTCACTATCACTGTAGACACAAAGAACTAGCAGTTTTTAAGAGCCGGCACTTTCATATTAATTGGTAAGGTATGTTAAAAGGGTACATTATGCCCATTTTTTCTCTTGAGTACTATATAGAGTACATTGTTCTGTGTAGTGCAAGCATAAAAATGAAGAATGATTATTGCCATCATTTTTTAAAAAAATATGTTTCTAAAACACTTAATAGCACAGGACTAAGTTTTTATGCAAGAACTATCTTGCACATATTGGCAAACACTTGGAAGAACATTGTAGACGATTTCAAGAATGGTTTGCACTATATTGTGGTGGATTAAGCAACTTAGCACTTAAGTATTGTTTTTGTTAGTATCATTTTACATCAGTGTCATTGTTATTTTTACACGAGGAAATATTTTTCGTATAGCTTACTGTCACAACAAGGTAGACTTTGTATTCTTTAAGTACTTTTATTAGATAGGTATGCAACTTAAGATATTTGTCTTTCTCTAAAAATCTATGTTAATTCATGATTTCTTGAATTCATAGCAGTGGATGATAGGAGTAATTTAAGCATGACGGTTTTTAATTAATATTGCCCTTTATCTTGAATTTAGCATAGGTTTTCAAGGAAAACTTATGTAAAACTATTTAGAATAGCTTCCCAAACAACCTTTATTTCATAACTGAAATAAAAATATACTGATTTTAGTTCTCTTACTATTTTTCCTGTCTCCTTTCTCCTTCCTTGAAGCAAAAATAGAGAATATCCATTGGAAAGTTCTCCTCCAACCAAATATGAGAAAGAGCTATCTGTCGCTTATAAACCAACCCCAGTGTGTTGCATTCAGTATTCTGGTATGTAAAGGTTTTATAAGATGTACTGTTCCCTCAGGGTACAGAAAGAAAACCAAAATTCATATGAGAGGGTTTAATTAGGTGACATATTTACTGTTTAACTATTTTGAAGAAGTGAGCCACGTCCAAAGTTTGGTCATTCCTAATGCATAGGAATATTATCATACAGAAACAGTTGGTGCTTAAAAATGTGAATCTTTGTAAGTATTTTGGGGAGAAGAGTAACTTGCATCTTCAAGAAATAAAATCAACTTAGATGCAGTCAAAAACTTTTCCAAAACATTTTCTAGATGTAAATTTTCCCCATAGACTTTAAAGAATTTTTTTTAATGTTTATGAGAGAAATCAGTTACAGAAAGCTTATTTTTAGGAATGTTCTGTGACCTTAAAAGTAAAGATTATTTTTGGTAAAAAAGTAATACTGTAGTTTTGATAAAACATTTTAAGCAGAAATCTTCTCCCAGGTATTTGAGGAAGAGACATCTCTCTCTCTCACACTGCCCCCCCCCCAGAGATTTAAACAGCTGTAGATTAAGAAAATTAAGGTAAAAAAATGCAGAGTTTGTTTTCTTGAAGTAAAAAATCATATTTTTGCAAGCTTGTAAAGAAGTGTTGTTATTGTGGTTTGCATTGCCGGATGGTTCCTAGCTTTACAGTGTAACTTCTGTTGTAAATTTGCAACTTGAAATCGAACACTGTCAAGTGGTCTTTGTAAACTGTGAGTCAGAATAATATTTATGTACATCTGTAGAAAGGAAATTAAATAGAAAGCTTAAGTAAATGAGATTGTAAAGTTGCACTATGGAGTAAATATCCTGTTGGAGGTGTTACGACATACGACTTGTTGATCTCTATTAGGAAGCAGGATCTCCCTAAGGATTTGAGATGACTTGCCGTTAAATGAGCCTCCAAAAGTATAAGCAAAGTGATTTTCTCTCATTCTCTATGCACAAGAAGGTTTATGTACTATTAATTATGTGTATGGTCACTTACCTGATATACTTATCGATCAGGTCTCATGCTCAATTGATACATATTCTCAAAACCTTAGGAAATGAGGGAAAATCTGAAGAGCACTACCCTTTAGTTCAAAGATGGATACTTCTTTTTAACATATATTTCTACGACATTCTGTGTAAGACTTTTTAAAATTCACTTTTAATACATGGCTCTGAGAGATCAGAAATATAGTTCTCTTATCTGTTTATATAGTCATTCATTTATTTGGAAAAAAATGTGTAGTGTTGCTGTGTGGAATATAGTATTCAGAAACTGCAAGGTGGATGGTACTTGGGTGGTGGATAGCAGTGGGTATCTTTGGTGAATAAAGGTTTACGCATGCCTTATGTTCCCTGTCCCTTTGCACAAAGGCTCAGGAGCTTTATGAAAGGGGTGCTCGAGAGATACCTCTTTCAAAAATTACTTTTCACAGTGAACCTAATGGTCTTGATCTGAATTCTAAACTTTCATTTCTCTTCTTTCTCTTTCTGTCCCTTCTCTCTTCTCACTCTCTGCCCTACCTTTCCCCATTGGTTTGTTTGTTTATTTACTCCTATATTATCCTCAAAGTTTTTCAGGGAAATTATCTGAGGGAACTATTAAATTTCCCAAACCAAAGCAATTAGGTAAACGTTAAGGGACCGTCCTGTCAATGTATATCCCTGCTGATTACCAACGCGAATGAATAATCTGATTGCGCTTTGATAGTTCTTAGGATTACTTTATGAAGCTGACAAGAAATTTATCTTCTTTATGAAGTGATCCCAAATGCTTAATATATGCTTTTTATTCTGATACATATCAAAATGGAATATAACTTTAACATGAAGTTATACAGAACTGAATGAAAGTCAGGAAGTAGAATATTATGGCTGCTGAATATTTCTGCACTTAAATTTTTGGGGAACTTTTTGTAATAAATGAATTTCTGCCTTGTGATGAATAACTTTTGTGAGAATATATCAGGACAACAAAAAAACTACTGTGTACAGATTCCTATAAAGTTCTGAAACGCAAATTGTTTATGATGTTTGTACAAAGATTGTTTTAAACAAGTGAAATGAATATCTCATGTATTTTGTTGCAGTGATGTATATGACTTTTATGATTTAAAGAACGAAGATATTAGATCTTCTTTGCTTTCAAACATAAATCATTAGACAATCTTCTTATAGGGGATGGAGAGCTGCTCGCTTGCGGCCTTGCTGACAAATCTATACTGGTATTTGATTCCAGCCTTACGAATATGCGAGCTGTTTTTTCAGGTAAATTTATGAGTTACATTTTTAAAGACTAGTGTATAATAATGAATTTAACCTAAATGGCATATTAATGAAAAGATTCCACTTATGTCGCCCTGAAAACAAATGTCAATTCTTCTCTTTCAGGATGTAGAAATTATTTCTCTGGTGAATTTTGTTCTAGACTTAAACTACCTTTCAGTTTTCCAAGTTTCTCAGTTTCCTGGGTGATAAATGCTAGTAATGTATCACGATATATATTGAAATATGTATTGTGTCTGTGTATATTACAGTAATTAAATATATATAATAAAGGCAATATGTTGCAATGGTAATGTGTATTACAGTAATACATTGTAATAGATTATTAGCCAAACATTTGACCAAGGAGATTGGTCAATAATATGTTTGGCTTGCAGGTCCAGACTTTTGAAGAATAATTATTTGAAATAAAAGGGACTGTTCCTATGGAGAAATCCATGTCTGCAAAAGTGCACACAGGCTAAATATTTAACATTGTAAATGAACTTTTTCTAAAAAATGAGTTCTAAATTTCTACAAAACAATCTGTAATATTGCAAATAACAGTAAATGTTATCACTTATAAAGAGTCATATAGCAGACCTGGTTTACTGTGAAGTTCATCATGGAAACTGACTGCTGTTTATGAAAAGACCTTACCAAGTATAAAAAGAAAGTATTTACAATTATTTGAAAACATTATTTCTGAGTGAAGATTCTGAAAGCTGACTTCTGAAAACTGTGATTTCTCACAGAGTAATTTTCATTGTATTTTGCAGAAGACTTGGAAAAAGTCAGTATCAATGGAAAAGTTACAAAACACCTGATACTAATGCTATTGATATTTGTGGTATGCACTATTTAAAAAAATACTATTAAGAAGCTTTTCAGTTTATTTTAAAGAGTACAATATCAGCTTATTCTTTTACTTACTATTATCCTTAAACCAAAAGGAAACTGCCATTCATTAAATTCACATCTACCATTTTGTACGACATTTCTGTAGGAGAAAGACATGTCTCATAGACTGCAATGTTAATGGACTTCTCAAATCTAGAGCAACCAGTTGTGGAAAGCTATGTTGTGCTTCCAGTTGAGTTCAGCAGTCTACAAATTCTACAACATAAGAAATTTAATTTCTTTAAAAAATTAATTCTTTAACATAAGAAATTGCACTGATGAAACCACTGAATTTTCCCAGATTGTAGTTTTCAAACATGAGGAATAGCATAATATTTGTTGAGGTAAATCCAAGATATTTTTTGTAATTGGAATCAAAGGCCAAATTGCTAGAAGGAAAGAGACAGTATCATGCATCATCGTATGTGTGGGCTTTGATTTTCTTTCTGCTTTTAGCAGTGCCTTTTTAGCTGAGAGACATCAGTTCTTTATTATCAGAATGTGCTTGGATTGCAAATTCATTGCTGTTTGGTGTGCTTTGAGTTCTGATTTTTCTCTTAAATAGCAAAACTTCATGTTATCCTCAGAACAAGTATTTCTAGTGCTGAAGTGTTATGTCTTAACAGTGTTCATAGCAAGATCACGTTGTGAGCTTGTAAACCTCTGTTTTATCCAGGATCATTTAAAAAAAAAAAAACCCGTAATCCTTGAAATGGCTGACATGTTCTGCATTGTGGCCACTAATGAACATAACATTACTGGTATTTTCCTTTGCCGGGAGGTGGGGGGAAATTGATGAAAATATGCCTTGTGGGTAGGGTAATAAGGTCTTTCTTTGCTGCAATAGTAAGTTCATAAACTTTTACAAATGTTTTTCTTCATATATCACCAACTAATTTGAGCAAATTTATTGCGCAAGTCACATAAAATGCAGCCAGAAACAGTGCTTTGAGGTCTTATTAACATATTTTTGTTACTTAGGCAATACTGGAACAAAAGCAGTAATTTTATCCAAAGGGACTCTTTATATCTGAAATATATTTAACAGTACTTGACTCATTGTTTTAGAAGTTCCCTATTTATAAAAAATGCAGTTAGCCAAAAGGGATCAAAATTATTTATTCCCTTCCCTTACCTGTTATGAAGTATCTTTAAAAAAAATGATATAGCACTGCTATAGTATTTGGAACATAGCGACTTAACAATATTATGCCCAAAGAATAGCAATGCTCTTTTCATTAGCACATTTTTCTTAAGTAATCTGGAAAAGCTGAGATATAAATGACTTTCAAGAACCTCAAAAGCTGATTTGCATTGAAGGGCTGCCCTGGACTTGGAGTAGAACATAAATCTCGCAAAATGATTCAGTGAGGCTAAAAATTGTCATTGTACCATGTATGTTCTGTAGCTGTTCTTTGCAGCCTGTCTACTGCAGATCTAGCTTCTCTTTCTGTGAAGCCCTATCAAGATGTCCGACATAGGCTGGTTTTGTTTGAGTGCATATGGAGATTATGTGCTGCAGAAAGTGATATTTTGCTTTTTCGGATATTTTTTCACATGAATTTAGTTTTTTATTCTGGCTTCATTGTTCTTGCACTGGCAATAGTTGGCTTGTATCTTTGTTTCATCTCAGGGGAAGCTGCTAGTTTCGTTGATGTTAACAGATCTTTACCTCCGTATACATGCTACATATTAAATAATACCTAAGGAATGACTTTATTTGGTACTGACATTAACAGAAGACATGAACTTTAATACGAAAAATATCGATCTAAATAGATATATTTTAAAGAAAAGAGGTTAGAATGAAGAGATTTCTAAAACTGAAGGAAAACTTTAGTTGATATAACTCTCTAAATCATAACAGAATCAGTACTTTATTAGATTTTGATACATTATTAGCTAAAGGCTTTCTCTTTCTATCAAATGAAATCTCATGATTTTGTAAGATGTATTTTAAGGTATATTGCTTAACATGCAGGGTGCAGATTCCTATGCTAATTCAGACAGAGCAGCCTAAAATACTGCAAAACTCTGCAAATGTGAATTAATTTATTATGATGAGAAGAGTAAAATGACCTGCACCAAACTTCATGCTACTACAGAGAAGCTGTTTCTGGTGCCAGTACTTAGGTGTCAAGTACTAGTTTGTCTGACTTAAAAAAAAAAGATTTATTAATCATTTAAACTGTTAATGAAACTGTTTTACTGATGTTTGGCTTTGCTCTATTAGTGTTCTTTGTCTTTTTTCTTTATGATGCACAGTATGAAAAGATTTGTAAACTACATCCTACTTCAGGCTCTTTAGTAAGCGCCAGAATGCAAGCTGCACTGTGTGTGCAGTTCTTTTCAAGAACAGCATAAATATGAAACTGTCAGATACTCTACTCTAGGGTGGTAGGAACTGCAGATCATCTGTTGTATGATTATTTAATTCACGTAGTTTTTCCTGCACAGCTCAAATTATCAGGAAATCTATCTATCTTCTGCTTGAAATGAATATCTTTATTTTTGAAGTACCATAATAAATGTATTTTCCGTTCATTAAAAACGTGATGAGTGACTCTGATTCAGAGTTTAAACCAATAGTAATGTAAAATTTCATTTTTTTTTAAGAAAAGGCAATGTACCATGTTAGTTAAAAAATTTGCAGGCAGCATAAGCTTCTGAATATATGTGATTCTTTTAAAGTACATTTTTATAATGCACCGTCACAGAGGAGTGATATAACAAAAGCAGTCGTGTTATAAGCCTAATTTATTCAGTTTTGCTAGGTGAAGAAGTGGTCAGTTAGAGTTGAAGTAGTTCTGTATTCCTCTTCAGTGTTGGCTTTTCAGTTACTTATGCCTTATTGTGAAGCGCAGGTAATGCTGGCCAGCTTTAAAAGGGTTACAGCTAGCATGGCCCTTTTGAAGAACGTCTTTCTACAAAGCCAGCTGCTGTCCTTCTCAGCGTGCTTCAGGAACGGGGAACCCTGAGTAAAGACTGTTTTGAAGCTTACTGGTGTCTTGCAAGCCAGCTGGCATCATCTTCACTCTGCTTTGGGATTGGGGGACCTGGAGTGCAGAGATTTTAAGCTTTTTGCATGGCTTTTCCAATTTTCCAAACCTCAGATTTTCCTAAAGTTTCTCATGTTTCTTCCCACTTTGGAAAATTATTTTGTATATTCTGATAAGTATTTTTTCCTTTTTTTGCCTGCTGGTAATTCAAGGTTTCCAAAAGTTTTTATGAAACCAAAGCCCCAAAATAATCCCTTTGCCTTGAAAATAAAGAGTGGCAGTGAAGTTATACTCGAAAAATTATGCTTTGTAGTGTGAAAAGAAAATAAGAGCTTATAGTAGGCATCCTGTTTCAACCATAAATCATAGTGTTTTTTATATATTTCATTATTTATTTAGCACTGATATATGTATCTATGCAATACTTTAACGTTTTTTCTGGTGAAAATGTTATAGGTCTTTTATAATTGGGATTTAAAATATCTTGCTTGTAAGCAAGATATATGTTATATAATAGATATATGTTATCACAGAAAGCCTTAACTGCCGAGATAAATTACAGGATACGCTAATCAATTTGAAACAATTTAAATATTTTATGTAAAACTTCAATTGACTAAAAAAGAGAAAATATGCACAAGAGGGCAGCATAAGCACTTTGAATGTTTTAGGTGAAATTCTTTAGATTGAAATCTGACGATCTGGACAAATAAAGAGAGTAATATGGGCCAAAGCATGTTAATTCCGTTTGGCATATTTTCTTCTTTTTTTGAACCTTTTGATGAGCATCAAAATAATTTTAGGTTATAAGTGAGTAAATTAATAATTTTAACTTCTGTATGATATTTCTGGCTATTAAAGTTTTCTCTTTGTAAGTTTCTCTTTTTTTTTTTAACTGTGTGACACCAACATACTGATCAGACAACTATCTGATTCTTTCAGAAACTTTTTGTTATTAAGAAGAGGTTAAGAGAACTTTAACCTATGATTTTTAAGCAAGTAGTTTTTTTTTTTTTTAACTTATGAGACAGTCCTGGAGAAGCTGCTGTAGTGGCAGTTTCGTTGTATTTTGACAATAGTAGGTTAGTATTAAAAATCTAATGAATAAAATAAAAAAAAGTATTGCAACTATTTGAAAGATATGAAATGGTTTCCAGAATCTATTTTTCAATATGCTAACATCAAATTTTATCACAATATAATACTCAAGTTCTCTTTTCTTTTCTTTTGAGGAATACTGTATTTTCCCTTAAAACTGTTTTTTTCTAAATTTTGTTCTTTTAAAATACGAATGTCTGTAAAAGATAGTTGTGTCCTTTACTCTTATATTTGTTATAATGTTTCACATGAACTCCCTCATAACAATGGAGGCAGTGTCATACAAATGCATGTGATTGTTCAGGTAGAATAACTTGACATTTTTCTGTCCTTATTTAAGTTTGTGAAGGTTGATTATTAACGGGAGACGTTTTTCAGCAGTTTCTGGTAGAAGAAAAAAATCAATGAAAAGTTTACTGTTACCGATTTTAATCCAGCCATTTGAAGTATACATTTAAATTGTATTTTAATATTTTATATAATTATATTAAAACAATATGTTTATTCCTGGAGAAATGTGTAAATGCAAGAAACAGGCTTTATGATATTTCCATTATTATTTTTATTAGGTCATGATGGTGCGGTTAACTCTGTTGGCTGGAGTCATGACAAGAAGTGGTTAGTTTCTGCATCAGAAGACCGAACATTAAGGATCTGGTCAGTCTGCAGTAAAGAACCTGTCCTACTTCTGGTAATGAGAAACTCATGTCAGTTGATTCACAGAGGACACTGTTTTGCATTTTAATCTACTTCCATTTTAATGGGTCTGTAGAAGGAGCATGAGGCCTTTCAGAGCTACTCAGTAGCAGTGATTCCAATTGCTACTATGATCTAGGTGGTCATCATTGACCGCAAATTAGGCTTTTTATCTTGACAAGTTATGAAAACAAAAAAACTTTTGTTGCCAAACCTAGTGGGTATGTCTGAAAGTTTTGGTTTTAATATCTGCTATATATTTTCTATTATAATTGGCTCAGCTCTGCTTGACATTATAGTCTACTCCTCAAGTCAAATGGAAGTTTAGTGTGTGAAGCTAGATCTTATTAAACTCAATTGACTGCAGATACTGTTACGCTTACTGCCAACTGATTTAAACAGAATGAAAATTTTGTCTTGAGATTAATAGGTATTGAAAATAGAAAAGACCACCGCACAGTAGGTTAACCTTTTGGCATATGGTCAGGATGAGAGATACATGGAGGCTACACCTTTGTGCTGGAAATTCAAAGAAAAAATATTCAATATGCTGGAATACATTCTTAATTATTTACTTTGAATTTCAGGGCAAAGACAAGTTCCATAAATCTGTACGCTTTGCACAGTTTTATTATATAGATACCTTTATATTGCTGTGTTGTGGAGCTGAATTTCATCTGTTAAGCTTCTCTCTTGACACAGCCAAGGACGACCTAAAACGGTGAGTGAAATTTCTCATTAACAGAGCAGTGAAAGTGCTTGTGCTATTTAATTTGTTTTTTGTTTTTGTTTTTGTTTTTGTTTTTGTTTCTTGGAAGGTGGTGATGATGGAGGGACTATTTTAACAAGAACATTAAAGACGAAAAATATAATTTGAACAAATAATAAGCGTTAATTTAAAAATATATTTTTTCTGGCATAATAGAACAGAAAAGTAACGTCAGATAATTTCTTATGGTGCTTACCTTATCGAGTGCAAATATATATATATATATTTTTTTACTATTTTACTATTTATTTTACTATTTCAGTATTCACTATTTTACTATTACAGTTACTGTTTTGCCTTTTGAGCTTTACCTTCTGCTTGCTTACACCTTAGTGTGCATTAATTTCTTAGTAACTTTTGAATAACCGTTGAAAATCCTTCTCCTATGGGAATATTTCTGAATACTTCTTCTTTCAGAAAATCCAACATAGTGTGACTGTTTTCCTCCTTGCTCTGTCAAATGGAAGTATATCACTTTCATCATTTTCACTGACTTTCTATGTTATGTTGTATCTATTTACTTCTCTTATTAACCTATCACGTTTCTGTGTTTCTTCATTATTAGGCATCCTTCATGCACTTCTTACTGACACTGTTCTGTTTATCTTTAAGTGGCTCTATCTTTCTGATTTGGAATCAGTCCTTTTATTAAATGTCTGCTCTACCTTTTCTTATCTTTTCATTTATAATTAGAGCTAAAACTGTCCTTATATCCTTTTACTAAGTTTCTCTGCTCTTCATTTGCTCTTGCTAGTTTTCAGCAATTTTTTTGTATATGAGACCCTATTAAATTCAAATATGCATATATATAAAATATATATATCCATAACATATATATATTGTGTCTAAACATATATAAAATGTTTAGACACAATATTATTTAAAAAAAACTTGAGGAGATTTTTTTTCCTTTGTCTTATCTTACCATTTTGAGTGGAAGGACAAACAGGATTAAGGTTACAACACTGAAGTCTATTAGCTGATACTGTGAATAGTGTATCAGTTCATTATATTCAGTTGTACTGGGCCGCATTCTCAAGTGGGAAAGACTGTCTTGTTTTCTTGCATGTTTGGCAACTGTTCAGAAAAACATAATAAGCACATATTAAGGCTTAGAATATATTAAGGCTTAAATGCTTTCTTGATTAGTAGTGCTTTCCTGAATTGAGGCATGGACTTGGCAGGTGGAACTTCACTGACACTTTAAATAGTCCTACAAAAAATAAAAAGAGAAAACTGCCAAGTTGCATCACCTTTGTAAGATATGCTTTTTTTAATAATAGAAGCTTCCTCCTATTTGAAAAAGTACCTAACATATTATTATGATCATCTAATCTAACTTCTGATTATGAATTGTTCAAAGTAGTGAATTAATTGTGGTTTTCAAGACCCACTCACCTGCTTGGTTTTACAGTTAACCCCCTGGCAAGCAGTTCCTTAATCTTCATTTCTGGTCAAAATCCTCAATGGAGTGGATAACTGTGGCTCTTACTTACATGATTTTAGTCATCTCTTCTCTTTGGAAGGGGAATATAGCTAATAGAGTGAAAAACTATGTGCTAAGGAGTGCAGAATTGCCTGCTTTGATTTTATAGTATATACATTACATTAGAAAGGTAAAACTAAGAATAAAATGAAAAGCAAATAATGGAATAAATACACAATCTCCTTTGGAAAGACTGATTTTTTCCCTTGACTTTCTGTTGACAGGTTCTACAGATATCTTGTTCCAAAGTGTTTACCCTGTAGAAAAGGCTACAAAGTGTACAAAGTATAGCAGGAAGCTAGGAGGCAGGAAAGGTGATTTTGATTCCAGTTATGCTTGGAATCATCCATAGCATAAGCAAATAATTGTGGGAAACTGAGGCAAGAAAATGTTTATTTCTTATCATCCTTAGCTTACAAATAAAGGCAATCCCAGTGGAACTTAGAAAAAAGAAGACAGAAATTAATATTCTGATCTTTTAGATCCCTCTTCTGCTGATTATTTTTCCATTTTAAAATTTAGTTAAAAATATTTAGTTAAAATATTTCTTTCATTCTATTTTTGGGGGCTTAGGCTTTGATAACAAATTCTTCTTGGGGGATATATATATATTGTACTAGCTTTAGATATCTCTATATTTTTATACAAATGCTTTTCTCTAGGAGGCACAGGTATCCAGTAACTGGAAGAACATGCATACTGCACTTACTGTTGCAGAAGACTTGCCTGAACTAGCTGGAAGGTAGTTAGTTCAGATACTACAACTTGGTGTAATTGTAGAACCCATCCAAGGAGTTCTGCAAGGTCTTCGGCACTGAGCTTATACTTTGGTTTGTGTTGCTCCTACTAGTTTTTTGGAAGTATGTGTTCTGCTAGTTTAAAGCTCTTCAAGTATCTACATAGGGTTGTGCTTATGGCAGTATTTTTGTCATACTCTCAGTATTCCTTGATGGATCAACAACAACTCAAAAACATGCCATTAGACTCTCTGAAATACTAATATAATGCCAAAAGACCACATGTGTAATTGTAGACATTACAACAGATCTTCAACCAAGTCTGAAGCTTGGTTATATTAAAAAAAAGGTATTAACAAAAAGTTAATTTGCTTTGACATTTTCTTGTGGCTTCCCTCCAGTTTGTTTCCCAGCATTTCTTTCTTTTATGAAACACTGCATCATTCCTTTTGTTTCTCACAACTCTTTCATTCTGCATTCTGAGTCAAGTTTGGAAGAATACTTGAATGGAACTGATTCAAGAAGATGCTAGATTGAACGAAAAAGAATGCTTTATTCCCTTAATTAGAAGAGCATGGCAAAGCAGTCTGGTTAACCAATGAATTGTCACTGTATTTCAGAGGTGAAAACAATACAATGACAATATCAGTACTTCTCTGTGCAGAGTTTTCAAAGAGCTCTCCATAAGTATAAATTAGCTAAATGTCACAACAACTTAAAGAAATGGTTAAATGTTGGTTCCTTTTCAAATGTGGAGTTGAGAAGTGGAAATAAGAAAAAAAATGTTATTTTCAAATGTTTGAACTTCAATATTTGTTGCAGTTCTGGCAATAGAATCCAGATCTCCTGACTCCTGAGCCTGTGATTAATCTCAAAATGATTCACTCTCTAAACAATTTTCTTTACATTCTTCAGAATTACTAACTATTAAATTTCCACTGTTTTCATCAGCAGTTGCACATGCAGATATGAAATATAACTGTTTGCTACTAATTTTTTTTCCCCTCCAGTTCTTAATTACCTTTAAATCACATCAGAATTTGAGGACGACAAAACATCCATGGATTTTTATGCCATTTTTATAGTCAGCTTGATGTTTTGTTTTAAAGATCAGAATGAGCAATATGAAAGGAGTTTAAAATGGAGAAGCAGTGCTTTAGGAACAGAAACATTACCTTTTAAAGCCATTATGTTTAGCAACACGTTGTAATAATTATACACACGTACAGTATGGGAAATAGTGCTAAAATGTCTACTCTGATGAAATGTGAATCTATACCAACACATGTTATAGGTGGATAATGAAGAGACCATGGTTAGCAGGCTTAAAATTTAGTGCGCTAAATAGGAGACTGTTCATTGCAGGTACTTCCAAAGCATTAATGTTTACACAATCGTTATTTTAATGTAAACCACTTAAGCCAATTTAAACTTCAGAAGTAAATGGACTCCACAGGCCTGATTCAGCGTTATGATACTAAGAATATTGTAAGCTTGTTTCCTGTGGCCTTTCGCTATTCGTTCAAAAAGCTTAAACACACTTTTTTTTTAAAATCAGAAACAGAATGAGAACTAGGTGAGAAGTACCTAAATCATAAGATGAATTCTAACAATGTTAGAAACAGTTACCATCTCTAAATGCTTTAAATTTGCCCATGCATTTCCTTTGTTATTTCTAAGATTCATTGCACTGAGTCAGTGAATGAAATCCATCCTCCTCCATAGTGTAGGAGATAATATTTTGCAGTTATGACAAATTCCAAACCTTCTAGAAAATAGAAAATTTTTTTTTTCCCTTTTGTGTAACTAATTTTCTTACTTTACTGAGCTCAGGGCTGTATCTGTAAAGGTATAATGGAATTGTTGCTCAAGATAAATTTTTACAGCACATATAAAAATCTTTTTCATAGCCTGAAACCTCATGATTTTTTATGCTGATGGTGTTTGGATGGTGTTTGGTCTATCCCTTAGTTTTAGCTTTGATGTTGCATGCTGCATGCTGTTTTCCTTAAAACTTCAAATGTCAGATTTACATCAAGCTGTATTTTTTTCCTTGGGTCCCTATTCTTCTTGTGTATTTATCATAGACATATATTCTGCAAGTTTTCTTGTCTGTCATGAAAATGTTACTACTTTATCTCTGGGTCTTCAGAAAGATTCTTTCAGTGAAGGACTTCAAACCTCCTAGAAAGTAGACATATCAGCCACTGCAATCATTGCAGGAAATGTTCGTATCTTAGAATCCAATTTTACCTATTGTTTCTGAAGGTATATCAGTCTCCTGAAAATAACTATGTACTGTAAATGTATTCTCCCAAAATGATTACATGCCCAAAACATGGGCTTTGCAGATTAGTTGTTTAGCAGTCATGGTAGCAGAATTATAATTGAAGACATTAAAGGGAGGCAGAAGTGTAGTTTTGAATATGTGAAGACAAATGTGGTTTTATTTGGATACCCGATATATAGGATTGTGACCTGAGATTACATGCTATGCATAGAATTGGAGATCTGGGAAGGTCTGGGATAGAACTAGTGGTAAGATTCTTTTCAGCCATTTTTTTGTCCCAATTACAAGAATTGCCATGGCTTGAGGAGATATTTGTCTAATTCAGACAATTTTAGGGCCTGTTTATATTATAATAGCCTCCCCAGTTGACTGGAGAGCTGGAATTTGGCCTATTCATGCTTCCCACTCTTGATCCTCATCTGTGACACATTTTTTAGGGCTTGTCATAGTGTTTTGTAATCGTTGAAAACAACTTCCTAACTGTCTTTCACAGTGCATTTGTATTGGAAATCCTGCAAGAAGGGAATTAGTTCTGCTAGAGGCAAACTGCAAAATTTATCTCTGGAAACTGGCCTGACATGGGATAGAGTTCTTTATCCTTATTGTATTTATTTTCAGAATTCATTTCATGAATTCATGGAAAAATAAAATCTTTTTTATTTCCTTTGGAAGATTTCTTACCTTCTTCATTATTATCTCCTTTGTCTTGCTTACAAAGCAACCCCTATTATATGCATAGAAATGAGTTCGTGTCGGTGATCTGCAGGGAAAACATTAACAGTTATGGTTAAATGTGCTTTCTGACTGATAGCTGTAATTTCTTTCAACAGTCTAAAAACCTTTCTCTTTATGTGCTCTTTGCGATTTTACCTTGATAATCTATTCTTACATATTACAAATGAATGATATTTAAGCTTTCATATTGGGTCTGTTTAAAGTATGTAATACCTTCTTTCCACAATGTGAGATTATCTACTTCTTTATGTTGCCTCTTTATTCTTAGTTTATGCAGGTGTTATTAGAACAATGAAAGGTTAGCAAAAGTTTGTTATATAAACTGTAACCTCTAATACGTAAGAACATTCTTCTTACCAATGTATACAGTGTCCAGCTCAGTGAGTCCACTGTACCTGGCTTAACTTTAGCTGACTTACACTTTGAATTGAATGTGTCTGGTAAATATGTGGTAAAAACTTTCTGTCCAAAAAGTAGAAGATCTTAAATAGACTAAAATTCCTCATTTTTGAAACTGTTGGCAGTGATGGAAAGGAACGATAATTACTCTGATAATAGTGCATCATATATATATCTATTTTGTTTTTAGAAATATGTGCTAAAATAGTAGGATACTACTTACAGTTATATTGGGATTATTTTAATGTTTGGAAGTGTCTGCATTTAATGTACAATGTAGAAATTTTGAGGTTATTAACGACTCTGTTTATATTCCTTTGATCATTTCTGCTAAGGAAACCATACTCTTCTTGTCCAACATACACATATACTTCACATAGTCTTATAAGCCATTTAAGCTTATCCTAAATTATATTAATACTTATTGGTCAGATTTGGCTTGAGTCAAAACATTGAACTTGGAGAGAGTTTTTCTTTTGACTTCCATGGGTTTAAGATCATGTCCTTATTGTTTGTGCTGTTATATCTCAGTAAATAGAAGGATCAAATCAGACTGAATCACAAACACGGTTCTGCATTGTGTGATACAAATAAGTTTAAAGCCATTCTGAAAGCTTTTTTGTAGGTTTGGAGTATCTACAACATGTCCATGGAGCTGGCAGATATGCCACAGAACCTAGGGGAGTTTAGTGCAAGCTGAGAGGCCTAATTGCTCAGTAGTGTGTGATCAGCCCCTTGTTCCATTCCCACCTAAGTGGAAATTATTCTTTCCTCACTATTTTCTGCTCATTATCTTTCTTCATTCTCCTCTAATCAGCACATGACATGCTGTGCTAAAATCAGTGGTATTTCTATTTTTTGATCATAGGTACTTTAAAAATTTCTTTCTGTCCAACTTTTTCAAGATGCAGGCAGGATTATTTGAGTGTTTTATGGTGATAGAAGATCTGTCTTATATATATGAATATCCCATTTCTTTTCATCTGAATGAGTTCTTACCAGTTTTTTTATAGAGTTCAGCAACAAATCAAAATGTCTATGGCTTTAATTTCTAATAAGAAAAAATTTCAGTTTGCTTAATGATCCCAATGTGCATTTACTGATGATTACAAATTGTAACTTATTATTAACACTAGCATTCATTTGATATTTTTTGCAGATATAAACAGAGAAGTGTTTGCAAATTGATACAGAAATTTCCCATGGCTTCCACAATGGAGATCACCAGCCTTTCAACAGTAAATGATTTCTACTCCTGTATCCTATGGCAAATTAAATAGGATTGTAAGTTTTTTGATGCTGCTCATAGAACACTAAGCACAAAAGAGACCTATATATTTGTCTTTCTTTATATCTATATTCTCCCTGTTCCTTTAGATCAGTTTTACTTTAACGCAGAGAACTTTACAGATATTGTACTTACAGCTGGTAGCAACCGAGCACTGGAAGTTTTTGACCTCAATGCAGGCTGCAGCACAGCAGTAATACCAGCGGTTCATTCTAGATCAGTCCATCAGATCTGCCAAAATAAGGTATATATTTTACTGAATATTTATAGCACCACTATGACTCTGACTATCAACAAAGGAACTGCAGACTTAAGATGTAATTGTCACTAATCAATAGAGTTTATATGTTGGGGAGGATGGACAAAGTCATAAGTTTGTGTGATAAAGGCACCTTTCCAGACAAGATCTCAGTATTTCTCTAGTGGAAAGCAGGGAGCAGTGAGAACTGACTGAACAGCTCTGTCATTAGGGCAGTATAGATTATTCTTTGTCTTACTTGGGCCGGACTGTAATATTACAGTCCGGAAAGAAATATTAATTGCAACCATTTAAAATATTTGTGATAACCTAGTCATTTTTAGAGCTGTTAACACTTCTCTTATTTTTCGACTTGCATTTTTTAACAACCTTTTTAGTAACAGAAATAATTTTCCACATTGATTTGCTGCAGTATTAATGTAGATGCTAGGTAACATTTATAGTAAATTCTGAGAACGCAAAAAATGTTATGACCAAGAGGAAACGGATCTAACGGTTAGTTCTTGCATGGGGAAATGAAGACAATTTTAAAATACTCATGATTTTTCTAGGCTATTCTAGCATTCCTCTGTGTTACTTTACCTGGAGCTGAAATTGTTATCTATTATTATAGAGTATATTTCTTACCTCAGAGACTAAGTGTTCTTCCAATTTTCTGCTCCTAACATGGGAAAGAGGGCTGAGTTAGACTTTTGGCTTTGATCATTTGTGTATTAACTGATATCCTCAGTCTTCTGTCAATGAAAAGTAAAAAATTAACTAAAAAAATCTTTTCTGTAATAGCAAATGGCTATTTTCAGAGCTAATTGCCATCGCCCAAAGTTGTCCTCTGCAGTGTAACTGCACTATATGTAGATCAGCAAGGGAATTTCTTACAAGTAGAGGTGACCACAAACTCCTCATCTGTGCAAGCTGAAAAAGAAAGTGAGATTAAGGGTCTTGTTCAATTTCTTGACCCTAGAGATGAGGTGAGAAAAGAATAACGTGGAAGTGAGAACAGTGATAGTTTTAATCAGTCTATTATCTGACTAGAATTTTGTTGTTCTTCTGAAGATACTGTCAAACTTCTTTCTTCTGCTATGAAAATTACTTTCTTCCATTTTGGTTTCAGTAGGGTAAAGTAGTCAGGGGTTAGACAGTATATCTAGCTATCGGTTGGCTTCATGGGAATAAGAGCTGGGAACAGGCTTTTCAGAGGTGCTGAAAAAATACTGAGGTATTACGCTAGTACTCAAAGTATGTGGTTATTTTCTTCCTTCAATTTTCTCTCTCCTTTCTTTTTTGAAGTACTTTTTGGCAGTGGAAGCATATCTCATGTAAATGCTCTCAAATTGTTTATTGCATTATTTCAGAATGTTTCTTGACACCAAAATCTGGAGTAGTTGATTTACCCAGCAATACTAGTAGTTCTGTCCAGACTACAGAAGAGTTTACTGAGGTACTTCTTGATTGACTGTAGACACTCTGCATTAGGCCTAAAAATGTGCAGTTCAAGGTGATGATAATTTTTAGTATGCACAGAGCATGTAGCTTGACATTGCTTTAGGATTCTATTTATCATTTACTTTGATGGACAAGGACTTTCTGATTTTTCTTAGATAAAAGTGTTCTAGATTTTTTTCAGTATGTCTCTTTGAAGTTTTAACTCTCTCATTAATAATAAGTTTCATTAAACTTGTAATTGTAGTAATCATAAAGAATAATGCAGGTTTCTTCATTTGATACATTTTTAAAGGTTCCAATCATCAGGCTGTAAAAATCCGATCTTATATAGTGTTGTATGTCTTATGAACAACACCTAAGAAACCTGAAGCAGGCATAAAGAATGTGTCATGGTAATAGTTTGCAAATGTGTTTTCTTCATTTTTTTTAAATATAGTATGAACTAAATAAAAACATTTGAAATTAATGTGGCATTTAATTCTGTGGGTTAAGTTTAGTACTTATTCATTCTGGATGCTCAACTCATGCATTTGCCAGTGTTACCAGTTACAGGTAAAAAACAATTTTTAAGAATTCCTATCTGGTGTGATTTTACAGCAATGCTTATAGAATTTGGGATCGTTACAGTTTAAATGTAATTTACATAGTGGAAAATAGCTTGTCAGCAATTCCATTACAATAGCTCCAAGCCGTTTTCTGGAATTTTTAATGCAGCTATAAAAATTCATTTTGGGCTAAACTTGGTCTGAAATAGTCTGGCAAATTTTTGTTAATTTTTGACTTTATTTAAATAAATTCAGCTGTTTAAATGCAAAATGGCTTTTTTTCCAGTCATATAAACCACAATTTTTAAGTGAGCTTTTCACAGGCAGTTGTTTAATAATACATTTTACTACTTTTTCAACTTTATAGTATCTAAAAATGGCATAGGATCGTATTATCCTTTCAAGTTTTTTACAAAGTGAATTCAAATCACATAAATCCTGTTAGAAAGTGACAGGAGGTGTCAACTCAAAGGACAGTATGTCCATGTTGCGTCATTCCTAGGAACTTAATTATTTTTGTCATAATTACATATCTAGCTCTCTTGACTTTGTGATAGATCAGAATTCCTCATTCTGTGAAGTAAGATTTTGCACCTTTACCTCTCCTGTTAAAGAATTAGGCAGTTGTTTTACTTTTAGATCGGCAGTACTCTGTCTATCAGCCAGACCTGACAAATAGTCAGATCTGGGAGATCTGACTGAATCTGGAGACTGACAATTTCTCTTTTTTTTGGTACACCGTTGTACCAACCGTGTGCAATGACAAAACAGCCTTAAACCAAGCATTTTTTTTTCTTTTTCAAGAGCAAAGCTTTTAGAAAGAAAACTGTGCATACACATCTATGTATTACCTGAAATTTTCAGTGTGATGGAAACCTGGGCTATTTATTTACATTTTTAAGTGCTTGGGTGTTTCAGTTGTGTCCCTAAACATTTATGTCTCCTGTTGAGAAAGGGTCTATTTAAACTGTACTATAGTTCTTTTGTCTGTCCATATTCACTGAAGCTAACCCTTCTAATCACAGTCAGTCCTTTAGGCATAGGAAGAGGTTGAAAGCAAGTCATTTGAGAAAATTACTATACCATAATACTGCAATAAAAGCAGGGCCTTTGAGAATAGTATTATGCCATAATACTGTAATAATTTTCAATGTGTGATTGTATACTTGAAGGTTGAATGATCTTGAACCATTCTTCTCCTTTCAGCCTTCTTTTCAGTCCTCTTGACATTGAGTTAACATGTCATGCCGGGTATGGCATGATAGAAATAATACACTATGCCATATTCTAAGGGCTCACGGGTAAAAATCATCAGGGAGAAATCATGGATTCATAGTCTTAGACAAATACCACTGAAAGAAAAAAACAGGGAAAGGTGTTGTGCTATTGCCCGGATATTAGTGTGGATTTACCTTTCCTCTTGACAGCTTCTTTACAGATGACTGTTTTTTGAGGGCACTCAGTTTTACAGACGTCTGTGTATCTCAGCATTTGGAGATAACTGGCTGATCGCTCTAGAGGCATCCAGTTATGGTAGCCATTCTACAGTGGGTGATTTTTCCAAATTTCATGAATTCTGGAGAGAGTTTTCCTGTGAAGTCATAATTCGGACTTCAAGTATTTAATTTAGAAAAGTATATAATATCCATGGAGAGTTCTTTCGTTTATGCTTTTAGTGCTTGAAGCCAAATTAAAGAAAGTCAATTGCAATTATATCTATACAAAATGAGTTATAGCTGATAGATTTTGAGTTGTAGTTGATAGGTATATTCTTACTTCTTATGTGAGTCTTATGTAGGGTGGGTATTTAGGTTAGTCTTCTTATGCAAGTTTTATGTAAATGTTCTCTCCTTTCTAAAGTTGAATCTGAAATAATCTTATTTATTCTGAAACTTCAGAAACAAAATCTATTTCCTCAGTAGTATAGGTCTTTTTGCAACAGAATTAGATGACTTAAAAACATTCATCTTTGGTCTTTTCTGTTACTTGAAGATTGATTTGAAAGTTTGGTGGTCTTACGATAGAAAACATGCTGGGATATCTATTGTGTTAGGTCTTGTTGTGTGTGGCCCTTATCTCCCATTTGAAAAGTAAACTGTTCCTTAATGCTACTTTTATATAACTCTTTGTGGGTTTTCCTGAGAGATGTGAACTGGTAAAACACTTAAAATTTTGCTAGTTATTTCAGTACTATTTTTAACATAAATAGTCTTGGAGTTCTGACTTTTTCTTTTGCTCAGTCAGCTGAGTGGCTTTTGATTATTTAAGCGAGAGAAACTTTAAAGCAGTGGACAAGTATTCACTTGGGAGAAAACCTAGAGGCATGTGGCAAAGAAAACGGAGCATTCTTAAGGAGACTTGTAGATCAAGGTTCTCAATTATTTTTTCAGCTATATAAAATTAAGAGTTTAACGTAAATAAATCCACAGGAAGATTATGCTAATCAATTATTTTGTTATGGTTGTATAATTTAAAACTGTTAGAGTAAATGTAAATCAATGCATTAAGATAATATGCTAAAATATTTTATTTACTTGCCAAAATATGCAGAATGCTAGATGTAAATTATGTCTTGCTTAGAGTGTAAAACATGTTGGAGTGTCAGGTTGTCACTACCTTAACTAGTGGGGTAGTTCAGTAGAAGCAGATCTGTGGAGTGAAACAGTTGATGCCGAGGAGCCAGTGCCCACCCAATAAAATTTATGGAAGCTTTGCTTTGGACTAGCCGTAGCTTGGCCTTGTGGACTGAATGCTCGTTAGTGATTGCAGTGCGTTAGGTATACTCTTCTGGTTTAAGTTCATGCTGAAATAAAGCAGTTCCTGTACTCCGAGACTGCTTAGTGGTGCAAACTAAACAGTAGTATCTGGAGATGATCAGGAGATTTGTTCAGTTAAAAAAAAATTTAGAAGGTCAAAACACTAATGAAGGAAAGGGCCAATTAAGTGTGGGAGAAACCTTTTAAGAGATTAACTATTATATACATAGAATATTCTAGAATCATAAAGTAGCAGCATAGCTTTCAGTTATTGCTGGTTTTGGACAGCAATAGCTGTAAGCAAGTATGTACAACTTGCGATGTAATAACTTTGATTTTAAATTGTTCTTGAGTGTCTTCTGGAGATCGTTTGCAAGAATTGGCAATGCGTGAGGTTTATCTCAGCCTGTAAAAAACTTGATTGAGCTTATTTTATCATTTAGAATATGCCTTCTTTACGGCAGATGTTGCCTGATATGTAGTAGAACGGTATTCTGAATCTTTATCCAGAACAGTTTAGCAGGAAATGTTGTGAGAATTGTTGTTAAGGTTTGCCTGTACTGGCTGTTATAAGGTATATTTCTTAGAAGATGGTGGGGTGCTAATTTTTACTTGGTGGAGCCCATTTTTAATGCAAGTCTGTGAATCCTGGTTCCTTCTAGAATTTTAGTACTCTAAAAATGGAAATATAGTTAGAAAATATTAAGTATTGCTATGTCTGCATAACTGACTCATCCAGAAGGATAGACTGGAAGCAAAAGTTAGATGGACTTGTTTTATCACTTGTACATATGTATGACCTACTTCAAAATTGGTGTGTCTGTGAAGATTTTTGCAGATTATGTGTATGGCACTACAGAAATTTAGAATACAGTTTAGGGAAATGTTCAAATGAATGTTCAGATATTTAAGTGTCAGACTTCAGCTGATTGTAAGAATTGGTTGCCTTACTCTCTTTCCTAATTTTGAAAGTCTCCCTCTGGGGCCTGCTAAATAAAGTTAACACAGAGGTTTTCTGTCCCTCAAGAATCGAGAAATCCTCATTGTCATTGTTTTGCTTATCAAAATCCACTAATTCCAGTGAAGCCAGAGTATAAATCATTACAGTTACTCTTGCACTGGCTAAAACCATTAAGGTCACACACACACACACACACACACACACACACACTCCTGGATTCTTTAATGACCATTAGGTGGTCAGAAACATCATTTTAAGCTTACTAAAGTATAGCACATCCTGTGTTAGTGGCACTTACTGCTGTGATGAGGCATTGATTCATATGCTGAAGATGATGAATCACCCTACTGAATCATTACTTGCTGCAACGTATCTTTCTTTAATAGGAATCCATTGAATCTTTCTGATTGTTATTAGGTTGTAAAATCACAGGGTAGCGTTGACTGAGATATTAAATCTGCATAGGTACAGTTGATGGAGTCTTGTCCTTTATCTGAAAGGTGAATTATGCGAAGTAATCTCTACTCTTGTTAACAGTTTATTTGTGAAATATTGCAGATGAACATCGAGTACATACACCTACATTATATGTACGTGGAACATGACGTGAAATCTTTAATATTGCAGGCTAGCAAATTGCTGTAGTTGTTCCTAATTGGTAAGCTGTTTTTCAGGTGAGGCATGAGCCTCCTTAGTGGTGGTGAGTGTCTCCATTCCTACTGATTTTTCTTCTTAGCTGGAGAAGAAAGTGGTGGCAGCAACTAGATGGGGCTTCCAACTTGTCTTCTGTCTTGTCATTGTTCTCCTTGCCTCACTGGAGAACTCGGTGATGGCTGTGCTGCCTTGAGCTTCCTGCCAGTTTGCCACAGCTCTGGAATAGCTCGTGACTGAAGCCTGCTTCTCTGATCCCATGTCACTTCAGCAGTTTATATCTCCAAACTCATTTCATCAAGTAAAGGTAGACTGTAACTCTTTATATCATTCCAAGTGCTCTGACTGTGCAGCTATCAGTCTTCTCATCTCCAGCTCCTACAACCTCTTTTCTTTCTCCTTCTTAATTCCCTCAGCCTAGTATCATTCTCCTTGTTGTTTTCAGCACTGTTCCAGTCATCCACAACGATGTGGATGACTGTTCCTCCTTCTGCCATGATTCTATCCCACTCACCTCCTTGAATCTCAGTGTCTTGCAAGGGTTCAGAGGAGACAGCTGCAAGATCTGGAAGAGACTGGATTTGAGGAGGTAATGGGTATGAACAGAGGGAGGAAGAGGACGCAAGGGAAAGAGAGCAGCTTCAGAAAGGCTCACTTCCAGAAGGTTGGGAACTGTTGCTTTGGTATGAAAAATAATTCTAAACATCTTTAAAATAAATGCATTAGCACAGCTAGGAAGTCTTGCCATTTTAAACATAGCTTTTAATGTGGAAGATTACTTCAGAAATGAAAAGCTGACTAATATGATGCTGAAGAAAAGTTATAGAAAATACATGGATATTGGGGAACTAACAGTCATTATCCTAACTCAGAGCACATAGAGATATAAGAAAGAAATCTTGGCTAATAAATCTTTACAGACAGCAGTTTTACCTCCATGTTTCCACAGGGTAAGAAGCTGCCCTATGTTTATAATGAGATGAAAAATAATAAATACAGTGAAAATATGTCTGCACACTAGCATAGCACCATGACAGAAGATGTATACTCCTGTGCTTACCTTTCCTTCTTTATCTTTGTCAAGTGTAGGAATAACTAAAGGTCTTAATACTGCCAATTTAATTTGAAAACCTTAAATTGCAATTTTTATTTCCTTAACTACTCATCTTGAGCCAAAATTCTCCTTAAGGGGCTCGGGGCTGTTAGAGAAGGAAATCGTAACTGATTTAGCTTCAGGACTATTAGAGAAGGAAATTGTAGCTGATTTAGCTTCAGCTGAGCATAAGTCTGACTCTTCCTTAGCATAAGCGCCTAAAGTAGATGAAGCCTGCAGACCTCAAGGCTGAACTGCCAATGAACTCCAGAAACATTGTTAACGATGTGGCATTGCCAATGATGTAACTGCAAAACCAATTAAAACTAGCTAACAAAGATACAAAACTAGCTAATTAGGGTACAAAGTAGAATGCAGGAGACAAGATGGGATACACCTGGGTTGCGGCTGACCTTAGAGAAGATAAGGGACTGTGAGAAACAGGGACATGGCAACTAGCCTGGGGTGGAGGCCAGGACCTGTCAGAAGGAGAGAGACCACTGACTCAGTAAAAAAAGATTGGAGGAGACTTTCACTGGCAGGCAGGAAAATAGAACTGTAAAGGGTATAATTACCCCAGAATTCCTTTGTTCGGCCTCCCTCTATAGAAGCACCCAGCTCGAGCTGTTGCTATGCTGTACCATCATTTAAATAAATAATTAATTTTGCTCTTCTATGTGCATGAGACTCCGCCCCTCGGAAACCTGGGGTCGAACTGTTTCTATAACAGGGGCACACCAAAGGACGACAGTGTAAAGTACATCTATTTTCATGTACGGGTTCTTCCAGCAGCAATAACATGAATTAAGCTTCCTTTCTAAAGGTTTTTAGTCTTATATCCTTAAATAGTCTTCCTAATCCACCGCAATAACTCCAGTTTGCCTGTCATGTTCTTCGTGACCTTTACTTCCTCACCACAGGCATCTTTCTTTCTTTCTCTTATGTTCTGCAAACCCTCTTCCTCTGTAGTAACCTTATCTCCTTGACGTGTCCTTATGACTGACATTTTGCATTCTTGTTCTGAATTACTCCTATGTTGGCCAGTTAATGGCTTGCCAAACAAAATCACTTTTGTTAATGGGTGTAGTGATTAGAATTTCTGTCTAATTACTCATTAGCATGTATCCTGTAATTATCACGAGAACTTTCTCTTCTTGTTGAATTGTATTTACATAGTGTAACAGGTTAAAAAAAATTATAGATGGGAATCAACAGACAGTACAGTTGCATACACATCATTTCATTATGAAATTGGGCCTTTAAATGCATGGTCCTACAGAGATGTGGCAGTGGTATTGCTGCAGGTTTATATATGATAGCTTAGTTTTCAGTGTATTTGATCAGGAACTGAGAAATTGAGGTTCGTTGTCCTCGTCAGCATGAGAAAATACAAATGGATATCTTCAGCTTTTCTTTAATAGGCACTAGGCAGCAGGCTTGTGTTGAGGGACCCTCCTCTCTTTCATGAACCTGTGCTACAGTATGCAGGGCCGGCTCCAGAGAGTGAGGAGACAAGACGAAGCATAACAGTGTAGCGTAGCGAAAATGACACACACCCAGGAGAGGAGAGCTCTGCTTTCCAGACCCTGCTCTCAAAACTGCTTGTGACATTTTAATGCAGGGTGTTACTAGACCCTAGTGCTTCCCCTGAAGTCTTCCTGAGGCAATGAGCAAAAGTTATTTTGGCTGTAGTAACTTCACCTCACTCTGATAAGTAGTCTTTAGCTACCTTATACCAAGCCTGACAAGGCAAGTATCCTAAGGTGATAATAATGGATTTACACTTCAAACAGTGATTTCCTACTTGACAATTTTCTTTTGATATGTAAGATCACCTAATGAAAGTGGATTACTGATAATTGCCAAAAAATTACTGAAATTTGATGGTTCCCACATGCTTTCATTTCCATACAAACTTTTAAGGAATGTAGCAAAATGAATTGATTGAATATCAACATTTTAATAATCAGGTATTAATATATCTGAGTTTTCTTCCCGTCTGCTGGCAAAGTATTGATTTTGCAGGGTTTCATGCAACATGGAAAGTCTACACGTTTTCACATTAGTTCTGTATAATTGTAAAAAGAATAACAGGGCTTTGCTTTAATACTCTATACCAAGATAGGATCTCAAGCCTTTGATGAGCCTTTACTTCTATGAGCACAGGATTTAAAAACTGTGTGTTACATAAGAAAATTGGGCTTGAATTTGGAGTATAACTCCTAGCATAGCACTAATGAAACACCAGCCATCCCCTTGCAGTTGGTGGGACTAACTGTATATCTGCATAACAGAGATCTCAATAACCTGAAATGATATTCTTGTGTTCCTGAGTCAAATTTGCCGTGTTCCTATATGGGCAATATTTCATTTTATGCCGTTCAATATCCAGTCTTTGGATCTCTATTCACTAAAAAAATGTGTAGTGTTAAGCATATGAATTGTCTTTGTGGAGTCAGTGGGAATGTTTACATATTTAAATTCAAATTTTCAAAGATGTTTGTTGATTTGTGGTCCTGGAAATTTGCAGTTACCTCTAGGGAGACATACATATCACCAGTTGTATCCTGAGTAGAGCATATGTGAAAACCCTTGAGTGCAGTCTAAATGTTGTTTTTCCAGTGAGTATGAAAGTCTGTCGTTTTTTTATCCCTTTTAAGAGCAGAAACCGCTACAGACAGATTATTCATGTCTCAACTAGAAATCACAATATTCTAAAACAGCAACATTGTGTGTATGAAATGAATTATGGTTTAGTGAATTTTCTTATCCTTCTCAGACATTTTCAATTATAACTTGTAATTTTTATTTTTTGTATATCAAATAACAAAATAATGTTTAATGTGCTTGTTAATATGTATAAAACAAGGAAAGAAAGATTTTTGTTAAACAGATGGAAAAGGGATACAATATTTTAGTTACATTTTAGATTTTAATAATTTTTAACTCTTTATGAATTTCCCTCAATTTTTCATTCTTGAACTTAAGTACTCTTTTCTGTACATCTATTAACCCATACTCGTTGAAGTAGTATAATCATGTAGAGAGAGTAACAGCCTCTGGTAAATAGAGTGGATAAGACAGAAATCACCTGGATTTAGCTTTTAAAAAGGTGATTTTATACAAATTATATTTCTATAGAAAATATGTCACACAGGATAATAATTTTTGATATTAGTCATATGTACATTTCAGGATTTATTCAGGTATAATAGCATGAGTACTTAGGACAGACCATCTAAACAAACAGCTAGACAAACAAATCTTTCTAAGAAAGATTTGAGGATATTGAAACAATCAGGAAAAAATTTAAAAGGCTGGGAAGCCATAAGAGACAAAAAGATGAGATGAAGTGTTAAAATAAGGTGCAAAGACCTGGCAAATGTTTCACCCTTTCGAAAATTACCTAATAGAGCACGTATTACACATATTACACAGTGACTGTGTAAATCAGTCGCAGATGTCTTGAACAGCTGGAGACAGTAGACATAACAGGTCTTGTTTGTCTGTTTATAATCCTGGAGGGAGGACTAAAGTCATCTTGAGAAAAAGAAAGGAGAGGAAGTGAAGTTAATTGCATCTGAAGAATTTGTTGAACAACCTAGAGAACGGAGAAAGTTAACACAGAGGACAAGAAGACAAAAAAGGGTGAAAAGAGCCTTGAAGGCTAGGAGATTTTGTAAGGGATAGTGTAAAGAACAGGGAGTTAATGAAGATTTTGGCAAGCTGGCTTGTTAGGAAGGAGGGTGAGTGGACTATAGTTTCTTTTTTCCGTGTGTGAGGTAAGAAACAAAAGAAATTTTGGATGTAGTGCTAGGGAAATGTGAAATAGCAGCAAACAGTATTTTGCAAAATTCAAGCAGAAACTCTTGGCTTTGTTGGGAAATCAGTGGCACAGTGCCTTTTAGTGCATCTGTTAGAGTAGGCTTTGGTAATGCTTAGTTTAGGAAGGAAACCTACTTAAAGCAAAGGAAGGGAAAGCTCCTATAGTCTTTTTAATGCTGAGTGCCCCATTTTCTCTTGCCATTTGGGGAAATCAGCTGACTAAATACTAGAGCATTTTCCAGTTATACACCAGTTTTTGTAAGAAATAGAAGATTCCTGGCAATCAAGCACTGATTGCGGGAAACGACCTTGAGGTTTCTCTGATGTATCCAGCCAAATCAAGAATGTGAATGGTGAGGAAAGGAAAGGAGGAGTTTCAGCTGTTTATATTCAGTTCCCAGGAGAAAGAAGTTTTGTAGCCAGCAAAAAGGCCAGGGTTTGCCAATGTAGATGTTAAAAAAATCAGAGGTTTAAAAATAGATTAGATTTAATTATTGAAAGGTATGAAGCCAAAATCAGTCTTGGTATGAGCAAGTGCAGTTGCTATTGAAGTCAATTGAAGCATGCCCACTTGTGCCAGGGCCGAATATGGTCTGTAGTTAAATGCTGGACTACTGTGTTTGTCTGGATTATGTAGTTTGACTTTGTCAAGCTGGTTAATTCCTTGATGTGTTTTATATTTTTACTGTCCTCTGTTCTCATGTAGATGAAAATTTTATTTGTAGTCTTAAGCAAAAAAAGTAATATTAAACTAGAAGTTTAGGCATGGCCAAACAAACGTACTGACACCAGCCTGCTTACATGTGACTGGCCATTTTGTCACTTTCCCTTTATCACTATTTTAACGTGCTTGTTCTTCCCCAAAACACCTTGATCCCACCGTTTTTGAACCTTTAGTTCTTCTAAACATCGCAGAATAAGTCTTGGGGAACCCCCAAATGCTCTTCCCCTACATCCCATAATGCATCCCATACCCTGAGGCAATGACCCCCCAAGCTGGAAGTGCTCTGGGGAGTCTCTCTGTGTGACCCCTGGTGACGGATGTCCCTCCGGCCCATGGGGCTGATGGCTCCCCCTTGCCCCTACCCGGCAGGGGCCCCATTTCTCTGACTGGGTTGTTGAGGCTCCTATGCCTGCCGTCGTACCTTGTACTCCGTTGGGTGTGCAGAGATGAGCTTCTTCTGGGCTGAGCGCTCTCCCGTACCAGGCCTGGGAGCAGCTGGGGCAGGATATGATTTGGGTTCCTCCACGTGGAGGAGCATTGTTCCTCTGCTCTCCTTTGTGCATGTGGAGATGAGCTTTTTATCACATACCCTTACAAATATATTTATGGCTTATTCCCAAATGGAGTAAATCTTTAGCACCAGAAAAACAGTGATCTAAAACTAATTTCTGTTGTTACAGGGGTCAGCATTCAGCGCTCAGCAACCTCAAGCTTACAATCTTTTCATGACCACAGCTGTAGGTGATGGCATCAAACTGTGGGATTTAAGAACACTGAGGTGAGGCCAAGTTAGGTGCCTTAGAGTAAAAAGGCTGGCTTTATCTTTATTCAGATTTGTCATACTTGCTGTGATATACCAGAAGGAATTTGGATGTGGAATCAGACCTACAATTAGGCTTTTAAAAAAGAAAATTAAAGGCTAATTTGAATTTATTAATTTTAAGAGACCAAACAAAACATTGAGTAGATTTTTACTTTTAGTTCCCAGTTATAGTTATTTATGGGGAAAGCATTAAACAGTCAAAACTTGTCAGCCATGTCTTACCAACTATATACATAGAATTAATTTTATCTGTAAAATATTATATGGAAATGGATACTAATGGTATTTCCAAAACAGCATGTCATTCCTGCTAAAGGAGGTAAAATTAATCATCCAGCCTTTAAAATACAAATGTAATTGTAACAGTATTATTATAAATCATGTATTTAGTGCTATAAATATACATAATACTTTATCATAAACTCAGAATAAGATATTACTCTTTTTCCAAAAACCTTCCAGTATTGAACTTGGGAAAGCTGTGGGATGAGGGGAGGAAGTGGCAGGGAGGGATAATTGCTTAGGAAAGGAAATACTTGGGGCAATCTCTGTTTTGTAGGCTGAAAGAATTATGTTTAAAAGAAAAAGAGTTTGGATGGGAAAGATGTTTATGCTTTAAATAATATTTTCATGTTTGTTTTGTGTATATATAAACATATTTTTATTGAAATATGTAGTATATTTTTTCTAGTATTAAGTTTTCTCTTTAGGAAATGCTCAATGATTGTTTCAATTACTTCCAAATTTCTCTGGTAAGAATTTGTTAAGCCTATAGGGGGCATATATGTTCTTGCCAAAAACAGGGCTGTATTACCTGCCCTGAATGTCAGAAAGTAATGAAACTAAAGACTGCTGAGTCTGGACTCTGTTACATTGTTATGTTTTTCTAATAAGTTGCTCAAACTGTGATTCTAAAAGAGTAGTGAAAAAGTAGACAGCTTTTCACAGATCACTCTTCTATCTCTTCCTCTTTAAATACTGATATAAGTAGAGCAAGTGAATGGTAAAATAGTTACAAGTGTAAAATCTGGGTAATCAATTAAATGAATACGGCCTAGGAAGAGGGGAATAATTTATTTATATTCTTGCTCCGTATTTCATTTGGCCGAGTCAGTGTATTCTAGTGTCTGCTGACTTCAGTTAACCAAATTAAAAAATCTAATTTAAGTCCTTAATGACTCATATTTACAGTGTGCAGAGTAGATATTGTAGATATGTATGTTTGTACACTATGCGGTATTTATGGATAGTCACTAATGTAGAGAAGAAATATAGAAATCACTATTTTTCCCTTGCTTGTAACTTTCAGAAAAAAAAAAAAATCTTTTTACAACTGAAATTTTTTCTCATTGCTCTGACTAAAAGTTGAATCGACTATATTTTAAAATTGGTTCTTGAGTACTTATGAGGAAGAAAACTATTCACTTTTTCCTAATGTGTTCACCAGGTGTTTTTCACATAATTTTAAAACGGCTGAGTTTGGAAAGCTCTTTCTTAACTTGGAACAAGTGTCCAGTGAAGTGTCAGGTCTACTGTACAGTTACGCAGTTTGAAAATGTATCCACTGAAGTATCCACTGAAGTGTTAGGTCTACTGTACAGTTACGCAGTTTGAAAATGCTTGCCTTTTTTGTTCATAGATCCTGTCCAGTGAAGTCCAGGACATTTCTTGCACTGTTGGGTCCTTACAGGAGAGATTAGTTCCTAAACAATCTTATTGTTGGGCCAGTTCCTTTAATCTCTTAAAGCTGTTGATTTGTAAAGTTGTTGCATCAGCCAGTACCATGTTTGGAATGGTCCCTTTGGAATGACCTCTCTTTTTTCTGCTTTGGGTTTACCCGAATAGGGCTTGTTTATAGAAACTTTTGTCCAGTATTCTTGAAATATAGTCAAGGTAAGTCCACCTTCTGATCTGTAGTCTTTGCAGGGTTGTGGGTGATAACACTACCTCTAAGATTTCAACATTATTCTCTGTTGATTTTGTTCTAAATATTTGCTTCAGACATCCACAGTGGAAGATGTTTTATTTTTGTGTAATCTTCTTGTTGCACTTCAGTGAATTCTATCTATTGTTATTTAATTTAACAATATTGCCAAGTGCAAAACTCTAATTAAGTGGAAAGAAAAAAACACAGTGTGGTGTTCTTGAAAGCTGCAGTTGAAGGCATGGGAAACTCTTTTCAGAGTAGCTGTGCACAATTTCCCTGGGATTCTTAATTTTTTTTTTTTTTTTTGCTCAGTGTCTTTAATTAAGGTTCCTTTTTGCATTCTTCCGACATGCATTCCTTCTGTTGTAACGGACTGAGGAATCAGAGCAGAATGCTCAAGTTCTTTTTTTGATCCTTCAAACATTTTATTCTGGCCTGGAGCTTTATAGGTTTTTAAGGTATTGATTTTTTTGCTTTGAATTCCACAATAATTTTTCCATTTTGTCTGTGTTGTCAAAACAATTTTTTTTGCAATGAAAATTCATTTAGCTTATTTTTTTTTTTCTTGAAGTTTGTAAGACTATTTTGCACTTTCCATTGTCATCATCTTTACTGGATAAAGCTGTGAATCCATCTGTCCTTTTGACTATTGATGATTTGGAGGCATTTCAAGGTTGCTTCAGGGACTGCCAGAAAGTCTTACAGGTTCCTCTGAAGGTGGTACAAGAAAAGGCATTTTAAGTTTCTGATGTTGTCAGCCAGCCTCACAAAGCCAAGCCATCTTGCCAATAAGTGAGGGAATCTTGGACACTACTAGTGACTTTTGGAGTACTCAGACTGCTGCTTCATTTAATGTGAAATGCATGGATTTGTAAAGTTCCATCTAAAAATTTTGAATATTTTTATATTTCACCTGCATTCGCCTCTTCCTTTATAACTGTAGCTAGGAAAAGCTCCAGAGTCTCTACAAAGTAGACTAATGAATAAAGAACCAAGGAGGATAGATCTCTTTGGAAGAAGAACCTGGTCTGGCTACTATTCTTCCAGTTTAGGATAATGAACTATCAGGCTTTGTGAATATATGCATTGACGTAAGACAATAGCCTTTAATCAGCTTCCAAGATATTTTGAAGAGCAATTTAAGTCTGTCTTGTCTGAAAGAACAACTATTTGGAGAATAAACGAAAATATTTATCCACAGTCCAAGCTGGAAGCAAGTGAACAAGGGAGTTAGACTGTAAAGTACGTGGGAATCTGAGGAAATCAAAAAGAAGAAGAAATGGGAGTCACCAAGACAGAATCAGACAAACATGTAATTATCAGGAGGTGATTGGTTCAAAAGGCTGATGCACAAAGGCTTTTTTGAAAGAATCTAATTATTCTTTAGATAAAACACTATAGACTCTAATTGCCCATAATACATAAGAAACTTTACTATTTTGTCTCCTTCTGCCTTCTCTCAATTGAACGCATTTTGGAGACATCACGATTCTTTCTGAAGTCAGGAGTCTGTTGCTGCATTCCTTTTTGTTAGAGTAAAAACAAAACAACTCCAAATTGCAGCCTAGACTAAATATCAGTGTTAAGGGATGTTATAAGATTAGCTGCTGCCTCTGGCAGGCTCCAGGACCCAGGGATCTCTCCAATCCAGGGCTATCCATGCAGCTGCTACTTTCATGTTCAGAAGTTCAACCAATAGTGAGGCGAAGTGTGTATTTTACACACACACACACACACATGCACGCACACATGCACGCACACATGCATACACTGAAGACACTGATATGGCCAGCTCCACAGACTGCCACAGATGAAGTGCTGCCAGAATACTACCAGAACTAATATAACACTTGAACACAGATAGTCAAATCCCCATCCTCCTCTCCAGCTAACGTCATGGTTGATGTTTGCTAGTGAAAGGACACTCTCACTCTCTGTATTCACAAGCACATGCACATTCATGGATCTCTTGGACATCAGTACAGGCCTGCTGCCTATATAATATCCCTACCCGGATTCTGGGCCTCCTGCTTTCCAGCTAGTCCAGCTTGAAGTTTGCTAGCAAATTACACCCTCCAACACTCCAGGTTAGGGCAAAAATATAAATGCTTTGCCTCTCTTCTGCCCCTCTTCTCCCCCTCTCAGTAGGTGTCTCCCAGGCACCTGGGCCCTATGACCCATGGACCTAACTCCAGCTGCTGACGCTGAGACCTTCACTCAGTACATCACTCACCCTGGCCCTCACAGTAGGTGGCAGGTGGAACACATTGGCCCTGTGACCCCCGGTCCCACTCCAGTGGCTGACCCTGAGACCCTCAGCCCCTCCAGTTGCTGATATGGAACTCCCACTTACTACAGTTGCTGGCACCACAGACACAAGGGCCTTTTCACCTGAGGTCTGACTCAGTTCCTGGCCTGAGTTCACTCATTCTAACCTCTCCAGTTGCTGGCAGCTACTCCTCACAGCACTTACACATGGGGTGGAGAGTGAGATTACATGGAAAGATAGGATTTAATAAAAGGGTAGGATAAACTGTGCTGATCAGGCACAGGGCTTAGTCAGATAAGCGTACTGACCAGCCACTGCTTGCACATGACTGGCCCTTTTATACCCCTCTTCTCTATTCCCCTCTTTATTCTTTCCCAATCGCTTTACCCCAGAACCTTCCTTAGTAAGTTTTACATAGTCCCACAGGCACCCCTTGAATATCCAAAATCCTCAAGTTCATCTTGTTTCCCCCTTCTTATCAATTGAAAAGTCCAGGTTGGCCTTCTCCAAAACTATGCCTTATTTTCCTGATGGCCCGTAAATTAGTGACTGGAGATTGGTCTTTATCATTGTCTCTGTTATCCCTTGTCTATCAGCTTTGTGTATCTATGTGGTTTGTTTATTGCTTTCCCTGTTACTTATGACTCCTCTTGAACTGAAAAGGTCCTTGATCTGATACCCTAAATGAAGCAGATGCTCTCATATTCCACGTAGTCTTATAACCAGATGCTTCAATATGTTCTTTTGTCATGTTAAATTTCACATGACAGTCTTTGTTTATGTCTGTTTTACTAGTCTGGATACCTTCAATTGCTTAATTCCTCCCATTTGCAGGTTAAATAATTCCATGTGTTGTAATATCCAGAACACAGGAAGTTTCTTCCATTCATGATTTTAGGAGGTAACTATCAATTCAAAATGCTGCCTTCTGCCCTTTGTCAAATGGAGGTAGATTATCGATCAGACACTGAGTTGTAGAATCACCTCATGTTCACTATCAAAGTTACATGAATATCCTCATCTTCATGGTTGGCTGCTGATATGGAGAAAAATCAGCTGTCCAGATTTCTGCAGCAGTTTACTGTTTTCCTTGTATGTTTTATTCCAAGCCGTCACATTCACAGGAGATGTTCTAGAATATGAAGCAATGAAAGCCTTTCTTCCCCAAGGCAGATTTCAGCCCTTCTGCCGTTTGGTGTTACTACAGTGGACCTTTCCCTGCTCATCAGTAAATTGTGGCTAAAGTCATGGTGTCCTATGGCTTCATCCTTCTTTAGGACACTAATTGCATGGCCTGGCTTTGTCTCAGATTTTCAGATGTAACTTAAGTCAAGCTACATACTGCACTGTCAGGGCCCTGAGTGTACCATTAGGCCATAATTGCCCTGACCAGTCTTAGACCCCCATTCATGCAGTCTCTGCCCATTGGTCCAGGAGCTCCATTTAAGCTCAGGCCTGGGCGTTAAGTCCTTGTCTGAACTATGTCATAGGTGTACCTGTCTCAAGTCTTGTCTCTGGCCTAGTTTTCTGGATGGTCCTTGGACCTACCTTGTAGATAGCCTGCCTCCAGTCCTATCTCCAGCCCTGTCTCCAGGATGCATCTTGGACCCACACAGTAGCTTTGCCTCCAGTCCTCTCTCTGGCCCCATCTCCTCTTGCTCCAGACTGGTCTCCCTGGGTGGACCTTGGACCTGGTTCATCACCTTACCTTATCTGGGACTGCTAGTGGACTCTGTTATCAGCACCCTGCTCTGCTCACCCTGTTAAGATACATTGGCGTGATGCTCTGGTCAGTGAAGGCCTCATCTGTGCCGTGGTCCCTTTCCGCTTGTGACTTGTTTCCCCTCGTGGGGCAGTCCTGCTTTTACTGCTCCCCTGACATGCATATTTACCACTGTATTTATTTCTCCTGTAAGGTGCGTAGCTCTGTAAAATGCACGCTAAGGAATGCCTTGTAATGCTTTTCTTTGTTTCTGCTTCAAAAAAAGTGCTGATGGGTTTGTCTGGATAATTATCAAGCATGTGGTCTGTGTAGTATTAACTACAAATAAAAGCTGATTAATAATCTAAGCAATATTCCTAACTTGAAACTAATTCCTTCCAGTTCTGAAAGGGATAGTAACGTATTTAGTACATATACATCTCTGTAAAGTATTATATGAACACATTAAGATAATACAAGGTTTTTAACATAGTACTAGATTAAGATAATACAATACCTCGGTGCCAGGAAGCGATGTGATGATAAATTGCTGGATTCTGAGAGAAATCAGTATATGAATAAGACAGTAATCAATAGAGATCAACAAATTGGATGACTAATTGAGTAAAGACTTACTGATTTCTCTGAGATTATCCCACTGAAATATTTTGGAGGGAGCAAAGAGCTGTGCAGATAGGCTTTTTCATGTTCTAAGAAAAGCAATGTTCTATCTTTACCCTCATCAGAGAAGTCCTGCATCAACAGCAGATTTCTTCTTAATTTAAGTTACTTAGCATTTTGCAGATGAGATGAAACAAGGCATGAGTTGCATTTGTAGCTGTAGCTTGTAGCTACAGCTGTAGCTGTAGCCTGTTTTTGATATTTAGTCTTAAAATATCTATTCAAAAATTGTTTATATCTCCAGCTCACCTGGAAGACACAGTTTCTATGAATTTCTGAGGAAATTGGCACACCTTCTTTACATCAGCCCCTGTCAAACTCACTCTTCTGTACTTGCACAAAACCCTAGAGATGGTGATACTGCTGACACAACTGCTGCTATGTCGAGGGAAAGAGCAGGATGGAACTGGACAGCTGAAACTGGGAATTGTTTTGGGAAAAAGGAATGGGACAGTTGCGCTGTGCTTTCAAATGCGCTCATTATCTTCCCAGAGGTGGGATGGACAGGGAAAAGCCCAATTTAGAGAGCTGAGCTGCTACTATGATTAGGGTGGGGAGGCAGATGTGACAGCTGTAGGTTATTGTTGCCGCTGTTGAGAGTGGCAGGGGCAAGATTTTGGGAGGAGCTCCCAACCCCACACCTAATGCCTTTAGCGGCAGCAGCTGCCTGTCTCTGACTCATACTCTGAACAGCTGAGGAGTAGTTCAGCTGCTCTGAGCGCTTGCTGCTAAAACAGCCATTCTTCATCTCTTTCTGGGAAAAGGCAGGGGGTGCTTGTTGAACCTCAAATGAAGATATTGAAGAATATTGTTATACTACTTGGACATACTGAATTTCTTCTGCAGGTCGTTCAGATTTGTGGTAATGCTTTAATGGAAAATCTCAGGTAAAATCAGTTTCTGCCTCTTTCACACTCTGAAAAGATTTGCCAATTGTATAAAGACAGCTTTTCACTTTAAGATAATGTCTCCAACTAGTATTATGATCCTGCGCAACTAGATCGTTAAGCTCCCTTGGCAACAATTTTTAGTAGAATTCCTGCAGCCACATGGAACTCATCTGATACATTTTCTAACCATTACACTTCAGTGAGATCCTTAGGGTCAGACATGCGGTTTGAGTGAGTGGGCCTTCAATTTCCAGATATTTTTCAGTTTCCATCTCCTCTGTGAACAGACTGCAAGGTACACATATACACATGCTCGGAGTTTTATTACTTCTCAGTCTGTTCTGAATGTGAGGATCCTGTGACTTGCCATCTTGTTTCCCAGAGCTTTGATTCTTGTTATCTGTATCCTGAGGGAGAAAGACATAAGCAGTGGTTGGAGTTCCTCCAACTTTAGGACTAGGCATACGTGAAGGCCAGCAGGATAGGGAACCTATGGTCACTGTTAGTAAAAACATGTTGAGCTCCCTGAAGGGTGCAGTGTGCGTTTTAAATGAGATCCACACGTACAGAGCATCTGAGGTAGCTACTGCTACAGTCAAGCTCTACACAGATTGTCATAGAGCCTCAGTGAACCTGCTGGTACTCTGAACTAAGGATCGCTGAACTAATACTACTGCACAGGGACCCAGCAATAGAATGTAAGATAAAGCGGTTTAAAAAAAGAAATCTCTGGCTTGCAGCAAAGTTAATTCTTAATACAACAAATAGAACGAAATAAACTTATTTGTTAGAGTATTCCCTGATTTATGCAGATATGCGCCATTCTAATATCTTTCTCTTACAAAGACAGGATATTAGAAAAAATGTAACATGTTTTCTACAAGTTGTTTGTGACATGAAAAGATTCATATTTTGGAATGTATACTAAAAGCTGTACAATGGAGAACAGAGAAAATTTGGCTGTTTGCTCTCCTATACAATTACCAGATGTTTGTCATGGTAACCCCTGAAAAGCTCTGACCAGAGAAGCATTCTTAGGAGGCTGGACAGCGTGCCAGCTGGCCAAGCTAAGCTTGCAATATCCAAAATAAGTTTGATCACCACCTGTTGTTACTTAAAAAGCCACGGGAAAAGAAAAAAAAACACCTTTCAAAAATGACTGAAGTAAGAGAACTCCTAGAATAAGCTAAGATTGTACACATAATATATATCTGTTTACTGTAAGATTTTTTCACTTTCCATCACTGTAGTACCTGACAATATCTGGAGTTAATAGATTGCATAAAAAAGTTTCTGCTAGACCCTGTGGAAAATTAATTTGGACTCAGCATTTTGAAATGTCTTCTTAGGGTAGGATTTTTTATGGTGGGGGTAATTATATTTGTTCCAGAATGTTCACTCTGATTATGGTGGAAAAGTTGAATAGGAAAACAACTAAGGAAATAGAATCCAGCATGTTAGTTATTACTGTGAACACGCTAGCATGGGGAAAATGGTACGTCCAATGACTCAAACTTTGCTTTACATGGCTGTGGTGTAGCAGAGAAAAGACCAGTGGAAGCCTGGGAGTTCTATTAGCTCTTATGCATCCACCTGGAAATAGGTAGGGAATTTGAGTTTACAGGCATAGCTGCAGAGGACTTAAATTCTCTTGAAAAGAAGTTGTTGGCAGTGGTCTATCAGGAGACTCCTCTGTGGAGAAGAAACCTCACTGGGGAAGTTAGCTTCTATAAGGACTGAGAAGGAGGGCTTAAGCACTGGGAAGTAGTCCTGATAGTCAGTGGTCTACCTGAAGAAAAGGGATGATTCTGAAAGCATTTTCAGAAGAGATAGAGGATATATGAATTTTTTTTGTTTTTCTTATGAAGACATGTATTTCTTTGGATGCCGTTGTGTTTTACAACAATAAGAAAAAGGAACTGAAGAGTTATCCGTATGTGACAATGAGAAAGGGTACTGAGCAGGGCTATATTGTTTTTTTTTTTTGGGGGACTCTGAAGTTCCCAAACACAGCTGGGAATCTGGAAGGGAGAAGAGAAAATGTGACTGGGGGCCGAGTTTTGGGAGAGACCTGTTACTACACAACAATGAATAATGCTTGGTAGGAGACACCACATGAGTGAAAAATCAATGGCCAGATGAAGGCAAGGCCGCACCTAGCCGTGAAGAGGACTACCAGGCAGGTGATGCTTACGCTTCTGCACTTCATTTTTATTTCTCTCTGGCTGGCTGGCTAAGCTATTTGAGGGAAAGACTTGCCCAAAGTTACAAGAATGCCTTTACTGCTTAAACGGGTAGTAAAGCCCCCTAATAAGTTCCTCTGATTCACTTCCCCAACCATCCTCTCGAAGGAAGTGGATGCTATATCTTTATATGTCTTCTGAATGCTGTAAGACATCAACAAGAAAATGTCTACAAGATATATAAAATTCACATGGAAAGGGTTTCCCCTTTTGTTGAAAAGCCAGGGGGAATTAGAAGATCACAAACACCTTTGCTTTCAGGAAGTGGCTTGTGTGAAAACTCCACATACTTGAACAGTGATTTTAAAATAGTGAGCGTAAAAGATTCTCGTTTTGTCATGTTTAAGGACAGGCCTTCTGTCTAGTCAGATGTAAATGTTGAGAGCAATGTATGCAAAGTAAATATTTATTGAAAAATGACAGAAAAATTCTTGAACGGGAAAGCTGTGGAGCAAAACTGAAGTACGGGAAGCATGTATTGTCCTTTAGGTTCTCTTTTAAGTTATTTAATTTCCAGTAAGCGCAGTTCTTTGAAAGTGTCGTATATGTTGGAATGCTGCAATTGAGAGGAAACTGAGGTAGTTACTATTTTCTTTTAAAGACAGTATGAAACTTGAAGAGAGGTAGGTTATTCAATGGACAGAATGTAGCTGTTGGTAATTGAAAGTCTCTTATCATTAATACAAGAGCTGTGTGCAAACTGAGGTGGGAGAATGTTTTTACATCTTAAAGCCTGTCAATTACTGTGATTATAAGTTACTTCTCTCTGAATCACAGTGTTTTCTTGAATTGTCTTATTTACACTTTTTACATTTACATTTTTTTATTTTGCATTTTTTTGTTTTCGGGTAGAACTACCCTGAGATGAAGAGTCTGATCTTGTATTGCTGTATGCTCAAAATGTCCATTGAAATCAGTAGTTCTGATGTGCAGAGTTTTAGCTATATATATATGTATACTGTCTGTGGAAGTTCCAAGTTGGGCTCTGTAAAATGATGCATTTTCACTCATTCACAAGTTTCTTTTTTATGCTTTACTAGATGATAGCCATTGAATCGGTTCCATCAGAAAGTATGCCTCTTTCACGTGGTTGAATGATATCAGCTTGACATTCTTAGAGATACATGAGGCTCTAAAAAGGAACACTGTGGTATAACAGTTTAGCTATTTCTGCAAGTAGATTCAGTCAGTCAGATTAACACAGTATCTGTGATTTCACTGGCCAGGGAAAAGAGTGTACCACAGGTGCTGACCGGAGATGTCACTCTCTCAAATTTGTCCCAGGACCTAGCATGTGTAATAGTAAGAATATGTGATTGTTGTATAATGGTATATGCATTTTTTTTTTTAATACGGAGAAAGGTAGTGTGATAGCTTCCATAAAAAAGACAAAAGAAGTCTATTATAAGTCTGTAGTGAAATGACACCTTTTCATGGGTATGAAAATAAAGCTCTGAAATGAGGCACCCATTTGTAAATAATCATTCTCAGCGTGGTGGAAACTGTTTAAGCTTTACACATATAAGAATGGCTTTTAAAATGGAAACAGAATTCTAAATACTGCTTTTTTTCTTCAGCTGTATCATAATTACTAAGCTATCACAATTCTTTAAAGCAGTACCGTTGTTTGTTAGATGAATGTTAATCTTCAGCTCATTAAAAAATTCTTTATTTCTTCCAATGTGCTGAATGTACTCAGCTATTAAAAAAATTACTTTACAATGCTACGCTGCAATATTAACTCTAAAAGCAAGTAATCAGTTGCTTGCTTTAAATTTAAATGCATTCCTTCCTTTGGATTGTATTAACACAGATAACTAGCAAGTTATCTGCAGTTATTTTGTAGGTGGTTAGATTTATCGGTGTGGAACCTCATTGATATATTGGCTTTCTTGAATTTACAAGATCCAGTAAATTAGTGCATGGTGTAGGAATGTAAACAGAGCAGCAGAGATTAAATATACAGATTAAGGAATAAGAAAAGCAAGCAATAATTATTTATATTTGGATTCCACGTACTGGATCTTGATTGGATGGTAATTGCTTGAAGGAGATTTCTAAGCTTCACACAGCAGGCTGGCTTTCATAGCACCTTCCTCCAAATGCAGGGGGTTTTTGGCTTTCCCTGCTTAAATGGCTAATTAGGGGTAGCTTAATGGTAGACATTGCAGCCCCTCATTTCTAAGTACTAATACTCTGTCTATCTTTGTAAACTAGACAAATCCAAAGCATAGCTTTGGGCACTGTCCTGCAGTAGTTTTGTGTGTTCGTTTTATTTTTAATAGATGATATTCTGTAATGCCTTTTGAGTTTTGTCAAAATCTTCCTGCAGAGAGATTTAAACCTTAATTTGTGGATTTAGTATATCTGTAGACTAAGAAAGAAAAATGAGAATGCAAAAAGATTGTATGAAAATGCTAGCTAGTTTTTAGTTGGTATTAATTAGGACTTCCTGACATTTCTCTGAAGGTGTGAACGTCGTTTTGAAGGGCACATTAGCCGTTGCCATCCATGTGGAATTGCAGTATCTCCTTGCGGGCGGTTTATAGCCAGTGGATCAGATGACAAATCTGTAAGTAACGTTTTTGCTTATTTTCCCTCCAAAATTACAGAAGCTACTTGTACACTGTGCACCATTAGTCCTTTCATGCATTTGTCTAGGATTCAGCTTTACAGGCAAAACTGAGGTCTAGTATACTTTCGTGAACTTTATTAATATGTAGGCTGTTGCATGCTGTTCTTGATCTGTATGTCCGTCTTTTTACCTGAAAATTTGCAAACAACCAAATCTTGCAGTCAGAGTTATTCTTAAAAGCTTATTTCTTAAAGTTTTTTTAGTATTTGATTCTGAAATGTTATGTGCCATCAGAGATGAGGAGAATGGTATCTCCCCTGTAGCACAGCTTTATGTACTGTACATAAAGCTGACCACTAGGAACACTATAGCAATGACCTATTAATTTGCTTAAGCTGCCATATACAGGAAGATGAAGATTTCATTACTTGATTTCATATGAACTAGTTAGCTGAGTACAAAATGAAAAGGCATTCAACTATAATTAGAACTTTTTAGAACTCATGATGTAACTTTCATTGCGTATATTCCCTTGCTGGACAGGTTCACTTCTCATTCACTGTCAACTCTATTTAAATTAGCTAGATTCAGCAGAGTCCTGAGTAAAAATGTATCATTACCTTTTTGAGTATGCACCTGACTTTAATTTGGTGAGTCCTGCATGACTTTGGTCATGCCTTTCTGGCACAACAGAAATAGATGAGAAATAGATGTTTGTTAGCTTGTTGTACTGTAAGACTTTGTGACTGGGCTGCTTCTACTATATGGGGTTGAGATCCTGATAAATAAATCTTTTTAGAACAATTGGATAGGAAATCTATTTAACTTTCTTCTAGGTCTTTCTAGGTGATTCATGAGGACTATGACACAAGGCTTCTGGTCAGCTTCAAATTCAGAATTTTCTGAGGAATTTGGTGTTGTGGCTAGTTTTGAAACACTGGCTTCAATTCTGTGTGAAGCTTAGAGGTTTTATTGGCATTCATGCCTGGAAGTGTGGCAATAGCTAATGTATTCTTTTCATTTCCATCACAAAATATGTTTTTTAAGTTTCTAGTAATTTTCTTTTCAGAATGTAGTTTTCAGTACAGAAGAGAAGCATTTTGCTTTGTCTTTGAAACAAAATGCATCTAACATTTTTCTCAGCTCATGACATATATGATGTGAAATTAGTTGAGATTACTTATTAAGATTGCTGATGAAAAGTATAAAAAGAGGTACTGTTATAAGAACTCTTCACTTTTACATTAAGGCTTTTGTTTAGAAGCACTGCTGATACAAGAAAAGAAAGACGTAGAACATGATTTTGATCTCACTTTGAATTCTTGGCACATGGATGCGGGTTGTAGGAAGCTGAATAGCTGGACTGCATCCTACTCTGGTTGGCATGTGGTCCCTGATGTGCACAGTGCCAGTTAGGACTTTTTGGTGTGGCTCCTGGGTTGGAATTTTGCATAATTTCCATTGTATGTCTGTAGAGATCTTTCATTGTTCTTGTTGCTGCCCCCTCAGGAAATCTGAGTTAGTTTGGAACTCTGAGAAACTTATGAAAAACTTGCTACAACCCTACTGTTAGGACAAAATACAGTTTGGGGGCATTTTTAGCAGAACTCTCTTTGAAATGTTGAGATTGGATATAGTTTTATGTTTTCTTTTGAAAAAGAAAATCGAACGTGGCACTGAATAGCGCGTTCATATTGTTGAACTAATAACATCCTGATAGGTGGACTTATATGAAACTGGACCAGTTTTACGAATATCAAGAAGCCAGATATTCTTGCAAATCACATTCTATGACTGAATGTCTATGGGAACTGATGAATGCTGCATAAAAATGCAGCGATGTAGATAAAAGGTGTTATCTTCAAATAATGAAATCTGGAAATAAGTCATTTACCTTCCACTGATGAACAACTGCATTTTCAATCATCCTGCTGTTTAATTTATCAAATGCAATGCAATGCTTGCAACCTGTGATTGACAAATATGACTGCTTTTAAAGCCAGAAGAGGCAGAATTGGAATATAATTGAGAGTAATTAATCTTAAAGTGCCTTTTATATTTCACAGTGTATTAAGTGTTTGACAGAGAGGAATATGTGTTGGCTTCATTGATTAAAAAAATCAATAGTAAAATAAAAACCATATTCCTACAGGGCACAAAATCAAAAAACTGAAATATGTTACTGTAAACAAAGAGTCGCAGATTCAGTCCTCGTTTTACTATACATACGAAGTACATGAGACCTATTTTATATTAGTAGAATAGCTCAGTATAGCTTCTGTTTGGCTTAAGTAGCAGCTTATTTTCATATGAACTGCTTTTGTGTGTATATTAGTATGGAGACTGTACATACTGTAAGTCATGGAATGAAGGTTTTCTCCAGACTGGTTACTCCCACTTTAAGAGAACTTTTGTCAAAAACTGGGCAGGACCTGATAGTCTGATGAAAGCAGGTAGCCACAGTGTTTTGATTTTGAACTGTGATGATCTTTGCCATAATTCATTGTGATTACAAAACTCAGAAGGTTAGCATTTCTCATACAAGCTCCCACAATCATCTTAAATAGTCTAAGGTTACAAGTGATATAGGTTGACTTTTTTAAATTGAATACACATAAGATTTTAATTTCTGAGCATTTTACAGGTGGACTGTCGGAGTTTTTTGAGTATTAAATGATAGTATTAAGGTTTTTTGATAAATAATCTAATTGGATTTAGGTTTCCATTTTGCTGGACGCTGTACAAAAATGTTTACCTAAACATTTGGTGAGCAAAGAAGTCTCGATCTAAAAGGACAAAAATATTTGGAGAGTATGAACAAATGTACTTTTTAAAATAGAAATATTTAATCGTTTCCTGTGCTCCATGGAGTTTTAGTTAGCTGTTTCACTTGTGTCTAATTAGGTTCTTCATTTTTGTCTTTTAATACCTTGAGGCTCTCTGAATAAAGTCCAAGTTTCCAGAAATAAAGTGAGGAATGCAGAAATAAAATTTCAGATCTGTAATTGTTTTCAGATTCATTATTGCTAACTCTTTTTGAACTGTAGAATTGAAAGGGCACATTTTGGCCCCAGTGCTGAAATATAAGTTGCTAACATAGAACTCTGTGCCGTGTGGAGTCTCAGAGCCTGGATTCACAATCCTCGGTGACTGACTCGTATTACAAAACTAGAGGTTTTTCAACATAAAAGTTTGCTGCATCACTAACAAAAATGCATGTATAGTGTATGAAGTTGTCTTCCATTTTATTTATGCTCTTTTTCACAGTATAGGATTTGGCATACAACAATGTTTTTGAAACATATTCTAAATCCAGGATGAATTTTAGGACTCCCAACTCTGAAGACACCAAAGCCAGAGCGAGGAGGAAGTTTTTTCCTTCTTTTCCAGAGGTCATCAACACTGAAAGAAGAAACAGGAGACAGGATAGGGCAATTTGATGCTTGTACATAACACCAGCAATACTAACCATTTGCGGAATCCCTGAATATGCAAAGTTGTGCAAATTACCCATGGTGATCTCATTGTAATCATTGTCCTTCACTGTCTGTGTTTATAGTTGAAAAGTTAAGTTAATTGTGATGAAAATTATGCTAGAAACACACTGGTCTGGGGGCATATCTGAAGGCATTCTGCAAACCTGTGAATGGTGGCTTGATACAAACCTAGATCTAATAATGGCTGCTGATTCAGAGTTGTTTTCAGATACAAGATCCTGCATCTAACATAACACAAACTGTAGAATTTGTTGATAATTAACACTTTAGTTGCTACTGTGGTTGGCATTCCAAATAGCATTTCAGTCCTACTTAGCAATATACCTTAATGATTTCCTACCAGATAATCATTTAGTTGTAAAATTCACCTTCTCAGATTGGTTAGTATCTTTATGACTTTCCTGTTTGGATTGGACTGATAACGTCTTTTATAATGTCAAGAAAAATACACATTATATAATAGAACTCTTAGTCATATTTTCATCTTTCTTACATCAAGATGTGTAGCTTTTTAAATATTATTTCCTATTTTGTCTCTCATAAATGCATTAAAAATGCAATGGTGCTGTCTGTTAAACTCATCATCCGCTTTACTCTGTCACAGGGTAGATGTATTTTGGCTTCGAGAACTCGTAGTGAAAGGAGCTCTCTTATTTGGAGTAGATTAAGTTTTTGCTTTCTTTATTTCTCCAAGTGTATGCACTAGTTTTATCAGACATCTTACAACATATTGCCATTTTGATAATGGTTTATTCAGTGTGGGGAAGCAGCTTTTAGCCATAACAAATTTTTAAGTATTTTGAGTACTGTTCCTTGCTGATCTATTAAAAAATCCTTCATGAGAAGAAGGCTGTTTCAGTGCTTGAAGCGTCATGTGTGAGCTTTAGTAAGTCCCTTGTGCACAGGTACCTGCGCACTTGATAGATTCCAATGCTGGAAGGGAATTCCCAGCAGTACAGTGGTAGAACTGAAGTGAGTAGTAGATCTGGAGGGCGCCAGAACAGGCAATCAAGTACATGTCCCTTATTCCCAGTCAAGCTCAACTATTTCCTGACTGATGTTTGCTTAATAGTCTCATAGAAACAAACAAAAAACCACTTCCTCTGGTGAATACCCAATAGTTCCTGTGAACCAGTATGTAATTGTCCTTATTGATATATTTTCTCCTAATATTTAGCTTAAAGTTCTCCTGTAATTTAATTTAATTACTATTTTTTCTATTCTTTGTTGATTCAGAGCAAGCACCTGCATTCGTAACTCCAGCATCTATGTACAGTTAGTGTGAATGATTCAGATTTAGTAGCAAAATGCACAACACTCAGCATATAGACCTGGATATGCTGAGAAAACAAAAAAGAAATGCTAGAAATCCCATCCCATCCCTCTCTGCATGGCTTATCTACCTGCAGTCAAAGTTAGGTGCTTATGGAAAACTGTGATTCTAGGATCCGGAAGAATTCTGGGATAAGAAATTAAGTTTTCTTAATGGTGTTCAGGGACTACTTCACAGTTTTTTCCCTAGCATATCAGAAGAGCTGCCAATCTTTTGCAGAACTCCCTGCTGAGGAAAGCAGAGCTGTAGAGAGCAGGACAGCCAGGCCCTGGGGCTCTGCTCTCTCAGAAGATTCAAATTCTCAGCTTCTGTATGCCACCAAAGTACTCATAAGCACAACCAGGATTAAGTCACTCCTTTGCTTACTGCTGAAGGTAGGCCACTACACAGGGATAGACGGAAAAAAAAAAAAAAAGGCACGATAAATGGTAATCTGTAGCTCTGCTGTTGGTCACTTTCCTGGCATAGGAGGCTGCTGGGTTCTGGTCTTGACTGCAGAGACTATTCTAACACTTTCAGAGAACACTGTGGTGGTCATAAATGAAGAAAATTTAAATCTTAGAAGCTGAGGAGACAAGATACTTGTGAATCATCTTAAGGCAACTTTATGAAGCTGAGCCTTTGGAGGTTTTTCTGCCTCTGTGACATAACATGTCTTATCACAGCCCTTTCTCTTACTCTTTTTCTTATACTATCTTCACTCACCAATTGCCAGTCCTTTCTTGCCCTGCTCCCCTTACCATCTTTCCTGAACCATCCTCTTACCCTTCATGTCTGTCCTTATCTATTCAGCTGATCTGTTCAGCTCTCCCTTCTCTTTTACTCTCTCTTCTGAAAATGCGTATAATCACTGTGCAATTAACAGATTCTGAACGGCCAGAGTACTGTTCACTTTGTGTAGGATTAGCTATGTCCCCTGTGGCAGTATTTGGACTGTAAAAAGTTTGTGGCAGGAGCTATCTGCAACTGCTTTGTGAAAGGATAAGATTGATTCAAGTAATTATTATTTTTTAATTAACGAGGAGGCAACTTTGATATAAAAATTAGTTGTATTTGTTTCGTAAAGAAAAATTGCCAGCTAATGAGAATCATTGTTGATACAGTCTAATGGTTTATGCTAACTTTGCTCTTTTCACTAGGTTGTACTTTAACATTAAGTCACAAGTGCATTTACGCAATTGTCAAATAAGAATCTAATTAAGCATCTCCTAGGTTATGTGCTAGTGAAATTCTATATACTTTTTTACCAGTTTGTTTTTTGCATATGATTTATATCAATTACGATTTGGAAATCATTTACAAGTTACAATACTAGCAGAGTTAAAATGTTTTTTTAAGTCAGGCTTCTATAGCTAGTATATTTATACTATTTTTTCTAGGCTTTATTTTGCATTTTAAATTACTTTATTATACAGTGGGAAGATAGTCCCTAGTATTGAGCTATTATTTTTTTCCTTATTAAATCTATCAAAATCTTAGAATTAGTAGACCTCATCCTTTCGCCCCCAGCTTTATTCACAGAGTGAAAAAAGGATATATTTTTAAGCTTTCAAATCCCAATAAATTTGATGATGAACTGGTATTTGGAAGTTTTAAAAAAAAAAAGTGCTTTTTACATCTGAAAAGAATATCATGATTGTCAAAATTAAGCCTGGTTGATACATAAACTGGTTCGGGTGGTATCTCAATCATTTTATTGTGCTTTAAACTTCTTCAATAAACATTGAAAAAGGTTTCAATAAACATTACGTTAAGATCTGAAAGTTAAGTTTGGGAGAGAGTATCGTACTATTTTAAATGATTTTATTACAATATTTAAATATCAATCCTAGATTTAAAGTATTTCATTTTTTTCATTGCCATTTTTATGTCCTGTTTATATGATGCTTAGAGCAACAAATCCCACTCCTAATTGACCATCAGACACTATTTTAGTAAGTAGAGAAGTATGTGCCAGTCATTCTGTGTAACTTTACTTTCTGACCAAAAAAATATTGTTCTCCGCTCTTTGAAGCTCAGTTGACTGAAGTTCATCCAGTGTTTCCAAACCATTCAACTCCCTAAAGTACCCCACTCAAAGTCTTATATACATCCTGAATTTTTTTTGTACAGATAGGTTATTATCTCTGAAGTAAATTTTTGAGGGGTAGGTTGAGAATGAGCCATGGCATTGGGAAGAATGGAAATAGTTCCCAAAATACCTTTTGATAATGAAATGACTACAATTTCAGGAAAGCTTGCTCCTTTAATCTTTTCAAATACTTAACTGTTTTTCCTTTCATAATTAAGTTGTTATTCTTGTTTAAGCGGCACATGAGATGACAAGCAACTGTTTTAATAGTTCTTTCTTTGATGACTTGAAAAATCTCTTTCAGTAATTTGGAAATTTGATGCATGAGGTAAGCCAGTTTGGTCACTACCTCAGCTGTTTTGTGATGGCAGGGTACAAAGGTACTGCATGTCATAAATGTAAATATCAGGCTCCAGATTGGATACTTGCTATTAACTTGTTTTGAACCAGCTGCATAGGCTTGTGTTCATTATTGATAAATGGCATTCCATCACTAGCAAATTAATCAGAGGAAGGACAGTCTTGTTGGGGCAACGCACTGAGACATAGTGAGCATCTGCTTTTTAGTTTGGAAGAGAAGTGCACTTTTGAAAGGCATGTCCCACTTCTCACTGTTTTCTGTCCTTTGGTTTGTATCACAAAATGGTCTTGGATCATACAGATTGATTCCTGAATCTGAACTGGATGAGCACTCCTAAAATCCTTGAGCAAACTGTATGCACTCTGTGCTAATGATGTTCGGTCCACAGAATCAGACTAGAGATAGCCCAAAGCAGAGCCCCAAAACGCATCTGGAAGTTGGGTTGCTAGCACTGTTTCGTTCTATAGATCTGTTCCTCTTGTGCTGCACTACTTCCTAATGTAAACATGGCCATAGCAGTTTATGACCTATTTCTTGACTGCCATAAATATCTCCTTAGTCATATTAGTCTTTTTGCGACTCAGTTCTGATCTGTAAACCTGAGATTAACAGTGGTCTCTTTCTTACGCCCTTTCTTTTTAAAAAGAAAAGTTAAGAGCAAGCCTAGCTCTTAATCTGTTACCACTGCAGTGAGTTACTCTTATATGGGCCTTTGAAATACTTCCATAATGCAGATTAATGAAGTGTGGCTAAAAGACGTGGGGTTGAATGCTGAACTTGTTAATGTTTGTCTGTCTGTGGTGTGATAAGCTGAATAACTGCATCTAATTAGGTTCCAAATTGCACAAAATGATTTAGATATCAAAGAGAGAAACGCCCCCAAGAACCCTCAAAATGTGAATGATTAAATTATATGACTGTCTGCTCTCTCGTTGAGATCATAAGTCCACTAAAACCTTTTAGATACTAATGAATGATTTTTAAAGGATAGAGTTGAGGGAAGAAGCAGGGGTCTGAGACAGGTTTTCTGGTGTAGGTGTATACAGAAGAAATAGGACATGCTAATAGTTCAGGAATTGTATTTGTACTTTTAGTTCATTATCTCTTTGGGATAAGGTACCAGTAAAGATTAAATTATGCATCTTTGATACAGTAGAGTATACTATACTATTGACTTTAATACTGGCTTTAGAAAAGAAGGGAATTTTTCTTTAGTGGAGTGGCAAAATTACTTATAGAAAAGTTTGATAGTGGTACTGTCTAGTACTTATTGTCTTGGTCTACACTTTGTACCAGGGGCTTACAGAACAGAATGTATTTCATTACAGAATGTAACAGAACTATATGGAGCAGTGGTAGGGGCTGTCTGAGGTATTTTGGGTTTCAGGGACATTGGTATCCCAATTATATTTTGCTAAAGTTGTATTTTATAAGTCCATATTTTTAAACTCAGATAGGCTTTAAAAGAAAACATCTGGAGAAAGCAGCGCTAGTAACGATTACTGTGGAAAAAGAGGACTGACATTGCTTGGCAGAAGGAAATCCGTGGCACAGAATGAATGACAAGGACTGTAACTTCCTCTCTGCACGCTATTATTGGGGAAAATTTACCCCTTTCCAAAGAAGAATACAGCTTTGGATTATTTTTGTACTTCAGTTTCTTGGATTCTTTGGGAGTGTGAATGGCTTTTATGACTGTTATGCTGGGAGAGAAGACACAGATATTGCTTTCTTATTAATATAGGCATGCCTCTGCAGTGCGCTGTTACTATGCTGTCTCTCTGGGTATGTCTTTGAAGATTTTTGAAAACCATAACCTTGGTAGATTATTTTATGAACTGTGGAATTATGTGAGCATAAGCACAGTTCTAGCTGCTCTTGCTTGCTTCTTGGACTCTTCAGACTATTACTTTGTCTGTGGTGCCTCTGTACTTCACACTTGGCCACCGTAAAACCTTACCAGACTGGCAGCTGAGAGCAGTGAAGGATTTTCTGCTGGCTGTAGACGTGTGCTTACCTGACTGCTACAGAGCTGCTCTTTTCTAGTAGCCTGTCAGAACTGAACTTTATCAGGCTACAGCATGTTACTGTGCTAAGTTTTAAGCTTGGTAATACATCAGAGCGCTGAGTGGAAGTTTATGAAATCGGCCTTTTTGCTAAGGAAAATTTATTTTAAAGAAGAAGCCTCATATTCAAACGTAGGCAAAACAGGAAGGCAGAGTAGATATGAATACCCACTTTTCATTTCAGTATACATGTATTTACTTATGAAAACAGCAGTGAGGTGCTAAAATGGGTGTGTATAGATTTATATCCATAGTGCTTGTGTTTTAAAAATGTATACATTTTAGCCTGTAGCTCTGACAGCAGTTGAATAATTTGATTCTGCTCTTTTCCTATTAGTTGACTGCATTGTGCTCACAGACTTACTAAGATGGGGAAATCCTCTGTAAAGTTAAAGAAATTCTCTGTTATGCTCAAAATGGAATGAGGATGCTCTGCATCTCGTTTAATCTTGCAGTATTTCTGTGAAACAGTCAACAGCCGTGCACAAACAGGGAATGCAATTATTGGGACAGTTGATACAGAAGAAAGTCTTAGCAGTCTGAAAAGAACCATTTGCAGAATGGCTGTGGTCCAACCATGCTGCTTCATAAGTGACTGTAACTAGAGGTGAGGTAAGTTTTCCTAGAAGAAAATCTTCAAGTAATAATTCTGTACTTTGCCAAACCCAACTATGTTATAAAAGTAAAAATGAAACAGCCTAGATGCAGTAGAGTTTGGTGCTACAAAATACCACAGGCGGACAAATAAAATCTAACATATATACGAGGCTTTGAAATTGGCTAATTATGTAGAAACTGAATTCAGGAAAAATATAAATCGGAAGCTTCTAAGAAGGGAGGTTTACGGAAGCAAAACTGAGCTATGGTTTAGATCTGTTTATATGCCTTTTTTTAGTAAGGAACATTTGAAGTATGTTAGCTGTAACTGTCAGAGTATGATGTATTTGAAAAGTATCCCCTGCATCTTGAAAGGTGACTGAACTTGGTAATATTCACTGTTTTAGTAATAAAGAACATTATTAATTTTCACTGTTACTCCTTTTGTGGTTATATGGAAAGAATTCAGGTGGAAACTGGGATCCCACTATGGTGGGCAATTTCCTGTGAATACCGCAAAGACAGTTTCCCCAGCACATGGCACTGGAAGGGGAAGAACTCTCAGAGGGGTTTATCGTACTCAGCATTTTGGTGGCAGGCTTGAACAGACTTTACTTTCCATGCTGCCATGTGGGGAGTATATAAGATATCCCAGGATTGTAGAGTGTGAATCAGCGCTTAGGATATTTGTGAAAGCTGTTTTATTATGTGTGGAGTTGGCACTGAGGCCTGCAGTTAAGGTAGTCTAACACTTTCCACTATAATTCTGTTTTCAGTTGCTTATAACTGTCAAACGGGAACACTTTGGGCTGAAACTTTCCATACTGGCTGTCTACTTCAAGCTGATTGTTATTTTAAATTTTAGTATAAGTAGCTCAGGTGCTTTTTAAGCTTGAGATTAAGGAAAAATACATGGTTCAGCGGGACGTGCAGCCCCAAGGTACACAAGGGATGGTGGGAGGAGTGCAAGCCAAACAGTTATATCATGTAGGATGGGTGTGTGTACCAGGTTTGGTGGCGCTATCGGAGGCAGATAGAGACTAATGTCTCCATTCATAAATCCACGTCTTTCATAAAAGTGTGGGTAAGATTATTTATTTTTTCTCTCAAGAGACTTGCATTCTTGTGAGGTCATTTGAAATGTTAGAATGATAGTCCCATGAAAGGGATGATTTTGGCCATTCCACACCAGACTTCTGAAAAAAAATCTCTTTTTGCTTAAGGTCAGATTAGGCACGTTAGATGTGGGCAATTTTTTTCACAATCTGTTTGTTAAGCACATGCTCCAGTTTAAAGCTGCAGCAGGATTTTTCTTGAATCTGCTGCTGCTGCTTTTGTAGTCACTGCACAAAACCTGATAAAAAGGAGAAAACTTCTGCTGTGCTTTTAGTGCTTCTCTTGCTGATATGCTTCCCTCTCTTCACTTTCCCAGCAGGGAGTAGGAGTGTAAGCGGTATGACTCAAATGCAGATGGCCCTGGATTGGACTAGGGGGCAAAGGGAACAGAGGGGGACAAGGTTGCTTTGAAAGCAGAGTATAAGAAAATAGTAAAGAATTTATAGTGGAACTCTGCAGATAAAGAGTCAATTTATTTAGCACACCCTCCCTACCAGTGCAGTAGAATTAAGTAGTTTTCCATTTGGATATACATTCTTCTTCTCCTCAAGGAGAGACCTTCACCCTTCTTCCCTGTCTCTTGCTACGGTTTACGGAAGAAAGCAGAAGCTTGTATATACATATACAGTGCTAAATACACTTTCACACTGTAGGTTAATGAAAACTGACTACTCCAAATATTCTCCAAACTTCAAGTAAAAGGAAACACAAGTAAGTATGTGGTTATGGGTGCAGGAAACTTGTTTGGAAGCTAATGGTACAGGTAAATGATTTTTACTTTTGGCTGACCCTTGGATAGAAATGGAAAGGAAGTATCACTATCTCCTGAATCAGTATTTTTATTACTAGAAATTGGTCTTAATATAAAAAAAAGGGATTGACTTTGGCTAAAGTTTATAGCAGATTATATGCACATATGCATTTGGGCTATTGCTGAGTACTTCCTAGACTGCTCTGCTTTCTTTTCTTTATTACATTTGGTTTGCAGAAAATCTGTTCTTCCTCTATCATCGAATTCATATTCTCAACTTTTTTCTGTCACTAGTGTTATGGTATCATTTATAATTCACTTCCTATTTTTGCTTTAAAGAAGAATATGCTAAAATCACCTATTAAGTACAGAAGAGTAACATAATTTGAATAACATCAACAATGTAGTAAAACTAGAACGATGGCAGACTATAGTAGGAGAGTATTTATGTTGGAGTTATTCCACTTCTTATGAATGCTTAAATGTCATTTCTGTTAAAATACTATTTCCTTTTTTTTTTTTTTTTTACTATTGAAGTTAAAAATAAATTTACTGAAAAGTTCATTTTAAATCTTGCAACAAGCTGACTTTGATTTGCAGAATTTAGACTATCACTGGCTGACTTAAATATCTGTGACTAGAGCTGATTAAGCGGAAGCTTTTTTTATACACTGTATTTTATGGTGTTATTTTTCTTTTAATGGCATACTATTGTGATACACATGTCAAAATTACTCTGATTTAAAATGTTCACTGTTACTTTCCTTAAAAGCACAGTTGTGCGAAGGGAAGATGATAGCTACCACAAGGTAATAAACTATGCTGGGATGTAGACAGGGACTTTGCCCCTTTTTCCGTTGAAGCTGAATCGCCACATCTAGAAAGTCAAGATTTATAGGGCTAGAAACAGAGTATCAGAAATAAACTTAACAGTAGTTCTTTTGTGAGAGAATTCTCCTGAGAAACAGGTACAGTGGGAAAATTCTGTTCCCAGCACTGTTCTGTGTTTTGTGTAGCAACTCTTCAATAAGGAAGTAGTATCTGTAGTACAGATTAGACTCATGGTCTTCCCGAGCCTGATGATTCTTCAGTGCTTAGCTTGTTTTCCACGTGTACCTGTCTGTCTTTCCTTTTCTTGGCCTCAGTGAATCTTGTCACACAATGTCACTAACTGAGAAGAGTGCTACACAGCCTAACCCAGTTCAACAGTTGGAATCATTTCTTGAAAGGTGGAAGGTAAGCATCTGAATGATTTTCATATTGAGAAGTATCTTTAGCTAGCTTCTCTTTTTAGACAACTGTTTGCATAGCTGCTTGTTAGATGCTAGTGAAGCTACCCAACTGCTTCACAGTGTTTTTTAAAATAAAAGTATGAGCCAAAGGGTTGATTTAGGAACTGTGTGGAAGAGCATAAATTACTAGAATGCTTGTGTTTCACAAGCATGGGTTTATCTTCAAAAAAACAGTGAAATATTATCACATCTACTTTACAGAGAGGAACTTGGACCTAGACATTAAGCCAAAAATGAACGTGCTCCTCCTCATATTAAAACAGAACTGAGAGTCTGGAATGGGAAATTATTTTTTAAGTTTGGCAAAGTTCTATAAGCCACTGAATTACGATGGAAAATGTTCAGTTTCACTAACCTGCCTATGATATGTTCTCATAGTTAAAACATGGACTCATATTTCTTCTTGGCTCAAAACCTGTTGGAAGACCCTGTAGATCTGTGATTCATGGTGTTTTGTGCTCTTGACTCCTTGACTTCTCTTTTTGTTTGTACCTACTTCTATGAAAGGGAAGGAGGAGAGCAGGCTTTGTTGTGCACTCGTTCAAGGCACTGGGACTAGTGTTCATTATGAACCCGGTAAAAAAGGTGCTCAGACTCCATGTTACTTAAAATATCATTTATTGGAACTAACACAAGAGGGAAAACGAGAATAAATAATCTTATGTTCCTTCAAATGCTGGAAACCCCAAGCTATGCAGCATCGGGTGGACCTGCATTCAGGGCACAGAATGGCACACAGTGCAGATCCCATCCATGGACAGGTTCACGAGTATTTTGGTCCTTAGAGCTCTTATAGGATTTTTTTTTTTTTTTTAGAAGAAAACAATTTTATTCATCATTTCTCCTGTCAAACAAAAGGAGCTTCACGTGAGAACTTGCTGCTTCACTTTAAGGTAAAGACAAGGACGTGCAGGTGGTGTAATTGCTGGTACCAAGTTGGACCTGCCTACAGGCTCCTCCATTACAACTAGCTGGCTAAGTTTATCCTCCAGCCAAGCTATATGTGCTGCATAGCACAGCACAGGCTGGCACCTGCTCAGGTTAACTATTATGTGGATCACTAACTCCTCGATGTACCATAGTCTCCTGATTAGGATCACCACAGTTTTGAAGAGGGAAAGAATAAAAAAGAAAAAAAAAAAAAGGAAAAAAAGGTAAGACAATTTGGGGTCAGAAGGAACAAAGGTGACAGTGAATGATAAAAATCAAAGTCCTGTCTGCTGCCTACACCTCTCTGCCTAAGATTGGTTTTAGTATGAGCTGAAGAACTGATGCAGGCATTGCTCATGGTTCCTTGTTTTGCTGAGCAACAGTAGCTGGGGCAGCGACAGAGGATGATAAATGTGTGCATCCTAAAATTGCTTCAGTACCACATCACATCAAGGAAAGTTTGATTATTCTTCCCTGGTTTTGACAGTACACATGTAGATTTCAAGTTTGATTAAGCCTGGCAAAATTTTACTAGCTTGGGCTTCACCAGAGGTGCCTGTACCATGCTTTCCCTTTAATGTGGGAGTGCATCCCCCAGTTAGGAACTAATGACAAAGCATCAGTTAATACCAGCAGGATTATTTTCATCTTGTCAATGTCTTCAGTTGCTACAGCGCATCCCCCTCACTAATTTATTGACAGCTGTTTCCTGATTCACAGGCATTTGCTTGAAAACAGTAATATTTCTGTACTTGATATATAATCAAAACTTGTGAGCAGAGATGACATTTGAAATGGAAATGACACATCTAATACGTTGGTACTGGAAGCATGAAGACGTAGGGGAACTTCACCATGTCTGAATGATAACTTCCGGAGTAATAACTTGGAACTGCAGAGTAATTATCCCTAGCCTGTGACAGGAAGTAATCACTTGCAATAAGAGATTTAACATTTCATGTACATTTCACTAGCTCCTCATATGTCAGGTGTGCAGAGTCCAGAGGACTTACGCTTCATACCAAATACCTGAATTCAGGGATGATTTTATTGTCTCCAGTATTTTCCTCATTCATTTCTATTCTGTTAAGATTTTTATATCTAATGACGTTCTGTAGTGTAGTAAGCAACATGCCATGACATATTTGTCCTGTTTTGTCACTCCTGCAGTTCCAAAGAGCAGGGACATGTGTACAATAGGGATAAGGAATAGCTTTTGAATCTTTCATGTTGCAAACACCTAAAAAGTGTCATGGCATTACTGAGTATTGTGATAGCATTAAACTGTTTTGACAAGAGGTCCACAGGATTTTGGGGGGGGGGGGCAGGGATGATCTCCCCATGTTCTCATGAATCTCGTGAATAGACACGGAGGGACGTCCTGTTCTGGAGACAGCTTGTAATGCCTCTTGCTCTCCTCTCCCTCAATGTACTCCTTTCCTTTCTGGAACCTCCACGGAATATCGACTCCTAACCCCAGCAGCATCGCCCCTCTCATCCGTTTACTTGAAACTTATGGATTCCCACTAATAGTATGTGCATGTGCACTGAGCTCTGCTCTGCACTGAGCAGAGTGATGAAGTGCAACCTGCCTGCATCCCTACACCCCATCTTTGTTGGAGCAGAAAGGCTGTTGCTAGAGTTACCCCTGTTCTTGGAAGGAAGGTCTGTGGGAAGTCTGGGCAGTAGGGCCAGGGGGTACGCAGTGTGACCAAGCTTGGCAGTGTTGACAAGAGCACAAAGCTGATATTGCAGGTACTGAAATACCACAAGGGGATTGGCATCTGATAATTTTGATATTAGTTGAGTCATGATATAGTATCACCAAAACGAAGAGTGGAGAGCCAGTGTTGTCAAAGGAGGAGAGCAGATGGATGTGCTCTTATAGCCTATAATACAAGGGAATTTTTGAAGGGTACTATTACGGTAGAATTTTTCTAAAACCTTCTCTATTTAAGCCTTATTACGCTGCATTATTATAATCTATTTAGCATATGAGGTAGATAACCAACCCTATCTCTTAATTTTTTTATACCAATGAAGCAGCATCTTAGGACTAACTGGAGACCGTTAGAAACATTAGATGTGCTGTTTCTGAATAGAAAACTTCACATGTAGAATACAGTACTCCCATGTACAGAATAAATTTACTAATATATGGCCTTGTACCTACCATGAGAGAAAACAACTTGTTGTCTACAAACACTTCAGAATGCTTTCTTCTGTGTTATTATATCACTGTTATCTTGTTACCCTTATATGTCTGTTCCCGTGGGAACTGATCATCTCCCAAGAAGTGTTAGTCATAGTAGTTGTGGTATGGTCATCATGTTTTAATACACAAAATTGCAGCTTGTATATTCTAGCAATCACATACTTGTTCTGACTAGTTCCCTGAGATGTTAAAAAAGTAGGTAAGGGGTCTTACAGTTTGAGGCAGAGTTTCCCATTAACAAGCGTTTTCTATATCCTTTTAGGAAGGACAGAATGATTTTAACACGTTACTCTGGACTCTGCTTTCCCCAGTTAATAAGGCAACAACTGTGTGGAATGCTACAAAAGATCCAGAGGTTAAAAATGGATAACTTCTTCTCTGTCCATTTTTAGGTACTTCATTGATGCCAGTAGATGGTTTTAATTCCGTATCCTGGACTGAATCCAGAATATTCAAGCTATATAATACTGAATGCAATTAAGTAGATTTATAGTTGGCCTTTTCGTTTGCTTCTCTGTGAATGTAGTCATGAATGGAAGATTTGACATGAAGTTAGGACTATCCACTATTTCTTCAGTGCTGGTTTGGATTAGAGACTCCTTGGAGGAGGCTAATAAGATTTCTTTTCTGAGTGAGAAACGTTTGAGCGTTTTTCAGGAGCTGCATTGATCCATGAATCTTTTCATTAATCCAGAAGACTGTCATTTGAATCCACAAGATTTTAGCACGTATATCTTGTAGTAGTTTGCTGTCTGCTAGGGTAAACTGAATTGCCCTGGGTCTGAGCAATTAAACTCATCTTAGGATACTATCAGCAAAAGCTAGTTAGGACAAGTTACAGGATAATATATTGTTGAAATACTGTCTAGGCACAGTTTGGTTTAGTGTGTGTTAGGCAGTGCTGTGAAATATTTTGAATTCCATATCCATAGTCATAACTGCAGAGATTTAATAAGGAAAATGGAACATTTCAGTTGCTATTGCAATTGTAGAGTTCAGGTTATTATCTTTGGCTTTTTTTTTTTGCATAACTTACAACTTATTAATTCCTTTGAGATACACATTTTATCTGTAACGTACCAATACTTCTGCATGTTGTCTATGTATTTTATGTATCTTTTTGATATGCCTTGTAGCACTTGACTCTTAAAATTGTTTTATATGTGGAAAACCTATACTACAGAATTTATTAAAATGTTTTTTCCCTTTCTGCTTACATGAGATAATGCTTGTTTAGTAACACAACCCAAATGTTTTCATAGTATCAGTATGCCTATGGGTTTTGCTGAATTTTAGATTGTTTTCTTAATATATTTCTGTATTGGCTCTATTCCGTTGTTTGAGGCTGTACCAATAAGAATATAATTCTTTTGCTACTGAATTTAATTTACTCTTTGGAAAGTACTTTCTCTTTTGTGGCTTTTTTTTCTTTAAGAAGCAAAGACATGCAGTATGCTTTTTCTTATTGTGTCACTCTTAATATTTATTGATTTGTGATTGAATTTCATACCATTCAATTAAAAGCTGCAAAGAAATATGTAGAAATTGAAGAAGTTGATATAATATAGTGACAAACGTAACAGTTTTCAAATTTAGACATCAAAGTGATGGTTTTCTACATATTTCTACTAAAAATAAAGTACAAAGGTTAAATTCTAAAGAACGTCCTTAAAAATACATTTTAAAAAGTCATTTTTAACCTGAGTGTCTATTTGAAATATACTTAACGTTTATTTATTTATTTAAGGGAAAAAAGTTGCGTTGCTCTCTCTAAATCATGTTTTCATTTGGGTTAACTTATTTGTATGTACTAAAATTTCCTGAATTATATAAATCTCTGCTAAGATGTCAATGACATTTATATCTGCTTAGCAGTTATGAAACATTTATAAAGTCTCTGTTGACTGAATCTTTAGTTGTCCTATACTATAACTTAGTGCTCCTAGCTTGTTATATATATCTTTAAGGTGAAAGTATTATCTCTTGTTGTTCTTCAGGCTTACATATATGAGATGCATTCAAGCACCTTTTCACATAAGTTGGGAGGGCACACAGAATCTGTCATCAATGTGACTTTTAGTCCTTCATCTCCCCAGGTAAACCTTTGCCTTTTTTTCCTTCGTAATTAAAATATGTAAGTTTTTCACTGTAAGCTTATTGCATGCTTCGTATTTGTCTAAAGATAATTTGGGATAGTAACAATTTTCTGAGATGAGCAGAATTAATGAACTCTAGTAGCTAGAATTTTTCTGAGTATTTTGTCCCAAGTCATCTTCCTCTTGATACCCCTGGACCTAGCAAAGCTGCTGCGTGATATGCCCTTTGTGATCCTACCAACCCTCTTTCAGTATGACACTTTGAGTATCATCCTGTCATCGCATGCCTCTCTCTTTTGTATCACCTATCCCATCTCCAGTTCACAGCACTTTTCATCACTCCTCGATATCTTCCCCCACTTATATTAGTCTGGGCAAGAGACAGCACGTTGTTAATCCAGACCTATTACACGTGTGTTTACTGGCCATGCAGGTGTTGCCAAACAGAAAGGATAATGTTTGAAATGAATCTGCTCTTCCTTTACTATGGGTACCAATTTGAATATTTCCCATCTGTGAGGGAAAAATAGAAATGAAAAGTTACCAGGTTTTCATAACCCAATAGGAGCTATGTAGGAGCTTAATAATTTCAAGTTGAAATTTATCCACCTTGCAGACTAACTTTGGGTTGTTTGGAAGTGGCATTGACAGACAGGCTGCATAATTTCATTTGCCTTATTTCAGCACGGATCCACTCTAAAATATATGCCATTTTAAACAGATTCTCTCTCCTCTGTAACTGTGGTATTCCCCTTTATTTTTACCTGAGAAATATACTCCATCCCTTCTTTAGTCATCTAAGAGTATCTGCCACATTACCTACCAATGCAGTTGTCGTTATCTTTTTAGAACAATTCCTCTGTAGGTTTACATTTCTTTTCTTCCTCAATGCCTCTAAAGTGAAAAGAAATATTACTTAAAATTTTGTTTTCTATTAAATGAAAAAAAAATACTTAAAATTTTGTTTTCTATTAAATTATATAAAAATGTGTTCAAGATGACTTTATGAAAAAAAGGTGAAAGCAGTTTAGCAGTTCTAGACAAATACAACTTCTGCTGTGGAACTGCTGCGATAACAAGGAGTTCAACTATTACTTACCGATGAGATTTCTGTCGCTGACACCATTAAGATAGCTTTTCACCAATCTAACATCTCAGGACTCTGTATAAAGATATCTTTTTTCACATAGTGTTGTTCTTCACCCAACTTTAAGGCAATTAAAAACACTCACTTGCAACAGTTTATACACTTTGTGCAACAAAAGAATATAGAAGCTCGTTCTTCATTATTTGTAATCATCTCAAATATAAACAAATGGTACGACAACTCTAGCTACACAGGGTGTTGAGGTGTTACTGATTCAGTTATACTAAATGTTAATAAAGCTGATGTCATGTGTTGTTTTCCAGTTTTTATATATAGTTACTCTTACATTACTGTGTTAAAAGAAACAGACATAGTTTAAAGCAGCGTTTTGTGGCTAGAATTGTTCTTTTGAGAAGGTTTTGCAGTGCTTGCTCAATAATGTCTTTAAGTGGAATAGAACGTTTAGGAGTTAGTCTACCACAAAAATAACTAGTTTATGATCAGTCTCTTTCTTAATGTTTTGACCCTTAATTTCTGAATAATCGTTATGATTATTTTTTTAGATTCATCAAAAGATTTTTAAAAAAAATGTTTTATACATACCAGGTGGACTTTTGTAAGTCAAATATGACCACTGCACAGATATATTTATAGTCACATAGCCTATGTTCCCTGTGCATCAAGGATCAAGAATACTTTTTTCACAGCTTCAGTACTGGAGCTCAGGAGTCCTGGCTCTTTCTGTTCCTAGATCCGTGCAGACTTCCTGGGGAATTTTAAGCATTTTACCTCTTCCTTTTGTATCTTCCAGGCCTTAAACTTTGAAGTAAAAATAGCCGTGCTTCCTTTTCTGAGATTATTTTGAGCATAAACTATTTGTTGGAGTCATTCTTATAATATCATGATTATATGAAACATAAACTAAGTTAAAGAAATAACCAAAGATTTTAACTGTATACATATGTGTATATATATAAATTTATGCACACACATGCACACATGCATATCTACTTTTTGCTGATTTAGAACATAAAGTTTTAGCTGATACATATGGCCTAAAGGACAATTACTGTGTATAGTTCTATAACGTGCACCCTCATATACACACGCACACACGCACGCACACATATTCGCGTATGTTCTACCTAGAGAAGTGTTTATGCTGGGAAATATTACATCTTTGTTTTTCACTACTCTCATATTTATCTGTCAATATGCTGTGCAGTTGTATTTTAGACTGTCCATCTACTTCCAGTATAGCGTGGTTATTGTGCCAGTGATAAACTCTTGTAAAATGCTGCAGGCTGCAGAGACAGATGCTCTGCCTCAGTGAAGATTTCTAGCACGGGAATATTGCAAACCTGTACTAGTTGAATGTTGGGAAAAGGAACATCCACCTCAAATTACCTGAGCAGACGTCTCCTAATCAAGAGAATTTAAGAAAGAAGTATGTAGGCAATGTTACTTCAAATGTGCTGTGTTAGAATGAACTGTGAAATAGTTTTATGACAATGTTTTAAAATACTATTACTGTTGTGTTTTTAACCTTTCACATATCTACAGGTAAAATATATCCCAAAGAAATTAGACATGAAACAATGTCAAGTTCCTGTTTATTACTGATCATGTGATAACTGTGTTACATTTCAATGTAATGATTTAATTATAAAGCACCTATATATACATAGATATCTCTTTTCTAAGTTTTCTCTGACACCAGCGTTTCCCTATAGCCAGTTCATCATGTGAAGTCTTTGTATACTGTTTTGAATCCTGCAGACTTTCCTTCTTGTTTGTTTTCATGAATTGAAGCCTTTCTACTTTCAATATTTTCCCTTACTTTAAAGAGACAGCAATGGTTCAAATATATACATAAGACCCTGGAGTGCACAGTAGCTCCTCTCTACTTCACTATCTCCCCCAACTCTGGCTTTAGTTGTTATTATTCAAAAATATTTATGGAGTAAGCTTGATTTCTTTACCTCTGAGAATATTTTCATATTTACTTATCTCATTTTTCCATATGTAAATAACTTTTTTGTTATGTTAAAATTTCTGGAAGTTTTCCTCCTTGTGTGTATGTTGTTTGAACTGAGAAACTATACAACTACTATCTTGTGGCAAACATTATGTATTTCTGCACTTTGGAATCAGCATTGCTATATTTAACCAAAAGGAATAAATAAAATTTATATAAAAATTTTCATCTAGATTACAACTAGTTTCAGGTTTAGCACCGAACATAGTTCTTCAAAAAAAGCTGTTATGTAGTGGAGAATGGAGCTGGCTTCCTATAGGTGTCCTGTTCTGTAGTTTAGCTGTTGGAACACATTTTAGTGGAAAAAAGTCCTAGAGTTTAACCAGTAACGTCAAGAGGCTTAGTTGCAATTATACTACAAATCAAGACTTTAAGGTAACCAAGGTCAGGAAATAGGTTGCTAGTCAGAGGGACAGAATCAACAGATCTAAAGTAAACATTAGCAATGGATGTGAGCAAGACTGGTCTGACTCCGAAAATGTGCTTCAGGGCACAAAGCCTTTCATACTGAAATTTGTAGAATATCACACAATCAGTTCAGTACTGTGGTTAAGAGCTTTTTTTTTTTTTTTTTTTAATACACGAAAATGGTTTAGGAGTAGTGTTATGTTTCAAGAACAAGGGCAAAGGATGAGAAAGTGAATGGATGATGGCTCGTTTGTTAGGGCATCAGCCAGTGTAATGTATGCCGATGTTCACTAGCTTGACCTCCTACGTACTTCCTCTTTAACTGAACGTAAATCACTTAGCGTTGAAATTGCTACTTTCTTCTTGAAATGGCATGTGGGAGGAACTGTGATGCACAAACTTCAGACAGTAACTCAAAGTTCTACCCTTTAGCTCTGCTAATTGCTGCAGAAAGCCAAAATCAATTGGTGAGAGAGTATAGATCTCTGCACATAGCCTAGAGGCTAAAAGGTTTCCGAGATAGTAAATGACTTAAAATCTAGTCTCTCCTCAGCCTGAGAGGTTTCAAATCTATCCTTTAGGAAAGTGCCATAACTGCCAAGTTAGGTCACATCCAAGATTAACTCCTCAGCAATTGTTCTACTGTAAACTGAGGTTCTTCTGTGCCACTGGAAAGACAGAAACGCAGGGTTATGTGGTCCAGCGGGATAGCTAGCAAGAGGAAATTTGAACATGGACCCCAGTGAAGAAGAAATCTCTGCTATTTCTTTTTCCTTGTTTTCTGGTTCCTGTTTCTACTGCTATCTTTTTTTTTTTTTTATGTAACAGCTCTTTAATGCAAATGACTCTGAAGTTCAAGGACCAGAATCCCTTTTCTTGAACAGCTCTTTCCTGAGAAGCAAGACCTGTGGATTTGAACCAGCTTGCAAACTTTCCCATAGGTATGGTTCTATGGGAAGATTTTGAAGCTAATGATTTCAGGAACACCTTACCAAATAGCAAGGAATGTGCAGAAACTGCTCGTTTGAAGGATTATAGCTGAAATGCAAATACGTAAAATCTGTAAACATAGTCCTTCTGTATAATAAGCACCTTGAAATGCTTTCTGAGAGTGTTGTTTTTTTTTTTTTTCCTTTGTGAATTGCTGAACCAAAATATATTTACTTGGCCTTGGCAATATAGGAGTTAGCACAAAGTTGTATTTAAAAGCAGGGGAGAGGGCAGGAGGAGAAGCTAAGAAGTAAAATGGGAAGACTGTAGAGGGTAAAAAAGAAACCCACAAAGGAATCAAAAAATAATCCCATGGCTTGAAAGAAAAACTTTATATTAGGCAACTAGAATCTCCAGCACTGGAAGAGTTTTATACCTATGGCTACTACTCGTTTGGGATTTTAAATTTATACTATTTTTGTATGATCTAAAGTTTGAATGAATACAGCTAAGAATTATATTGGTTTCTGACTAAGCTCTACACAAAGCCCCATTGCATTCAAAGGGAAACACTGGCCGGGAAAAGATTAAGGGGTGAAAAAAGGGAAGTGGCTGATGAGTGAAATTTGAATATTATGGCTGAGCTTTCTGCAATGGAGACATCCAGCCAGAAGTGAGGTGTATTGGCAGCACTTCAGTTCAGTGGTTGCTTGCCCAGCACCTGTCCATGAGGCAGTTTGTTCCAACCATTATTATAACTCTCACTTGCATAAATGTTCTTCCAGAAAAGGAGGAAAAAAACCTGGATGGATAATCGTTATGTGTTTACTGATGGGGGGCACGGTTCCTTTCATCGTGTGCTACTCTGTAGTGATTTATAAATGATCGCCATGAAAGCTGGAGATGGAAAATCAGATAGAAGTGTTGGATTTATCTTAGAGCTCTATTTTCAAGTTGATTCTCAGTTTTAGCCTCTCAGTGTTTCTACCTTTCTTTCATTTGTTGTGCAAAACTTATACAGGGAAAAGTTTTTTACTCACCACAAGTATTAATTGAATTTCAATCCATTTTAGGAAATATATATTAAAGGATATTACCGTTTTTAAGTGTAATGCAGAGCAGAGCACTCTGAATCTAAGTTAAAAGAGGATGCGAGTCTTTTCTTTCAAATCTGTAAATGGTAAATCATCTCTTTTCAAAGTGTCTTTGAAGCAGAATAAAAGCAAATGGGGGAGGCTGTTGCCATCTACTGGTTTTTGGTGGCTTTTGTGTAGCTGAGTGTGGGTTTCATCTTTCTACAAGCTGTGTGACAAAACCATCAATGTGCGCTCTAGCAAATTGGTTCACTCATTGGTAGTTTTAGCAGAACCCAATGAGCTGCTTAAAAAAAAAAAAGCAAAGCAGAGAAGAAGCAGCTCTGAGCCAATATACTGTGCAGCAGGTTATTTTTTCAGGACAGAATAATGACTTTTACATCAGCATGCATAGCTACCGTTTTCTCTTATTATGCATATTTGTCTTCTGTCCTTAGGACTCTCTCAGCTTTTCTGTAGTAAAAGGTAAATCCAGTCATTTAGTACACATTATACTACAAGTGGTACCGTGTGTAGCTATTTTGTTGTTTTGTTCTTTGTGCTGCATGGATGGCAATAAATATTTTAATTATACTGAAAGACAGGGAGTAATTGTCCAGGTTATCAAAACTTTGTTCTGGTTTGATTTGATTTTTTCTGTTTTCTTTTTTTATATTGAAGCAAATGCGATATTAGTATTAAAGTTCTACAGTGATGTATCTCCAGAAACTGATGTTTAGAATCCATTTGCTTAATATAGGATATGAGCAAAATACAAAATATGGTGGAATTGATTTGGTTTCCAGTAGAGATCTAGGTATACAGTGTCTTTTATAAATATAAGGCTACTAATCTGATTTATACAGCCATTTAAACATATAGTCTATAAGTCAATGATGTAAGGGGTTTGATGGAAAAATGAACAAAAATGTAATTTGCATTTGATGAAATATAATTTGTGTTTTACTACTGAGATCTCTTCTGGTTTCCATCTTTGTCTACAGTTTTGAAGTAACAGTTTGATGTGGTCACCCTGTGAATATACTGAGAGGTAGCTTTGGGAGGAGGGGGGGAAATTAACTAGACTACAATGGAAAAAGCCCTGAGCAACCTGGTCTGAGTTCAGTGTTGGCCTTACTTTCTGTAGGCAGTTGAATGAGATGATCTCCTGTGGTCCCCACAAACTGAATAATTCTATAAGTCTGTGTTACTGAAAATGATCCGGAAATCTCTTGTCACTGAAGCCATTTAGAATTGCCATGGAGAAACCATTAACATCTGTCAATCACCACATAAGTTCAAATGCAAAATAGAAATTGCTTATTCAGAATGTGCATGAATTGTGACAATCTGTGGCCTATTTATCAGTAAAATATCTAATTTATAAGTCTGGAAGGTATCAATTCAAATAGTTACTCAGTAGAATAACTTTTTTAAGTAATTGAGAAGTCTGATTTTATGTTTAGAAATACAGCTGTATTTCAGATAACATTAATTACATGTATGATTATATTGAGATGCGTTTAGGTTAGAAAATAACTGACAGTAAATGCATTACTTGGCAGCTGGAGAAGGTTAAATGAATAGTAGAGATCTGGAAATCTCTTTTGCAGTTAAATTTGCATGGGAGCTACTGAGATTTTCATACCAATTTTCTGCTGACCTGCTTGCATGGAGACATGTTTAGTGTCCCAGACACAAGATTTGCTCGTGGATCTCTCAGACACTAACAAGATTGGCTACAGATAGTTTTGAATATGTCTGGAAATATGAGTTATCATCTTTTACTAGTTACTAACAAAGCATACTTTTCCTGGTAGTCACATCTGGAGATTTCTTTCACTTTAGGACAATTTGTATGAAAACTCCATTCTTTTGCCGTTTTAGTTCACCATTGATGGTTCACTTAATCATGAAGTTTTGCACAACGGAGTTCATTTTTGTAGTGATATAGAAAATTCTTTTTCATACTTTAATTTTCTGAGTTTTTGCTTTACTGTTGAATCAGTCTTGTGTCATTTTCCAGGATAATGTTCTATCTTAGGACTCAGCACTACATTTGTAGAGACTAAATCCTGTGGATTTTACACCTGTGACCAGCTTAATCTTTCATATGATCTCACTGAAGTCAGTAATACTCTTCACAAGGTTCTTTTGACCCTTGTTTTTCACCCAGTAGATCCAATTTCTGCCCCTCTTAAGTCAAAAATTCAACATGAAATGTATATGGTATTTGGTAATTTTTGTTAGTAATGTTTTATTTCTCCTTTAATTTTGTCTCTATCAGGAATGATCCTCCAACTGTCAATGTTTTTGATCTTCCATTCCAGGAGCTCAAATTCAAAAAATAAAAAGTTTTACAGAATTCTAAAAAAAATGCTAATACTACTTTTCTTCTTCCTCTTCCTTTTCTGAAATGCATTTTTAAGCTTTGAATTCTGCTGGAAGACTAGTGTAGCTTTCCAAAATTGAATTTTAAAAAATTCTCTATAGAAAATTATTTGGTGGAATTCTTTATCTTCTGCATGGCCCTTGGATGGAGTAACTTTTATACTCATGAAACAAGTAGAAGCAGAAAATGGAAAGCCAGACTAGCTTGGAGACCTAAGGGAAAGCTGTAATCATGTCAGAAAATCTTCAGGAGGAGTGTATCTGGGCGTGTGTGAGAGCTCTCCTGAAGAGAATAGAGGACAGTGAGGCGATGAACAGGCTTGAGGAGGAGGTCTGGGAAAAGTGGTCAGGATATTTATTTTCCGGGAGGATAGCAAACTTAAATTAAAACTTGGCAACTCAGTGGCACACTGGCTAGAGGTCCCTTTGTTGTACTGTGTGAGGTAATAAAGCCATACAAATCTATGAAGGGCAGAATGGTTTACTGAAGCCTCAGAAACCTAGATACTGAGACTAAGGACATAAGGGTCATTTGTGGAAAAGGACGCATGGTAAAAATCTGAAGAGTGATTTTTTTGAGGGGTGTTTAATTAGCTCCAGAAGGAGTAGGCTTGTACAGGTCGGTAGCTGTTTGTCTCAGAAGAGGCACTTTCCTGGAATTGTAGTGCATAGATCAGCCTGACCTGAACTGAGAAGGCCTCTGTTATGCCTGTTGAATATTAAAGTTAACTTACCTATAAAATGATGTTCTCTAAATGCAGCAATTTCCTGCTTAGGAATTACTGATAAAAAGAAAAAAAGGGATGCTCTCTTTGGTCAGAAACAGACTAATGAAGTGTGAATTATTCTTGAACACCAAGAATTCCCAAACCCACTTTTTCTAGATCCTTTTCTACTGTAGAAGGTTTCATGGAACTGAATTGATGAGTTACTGTTTATCTGCTGTGCTGTGCTACCATACGGTTTGTGCTCTTATGACACTGTAGATGCTAAACAAAACATGTTTGTAACACATTTAAGCTAACATATTTTACTTCATGCTTTTGGTGGGCTGGGCTGTCAACATTCTGATGCAGAAAGTGATAAAATTGGGTGACAAATCTGAGAAGACTATGAAAGAGAAAGATGATCAAACATTCTTCCAGCGTGTCCTGGTTTGTCTTAACACCAAGCGTCCTACTCTTTACTCATGTTATTTGACAGACCTGTTCTCTTTCTACACACTGCTTCAAGCTGGTAAAGAAGAAGTTTCAGCAGTCTGTATTTCCTTATGAGCAGTAGTGTGTAGTAATTTAGGCTTTGTTTAAAGATTGTAAGTCCTTGCCAAGGAGTGTACAGCAGTTTGTGTCCAGAGAGAAGTTATTTCCTTTACCGTCATCTGGCCAAGGAAGACAGCTGCATTAAAAAGTAAAGCAGCCTGCTGCCGTCTATATATGTAACAAGTTTTCTGAGGTTGAATATGTTCTTTCCTTGTCTTTTCCTTGTACTGTTAGCCAAATTTGTGTACACTTATCTGTATAATCCCAGGGAATTGAGTGGGGACATGGGGTGGGTATCTTCTTAAATCTAATGAAGACATCAGATTAATTTTTCTATCCAGTTTATGAAAGTTATATACCAGTCTGACTGAATTTCACATTTTATTTTCATCCACCATAATATTCAGTATTCTTCTTCTTTTATCCTCAAACTGGCAGATTTGTTACCATTATATAAATTCTAAAGGAGGATAGGATGGCAGAATTAAGACAATTTATACTAGCTCTCATGAGTTAAAGGCTATATCAGTTTGATCCAATTGTAAATGGTACCAAGGCATCTGTGTAAAGTAGCCAATGGCAGCTGCATGTGCTACTGGCCGCGTCAGGACCTTGAGCACTGTTGAGCACATGAGTCATTCTGACTGAGAGTAAAACCTTTGGGGGGTTTTTGATACACAACTGAACAGTTTTAAAAAAAAAATTTTTTAGCATTCATTGACTGATGCAACAGTATATTTTACATCTTTAGAAATAAGAAGTGTATAGCTTATTAATAATAAAATTAACTTGTGAATAATGCATGAGATACTCTTCAGATTTACACAATTGCATAGACATTCGTCTTTCAACAGTTAAATGGATTTAGAAATTCAGCAAAAACATAGAAGTGCCGCTTGTGCTTTATGCTAAATTTTGTCCTAGTTTGAGTGGCTTGTGGGAAGGAGGGGTTCAAGCTTCAGCCACCTTTGTGTGTTTCTCACAGTAGGCCTGATTTCTTACAGGTAGGAGCCAAATTAGGCACTTTAAGCCACTGGTTAATTTTGCAGAACTTGGACCTTCCTTGCCTTTTTAAAAACTGCTTTGGTGGAAAAGAATTTAGAGCTTCTGGTTATACTGCACTGCTACTACTAGGCTGGTTGAGCCTGTGGAGAGTCTAGTAGAATGACACAGCAGGTAGTCCTATTGAGTTTATTCCAATCTCTGATAGTTTACTGCCAGAGGTCCTCACTTTGTGCATGTATGTCTCTGCATATAGCAGGAAGAATGTTTCTTTTGTAGTTTCTAATAAAAAACATGAACACTATCTGTCACTTATCCTAAGTCTTGATGTTCTTTAGAGGAAAAGTTTGTTTATACCAAAGAAATTACTGTAAGCACGTATGACAACTCTGAAGAAGGATGGCAGATTTTAAAAAAGAAAGAAAAAGCCTTCTGTAAGCTAACAAGGGCAATATAATTTAGTTTAATCATGGGATACTCCAGTGTTCTGTGTATGTTGCCAGCAAACCACAGCTGTACACCACATGAATTTGGATAAATATGCTTGCAGTGGTGAGCTTCTCAATTCATAGCACGTTTGTAGTAAAACCTTTAATGTAGTTTTTACACGTATAGATGCTTTATTGAGTTGCACGAATAGTTTGAAAGATACTTAGGGGATGGTAGTAAACAGTTGGTTACTCAGCTGTTCAACCTGACTTTTATTTACCAGGAGTCCAGATAGGGAGAGCTGGGGTCACTTGTGGACCAGAAGGAAATAGGATTGGCTGGAATTAGGAAGGAAAGACACCAGCTGGAGTCATAGGGATAGTTTGGAGAAAAAACAGCTGCTGGGAGACCATCACAGAGAAAGCGAGAGTGAAGGGGGAATGGTTGAGACTAACTGTAAGAATTGAAGGGAAAAGACGTATATGTGTGGAAAGAAGTGATGATATTGTTGGAGAAATGAAGAGAGTGCCTAGAGGGAGGGAAAGAAAACCCTGCAGAGAGAGGTAAGAGGAAAAAGCTGCAGGGGCAAGAATGAAAGTTTCTGCACTTCTGGTTAAGCCTTCTTTCTGAAGAAGACAGACAGCAAAAGTGAGATGTCCAAGGACTGGTTTTCCGAGCTGCTGCTCTTGACTCCTAACAGTTCTGAAAATCAGTGTGCTCAGTGCCTCAGAAAAACTGCTCTTCAAAGGACACAAAAAGAAGTTGTCAGATAGAGTAAACATCTCTCCTTCCCCTCAGACACTACACAACAATCTTCCAGGAGCCAATAATGTGACATTGAAAGGGATAAGCAAATAAGCGTCTACTTTTTCTGCTTTAGTAAGGGCCATTTGGAAAAATATTTTGGGAAGTGGAAATGTTCTACTTCAAGTATAGTCTCCTCTATTCCTCTCTTTCTCTTTAAGGCCTTCTCTCTTGAAACCACTGCTGGACAGAAATGGAATAAATTGACTCAGCTAAGCTGTTTCATAAGAATCGCCTGATTTTACAGTACATTCACACTAGATCCAATTAGGAAAAAATATGTCAAGCAGTATACAAATTAAAAACTGAAAAGAGGGGCTTTGGCAAACAGGAAGAACTAAAGGGCTAATTGTTAGGAGTGTGTTCAGATATGTGGCATATAGAGAAGTAAGAATTAGAATTTAATTCTTATTCTAGGAAATTATAGTTTGAATAGCTAATTTCTTTTTTCTTATTATTTTGAAAAGAGTGCCAGTATCATGCATTTCTCTTGCTCACCAAATAATACTCGTAGAATGTGGCCAAACACTTGTTGATACCATAAACCATTCTGGAGCAGGTTTCATTTCTGAAATAACTGGACTTTCAAGTAGAACAGATACAAAGCATCTTCCCCTACTTTTATTAAAATCCAAGCAGCTGCATTTCAAGAAGATTTTCCTTTCTTACATGGTTTTCAAGAAATATAGGGCCAAATCTTTTTGGAATGATGATATAAATATATAAAGGATATATAACAAAGGAGAGTTTAGCCATTAAAAATATAATTAGATGAAATACAAGGAAAATGAAGTATGGAATAAGCTACATTCCAAATGAGTTTTTGGAAAAGGGAAAGCTAAGTCTTAGCTAACGGATTAAATATGAAAAGAAAAACAGGCACAACTTCTGTCTCAAATTAAAATAGCAACTTAAAATGATTCCAGCTGTCCAGTGGAGTATGATATAGCCACACCAAACATTTTGGCCCGGGTCCTGGTTGAATCTGAACTGTGTACACCAAAACATGGGGAGGGAAGCAGAAATTCTTTAAAGCTATCTTTTATGCCTCTTTTCTTAAAATCTTCCACTCCACTGCATAAAGTACAGCAAGCTCAGTGAGTACTGCTCTGTTCTGTACTACCTAACAAATTTTCCTCGTGAGATGATTTGGCAGCTAGTGAGGCTTCTGTTCTGCCTTCTTCCTTTCAGGCCTGCATCGTGTGTTGGAGTAGGCAGGGAAGAGTCGGTGCTGATAAGAGGATCCTTTTTCTTATGCCACTGTTATGACAATTCATGTATTAAAATGATGGCGTTGTAATCAGTGGGGATTGGTTCATCTACTTTTTTTCATAATTTAGTCACAACATATCTACTTCATGTGGAAATGCATGCTAGCTGAGATATCCTATGTGGCATCATTTTCTGTAGAACTGTAAATGTATTCTCTCTATCTAGCTGTTTGGTCATTTAAAAACCTTGCTTGAAATAAATGCATCATTTCCCACTACAACAGTGTACCATATTGCGAACCCACATCTGGGACTTATTCTAACATTTAAGACCTTCTTTTCTGCTCCTGTTCTGCTAAGAACATCTGGAGAGAGTTTAGGTGCCACACAGACTTCTGCCATTTTCTTTTACTTTAGGATTCTCTGACCAGGTAGTGGCCTGTACTATGCATTGAAGAGAGAAATTAGGTCTGAAAAATGAAAAATTATAAAACTGCGGCTTACCTTTTAACTTCACCTCAGTATGTGTGTCATTCTTTCATCTGAGTGTAAGTCAAACCACTTATTAGCTCAGATAAGGTCTCTGAAGAAGGATCAGCAGAGGATGACGGCAGTTGCATGAAATTCTGGCCCGCTTAATATCAGTGACTTTAGTAATTTCACTTCTGGTTTCCAGGAGAAGCTAAATAGAAGATCACTTCATTGTCTGTTATTACTGAGAGGAGGGAGAGAGTAGAAGAAACAGAAATATGGTATGATATAGCCTCCAAATATAAGAGAATAACTTGAGACAAAAAATATATACAGGATTTTTTCTGAGACTGACCAATGTTAAATTAGAGAATATTTTAGTTAATTTTATTAAGATACTGAGAAACTCAGGAAAGTGCCCATCCAATGAATTGTCTTTTTCATAATTTATCTCATTTTAAGGTTCACATTTTGTTCTGTCAGATATTCTAATAAAATATGAGACATTTCTAGAGTTACTATTCTTCTATTATTTGCTGCACTCTACCATATTACAGATTCTTTAATTAACAGGAGGAAAAAACCTGTCAGCAACATAATCTGTGTCCAAGAAAGTATAGGAGGTAAAGTTGGACAGAATTATATACCCTTATATATAATATCCTTATAACCTTACCCTTACACTCCTGATGCAAAGGTACGGGAAACAGACCCTGGTGTCAGTTATTCTGTGACTACAGCAGAAGAGAATTTATGTCAGGCGAGAGCAGATACCTATGGAGAATGCAGTAGGAGGTGGTCTGGCGTGACAGTTGCTCTACTGTACTGCTGCTTTCCTGCATAAAATCTCAGAAAGACCCTACAGTCAAGAGAGAAGGCACAATTCTGATTTAACCTTACTTACACACCAAATAGGGTCAAAGTTAATGTAAATCAGCACAGAATATCAGTGTGCTGAGCACTGAAGTCTCCCTACATTTCCCAACACTGGCATGGGATCCCCAGACTCAGGAAATAATCTGGCTCTTCACTTTTAATTTGTATTAGTTCCAGTCTACTGAATGACACTTGGTTGTATTTACATTTTTTCCTCCTCCAGTTGATGTATGAACTTGTATGAACATGTACTTACATGAATGGCATCACTGATGTCAATGAAATTCACGTCGTAAGTAACGGGGTCATCAATGGGAGTGAAGAAATCAAAGACTGGCTGTTATGCCTAAGAGCTCTAGCCATTAAACTTTCTGTTTTCTTGATGGTAGCAGTTCTACTTTATGTAGAAGTTGATAACAACATGAAATTCACCAGTAAGGAATCATGTTTTCAGCAATAGCAAGATTGATGAAATGAGTGTAATAATTTCCTTTCTAAATTTGTATTTTTTGTCCTTGCCTCCCTGCCTTTTGCCTACTTAGCTGGCATTGTGCTTTTCATTTTTGATTATACACCTTTTGAGGGAAGCTACCTTCCAGACATTCCAGATGACCTCTCAAAGATATCTTGAAATCTTCTCTAGTTGCTCAACCTGAAAGCTATACTCCTATTACCCAACTCCTAACTCTAGGTAAGTCACAGATTCAAACTTTTTTCTAATTCTAGTAGCTCCTCTGTTTCAGGTAGCCAGGTAGAATAGCAAAACTCATATATGATTTTGTGTAATGTTTGCAGTTTACAAAACCATAGAATTGATCACATGCATTTTACTACTGGCTTCTATGTAAGTATTATTTTAATTGATTTTCTTAGAAGACTGATTTTTTAATATATTTTTAGTAAAAAAAACATAAAAAATAATTAAGTATTTCAGTTGTGCTTCATTTACTTCATACATTAGTGTAACTGTTTTTGAGATAAGTCCTCAGCAAGTTTTTTGGAAAACACCATCATAACCATGGAACACTAACACTAAAATGAATGTTTCCAGGTAATGATTCAGTAAAGAGAAACAGATGCAAAAAGAGGTTAAAAAAAACATATATGTGGTAAAGCTGATCATAAAGGAAGAGGGAATTTGTTAATTGGTCCTCTTTCACGTTCAGATATTGTTGCTGTGGAATATAGAAATAAGATTATGCTACCAAAAATCAGATGAATAACATTTGGAAAACGTGTAGAGTCGTATTCTGCACGTGCTACTGTAACCATGGGAATGACTTGACTTTCAGCATTCTAATTTAACTGCCTCACTACAAAATAATGAAGTCAAGGTAAAGGTGCTGCTTGTGTGATAGTCAGCCGTGCTTCCTGAACACACAGTAGAGTTTATCTGAATTTGAGAGACAGGGTATTATAAAAAAATTTATAAACAAAATTACTAGGAAAGCTAAAGCTCATATCTTTAAAAAATTGAATAACTAAAAGCTAATAGTAAAGTTAATATTCTTGGATTTTTTTTAAGATAAAAACACATTGATAAGAAGAACTTAGATGGAAAGGTTTAGCTCAAATTAGTCTGCATTCGGGAAAGGCTTAAAACTATACATTTGGCTGAGTAGAATAATATAATTTACAATAAGGCCTGTTATAGAACTGGTCACAAGCTGAAGACTTGATATAGTATGTGTCTTTACAAATTCATATTATATATGTATATTATATGTATATTTGAATGCACACACAGAGATATAAATATGTATGTAATATTTGACCTTGCTTGAAAGCTTCTGTTAAGAAGATAAAAAATGATAGTTGCTTTGAACTGTAAGCTTTTTGGTCTACAGGACCACTGTGGTGACATTTATGCATACAATCTGAGGCATTCTTTCCAAACAAAACAACCATTATGAATATTGAGGTGCAGTACTTGAAGGTAAAGTTTGAACCTCTATGGTGCAGAAAAGCCACGTTCTGATGAGTGGCTAAATGGAGCTACGTGGAGAGGAAGCTGTAAATTAGAGGCTGTTGTCAGCAAACACTGAACACATTTTTCTTATCTGGAAAAGACAATTTATATTAAATAAACTGTTATTTTCATCAGTAGTGAGATATCATTCAAGTTCAAGTTAATTTTCTAAAAATTTCTTGCCAACATTAAGTAGCAAATGACTGTTCAATGTTGTTGAATTAGACTGGACCCAATGATGGCTGTCAGTTATATTTGCATGACTAGGCAAACAAAAGAGTAGATGTCTACTTAAAATACATTTTTATGCTATATGATCTGAACACTTAATCAGCACTCAGTAGCCTGCAGATTGTTCCTGTTTGTTGGAGAAATTGATAGTGGATAATTCTTCTCTTCAGTGCAGTTCTGGTGAATTATAAAAAGTGTATATAAACTCCTTTTTCTCTAAACGCATCATGAATCAAATAGGGAGACATGCTTAGGTTTTATTCCATGTTCTTCTTTTCTGGAAGTCCCCACTCAGAAGACTTTTTTGTACTTATTCTCAACATCATGTAGCAAGTTCTTCTTTGGGCTTTAATTGTTGCTTTTTTCCAGTGTTTCCATGTTGCCTTTGCCCCTTTTTCCACATGAACAACTTCATGAAACAATCCTCTGCATAAAGGTCTCTCTCATACTACATAAGTTGTCTTCAACTTCTGCCTTTCTCCTGGCTTGAGACTGTGGCATGGAATGCCACTGTTGCAAATCAACTGTTTTGTAAAATATTTTAAATCATTGCAGTAGCAATTTGCAGTGACTGTGAAGGTCTAAGGACATTGACAGAACAAAATTTATTGGTGTTGGTAATACCTTTTCTTGACCAGTGGGTATAGTTGAAAAAATTATACAAGCTTTCAGATACACAATTCTTTTTCCAGGTCTGAATCAGAGACAAAATCTTAAAACACTAAAATGTGCTTAGAACAGTCTGTTACTTCCTTTTCTGTACCTGAAAGAACTGCCCGCCTTGTACGCCTCAGCTTCACTGTGGTTTCATTCAGTCCCAAGTATCCTTTGATTTAGACTATAGGAATGTCAGCAGTTCAGTCTTTAGCTTATTCAAATCACGCCCAGGCAATTTTTGTCGTCCAGAAGTCAGAGTCCATGGAGGATGGGTACTCACATTTCTTTACATGCAGTTACAAATCAGTAATTGCAAAATTAGTTTATCTTTTATCAATCAGCTGTTATTTGAAAAACCTATTCATTAGTTCATTCCAAAAGAACTAAAAGAAATTGAAAGAATTGAAGGGGGAAAGAAACCATTTTGAACTAAATTTTATCACCTGAAAACTGCTACCATTTAAACAAATCTAATTCTCAAGTTTTTTGTGTATGAATATTTTAAATGATTTTGTGCATTGATTGGCCTCAAAATCTTCAATGTAACGCAATTAAAATAAGTATTCAGACCATGTTCTCAAATTTTATTCCTGAGATAAAGATGCATCAGTGCTATCACAATTTAAAAAGCAATACTTTTCACCATTCAAAGATAAGGATGAACAAAACAATTTATACAAGAGCTATTTAAAATCTTTTAAACATTTATAAAAACCAATTTGTTTTAGTATTTTGAAAAACCCTATTTTCTAGTCTCAACTACCTTCAGAAGCCATTGTCATGTTAAATTGCTATATAAAACTAAGGCTGTGGCTACATGTTCATTAACAATGCTTATTATGTTAAATTTATCAAAAAAATTGTAGCTGTTCATTCTCATTTCTTTTTATGCTGCTGTGCTGTGAACAGTTTCAGGGAACTGTTCAGTTAAGGAGTAATTCAAGATATCAGTTTTCATTTCATATCACAACCATGAGTGCCAGGGATATAAATATCCATACAACTATAGCTTAATGGTGGACTGGAAGCTGAAATTTCAGGCTGTGGTTTCGCATTTAGTTGTGGCAGAGTTACTTCAATGGGCTTAAGTACCATTGTACCACTCTTCTGGTCACTTGTTCACACCACTCCAGTGCCTCCAGCGTAATCTCTGCATTGCCAGCACAACAATTGTGTAGCCATACAGTGAACCAGAACATAGAAGAGATCCTATCAGAATAGAACAGCAATTTTTGTTCTGCCAGCCAGATCAACTGCTTGGTCCAATTCACTTTGTAGCCAAGTGTTTACGATGGCATGAGACATGGGGATAAGAGCAAAAAAACAAGTTGGGAGGAGGAAGATGGGGATGGTTAAAGTTAGATATTGGTACTACAAATGTGTCAGATGAACCACTGCCTCAAATAATTAGTGAAGTTTGGAAATACATGCAGTTCACGTTTTTTGTTTGAAACTTAGTATAAATCTTCTATTTGCAAAAGCTGAGACAGATAATAGAAGAAGGCACTAAATATTCTGAATAAGAACATTTTCAGTAGATATTTCACAATTTTTAGTAGGCAGTATTAGTAGAGTCTGAGGAAAAAATAAACATTGGTTTTACTAATATTTTATTTCAGAAAAGTGATATACGTGGTGGAAAAAAGACCCAAACAAACTGACTTTATGAACTGGTAGTCTTAGAGTCAGCCTTTACTAATCTGGAACATATATGAGATTAACAATTAAAATTGCTGTGAGCCTTCTGATGGTAGGAGTTCCATAAACTGACAAAACGGGATGAAGGTTTTCACATATTTCTCCCCACCCAAAGGCAGAGTGTTGCTCTGTACTTGAATTGGTTAGCTCAGTTTTTATTTTAGGGCCACATATCAAATGAATGTTTTGCCGTTGATCTAAATGAAATTATATCAAATTTTTGGTTACATCATAAAGAAAACAACAGAAACCTCATATTTGTGGTTATGATCTCATTGAAATTTCTATATCGTGTGTTTAGCCAATATGTATAGCTCACAATCTCATTATTCTAGCTCCTGCAAAGCATGAATTTTTTTATATAAAATCACCATAGTTTCTCTATCTCCTGCTTTTCCCATTTTTTCCTTCCTCCATTGCCCCTCACTAAGAATTAGCTTCTGTTTCCCCCTTCTAAAAATGTTAACTCTTTACCCTTATCCACCATGAATGTTCTCCACCATCTATTGGAGCAAAGGTAAAATACTGTTTGTTATGATGCTAGTAACAAATAGGCCCCTTTAATTTCAAAGCTTGTCTTATTTGTTTTACAGCAATTATTTTTTGTCCTGTTTTTTTTTTTTCTAAACGTAAGCAGATGGGCCATAACAGTAGGTAAAAGGGACCTCATCTAACTAATCCTCTTAAGCACAGGCCTCCCCTCTGCCATACAGTAATACTGGAAATTCCACATCTCAGACTCCCTTCCCTTCCCTTCCCTTTTTCTCTTTTCTCTTTTCTCTTTTCTCTTTTCTTTACTTTTCTCAGGTTGATCTGGACATGCTTCCATTATTGATCTTACTGGTGAAATGCTAGCGTAACAGTAATACTGCAAAATTTAGGGAATATAAAACCCTACAGATTACTGTTTTGACTACCCTGTTTTACAACACTGCCATTAGGACTTCCTGACATGGTTGTTGTAACAACAGGAACTACATGTGTCTACATAGTTGCTGCCTTTTTAAGAGGTTCACACTTTTTAAGGCAAAATCAGGAGAGTGCAAAAACAGCTAAAGTCCAGTCATTCTTGATGCGATCTTAAAGTATGATTTGAAAGTTATCTGTGCATAGAGTAGAATTTTGAATCATTGCTCTGTTTCATTGTTGGAAGTAGAAATCTTGGAGCCTTTGTTTGGCTTTTTATGTGTGTACAGTACGTTTTAAATGACTTAGAAATCCCCCTTTGTTGATAAGATTTTAGTCTGCATTTTATCACATTGACACATAATAACTCCATGTGGGTTTCATGCAAAATGTTTCAAGAATTGCTAAATTTCAGTATTTTTAAAGTAGACTGTCATCGTTACAACCAAATGGTCAATCAAATGTATCTTAGGAATTTGCTAAGCGCTATATTCATTAGATATTTACATATAAAAATATTTGGGCAAGCTTCTTATTTTTGCTCACTTAATCCTAGGAGTACACAGACAATGCTGAGTTTATGATGCCTTAAAAAGCACTACACAAAAGCAAGAAAATGTTTCTGCCATTTCAATCCACTTCACTTGAATGTCTCTCTTATTTTCTGAAGAAATTGTCTTTAATTTTATTATTGTTCACTGAAACCTCCCTAGGGGCCTACTAGGCTAGGGTGCCTACCAGGTGTCCACTCAACTAGCCTAATAACTAAAAGGAGATATAACTTTCTATATTTCTTGTGCGTGCGTCTATTGCTTAGGTTCACTTTTACCCTAAATAGCCTCATAGTCTTCAGGTTTTTCCATTATTCTTACAGCTAATGTCGACATGTCGATTCTTTATATTTTAGTGGTCTTTTCTAAATCCCAATAATGTGCCAAAATCTATTTCTTCCTTATGATTACTTATTACATATCTATGTAAGATAAAAATAATTTTACATGCTGAATAAGTAGAACCAATTTTTCTGTTGGCATGACTCCATATTCCTTGTTCTCACGAAACCTGCATCTTGTGGCTTGTTGAAACTGAGGAATTACTTTTTGTATCAAAAATGCCTAAAGGAGTCGGGACTATGTCTTTTATGTAGAGTTTGTGGGACAATATGATGGTTTTTACTTAGTCGTAACAAGCTTGAAAATCAAGCTTTCATTTTGGGAATTACTTAACTTATTTAAGGGAACTAGCGTTGCTGTTATGCAGAGACTTTGAGAAAAGGCATGGACAGCGGAATCCTGAAGGAATATCTGGAATCATTCCGTATTCATATCTGTCTGAATAGGTGCATATATTTATGCATATACGTGCATGTGGGCAAACATAACACCATATCCATTATAGCCAGACCCATCTCTAGTGCATTTAAAACTAATGAAAGCAACAATTTTCTGTTAAATTACAGAAGCTTTGCAACTGTCCATTGAATTAAGTTGTTAGTGCCAGAACAACTTTAAAAAAATCACTTGGCCATTTTACTTCTTAAGAAGTTCAGCCTTGATTAGACAGAAAAGTTTTATTCGTATGCTTAAAATATCTTATGTTCTCTACTTTCAAATGTTCTAATCTGATAGAATATACATTCTTGTAACAATGAGCGATACAATTATTTACTTGCAGTTTTTAATAATTCACTACTAAAATATACAACTTGTTTCTCACTATTACACTGAGATAAATTTCAGGCAAATGCTTTATGACAATGCTATTTTAAATGTGTCCAAAAGGAGACAGGGAAAAGTTATCATAGTTTTAAATCTCAGATTATGAATGTGTATATTCAGTAGAAATTTAATATGGCCCAAACAGGTTTAGTTTTCCTTGCTTACAGTGGAGAATCATCCATGGTCTCACAGTAAATACCTAGAACTTGTGATCTTAAATTCAGCAGAGTTTGTTAGGGATAGACCTTGTATTATACTTGCATGTTATGAGTTTTCCGGGGTCTCAGCCTAAGTCTCTAAATTACTGTATTTGCAAGCATAAACCATATGGAAAATCTAAGGATCTATGGAAGCTCTGTCTTCTCTTATATATATTCCACTGTACAATTCTGTTTTCTCTCATCTTTTTTTCCTCTTAAGCAACTGTGAAAAATAACGTCGGACCTTTCAGAATTTGCTAGAGATATTTTAGCATTCGGAAACTTTATAGGGAAGGTGAGAATAACCTAGCAGGTCCACTGTCAATTTGGAAATGACCTTCAACAGTGAAGTTCATTTAATACATTAAGATAATAGTCATTTTCAAATTAGATTTTTTTGATGACTGTGTTAAAAGAATGTTAAAAGTAAAAATTTTCGTAAGCTGATAGAATATGACGTAGAATGAGTGATGGACTCTGCAAAGATAATTGTTACCATGTATCTACTGCAATTTAAACATTTTAAAAGCCAAGCCAACTTCTCACACCACTTTTTCTCCTAGTTCTATAAGGACTGGGATATCACAGACAATGACAAGTTACTGATACCATGGACACTTTTATTATGGGCAAGGGATTCTCCTACAGATATTGATCATTTGTAGTTGGCTTGAGCGTATTAGAGTTTACTAGCTCTGGCTCAGCAGTAGCCCTGAATGGTCTACATAAAAGTCCATATTGCTCCATGTTAGCTTATTAACTTTGAATTAGCATTTTATGAATGCATAGAGATGACTAAGGTTTTGCACTTTGCTGCAACTAATTAGCTCTCTGAAACGTCAGTTTGCAGTGCAAAGATGTCTGAATGGCCCCGCATGCAGAGAGCTAGCTCATGTCCCTCAGAGCTTAGTGCAAATCATGTGCATTATATCCTCTCTCCTTACTCCTTTAGTGAGCCCTCCTCACCTACCCACTGGCCAAACAAAATACTTAGCTCACTGCTCTCTGTGCAGCCCATCCTAAAGCTTTCCAGGTGCCAGTTAAAATTTCTCCTTTGGTTGTTTCCATCCCAAAGCCACCAGTTAGTCTTCGCTGGTTTAAAATAGCTAATATTGAAATGTAATGTGTGCCAATGCAGAATTAAATTATGTATGTAACAAATAAAATTCTAGGGTTGAGATGTTATAATGATGAATGTAGTATAGGAGCTTGTATAGAATAGAATAATCAGGATTGAATTGCCCAGTCTGAATTTGGACAGAACACTGGGTCTGGGAAGCCTGCAGTAGTGAAAAGCAGCATCTGATTTCAATTATCAGATTTTAGCTAACTTTCCTAAGCTAAAGTTTTTTGTAAACGTATTATGCCAAATATAAGAAATAGTTTCGTAAAATAATAAAAAGAAAAAAAAAGAAATCGTAGAGCTATCATTCTAAGAAAAGGCATAAAATGAAATTACAGTTCACACTAATTTATGGAGACCATGATATAAAGTTTACTACTCTTTCAGGGTACATATTTGTGTTAGAATTTTGTAAGAGTAGCAGATACAGAACCAGAAGATGAGTCTTGAGGATTTCCAAGAAATGGTACTTTACACCAAATGTCACACCACATCTGGCAGCATTTTATTGTATCTGGAGCACATAGCAGTTCCTCTTGTGATTCTAACTTGAACTAACATTCCTTCCATTTTGTTTTCGAGGTGGTTTTAAGATGAAATCTCATATAAAATTAAGAAACAGTCCAAAAGTCTAGAGGAGTTCATTAGTGATAGCAATAGGTGTCTATAAATATCTGTCATTAATCATGTACTGACTGCCAAGTAATAATAATAAAAAAGTGCTGTTAGGGAAAAATCACTTTTTCACTGGGCTGCTTTAGTTAAATATCTGTTAATATTCATCTTAAGATTACAAAATATCAAATGAGGGACACCCAAGCTGCGATAACTTATGAAATTTATAAGGATTTCCAAAATCCCTTCTCTCTCTTGCAGAGTTTTAGTGTGAATTATGGAAGTGGACTACCGTTTTGTTTTCCCTGTAAATTATACTTGATCTAAAGGTTTTGAGTAGATTCCAGGTAGTATCTGAAATGCTGGCATCTGCTCTGACATAAAACTTGTGAGGTTCTCCCATCAGTAGTGAATGTATACAGATATATTATGGTTCCTACTGAATGGAGTGTTTTTTGATTCTAAGCGCATGTTCTTTCCAAATTTCAGATTTACTCTATATTTGAAAGCTGGAACAAATTCTATCTACAAATGACTCAACTTCAGAATGTTTTGTTTGCACTGCAGAATATGATACACTCTCCATTGGGAAGCTGCTAGCCTGGCAGGCTTAGCTGGTTTTCCCACTGACTTACCGAGTGTTATGCAAGCATTGCTGTCCCATGACTTGAACAGCTCCTGTTAACTTTTACTTTAGACACCGAAACACAGTGCTTTAAAATAGCCTGTAAATAATAAGGTCCTTCATGCAAGTTGAGCACATTATTCCATTAAGACAGTGATACAAAGGTTTTTGGAATAAGTACAACTTCACTCTCTTTAAGTGTGAGTTATATGCCTTTATTATTTTTAAATAGAATATCCTTTTCTCTTGAAAATCTTTAAATATGCAGTATGTCATTTAAGACCATGGTTTGGCTTTTGAATTTGCTATGATCTGCAAAATACTTTCCTGAGGAAAAGGTGGATTACTCAATAGTAAAATGAACTTTCATTCTGTGGGTAAATAGAGATGGAGAGGAGTAATTCAGAAATAAAATACATTTTGAGTCCCAGGCTATATCATCCAAGCACATATACACATTACAAATCTCGCCGCAGCAGCAGATGAGTACTTTCCAGAGGAAAAAACTGAATCTTAAGAAAAAAAGCAATGCTAAATTAATAAAAAAAATTGTTATCTGAGTCATTCAAATGGAATAAAGAGGATGTGCATTAAGACAGCGTGGAGTGTGTTAGAATGGCAGAAATACTTCTTTCAGATACATTATTTTAAAAGGCAAGTCATTGTTAACGTTTCATGAAAATCTGCTGATTATTTAACCAAAAAAAATTGACTATTGCAAGGGAGTTCTACACAGTGAAACGAGCCATCTTATCTCCTGTTTGCATGCAAAGAGAGCTAACAGAATTCGTTGCGGTAGAGCTAGAATTTCTGACCTCTTCTAAAAGGAAATGCAAACAAAAGAGAGCATGATGGAGTCTTCAGGAAAAGAGGCTGGTCTCCGGTTCTCCAGGAGTAAATTAAAGAAAACAAACGTATTGTAATTAAATTTTGTACTGAAAAAGGGAGAGTTTTTTTTTAGCTGATTGCACTGCATTAGAAAATGTAAAAAGAAATAGCTTTTTATTTGTTTCATTAAATAATTTTGTAAACAAACTATATGATATCAGGTCTGGAATCCATTTCACTGACATCATTACAGCTGGCTAGCCTGTCATAGTGCCTTACTGCTAAAGTGAAAAACAGTTAGTTTTCAAGCTCCCACTTTTGTAAACATTTCCTGTTCCACTGAGTTATTTTTGGAGTTTTAGTGTGCAGAGATCCCAAAGAAGTGGTGCCAATGAGTAGAGTACAAAAAGCAGTGTTGAAAATCACTTACTTTAGTTTAGTAGAATATTATATTTTAGATGGCAAAGTGCCTTTCAACGTGCCTATGTATACTTTTTTCCTGACATTATGGGATTTATCAAACGTTTGTTCTTTTGTGCCTGATGGGCACAAAATATGGCCTCACAGTTCAGAAGGTTAACGAATGAAAGCGTCCATCGGAGTTTAACACAAGATCAAGAGCAAAGGCCTTCCTAAGAGCAGAACTTAAGTTACAGTTCCTTAATGGACAGTTTCCAAACCCTATCCACAAGGGATGTGTTGTGTTTTACCTTTATTTCCTCCATCCTTCTAAGTTATGGATTTCTAGACTTTAACAATTGGAATGGTTTAAAAGTCAAAATAAATACTGCAAAAGTTAAAACTAAGGAAACATCAACGTGACCAAGATCTACGAAAATGGATGAAAAGGACAATAATCTGCTGCAAATGAAGGTTTAGAATGTAGATAAGGAGTAGATCATGGGACAGCATCTGTGGGACACAGGGGTGTTTCCAGGACGACAGTGGCACTGTATTAAAATAATCGTAATGCTGGAGTATGAAAATGTAAATTGCAAGAACCTGTAACACATATGAATGTAACAGAGGTTTTTGTACTTTTGCAGCATTTACACATAAGTGTGTAAGAAGTCTGCCACAGATGTTGGCTTAAGAACTAAACACTAGAGTATCAAAACACTTAAGTGGCTTTGACTTCTGAGAGCTTACAGATCCTTTCTGAAAATGGGATTGGGACCTATTCTTAAATCACTTAAACCATTTATTCAGTGTTTGAGTTTTTAGTCCTTTAGCTCAACTCAGGGAGACTCTTACTGTTTGTGTTGAATGGCCTGAGTTGCATTCCTCATGCAAACCCACAATGGGTGGCCATAGTAAGCTGGCAGTCCGGGAGGGTCCCTCAATAACAAATAGCATGTGTCATGGGTGGTCCAAGAGCTTCCTGGGAGGGACAGTTTCAGGAAGAGATTGTGGCTAGAATGGGGGTAGTACTCTCTGTTTATAGATAAGATTCTCAGTTTATTTCTGCTTAGTATGGCTAACCTTGTGACAGGCAGTCCACTGGGAAGGAAACAGACATTACAGAAAGAGAGGATTATGTATACTTAATGTCTCCATATGAAATGGTCTCCTAGGTCACAGACTCGTTTTAAGGCATACTTTGGTTAACTGGTGTTTTATGTTATTTCAGTATAGAAAAGCAGAGTTTACAACTCTAAATTTATAACTACATGTGGTGAAGCTCTGAAAGATCAGAATATCTGACTGCACAGCTTGTACTATCTTTAAGAACAGATAAATTCTGTGTGTTCAATAGTATATTCACATTCTTTAAAAAAAAAAAGGTACAGTTTTGCTTCATAATACTGTATACAGTTGCACCCTTGTCCTGCTCTGTTGCCAAACCACAGCTTTTTTCCAGACCTTGAGGTTGAGAGGAATTTGTGTGCCAAACTGCTGTAGGGAGACTATGGTTTGAATTGCATTTGCTTAGTAGGGGAGTGAAACACTTTGATTACCTTGCTACTAGAGCGGACTTTCTTTTTGTTGATGGTTGCTTAAGAATGACAGTACCTCCATTCATAATACACCTCCATTTGTGTAAAATATCAGTGCTGCCGTTGCCACTGGTTTCAATGCCTTCCATGTTTTCCTCATGTGTCAGTATATTTGTCCATTCTTAGTGGTTTACATTAGCATATTTATGTTGGACATGGTAAACTATGTGAAATTTAGCCATGACAAAGCAGTAGACTAGCAGTCATTTTTTTCCCCTTTTCCAGTCGACTGGGTAATATACGTTTATTCTACATTAAATGTAGTCTTGTATCTATCTTTTTATGAAATGCCAACCCTACAATAACAAAAACCCATTAAATTAAGCAAATCAAAATGAAGAAAAAAAATATATATTGCTATAGACAGCTATTAGAGTTGAATCATGCTACAGTTTTTATGAATGTTTTCATTTTAAAATAGCCATTGTTTATTAATTTCTGAAACTTTTGGCTTTTGGACAAATTATTAACACATTTTTTTTCCTCAGGTCTTAAGAAAAACTGTTAGATTTTTTAAGTAGAAAGCAAACAAAAAAACCTCTTATTTGCTCTTTTTGTGTGCTTTCTTGAAAAATAGGAATACTTCAGCAGCATGAAATAGAAGCTAAAACCAGAGCAGCAATATAGCCAGTAGTTTCAGGAAATTACTTTCATTGATCTGTGACAAATCTTCATTTTCTACTGCATCGTGATGCATATGTACATGAAAATTGACATAAGTCTGCATATGCTGCTTAGCTTTGTGGAAAAAAAGATCATCAAAAAAGAAAGGAAAACTACATTTCCTGAATTAGTATTAGTTAATTCTGGCATACAAAGTAGCCTTATGGTCAGTTAGGAATGAGCTGTTGGTAACTTTCTTGTTAGTCATGCAAACCTGTAGGTCAGTCTGATATTAAGCTATTGAAAAATGTAGCATGTCTCAGTCTATTCTTATTTCTTACTTTTCTGATAGTATAGGAATAGAAAGAGACTAGTAAGTCTTTCTTTTCACTGTGAGTTGGAAACATGGTATTTTGTTTTGTTTTGTTTTTACAATTTTGTACCTAATATATATCAGCCTACCAAAAAAAAAAAAAATTTTGGTCTTTGTTCCAAGACCAAATTAAGCAGCCATCCCAATATTGATTTTACAAGTACAGGACAAAGTTCTACCATGTGGCTGTGAAGTTACTTCCAGTTTGCTTGATGAAGAATCTAGAAATTTGGCTCTTGGTTTCATTTGATCCAGAAATTCCTAAATGAATATTAAACCAACTGTTGTCTCACAGCAGATGGTTGATTTCTTAGGTGGGAGTATTATTTCTCTTTACATAAGTCTTTATAAAAAAGTAAGCCATACCTTTTGATTTTTGAATTCACATCACTTTTTTTTGTACATGAAGAAGATTTTCTGTATGCACACATAATCACAGAGGTCATTTGAAAATCTAATACTTATCATCTTATTCAAAAGAATGCTTCAGGTCTAATTAATATTGCCAAATCCTACAGGGGTTCAAACATGTTCAGAGTGCTTGCATGGCATTTTGATGTTTCTGTTTAGCAAAAATACGTGTCTCTGACTGAAGATTGTGAAAGTGGGGATGCAGTCTTGCAAACTAGAATTCTATACGTGAGCCATTTTACTAGTATGGGGAAACAAAACTGTTACGTAGCTTGTTAATGATGCAATTCCGTCCCAGCTCCTGAGAGTAGTGTGCTAATAGGTTCAAACAGGACAGTTGGGACACTATTTTTTTCCTGTATCTTTAACTCTTTATGTCTGACACTATAGCCTACATGTTTGTAGTGCTATAATGCTGTCGTTATTGAAAAGGTTTATTCATTCATGCTTTTTAAGAATTACGAGTATTTAAAAACTGTTAATTAATTCTTTAGTTAAGGTCAAAAGCTTTTTCTCTGATGGGTAACAGCAGAGAAATCTTTAAGGGGACTGCAGAAAATGTCAGCAAATTAATGATCTATTTCTGCTTTTACATATATTTCAACATTTCTTGATGAGCAGCTAATTTAGACAGCAATCCTTTCCTGTCAATACAGCTGAATAAATGTTTTTTCACAGCTAGATCCCGCATATAATCTGATACCATGCTGAGGAGGAAAGGCCAGGGATAATTCAATCTTGCAGAAATCTTGGCAGCACTTTACGATTTCCATGGGACTTTAGCTGAGCTGCTTCCAGTAACCATTGTAGTTGCAAATAGGTATTGATTGTTTGGTGGCTCTGTTGGACAATATATATGTGGATAGTATTGAACTGAATACTTTCTTGCTTTGGAATCTCAGCATTGATGATACATCATTTTTGGTTTAATTTTGTAAGTAATTGCAAATGTTTTCAAATGCGATTCGAAAAGAAAACATACATTGGCTTAGTCACCTATACAGCTCCTGATCACAACTGTCCGTATGCAAAATTCGCTTAATATTAATCTTTTGTCTATGACACCGAGGTTTCAAATTTTAAGTATTTCAAGCACTGCTCAAAAGGTCAATATGTCAATATGCAAGAAGCATTTCTTCAGTGTGTTAGTGAATTTTGAGGAGAAATCATGATGACAAGCTTTCCACAAAATGAAGTATCTGCAGAACCACTCTTCTATCTTTATCTCATATTAATGAACTATGGATTCTGAGGATAAATGAAGAAAGGTAGCCTGATGTTATTGACAATCTATACCTTTGTTCTTTGCCTTATATCAAGTGGCAGGAGAAGATCAGACACTAAATTATTTGCAACAAAACTTAACTGCTGCTTCCATCTGTTTTGGTTTGTTTTTAGTGACCTCCTATATACAAATTATAGTAATGGAAAACTGATGAATTACCATGTTCTTAAGAAATTGTTACAAGTCAATAGTTGCATTCTTGTCAAAAGCTTTGAAAGTGCAGTAAGACTGTCAAAAAGACATTGAGCATCTAGGGTTCTATGTAGTATTTGTTCTGTAAGGAAACTGCCCTTTGGAACGTGCGTTGGTGATGACTGCTGTGGGACTGAAGAGAAGTGGGAAGAAGTATGTCAGTAAGAATGAGCTGAGCATAGGTAAAGGAAGACTAGCAAGGGAGAGAAAAAAAAAGGAGTCAGAAGAAAAAAGAGGATAGAATTGCCTATTTTGACTGAATTCCAGACAGACTGTATTCCAGAAATATTTTGTGGGGACCAGCATTAGGCAGTTTTTTAAATCTCTGGTAGAGGTTGCAATCAAATAAGAACATTATACTGTTTTTTAAAAGTGATTTCATAATCCTTCATTGTGTGTCTTCCTGATTCAGACACTTTTCTGCCACAGCATTTAGTTAAACAAAATTCAGAAATTGCTTACCCTGCCTCCTTATAGATTGTCTTTGTGCTGTAGAGGAATTCTATGGTCAATATGTGGGCAACTGCATAGTGTGTATTGGAAGTTCACATCAGACAGGCATTCAGCATGCCCAAAGCTAAATATTGCAAGTTCCAAAGAAACTTAATCTGTGTTTTACATTAGCAATTTGCGTTGAATGCCCATTTTAGGGTATCTATCGGAGGCATATTATTATAGCTGATGTAATTTGGTCAAAAAAGATTCCAACTGAAAAGTTACATAACACATAATAATATAGCTAGAGATCAATTGTTTTGAAACTAGTAAATCTTTAAAATTTAAAGAATTGTGATCATTAAAGAATAATATCTGTCGTTATCTATGTATTTTTCAATCAATCACAGTCATTTTTTTCTGCTTGTATATGAGTTCTCCTTATGCTGTTTATAATAAGCCTAGAAGAATTTCTTCACATCTCTCTATCTTTAAATCTGTAGGGACTCTTTGGCTGTGCTGTGAAAGAACTTTATCCAGCCTTGACATTTTCTATCAACAACCTGTAAGAATTAATTCTCTGGAACATTAATGGAATATCTAACATTTATTACCTTACATTTACATTTTCTCTTACTTTATATTGCCATACAGAGTAAACCTCAAAGATTATTACAATTGTCTTTATAATCTTTCCAGGAGTGATTTTATTTAGCAACCAAATATTACATCCTCTTTCTGTTTTCCCCACTATAGCTATTAATTTAGTTTAGATTAATTTCTGTCTGTGAATGCCAAAATATACTAGTGAAGTGCTAATGAACACTTTGCAACATTTCACAGTACTTGCTCTCTTAAATAGAAGGGCGGTCTCATCAACTACTTATTGCAAAGATGCCTGAAGGAGATGAGTTATGTTCCTGTGTAAGCAAGATACTGGAAGCTTAATGTGGAAAGAAACTTTTCACATTTTCTTTTTTTTTTTTTTTTAATGTAGAGGAAATTGCATTGGTGAAGACATTTATTCCAAAGTTAAAGATGATGCTAATATCATCTTTCCCCAAGGAAAATGCCCAGAGGAGGAAGTTTTATTTTTTTTCTGTGATCTCTGAAGGTGAAGAACTTCCACAGATGCCATGTGAGATTCACTGAACTCTTTTTACCCTTTCATCACAATCCAGAGAAAATTAGAAGCTGAGGCATTACCTCCTTCTAGAGCACGCTTTCCCCATCGTCTAAGTGAATGAAAATACCTTTACTGATTTCTGATGCAGAATGCATCTGCAACCCTTTACCACATGTTTTTCCTCATCATTCTGTAGTTTATGGATGTTTTGGGTTAAGGTACTATGAAGTTTAAAATGTAAAGCAGCTAAGAAATATAGAAAATGATTAAAATTTCTATTACTGTGGTCAGGACTAAGACTCCACTGTGCTACATGCACAGCAACAGTAGAGCAGAAATACTATCCTTGCCACCTAAATGTTATAGCCTTGGTATAAACCAAGAGTTTGATAAAAAGACAAACAAGATATACAGACAAAAGTTAAGTTAACACGTAGCTTTTTAAGGCCTAGAGAGTTATTTTGTGTTATCCTGTATCACGTTTCCAAAGAAGACACATTATTTGAAAGCATTAGTAAGAGGTTATCATGAAACCGATGACTAGTTTTGGGACAAGATATGTTTTGCAGAGCCAAGTGATTTAAAAGTGCAACTAGTGAAACTAGTTGCATGTATTTCTCATTCAGGAAAGAAACTCATTGAGGGTAATGAGTTTGTGCTGTTTCTTGGGCTGAAGAGGCTAGCACTGAGAAGGGTGTTTGAAGGACACTTTCAAACATATATAGAGGATATAGGATAGAGGATGGGGAAACTAAGAATGAGAGCATAGCTTCAGCCACAGAAGACTGTGGAAAAAAACAAAGCTGAAAGGGCAACTAGTTAACTAAAGGAAACACTAAGCTAGAGGAAATAAAGCAGGACTGACTCAAATAATGAGGAATACTGAAAAGCAGGACCAGCCTAGAGCCAGCATGATGGGCAGTGGTCTAAGCACATCAGTGGCTTAAATGTTATGGGAAGGTTTTTGTAGGTATCATAGCTCTGTGGAATTACGAAAAGTTTCAACTAGGAATAATGAAATAACCTGTGGGTATGACAATCTTGCAAAAATGGAAAACTTTCTTGTTTGAAAAATGAAGTGGGAGATGAAAGCTGACCTCCTGGGCTAATCAGTGCATGTGTATATTTTGTGGCAAATGAGGCACAGTAGGTAGGATAGGCTGTGAAAGATTTTGGAAGTGAAAACAAACAGCTTTTGTCTGATGCAGTGAAAAAAAGAGGGGAAGGTGGTGGCAGGGTCAAAGTGATGCACTTCTGATTTTTGTTTCAAATAAAAGGAAGGAAGGAGAGCAAGGTCAGAAGAAAAGATATTGTTGCAATGAGACCTAGACTTAGATAAAAGTTTTAGCTATTTAGATTACTGTAGAAGGCCATATCCTAGAGATCTTAAGCAGAAAGAACGTGTAGGATGAAGACATAACCTAGATGTAATGATCTAGAGGGAGGTTAAAGTTGCAGATGACCTCCAAGTTATCTGTTCCAGTGACAGGTTGCTGTCTCCAGTGAGGGATAAGGTATGATGAAAAATTGTAGTGAAGGAGAAATTAAAAGCCTTGTTCTAATCTTGCTGGACTTGGAATAATAGTGAATCATATATAAACAGATTATTAGAGCAGTAGGCTGTAATTTCAGTTCAGAAAAAGAAGACGGGTCTAGAGTAGACACTTAACTGTGAGTCACGCTTAGAAAAATAGTAGTTTAACATTGTCCTATGTTCAGATGTGAAGGGAGAAGAAAAAAAAAACAAAGAGAGGCTTCTGTGAGATGCCATATGGAATTGACTGGTGAATGAGAATGAGCTTCTGAGGGACTAATTTATGAAGCAGGAAGGTAATTAGGAGTGAAAAGAATCATGAAGACCAAGGGAGATCCAAACTACAAGAAAAGCATTGTCAGCTGTGTTGAAGGCAGCTTGATAGACGAAAGCGAATAAGGATGACATGCTTATTCTCATTTGTGGCTAGGAACAGACTGATAGAGGGACTGTCAGGGTTGATTTCGATGAAATTCAAGGGCAGGAGGTACACTGGGGAAGAAGATTGGAACCTGAACCTCCCTCCCCCCTGCCACCCCCACAAACAGCACATTCTTTGTTGTTAAGTAAATAAGAGGTGATCAGCAGTTGCAGAAACAGCTATGGACAACAGTAGGCCTTTTAAGGACAGAAAAACTAAGGAAGGCTTATACTGGAAGGAGGAAGAGCCAGCTGACAGTGATATGTTAAAAAGTAATGGAGAAAATGAAAGAAATTAAAATGCTGAGGGGGGATTGATGTGGATGAAGTTCCTCAATTGACAGCACTGTAGTGGGGGAGGGGGGGGAAAGAAAAGCAAATGAATTGAGAAATACCATGGAGAGAGAAAGAGAGTAGGAAAGAAAAAATTGGGTTTACAGACGTGAGATTTCATGTTGGAAAAGTGGCATTATTTAACTAATGTAGTGACCATACCAAAAGTAGAGAAAGAAAGTTCTCAAAATGTTAATTGAAGCTCCTGGTGATGGTTCTCACAGTTACAGCTATTCTGCTCGTTATTTTTTGTAACAGCACAGTTAGTTGGGTTGAGGTTCCTGTATCCATATATATACTGGACAAAATCAGTCTATCAGTGGGGTAAGGTTTAGCTGAGTTTTGCTATTGCAGTTCCTAGTAATCAATATTTTGTCCTTAGTAAAATTATCCTTACAGCAGTAGAAGAAATAACCCTTCATGGAAGGTATGCAGAAATCCTTGCAAGCATTCTATGTTTATTCTTCATTGGTTTTGCCTATCACTGTGTGTAAAGTGTTGTGAGACTTATGCTTTTGGGGAAGAGGACAGAATAGAGACTTTTTAAAAGTCCCTGAACTATAGAAGGTTTCCCTGTCAATTGTAATATGTAAAAGTTTATGAGTCTCTTAAAAAACTTGCTTTCTTGGCTACGTAGATCAGTATAATATTCCTTGTGGATCAAATTTTACAGTAATGATGGCAAGTCTAGGGTATGCTGTTCCAAAGTGATCCATGAGCGTTACAATTGCTTTAAGTTTTGACTTCTTCAAATAAAATAAAAACTAAGGGGAAAAGATCTGCTTTATGGATTACTTATTAGTATTAGATTATGTCATTAATAAATGTATGGATGATGAAGTGTCAAAATAATTAAATTTTATGTTCTCCCATATGTAATACTGGATTCACAGAAGGCTGTTTGCACCACCCTACTGTAAACTTGTGTATATGGAACATATTATTGATGTGATTGCCTGTGTTTATTCGCACGGTACCTTTGAAAGGTAAAGTGTTTCCACTTGCAAAATTTTTTGTTCCTGAAGGAAATATATCTACTAGGTAAATACTTTATAAGCTTTACCCCTGTTTCTGCTCTGTCTATGAAAGGAAAGAGAAATCTTAGGCAGACAAAAATACAGAGTAGAGATGTGTCTAGATCACAGGTTTTGTTGTTTGGAATATCTGAGAATATTTATAGTTCCAACAATGATTTGACTTATAAAATATTCTTCAACTGAAATATTGGGAGCTCAGCACAACAGAGTACTGAAACATATAAAACAATCAAATAAAATCAAACTCACTAAATGTAGCAAAAAATAAATGCAAGTAGAATAGAATCTAGAAGGAAGGAAAGAAAGAAAGAAACAGTTGATGTCTTTACTCACAATTTCATTGATTTAAACAAAACTTTAAAGTGCAAAAAGAGGGAGAACTGATATAAAAGCAAAAGGTGAAAAGTTCCTAAAATAAATAAGGGGAAGGAAAAGTGTACATACATATATATGTAGAGAGAGAGAGAGAAATAAAAAGAAAGAAATATGAGGTGGGTAAAGAAGAGATATACAAGACAATGACTTTAGAAATTGGATACACTTCACCATGGATAATAACAAATAAACACAAATTGAGTTTTGCTCTGCTAGCTGTGTGGGAAAAATCTTGTGTTATCTAACTGTGGATTCTCATTTTATTGTTTACTTGTCAAAATCATAGGATTATCTGGATTAATATGCAGAAGGACAAACTAATAGTAATAGCAGTGTTAAATATATAATTGTGAGTGGATAAAATTTTTCTAATTTATAACTTAAAAGTGTAGTTTTAAATCCCAGAGTTCTGTGAAGGAAATTGTTTTAGTAAGACTTTTCGTTTAAAAAGAAATAGCATCTAACTAATTTACAGCAGCGCTATGTTCTAATAAGTATTAAGATTTAGGGGAAAAAATGGAAAATAGTTTAATTAATTACAGAGAAATTCCAGTCCTTTAGAATGCTAAATGTTCTGAAAACTCTGGCTTTGAGAAATTTTTGTCCGATGTTTATAACAGATCTACAGTACTATTTTACTTGGCTGTGGAGTCTGCTTTTCAGGCCAAGAACCTGGGGTTTGATAGGCCTAAATAGAGCATTCTACAATATGTACAATGAAAAATTTTTGTATTTGGAGAAGGCATCTATTTTGAAATACAGATCTTTGTTTAAAGGCTAAGCAGTGTAGTTGTACTTAATTTAATAGAGATTTAAAAATATAAGCAAGGGTGTTTTCATGCTTTAAGTACAGGATCAAAACTGCAGACATTGCTTTGACAGATGTTAGTGGAAATAGCCATCTGCTTCATTTGGAGCAATAATGTGTCCAGAGATTGTCACAGAATTTATAATACATAGTAACAATGCCCTACTAGAGCAGCACCTAGAGTCCCAGCCATGATGTTATATAACATGGGGAACCTGTATACAAAATTATACAGTGGTTCTTGGAAAGTTCTTTCTGAAAAGGTATGTATACAGTGGGCTTTTTTGTGAACTTCTTCAATAAAGTATCAGAAATCTTGAAAGTGTGAAGAAAGATTCCTGCAAGTGATTTTCTTCTGAATAAGTTTTCCACACAGGTACAATGTGACTAATTTCAGTAAGTTTTCATGTGCTTTTAGAGATCTGCTGATGTGTTTAATAGAATTAAAGGCTTAAGGATAAAATTAAAACCCAACCTGCAAACCTTTGCAACAAACGAGACCACAGACTTTTATAGCCTCTGCAGTACCATAGGACGCAGTCTGCCATTGTTTACAGTTTGAAAATCTTAGAGTGGAGCATATACCCACTCTCTTCTCAGCTATCCAAAGGAGGTAAAGCGTTTTATGTATTTTTCTGGGAGTTCTTCTTTTAGATTAGTTACTGGTTTTTGGTTTAAATTCCTTGTGTTAACATTTTAGTGTTTTTTTTGGTTGTTGTTGTTCTTTCATTTGTGGCTTCTCCATAGTCACCTAGACCAACTCATTGAGGTTCACGTGTGCCTTGTTTTTGAGGGCCCGATTCTACTCTTGGATATTTGGATATTGAAACCCTGAGTCAGGCAGAAGTATCAGGAAAAACTGGCATTCTCTCTACTTCGGTGTCTCAACAGGAACTGATCTTCACATTTGGATTCTTCTTTAGTTACAGAGGAAAAATAAGGGTGTTTTTGGTAGAAAAGTTGGTTCCAGAGTTCAAGGATTGCTGGTGGTCCAGGCTTTGTCAAGAAGAGCATTCTCACCTTGTACATGGGTGGTGTGCTTCAAGTCTACAGAAAGATCTCTGAAAGTGCAAAATAACTTGGATCAGAAACTATTGCTTCTGTATGCTAATGTGAACCATTCAGGGAAGCGTAGAGGAAAGAGAAAGTACCTTCCCTTGAAACAGCTGGGTGTCTGCAAGGGCCTCAGGCTCTGCTGCTGGCCTGATGCCAGGAGTGTTTGCTGCCAGCCAAGGTCTGGCCCTGTAATCAACACTGAATTGCTTTCTGCAGAGCAGCCCCATTACTTTCCCTTTTTCCCTCTGTTACTAGCTCAATAACAATAGTGATAAGACCACCTATAGGAAAAAAAACAGATTTTCTGTTCTAGGGACAATATGGGGATCCCTGCTGGATATATCTTTGTCTTTTTCTGGGGTCCTAATACATTTCCTATTGTTTCCACTTTTATGGAACGTTCACATTTGTTTACAAATGTTTATATCTTCCTACTGCTTCCACTTTTTCACATTCTTTTCTTCTAGTACGGTACGTACACAGGGAAGCAAGGCAGGCACCATGTGCCAAGAAATTTTCTGCACGTGCAGGGTAGAGAGAACTCTTGATTTCAAGAGCGGCCCCGCTTATCAGCATAGTCTTTTAACTTAGCTCAGGTGACAGACTTGTCTAAAGGCTTGGAATGGAGCTTTCACACAAACTTTTTAAATCTCCTGCAGATTACATGACTATTGCATGGCTCTGAGGGTTAAAGCGACTTTACCCAGGCCTTAATTAATAGCAGAAAGAAACCTGTAAATATATATGGTGAAATGGACTAGAATTGTAGTGTTGAATGTAAGCGGATCCCTTTCAATCCTAGAAGACCTTTTCCTGGATATTAGTGTACTTCTTCCCTCTTAAGCATGAGATAAACTCTGTAAAGATTCCCATATTGTCAGTGTCTGCTCTGTATCCCTTTTGTGGAAGAGTATTTAATTTTTTCATATGTTGACATCCTTAACTTTTAGGGGTTGCTAATTTCTCACTTTAGAGACCTTGTCATAAAATAGGTTATAAACTTACTGTGAACCTTTATGTCTGTTGCCTCGTATCTTTCTTGATCTTTTAATGAAAATAAACTTTTGTTAACCATCATCTTCCCTGGAAAAGTGGAGAGATTCAGGCCCTTTAAAAGAACTACTTCGTATTATTTTGTTTTCCTGATATGATTATTCTTAGGGCTTTTGCTAAGTTCCTCTTTAAAGCAGTGTCAACGGTGGGTATCTGCTGTGAAGTGCCTGAGAGAACTATCAGCTATAAATATGGATTAAACCAAAGGGTCTCCCAAGAAATTCCTGGGATGTTTCTAAGCTAGAGATTTCTATAGTTGCTGCCTGAAGATCAACTCATATGTTTGTTAGAAATTTTGCCATTGCTCAAGTGAATATGTCCTTCTAGTCTCTCAAAATTACCAGTTAGGTTAGGAACAGTACTGGAATCACCCACAGTGTGAATGTGCAGGGATAATCACTCTGAAAAAAATAACGTTTCCTTAAAAATATTCAGGGATTCATCAAGAAGCGTTGTGCTTGTTCACAGCCGCATTCCTTCCCTTTGGTTTGAAGTATGTTTTCAAAGGGACAGGAACAGTTTGTAACTGGAAAGGTGGGGCGCACTCTGCCCTTTTTATGTCACGTTCAGGCGGCAGGCCAGGGAACAGGGCGTGGATGGATATTCCTAGTTCTGAAAAATGTCTGTCTAAAATGCTTGAGTGCACGTGCATATACACATTGTGAATGCTGGTGCAGAAAAATCCCCTTTAGAGTTATTGATAAGTGCCTCCCTTTGTCAATACAGACTGAAGTGCTAATCACTTCATTAAGGGCACATTTATGTAGGTGTGTATGAAGGCTCCAACCTTGCTTTACTCACACCTGCCTTAAGCTAATCTGCGGGGGACTGGCAAGTCAGTTTGTGTGGCCTGGGACAATAAAAGCGTGCTGGTCCAGCACTGTGAGCTATTAAGTCTTGTCAGACTTATTAATGCATTTGAAGGTGATACCAGGCTAACATGGCTGCATTGCATGTGAACTCGTGCAAGTAAGTCTGCGTAGCACTATACGAAACCATATGGACATACTGGCTGGATTCTCTGTTAACTCAAGGATACGAGCATCATGGTCCATTTCGCAGTATACGCATCTCCTAAACGTCATGCCTTGAAGTTCTTTGTTTTTGTTTCTATTATAATATAAATAGCAGCTTTTTCCTTATAAGACTTACAGTTTTAAATCTTAGATTTAAATTTAATGTTTACATTCTACCCTCCCAAAAGTTACTTAATGCAAATGTTTTTATATGTATATTTGAGGTACAGCACACTGAATGAGCTTGTTGCTTGACATGCTACATTAAAACTTCTTATTTGGCTGTACAAATCACGCACTTAGGAAAAATACCTTTTCAGAAAGCTATTAATCTAATTTTTCTTCTGTTTTTCTTTTGTGAGCTAAGAAATTCCAGGAAACTAACTCCAGTTAGTCGTCTGTTAGTGTTCTGAGTATTTCGTGAGTGTATACTATTTTGTTAATTAGTTCATTCAAAACTGCAATGTGGCAGTTTTTTCTGCAGAATGTTTCTCCCAATTTACAATTTTGAAAAGTTAGCAGAATAGATTTAGTGCTCTGAAAATATTATTCATTATGTGTATTCACCATGCCATTTGCTAGCTAGAGAGAATGCTTTCTGCAGTGCATATTTAGAGGGTTACGATAACATATAGGATTACAGTCAAAGGCATATGTAGGAATCTGCATACTTGTGAATGAAATGATAGATAATATAATTTAAAATATGATTTTTGCAATTTTTCTTCTGCATTTTTATATGAAGATATTTTACATGATGTTTACATAATATTATATTTATTGTGCGATATTTATTATATCCCCTTATTGCTATGAGAAACACAATTCATTATTAGTAAGAATTGCATCAAAATAGAACGGGCAAAATCAGTTAGTCTGTTACATCTTAGCTTGAAAAGAATATATAAAAGATTTTAAAATGTATATGCAGAACTAAACCGATCATTTTTGTTGCCTTTTTGACTTCAGAGGAGTTATATCTGGGAAGAATTTATCCTCCTATATTAAATATCTGATTTTCCCAAATACAGTATATCAGCAAGATTTTCTTTGAGCAGTGAAATAAGTCCTATCAAAGTATTTGAGTAGCCCTTGTTTAAAAAAAAAAAAAAAGAAGCAAATTTGATATATGACTCTTAGTCTCAGTGATACTTTTGTAAATGCTTGTATTTGAAGTCCTTGGGCATTGGCCATGAAAGGTGGTTCAGATTACTCTTTATGATTGTTGATCTAATGTTTGGCTAGTGGAAGCTATTTGTTCCTAATACTCTGGCAAGTCACTCAGTTCTTCATGTGTTGAGTGCTGGGATCTCCAGCACTGAGCACGCTGCAGTCACATCTGAGGAATGTGTCAATTGAGTAGAAATCTTCTGATCATTTTCTTTCTGGGCAGTTTCTAAACAAAGTACACAGTATGCCTTCTCCTCATGTCCCTCTTTGCTCTTCCCTATGCAAATATTCCCTTTTTGAAGTATGTGACTTAAGATACAGTCACTGAAATTTTTCAGTGCGATATATTTCTATTATATATGCTAATCAAAAGGTAGCAGATCAATGATGAGCTGACAAACAGCAAAGCCTATCCTTTTTAAAAGCTTAACAAAGTATTGTCCTTATTTCCTTAAATGGCAGCAAACAAAACTGAAACATTTGTTTATGAAGAATGTTCATATTCTGAAACAACTGCTTCCACATGTAAAGCCTACTGTTTCCTAGTCAGATTGCAATGATGAGGAATCTGGAAATTGCACGTGTAAGTGGGTCAGTTCAGCCAGCAAAAATCTTAAGCTTCTTAGTTTAACATAGTTAAAATTAAGGTGTAAAGTGAAAACCAAAATCACTTTATGCTTTCTTTCTATTTATACTTTCTTTTGTGTGGGGAGAAGTGAAGAGTTTTCCAGATGTGATGACCTACTCTCAGAAACGGTACAAGGTTACAGACAAAGAATGTGTACACTCTGATCTCATATTTTGCACAGGAACAGGAGATATTTATATTTAAGTCTTACTAAGACTTAGTATGGATTTGATAGTTTTAAAAGGTGAATCTGCACAAGATTTCAGTCACCTTAAAAATCTCTTTTAAGTTCTAAATTTCATCAAAACACAGGACTAAAGTTTTTTTTTTTTTTTAAATATTCTACAGTATATTAGATTACTAGGAATATATTAGTAAGTTCAAGAAAACACTTAGGTGGTAAGAAACCATAGGTGGTAGAGAAATCTGCTTATCCCTGTTTCCAAGATAGAAAAGTAAGGTACTGAGAGACTGAGATTTGCCCTTGGTCACAAAGGAACTATGCTGCTGCAGAAAACTAAAAGTGAAATTTTTGACTAGGACACCTGAGCCCTGAAATGTCCTGGATAAACACAGAGGTCTGAAAATAGAGATTTAGAGCTATTTCCTAATCTGATTAGATTAGTTCAGGCTCAAAGACACTGGTGTCAAGCAGGCTTCCATGGGGTGATTCTAGAGGATGGGACTGCATTTTGTTGCCGCTGGGGAAGAGTAATGAGTGCTCCCAGCTCATGCCATAGCTGGGACGGTTGTCTCACCTGAGCAGTATGAAAGAGAACATGTGTGCACTGCAACAAACTGGGAAACTAGCTTGTCGTCTTAGCCTGTCGTTGATTGCTAGGGAGTGATCATGACCTGTGCCTCAACAGGATAAAGGATATGTAGAAAATATCTGTAAATAAGATGAATCTGCACATCCAGGTACATGATTTTCAAATTACCTGTAAATGGGCAGTTTGGGCTTTCATCTAACAATCTAGCTTTTTCCAGCTAAAATGAATGCTTTGCATTATATTAGAAAAGCCAGAGGCAGCCTTTGCTGACCTCGGGTAAATGGCATTTGGACTCCCTTAGAAACCCTCTACTTAGCAGGCATGACCTACATTTATGTCTTCACAGGTTTTCTTTTGGTTTGATTCTCTCTGTATTTTACCATTAAAACTTTGTATCTCAGAACACTTCTTGTAATTATTAATGTCAATGGTGAGCATCCCAAAATCCAGTTGTATCTGGGAAATGTTAGAATTATCACTCTGTGGAATAGTGAAAGTGTGATGAATGATTTCTCTCCTAAAGATAGTTGCACTTACTGCAGTAAGTATAATTGAAAAAAATGCAGATCCTGCCTCTGAATCTTGTAGCTTCCTGCACCGTAAAATTGCATCTTCTATTTTTTGACCAGTGGGCTTACCAGTTTTACAGGCAGGAGAGCCCTCAGATATAGGGGCTGATAAATGGTTTTTAACATGTTTGATTCCAAGTGACAGTAGCACCTGATTGCAAAAATACTGATCTGTGGAGACTAGAAAGGCAGATTCACAGTTGCTATTAATGAGCTACCTGGACTCTTTCACGTATAAACTGTTGCCATTTGTCCCTAAGTAGCAGGAAGATATTTTTTCATGCATTGAAGTTTTGAGATTTCCACTTTCTTTTGACTGCCAACAACTATACTTCATTATACATGGAAAACACACTTGGTTTCTCCTTTTTTTTTAAGGTTCATCTTAAAAATAACTTTCGGTAGTTGTTAACAGAATTATTTTTTGACACAGTGGAATCTCACTGGGCCTTCTCTTTCTTCAGGAATGTGATGATATAATACCAGTGTGATGATTTACTATGAAATTGCATTTCTATGACTTTGATTAGGAAGGTACAATTCTGTACCTTCTGTTCATGTTATAAGGTTACATTTTATCTCAGATTAAACTTTGTCATACACGTGGGTTTATCGGAAATGCAAATACACATTTCCTTTTTTTTTCTACCAGTTTTATGCCAGAGGAGGAGACATCTGGAAATTTTTTTAATTTAATTAGTGTACTTTCACTTTAATAAAGTTTGGAATATTTACTTCTTTCTTCATATGTCTAAAGTCATTAGAAAATATTAAGAGGTTTCAGTAAATCTAACTGACATAAAAAGTTCACACCCTGTTTAGTAGGGACAGGGCAGAGTTGAAGTTCTTTTGGGTTTCATGAATTTCCTGTGCTTTAAAAATTGATTGGTGTATTTTAGTATAAGTTTTATATATAAATATACAATCTCAGCAAACTCTTTGGTATGGGCATATATGAGGATTACTAACTGATCACTATTTTCTTTATTTCAAATTGGTTTTTAATTTACTTTTGAATTAACAATAATATTCAGGATGCTTCCAGTGGCTGTGGCAACTGCTAACCGTTTCAGTAATATCTCTTTCTTTTAGCCCTTTCTCTTGGATAATTCATCTGTTGTTCTCTTTCTGCTATATAAGGCATGTGGATTTTCTATGAATCAGAGGCCTTTACAGCTTTTAAAATGTTTTAAACTATGGCGACAATTTAGACTCTATGTAGTTACTGTGGAAGAAATACATCCACGTGCAGTGATCTTCAACCATGACTAGATCTACTGGCTAAAATTCTTCAGATATAAATGACTATTATCCTGTTTTGCGCCTATATTGTCAGTACTTAGCAGCTTCTTAAAAAATATTCTTTCTTATAGTTTATGCTTCTGCAACACACAGACTTTATGCCAGTAGGACAAATTGTTGTAATTATCAAATAGGGTTAGGATTGATACTGCCTAGAATTAAAGCAAATCATATCAAAAGTTTCCATTTACACTGATATTTTGCTTTGAAAATGTTAAATGCAAAAATTCATAGAGGTTCCTTTATAGAGAAGGTTTAATCATTCTTCTAATAGTTGTCTTTCCCTTTTGTTATATGATCTCATGATGAAGTGACTGTTTTAAATGCAAAAGTAAGGTGAGAATGTCAAGATTTTAGAAAAAATAGCCATGTACTTTAAGTAAAAATCAGTCACTTAAACATGGAATAGTAAAAGAAGAAATGTGAGCCTGTCACATTCTGATAGATGCTTTCTTTTTAGGAAAAAAGAATCCCTGTCCCTCGAGTATCAAGAATAACTGGGGCTATGTAACAGCTACTTTAAAGGGGACTGCTTGATTATACTTGTGTGACTGGAACTGCAAGAAATAACTTTTTTTTTAGTGTATTTTTGTGAGCTAATGTCCAGATTTTGAAGTAGGTGGAATTTGTACAACTCTGAAATTATACACCTGAGTAAACAGTAGTAAAAAATCTTTTTCATGTTTCCCTCAGTTTTTCTCATTACTGAGTAAAGATACAGGATCTGTGGATAATGACAATGATGTCATGCAAACATTAGCAGCTTCAGAGATTAAGAGTCTTTCAAAGAGTAGCTGAGATTACATTTAAGTTGTTTCAAACCCATCATTAAAGAAAATGATCTGGAAACCATTCCTGATCATTTGTCCAGCCACATGAGTTCTAAGTGTATTTTGCAGACTTCACAAAATTACTACTGTAAAAATATATTTAAGTCTTTTGTAAGTTAAAAAAATGGTTTATTAGACATTTTGATATGTCATTCTTTTGATTTTAACTAAATTTTGCTGTAATGTACAGATTAAGCCAGATTAAGCTTGGCATCCTTCTTGCTCATATAATAACGATAGAGGCCGATCATGTACTCTGCTTCATTGTGTTCTTTCTTATTGTTCATCCTGCAATATCTTCAGATCCCTGCTTCACCGTTCTGATACACGTTGCCTTCAATACACTGTAATTATGCCAAGCCTTTTATTATAGTGTCCCACATTTAAAATGGAATAGGTAAGAAATACATGTGGATATGTGCCCGAAAAATTTAGGAACCAGATTAGCAGCTATCCTCTAATTTGTGCAAATTTGTGTCTGCTGCATAGAACTTTAGCTAGGGAACTAGCTATGCAAGGGAAAAGCTGCTACGTAGAATTCTCAGTCCAGCGATGAAACTTTCAAAATGGGCCCCTTAGAAACAGGGATCATGGATAAACTTAAAAACTCTTTTCTATTTTCCAGCTTAATAAATAAGTGGGGATCTAGAACAGTCTTCTAGTTGGAGTAGTAGGGGCAGAAAATGCTTTAGTTACAGAATGGATCTTGATAATATATGAAAAAGATCATACAACTGATAACATTTCTTGGTCTAGGATATTCTTTCCCTTCTATGTCTTATATCCCTTTTGTAACTGTGGGAAAATATTAGTACATGTTGTTTGGATCACCAGGAAATGGATGGCACTGAAGAATGTGCACTTTGCCGCAGCCATGTGCCCCAGTGTATACTGGAGGTTCTCTTCTTATCATTATTTTCTCTTATGCCATATAGGGTCTTGTCAAAGAGCTCTTCTAATATCGGCAGCAGCGATACTAATAATACCCCAAAACATAGTAGTGCCTGTTGAGAAGAGCTTGGTGTTTGAATTATATATGTGAAGTCAATGTTGAATGAAACATTAAGAAGCAAAGGAACTCTCAATCAACAGTTACGGCAGTAAATCCCATAAGCAGCTACTTCAGGAAAGTCTTCTAGACCATGAATCCTGAATGAAGTGAGCTTCCCACTCACCAGCCCCTGAAGAACAGAGTAAGGCACTGAACCCTGAGAAGGAAGTTAAGGCGTATGCTTATTTCACCATTTCTCTGTTGGCTACTTCCCACAATTGCCTACTCAGCACATTGGTTTTTTGTGGGTTCCATTCTGAGGTGCATGACTTTTCCTCTGCCATTTTATGGAGAGCTGAGGTGATCATCTTGAGAATTGATTGCACTGTCAGATTTTATGATAGAAAGATCATCTGCAACTGAGGTATAACTGATAATGGTATCAGTCAAATCAATGTAAACTTGGAGTTACAATATAGAAAGCAGTAGGATTAACCAGTTTCAAGCTGATCAGAGATCAGAATCCATTCTAAAGGCTGTTATTGTTTTCACAAGTCAAAATATTTTTGTGGCATTCCTATTCCCCATTTCAATCTGCCCTGATTTGTTCAGCAGAGATGACGCTGTGTGAGTCTCTTTTGGTGACTACAAAATAGATGTAGCAGTAGATGTGAATATCTAAAGTAGGAGTGGTAGTCTTTGTAGGTGGGATAAATCACAAATGCCTGGAGATTAATTCCAGATTTTCTAGTTGCTGGTGACATTCCTGTTGACTTCAGTGGGAGCAGAAGTTCTGACGTTCTCCAGCTTTTTTTTGGGAGGAAATTTTAGCAAAGAATAACTAACTCTGAGTATGAACTCTGAGATGGAATCTCAGATATAGATGGTGGTAGGCTGTTAGAAATACTGTAAATTTTTGAGCAAGTACTATATTTTTAGGATGCGTTATTCTAACAATGGAAATACGTAATCGTTCCATTGATGTTATTTGGATGAGCCAGAGAAGTAGGGCACTTCCTTGAGCACAATATCCTGACGCAAAACAGCTGTATTTTACTTGGTGTTATGTTTTTATATAAGTTAATTGATGTGTATTTATAAAGATGCGGTAATACTGACATAACACTCTTATTTAAATGCAAATTTTAGAACCTTTTGGATTTTAGTAAGAAAGACTCTGAAGTGTTCCTCAAATAAAACATGACCATTTCTTGCTTCTGAAATCTGAAGAAAGTAAAATAGACTAATTAAATTTTATATATGCACATGGATATGTATCCATGCATATATGCCCATATAAACATGCATTATTGCTTTACTGCATAATTTTACCAGTTGTGGATGAAAGCAGGATTATAGTAAAAGAGGAAATGTTCCTGGCATATTTTATTTTTTTCCAATGGGAGCACATATGTGTATTCACAATGTTAGTGTGTCTTGCATTAGCACTTGAAGGCAGAGACTTTATACCCTAGATAGTACCAACAAAGGATGCATATTTCCCGCTCCTTCTTGGGACAGGGGAATGGTTTATGTCTGCTCTATATTATTTTTCACTCATAGAGTTTACGTAATTTTATTTGTGTGTTCCCAGAAAAGCAGAAGTTTTCTTGTTTTAGTTTTCTTTGTTTTTTTTAAACTGAGCGTTGTGACTATTGTATTTTCTCCTGTTTGTTAGTACCAAATGGTTCTGAGCTATGCCTTCTAGTGCCATTCTTTCTTGCACTTTTTGGCTCTATTTTCTTTCTCTTTTCTTTTTTTTTTGCGCTTGTCTTTGTAAGTGTGTGAGTGTGTAGAAGTGAGTGAGCTTTTGATGTTTAAGATTTACTGCTCTTATGGCTTTATATTGGCTAATCATAGGCACATGCACTGCTTTAATTACCATAGAGACTCCCATAACTGAGATTACTGAAGCAAAATGCCCCCAAAAAGCAGGAGGAGCTGGTGGTTACTTGCTTGAGTTGCTGGTGGTGCAAGCAGACCAAGACTGCTCACCATTTCCCTCATGACTAATGGCAACATTGTGTGTTCAGAAGTCAACCACAGAATGAAGAGAGAGGTCAGTGCTAAAATTGTCTAAGGCAGTCTGCCCAAAGACCTGTAAAGTCATGTTTATTTAGAAAGAAGCCTCTGAAAGCTTGCTCAGTTTGTATCACCTCTCTTTTGGATCAGCTTAGCTAGTTACTGTTATTACTAGCTAATATTGCCTTTTCAACTAGCAAAGATCTCAGATGACGTCCTTCCTCTGAAGCACACTGTTGATTTTTATCTTTCCTAAAGAACTAGTATCTAATAGCACATACCTATCTGTAAGACAACATATACAGGTTTTAAATGACAAACACCAGAAGTCAAACTGAATTTCATCTTGCAAAAAACCCTCAAATTAAGGCACTTAAATTGTATTTATCTGTTTAAAAAAAAAAAGAAAAAAGAAAAAAGAAAATAACTGGGCTGCTATGTTGTCAAGATAACATCAAGATTAAAATTATGTAGTGACCAAAAATCATAAAAGTATTCTATTGTTCATTTGTCATTAATGGTGATGCAATCAAAAAAATGGCAGCAAAAGAAGGATGAGTAGTGGAAACGAGGTGTGGAAATAGGAATTATTGCATCTGTGGTGGAAATAAAATTGAAAGAGTTTAATGTGATTAGTATGATTCTCCCCAATTAAGGGGGATTAGAAAATCTCCTTCTTAGAATACAGACGGAATTGGCACATAAAATCACACAGCCAATTGCCAGGTTTTGTACTAAATCCATCAAATGAAGGATGGCGTCATGTTATTGAGACATCAAACTTAAATAGACTGGAAGAAATGTAAAAATTAAGTACTGCTAAGTCATCAAATGAAGCACTATGGCCAGTTTTGGGCACTGCATTTCAAGAAACTCTTTACTAGTCTTGAGAAATGGTGTCTCTTATTTGACTCCAATAGACTTGATGCAAACACAAGCTAATCTTTTCCTAGGAAGCTCAGCCTTCTGCATATGAGAAGGCCAGAAAACATAGCTGACAATTTGGGAAATAATATGTGTAGAATAATATTTCACAAAGTGCATCGTTAATGAGAGTAAAACCTCAGAATCAGTCCTGTCAGTTCTCACACAATGAGACAAATGCTTTTGCTTCTTAGGCTCTCTATCTGCAGCAACTGTCCCCCTAGTATTGGTGGTGCTATGCTACTTTGTCTCTGCTCCAGATAAAACTTTTCAGTGGATCTCTCACACAGGGATTAGGTGAACCATGTGCAGATGCCCAGATCCAGATGCTGTGCTACTATTACAGCATGGGCAGAAGCCAGGCACGACATCTGTTCTCTGTTATCTGCTGCAGTGTGGACAGGGAAACTGCCACATAACGTGGGGCTGGGGCCACTGTCAGACTGAGTATCCTGCCATTTCCTGGAGGGAGGGTGAGAGCCCCTGCATGGGTCCCCATGGATGTGGGGGCTCTGTGAAATGCTGGCCAAGCTGGATTTAAACTTTTCAGTCTGGAGAAATTAGAAAAGTCCTTGTTCATATTGGTCATATTGTCTGAAGTGAGCTTGCCCTGTCTTCTGAAGCTATCTCAGCTCTATATTTCAAATAAGTCAAAATACTTTCGCTTCCTTATTTGATATGAAACTTGCTAGTTAGTCTAGTGCATGTATATATACATAAATAAATCATCTAACGTTACCGTTGGCTTTCTGTACTTCTGTAGTCTTGCAAAGGCGGTGAGAAGAACTGATGAAGTGGCTTACATGTATGTACTCTAAATTAAAGATATTAATTACAGCCCTGGCCCCAAGGAAGTCAACTGGAGTTTTGCCTTTATTATACTAAAGGATGAAATTCCTGGCTTAGATATGTGGGCCTGTTTAGAATTTAAATAAGACTGAAAGCTTTTGAAAGTGGTAATGGTCTGCGTGAACTTTAGATGTGAGCATGGATTAAATATAAATGGTTCACTCCCGTTTTGAAATTTTTTTTTTTTTCAGATTTAAATACTTTGGTCATTATTTATTACCTTCCATTCCCCTTCTCTGTCCCCTAAACCAGAAAAAGATTAAACAGGTTCTTTCACTTTTCCAGTCTGTGTCCCTCCTGAGTCTTCCACAGCCAGACTACATGTCTGTAGTTTCTTATTTTGATTGTATGGAACCTGAGACATGCAGTAAGAAATTTGCCACAATTGTCTTTGGAACGAATGTACAGCAGGGAAGTAAAACCATTATTGTTTTGTCAGACTCTTTGTTATGTTTATGTAACATCCATTTCAAATGTTATTCAGAAAAAAGAAAATACTGACTTTTTTGTACACCATCATTCCCTATCCACTCTAGATTTTTTCATTGTTATTTTCCTCCAGATCTAAATAAGTTGAAGAAAATTAACCAGAAAAATATTTTTTCATTCTTGTGGATAAATTGTGTGATACATCAATGAATGCTTTCAATTATACATGAAAAAGCTGAGATATGCATTTGAAAGGACTTGATTGTAGTGTTGGAGGGCTACTTAAAGAACCTATGTAGTGTATTTAGCCACTTCCATTACTATTGCCTTGCGATCATACTGCTCACAAATGAAAAATGTATATTTTATACTGAAAATAATTTAACATTAAAATACGTGATTCCAAAGCAAGGGATATTGCTATTATAACCTAAGTTACATCTCTAAAATGATAGTAAGTTAACATGTAAATACCTTCTGTGGGGTTGGAGGTGAAGTGTGGTATTTTCTTGCTATAAAAGATGCTGTCTGTAGTTTCCTTTCATTCACAAAACATATACAGTAATAAATTGCACTTCCTTTAATTGTTCTACTTCAGTGCATTTGACCCTGTCCTGGGGGTATCATTTCTGGCGGAGAAAAGTGTAGTTCTTACTCCATAATCTTACCTCTGTTTGCTTAGTACTGCCGTTTGTGATTTTACTTTACACAATACGCTTTCCCATTAGCAGTGAACCACCCACTTATTATGGAGTGAGTAGTTACTGTGCTTGATAAGCACTAGCCTGAGCTGGAATTAGTGGCTTCGAAGTGTCAGACTACATGCATCCTTTGAGCAGTCCCCCGAGGTGTCAGACCACCAGCCTGGAGTGCCTTTTGGAACAGAACTTTGCAGTGCAACCAAATTTAATAAAGAACAGATTGTATGAAAGAACAGTTGTACTTAATCAGTCCTTTTCTCAGTTCACTTTTCATTGTTAAGATGTTCAGGTGTTCTAAAGTAACTGTTCTTTTACACTCTAACTTTCTGCTCAATCTTGTGAAAGCAACAAGAAAAAGGATAATTGTTTTTGACTTAAAAGTCTGTCTGCATAAAAACAGCTCTGATATCACAAAGCCCAAGCCACTATAATGATTTTATTCAAAAGTAGAAAGTTTGGAGAAAGAGAACATCTGTAGTCATCAAATCTCACCAAAAAAAAGGGGAACTTAAATTTAAGTTCATGATACCAATTTTATATAAAACATTCTCTCAGTAGTTCTTCTGTCCAGTAACATTTCATGTATGAGAAGGATTAGAACATGAATGTTATGGCTGTGGAACCATTCTCCAATTTCCCCACTGCTCATCCCGTGCTTTTATTAAGTCTGTCTGACTTATTTTTATTTTTAGAGTTTTTTTATATTGTCTTCTGTATTTGAATTTTAGCAGCTGGGATTTGATGTATTGATATATACCTAGTTATGTAAGGAACTTTTACTACTACTCTGTCCTAGTGCACTGCTCACATCAGGATTTATTGCCAAAAGGGCATGCTTTCTGGTATGCTAACATTTAATATGGCCTATTAAAAGAAAAACAGCATTTGGGGGCCTATGCAAGTTGTTATTAATAGTATAGCAGCAAGCAGCAAAACTGGATTTTTTGATAGCTCTGCATTGTAAAAAGTAACTGTAAAAAGTAAAATTGGTGTGTTGTTCCGCTTACTGGCGCTTTTACATGAGGGTCTGATCCAATGCCCATTGAAGTTAGTGGAAAGTCTCTTATTGAACTGAACAAGCCATTGGCTTTGGGTTTTGGGTTGGGTTTTCCTTAAATCTGGAAAATGTGCAGCGGTTTCCGTATAATTCTGTTCTGTATCATATGCATTCTCAGAGCATTTGCATTGCTGTAGTGAACTATATTTCAGCAGTGAGATAAGCATTATAGCTGTCGTGTTTCTTCAGCTTTAAAGGCAGAAAAATGTGGAGTGGATGACATTGTTTTAGGTGAGGCTGTTTTATTTGGTTTTGCTTGTTTTGCTGTTTGGGTAGTTTTATGCACTTACACAGATTCCTATCTGTGTTTGAGAAGGTAAAGTCAAACAAATGTGGATCTCTTACAGGACTTCCTGGTTCTATCTGTGGTAGCTTATTTCCTCAGGTTTCCTTCCTCAAGATCAGATTTAAATGGAAAAGATATCTAAATGTTGGTATAGCAGCAAGGAGATAAATTTAAAAGTGCGTCACGTTGCATTTTGGTCATGTCAGTTTCACACGCTAGAAAAGCTTGTCTGCAATTACTGGTTTTATTTGCTTATAAAAATGTAGTGTTAAATATAGATGCAAATTTTGCTTTTTTGAGCACATAAATAATACTTACTAAATGCTGACAGCAAAGAGGTGCAGGTGCTGAAATAGGTGATACATTTAAACAATATGATATAATAGGGACACTGTCCAGGAGGTTCCAGGGAACATCTCTCCAGAAGAGATGGACTTAATTTGAGTCATAAAGGAGCTAAGTTTCTAAAACTTAAGGTTGTATTTGGTATGACATTTCTATGAATTCTATATTTTTACAGGTAGGTCGGAAGGTAGAAGTAGTTAGGTAGAAAATAGAAACTAGGCTGCTGAGAACTGAACTAGTGATATATTTGCACAAATACTAAAAAATAAACTGGGGGAAGTGGAACGTCTAGCAGTAGATGCAGAGAGCCCTAGATGATGTATTAAGTTTATCACAAATTTAGTAGAAGAAGGATATTCAGTGAGACACTGCAGTACAAGTATACAAAATGTATAGGGAGGATAGATAGACTAAGTCATGCTAGCAGAAGAGGTTTGCTTCATGTTAAAGACAGATTAGGATTGGATAAAACTAAGAAACCTCAACAAGTAATAAGTAAACCTGTACAGGCTGAAATTCTGGACCTATATAGGAAGAATACAGTATTGGGTTTATATCCTGATAACACAGCCAAGATGGCAACCCTGACTGTATTATGCTACATCAGTAAGGGCAGGAAATTCAATAGGAGAGGGAGAATTCAGTTACCCTGTCACATCGGGATGTATGAAGAGATCAGATTTTAGATACTAACAATGACTGCTTCGTGGATAGGGAGACCACTAGGGTCAGCCTTTGACTACATTACTAAATACATAGAAATTTTATCTGGCTAGGGAAGTCCCTAGGCTGAACATAGGTGCAAGCTGTAGGAGTATCTCACTAATCCCTAGGGCATTTGTTTATGGCAGTCTTGGAGACAGACACCTTGATGGAGCCTGGCAAAATGAACCTTTAGCCTGATGCAGTATGTCTGTTCTTCTGCTCCAAATAAAAGCACTTGAATAAATGCGCTGAGAAATCTAGACAGAAATTCTAAATAAATTTACTTACATGATTTGGCTCTGCTGAAGTGTCTATTTGATGTAACCTCTTTTAAGAACTTTAAGTGACTGGAAACCTAGGTAAGGTCATAAAATTAAGATTATTGCCTTTCAGATCTATGTTTCTTGAATATTTTATTCAGGCAGAAAATTACATATAGAAAATACGATGCTTTAAAAAGAAGGTTTTGCTGTGAAGATTCAGTGGGAAGCTGGCCTTCGATGACCTCTCTTGGCTACCTTCAGTCAGTTGTGAAATCAGTTTAGTTAACAGGACCGTTAGAGAAGGAAACGGAAGTCCCACTGCTGAAAGACCACTGTTGGGTCTGTTTCTTTCAGCCACCTTGTGTTCCCGGCGCCAAGAAAGTAACAAACTGTCCTGCTTACTGCTTCCCTTTGCATCACCTCCTTGTAAGATCAGGCTGGCAGATCACTGTATCTGTATCTGGTGGCAAGTTCTATCAGATACCTGCTAATACAGTGCACAGTGTCCAAAATCTACTTGATCCATGAGTCTACATTGGAAAGGAATTTGGCTCTAGACTTCGTTTGCTATATTGGCTAGGCTTTCTATTGTCTGTAATGAGAGGCTCAACACCAGTTTAGATTTAGGTACCTGTATTAGAGACATCTAAGTTTAGGTGAGATTAATTACACCTGAAGTGTCAACCTTACTGAGGTTCTGAGTGTTCTGAGCCATACTGAGGTTTTTTAAGACATGCATATATTCACTTTCTGACAGTCGTCTACCATTCTTCAGAGATTTCTGTCTGGAAATCTGCGATGCGGATTCTGTGTCTGCGGGGAACAGAAATAGAGCAAGATGCTCTGCCCACTATATCTATGCACTGAGCCTATGGGAAGGAAAAGTGTGAGCATGCTATCTCTAGGTACTATGAAAGCCAAAAAGTCCTCAGGCCTTGAATGATGCGATATATATTCACTCTCTATACGACCATATGCGTGGACTCTACACCTCGAGGAACTATGATTAATAACTGCCAACCTATCTTTTCTAGATCTTCTCCTCACTTCCCATTTCTGTAGTAGGAGAACTACCTTAGCCTTAGCCTTATTTTGTCTTCTGTATGTGAAAACACATGTGGCTTTGATCTGACTCAATGCTTAGAGTGTAGCTGTCAGATTAAGCAATCATCTTTCAAGAAAACAAATCTTTTCCTGATAAGTGCTACTTAAATGACTTCTGTTCTTGGGTTAAACCACAAAACCAGAACTGGCAAAGCCTTCAAGCACTGTAGACCTTCAGGGATAAAAGTGGTGAGTGTTACACTGCTGTAGACATCAGTTTCAGAACCGGAAAAATACAATAAAAATCAGTTCCATATTGTCTCTTTTTCCTGATGCTGTAGCTTGTTGCTAGCTGTCAAACCAATACAAAAATCAAGTGCAATAATATTTTGTTGGTTATGTTTTTACTGACAAACATTAGTATTTAGTAGTAGTTGTTTTCCTATCAAGTTCACTTCAGTCATATCATTTGCCTTCTGACAGCTGTATATTTCAGCTGTGAGTGTGCCACTTGTAAATCCACAGATCATCTCTTTCTGTTCAATGATGTCTAGGAGGATAAATTTTTGTTTCTGTCATTGACTGCATCCACTGAAAAAAGATGTGGGTTTTTTTCCTAAAGCATGTGTTACTGTAGGCATGAGCAGTATTAAGAATCTAGAGTTTTATAATATGTTTTAAGGCTATTTAGGCATGTCATATAAAAATAAATGCATATGTATACTTAATTGATATTAAAAATCATTACAGTTACAACAGATTTAGTTCTGATGTTAGTCTAGTTATGAGTTAGTTTAAACTCATATGTTTTTAAAGAGACTTGGCACTTAGAGATTTCCATTGTTATTTAAAGTGTATAGTTTTAAAAATAAAAACAGTGGTCAAACTACTGTGGGATTTACAGCATCGATTTGGAATGTGGCTTATTGCCAGTTCTCTGAAATTGAGATTTATTGTGTCAGTAATGCCAGTATACTGCAATATGTGCAGTAAAAGATAGGGTTTGTTCTTGCTTACCACACTTCAAACCCATTGAGCACTGCCTTTTCTCAATGCTAATAATTAGCTGAAAACCACAAAACTGAAGATACTGCTGTATGGCAATACAGAAAGAGACATTCTATTTGTATTTTATCTGTGTGACTAATTCCAAGTTCATTTTCAAAATAGATACTTGCTAGGAAGATGTTTGGTTATTCTGACCTTTGCATAGATTATACTTGGAAGCCACATAGAGAGGCTGTTTTATGCTCAGTTATGCCGAGCGCAAAAGGCATGAATAAGACAAGCCTGTGACACTCCGAATAGCCTATAGAAGGTTGGTGCCTTTAGTTAAATCTCTGCTTTCTGAGATTATCTGAAAAAAAAGAGGAGAGAAGCAATCAAATGTTCATAAAGAGTCTGAGAAGAACCCCCAAACATACTGTATTGATCTGATTACAGGTTGGCTGTTGTGCTTTTTAGGTTTGAAATTTAGGAAAAACCAGCTTTCTCTTTTGCCATGAGTTCTGCTGCTATGGCTGATGCTTCTCCTCCATCCCTAGTCTGTGCATGAGGAAGTCCCTGCCACTTCCTCTTGCAGGTGCTGCTGTCAGAATGACCAATGTCACTCACTGGTAGATGCTTCTGTGCCCAGTGTCACCACCAGAGCTAACAGTGGTAGAGCTGCCTGTGTCCGTCCAGGGGTGAGTGAGACACTGTGCTGCAGGATGGGATCCCATTGCCCAACCGCAGGCTCAGTGTTTCCAGGATGGGATCCCATTGCCCAACTGCAGGCTCAGTGTTTCCATGGTGGTCAACTAAAAAGTTGTAACACAGAGCAATTTGAGTGTTTTTTAAATCTTTATTTTCGAAAGAAAGAAAAGGTAAATTTGTAATCAGAACGGTTCAATTTGTGATGGGCTTTGGTATAACATCTCTTGGTTCTATGTAATTAGTGATTCTGGTTTTGAGTAGCTTTTATAATATTGTTTTGCATATGTAAATTGTTTATGTAAAATCACTTGAATTTTTTTTTTTAAGTAGTCCCTTTATTTACTGTTTATATTTGCACAGCACAATGACTGAGGAGACTGGGAAGCACTTCTATTTGACAAGTGTCAATATATGCTGATTTAATAGACCAGAAGGCTGTGGGAGATAACTTTAGACCCTGAACTTATTGCACATGCTGTTTGGTAGCTGTGGAATGAATTGACATTTCCTTTGAAAAGCAAGACTACATTTTTCTTGTTAATTTAGATTCTGGGGTCTTGAAGCACAGACAGTGGCAAGGCTCCCTATGGAGTGAAATAGGAGTCTACGTGATCTTCAACCTAAAACGGAAACTTTAAAGATGTTCTTAAACTAAAGATTATACTGTAAAAATGATGTTAGAGCGTTCAAAGACAAACGTAAAAATGTGTAAATCAAATTAGAAAATGGATGTATAAGTCTAATTTGGTGTGATTATTTTGCCTCTTGCGTGCATGGTAGAATGCAGAAAGAATCTAAACTTCCATTGTGGGCAGTAAGCAGTGGCAGGCTCTTGTGTAAATGCTGGAGTAGCAATTTCTCTCTCAATGGCATCTAGGTTATTTGTATGTACTCCAGCAAAAGCCAAAAGATACCAGTGGGGAAAAAAAATCGCTTTAGAGGCAACAAAAGGTCAAAATATAATACATATGCTATTAAATGTGATATCTATATTACATTTTCAGCACTGGTTGTCACTGCAGTGGTCACACATCTAGCAGCAATGGCTATAATTGTAAGTTAGGATAAACTTCAAATTTTTATTATAGGTATTCTCATAACAAGCTGTCAGCTATAAAAGTTGCGTTATCGCCATTTTGTAGATGGAAAGCTGAAGCTAGATAGACTCAGGAAAGATTGAGAACTAGACAAAAACAGAATTTGAGCATCTAAATGGGGGGGAAAAAATAACCAAGGAGGCTGATGTCACAATGGCCGTTTAGTCCTCGATGATTCTTAGTTCTCTGAAACACACTTTCTGTACAGAAAAGTTACCTATGTGCCTAAACGCTCATAGATCTGCAGAAATGCACTGGTCTGAAAAGCATTTCAGATGATAACTGATCCCTATATTTTGTTGTGAACTGTAGGATGTATCTAATCACTCTTAGAAATAAGAGCATGATATAATTTTTGTCATTGCTTTTCCAATCCCATACGCAAGTATTAGTAAATAACAACAAAGTATATTATACTTTCCTTTCAGGTTTGATCACTTTTTTTCTATCATATCAATGATATATGCCACATAAGAAAATGAAAGAAGCAGCAAGGGTGACTGACTTGCCAAACCATAAACAAATGCTTCCCTGAACAGTGATTGCTACTTTGAAAGCAGAAATTGTAGCAGCTGTTCCTGTAAGCCCTATGCAACAATTTGACGTTAAGAATTCTTTATCTGATTGAAGCAACTTCAGGGATGATTTTACAGAGCTGTATGGGTTCACATCCTCTGCTTCTGGCAGTGAATGAAGGTGACTGGAAATTAAATGAACTAGTCAGTTAACGCAACTTACTTCCGTTAGGATTTTTAGTTGGAAAGCTTTTTATCAAGGAAAAATTAAAGTGTGGAAACTGAATTCTGTGCATCCTTAAATATAGAATCATCTCTCTCTCTTTCTCTCTCTCTCTTTTTTTTTTTTTTCCCACCCCTCAAATTCACTGACTTTTCCTACGTATCTGCTGCAGCTGAAGGCGTTTATACTTTGGAGGTACAGAGTTGGTGGATTTAGCAACTACAAAAAGCTTGTAAGAAGTGAAAAGGGCTTAAATTGGGAGGGATTTTAGAAGAAGCACAATAAGCAGGCAGAAAAGATGTAGAGAAATCCTGCTATTGCATTACAAAAGTCTACAAGTTATCAATGTTTCCATCATGATTTAAAATAGGCATAAAAGTATGTGCTTAGATGCTTACAGACACCATCCTTAGATTAATCTTTGCAGTTTTGGTTTTACATGTGCCCTCTCATTTTCAAATAATAGTTTGAATAAAGAAAACTGAAAATAGTAACCCCCTAAAAACTACATTCCTGTGTGGTCTGCTGAGATACTGCATTTTTGGCAAGATGTTACATTTTGCTGCTCAGCTAGTGGGTTTTTTCAAGATTTTTACCTCTGTTTGCATATTATACATGTTTATATATTTCTGCTGATTAATACAAAGCAAAATCATATTGTGAGCTTGCAAAGCAAGTCTGACAGGCATTGCTTTGGTTCTTATTATTTTTTGAAATACAGTATATCTTCAAACTTATACCATATGCATAAGGATGTCAAGTGCAAAATATGAAAGCAAAATATTTTTGTTATATGCATTACCATACAAAGCCAACTATTTGTGCTTCTTGCTTAAAAGCCTCTAGGTCTCTAATTTACGGCACTTTTTTTTGATGTAGCGTAACAATAGAAGCATGTTTTCCAAGCTTCAAAAGATAATTAAAAATACATACTATAGCTATGCAATGCCTATACCATGTCTTCAAATTAGTTAGTTAATTAACAGCAGTTTGTGACTTTACTGCAGTAAACTTGTATATCATCCATGGCACATCAAACAGAGGGGGATTATGTTCAAGAACAACTTGTTCACTCCCAGTTCTGGTACTGGATGTCATATATGTCTTCTAAACTTTGATAATTCTGTAATAAGCTCTAAAATGCACAAAACTACACTTTCTCCTCCGCCCTACTTGCATGTGTCACTACGGATATCCATTGATAACTAGTCCATGCTCTCATATCCTCTCTAATATTCCATAATGTTTCAGTGTTTGTCCCATAGCAAACCTTTTCATAGGTTTCAAATTATTCACATAACTGATGCCAAAAACGTGTAATAGTATGCAAGTTTTCTTTTTTTTTTTCAAAATTTGAGTAGTATATTGACTAATAACTACTACAGTTATTTCAAATGTAATTTAAAGCACAGTTTTGGAGTAGCATGTTTGGGAGCTGAGGGAGTTGAGTGAACTCATTTTCAGAAAATCCAATTTCATTTGTAAAATCTTAATTGCACAGATTGACAGCTGGTAAAGAGTTGTCAGCATAGAAATGTGGGTCTCCTGAGGTTTGAAATGCTGCATTGCTATTATTTTTTATTAAAAAGGTTTTATTTAAATCAAACTTTACTATTTTAGTATTCTACTGAGGCTAATTCTATCAGCATGTTTTGGTAATTTTCTGCTGATTGTTGTGCATTGATTTTAAAATATCTTTGGTTGTACTACGAATTAAAAAGACTAGTGAAAGATCTACTGCTTAAATTTATGTATTATTACAAATATTACACCTCTACAATCTTTATTACAAATATTACACCTCTACAATCTTCAGTGTTCAAGGTAAGTGATACAGTAAGTGTGTATGTAGTATAACAAAAAATACTATTAAGAGTTCTGCTACCAAGAAGTTTAGAAAGAAAGGTTTGTATCTCGTACATTTTTTTCACCCTATGTCTTAGTCTAATACCCAGCCCAATATTCTGACCTTTCGTATTTCTTACTTACACATCTCTGTTATGCAAGAAGCAACAAATGGACTGACGTTGTAGCCCTTGCTTAGGTTTCAAGGCATAAGCAGAAAGTAAATTGTTTGCAGGGAAGCCCCCATCCACTACCTCCATCTGCTAGTTTATACAGTACTTTGATCAGACTAGTGGAACAGGCCTGATACCTGCTTATTCCTGAGTATATGATGCAAAATGAAACTTCTGTCAGATGCCTGTACTGCAGTCTCAAACATACATTTTGCTTAGATAGTATGATGCATATCGGAGTAGCTACCAGTAACTGAGGCTAGAATAGTAATGGCTGATATGAGTTCCAAAGTCAGATATTTTGCAGGAGAATATTAATCTAGCAAACATATGTTTGATCTATGGGATCAAACACTGGAAAAGGGGAAGATGGGGACTTTCTTAGGATATTTTATTTGCTTACCTTTAAGAGATTGAGAAGGACAGCTTCAAATTTATGACTCAATCAATGCCTATATGAGAAGAAAGAATAACATTATTGGTTGACACTGAGACTTCCTAAGTTTTGAGTCCAAAACAAATACTTCACTACTTCAGTATGTTAGAAAAAATCAAAAATGAAGAATTTTGTGCGGTTCAAATAATTTCATTGCAACCATGTTATTATATCTGGCTTCCTAAAATGTCACTCATTTTAGTTTTCCAGTGACTTCTATCCCTTGCAACTCTGATGTCACTTGAAATGAAGTTATAAAACTGAAAGATTAGAATTATTTGAGTTGATAAATTGTACAACCTTTTAAATTTCTTACAGAAAAAAAGTGCTATGACTTTGTCACTTGCAACTATACTATGCTTCCTGGGACATAGCAAACTAAGAAATGTATTTGCTAATCATTTCCAGAATACTTCAGCTATTCCCTGTGTTTCTTTCTCTCTTTTCACTTTTCAGTGCTTTTAATGATTTTTTTTTTTTTTTTTTAGCTTTCCTGTTTGTTAGAATTATATTTCTCTGCTAGCTGCCCAGGTTTTGGTGTGAGAGAAGTACTCTCTGGTACTGCTGCTCACTGTGACATTTTATGCTAACATTGCTTATTTTGGGAAATGAAATATTGGCATAAATTAAACTTTTTTTGGAAACGTTTATTCAAATTTATCTCTTTTAATATAATATAATCTAATAATTATAATTTAATATAATATTTTAATATACATTGCTATTATCTTTGCTAAAATGTAATGAATTGTACTATTAATTAACATTTCTATATTGTCCAAGATGTAATACAGAGAGTAAAACTGTTGGTATGGAGGCCCTGCGTTGATCTTCAGTCACTTCTAAAGCAAGTATGCCACATTTAAAAGGGAAAATGCTTTTTTAGCAATCGGATATAGAAATTTATTCTAAAATGTGAAGGCTGAACTAGACTTCCTGTGGGTGCGTATTTAGCAATTTAGTTTGAATCAGAAATGCGCTTTTGAAGTGACTCTCCCAGTTGTCCTCACTTATCCTGCTTTGGTTCTCACTGAACACTCTCTTGAGGGTGTGAACTGGATTTGTCTCAGATTAAACTAAACTAAAAGATGAGCTGCAATGAGGCAGTCAGTGTGCTAATGGACTTTCAATCTATGGGGCTAGACTAGGGGTAGTCTGAATTAAACCCATGAAACATACATGTAATTTGGAAGTTGAGTCCTCAGCACCAACAGTTTCACTCTGCAGATCCGCTGCTATCGTGCCATACTACTTGCTGATGTAGACATGGCCACAGAAGTACAAATATTTGCAATTTTTTTTCACAGGAATGTACATGACAATTCTACTGATGAGATAGTCTGGCACATTGTCCTATAGCCATATGATCTTTCTGTCCTATTCCAGTAGGAGGAAGGAGTAAATAAATGCTGTAGAGGAGGGTGACGTTTCAGTAAACTCAGCTTCAAAAGGCAAACTAAAATTCAAGGATTAGCTATAGGACTTAGTGTAACATTTAAAAAACTGCTCAATATGATTCCGAAGATGATTACGGCACTTAATCTTACTGCACTAAAAAGTTGGATAAGTTTTAGGTGATCATGTAGACTTCTGCTTGAATTGAACATTCAAACTCGTAACTGTCTCCTCACAATTATAGTATTTTTGTTTTAACCTTTATATCAACTGACTGCTCTTCAAAAGTACTGCACTAACAGACATAGATAGTGTGAAATCCTCTATATTGCTGTAATGCAGGGTGGCAGCACAGCAAGCAGTTGTCTACAACATGGGTAGTAAATTCTGCTCTATTTTTACGTGGTGCTTGGTACTTAGGGACAACTTACGCTGTGGCTTTTGCAGAGAGGTGTTGATTCACGTTTGAGTTGTTCCTGTTTGAATTGTCCTTGTTTGGCCTGTGGAAGGAAGAGTGAGAAGAGAAGTGATAGGTACATCAAAAGCGAGAACAGAAGAGTTAACAAGGATGTCAATCAGCCATCATCATGACTGCTTTTAGCTTAGTTCTGTGAATTCCAGATGTAATGTCTAATAATTTTTTTTTTTGATGAAGCTTTTAAAACATTACTTGGGCTAACAAAAAATTCTAGGCTCTGTATACAGCGTATATTCCTTTTGCCCATGACAAGATATTGAGTGTAACACTTCTTAGGAGAGTTACAAAATCTAAGGGCAGCCTCTTTTATCCTTTGCCAATGAAAGCAGGTTGAAAAAGCAGGAGAAAAGAAAGGAAAGAGCAGAGGACTTTTGAGTAGTCGCTGAGGAAGTATGGGCCAGATAAATGGTTTGTTAGATAGGTTGAAAATCAGCTGGACTGCTGGGTTCAAAATATAATGATTAATGGTTTACTTCTAGCTAGTGTAAGGTGACAAGTGGAGTACCCTGGGGCCCAGTTCTAGGGTCGCTGTTATTCACTGTTTTCATCAGCAACCAGGATGGCAAGACAGACTGCCAAAGTGTTCAGCAAGTTGGCAGATTAAACTAAATCAGGGGGAGTAGCTGACGTTCTGGATGGCAGAACTGTAAACTAGAGAGACCTTGATAAACCTGAGGACTGGTCCAAAGAAACCTCATGAAGGTTCTTCATTAAGGAGAAGTGCAAAGTTCTGCATCTGGGACAGTACCAGTCATACGTTGGTATGGGATTTGAAGTGACTGGTTGAGCAACCAGCCTTTGGGTTATTGTGTTTGCCAAACTGAATTTGAGCCAACTGTATGCTCTTACTGAGAATAAGGCAAACCACGTACTGGGCTATATTATGTAGCCGTAGTAGCTACATAATCAAGGGCCAGCAGATCAAGGGAATTTATTACCCCTTCTCTTCAGTGCTGGTGAGGCCATACGTGGATTATGGGGTCCAATTTCAGGACCCCTAGTTCAGATGGGATGTTAAGAAGCTGAAGAGGGTCTAGCAAAGGGGTACAAAGATACTCAGCAGCGTACAGAACGTGGCCTAGCAAGGAGAAGTCTGGAAGGCAGAAAGTGAACTTTCTTGGTCCAGCTAATCTTTCTATGATTCTGTGGTTTTGTATGGTCAGAAGTGTGGAAATAAGGTGGTTAGATGGAATAGGATGGTCACTTTTAATGGATGATAAAACATCAGGACTCTGGAAGAAGAACGTAATAGTAGTTTAGGGAATACATTTACATTTAGCAAGTGGAAGGCATGTCTCAGTAGCATCAAAGGATTTGATAAGAGGTGTTGGCCACACACTGTGGCTTTTGAGGTTCAAGTTGGGCATCTGAAAAAAGAAAATTACTAGGAGAGCAGTGCAGCACTGGAATTGTAAAATCTGCTGTCTTTGTAGCTTTTCAAGATTTGGCTAAGCAAAGCTATGGCTGACCTGATCTAGTACTTTCAGTGGTCCCACATAGAGCAGAAGATTGGACTAGACAACCTCCTTGAGTGTTGTTAAAAATTCAGGATCAATTATTTTATTTTCAATTGAGAACTAAACAAGGGTTCTACATTATCTTCTTAATAATGGATCTTCAGTTAAAATAGAATCCATCTCAGATTTATAGGGTTAGGTCAGCTCTTCAGTAATAAGGTTAAATAATAATAAAAACACATTTTAGTTTTTCCAAGATAAATGGGTACAAAAACTTAGTAAGGATAGATCACTTAGATACTTTATAGACAGATCATCTTTCCAAGAATAAGGAGCTAGATAAGGAGCCAATGAAAGTCTTTGTGAAAGATGTAATTGTCTTGGATGGCTGAAATGAGTACAATTAGAAGCAGCAGGCTGAGTAGTCTACAGGCAGTAGACAGCCAGACAATCCTGAGTAGTCTACAGTTTTAAGATTATGTAAGTGAGAGAGAAGAAAATTAAAGAACTGTAAAGTTGCACCCCAGAGGAGATAACAGTTGTGAGAGATTAAAAGAATTTGTCATTGGAGATACTGCAGGAGGAAATACAAAGCCAAGGAGATAATTTATTGACCACAGACCACTTTAGCCAAAGGAAGAAAATAAATGAGTCAAAGACAAAGAACAGATTAAGAAAATTGAGGATGAGGAAAAGTTGTGCAGAACTATTAGTGATTTGATGAGCGTAGTTTTGATGAACTGATTACAGCATGAAATACAATTCTTGTTCCAGCTCTTCACTTTTGCCACTGATATCAGTAACTGTAAATCCTAACATGCAAGGAATAAACCTCTTGAATGAAAGATTCTGTTTATAGATCATCATTTTCCAAAGTACAGTAGGATTTCCAATGCTTATTTGTAGATGTAATTGCAGAAAATAGTATTTCTGTAATCTTACATTTAAGATTTCATGAGAATGATGAAAGAAAGCTAATGTAATTGAGGGCTCTTAGTGAATGTCATTGAGGCTTGCCTCTTTATAAAAGTTTGCCTTTTTCAGTATACTTTCTTACAAAGGAAATTACTGTACTACATTTAACACCAATAAAAATCTGAACACTGCATTTGTTGGTATGCCAGATTTTTAATTCATTTTAAGTATTTTCCATCTTCATTCATTCCAGCTCTTTCATATTTCTTCCGTGCTTCCTTCTTGAGCCTTATATGCTAAGGCCTGTTTGCTTTTTGTATGTGTTTATACATATGCTTCAGTTGATGTGTTAGCTGATCTTGACACAAACTTGAAAGTAATTGGAGTACAAAAATCAAAGTAGAAGGAAATTTTCAGACTATCTTGGTTTAGAAGTGCCTATAGCTTAAGTTGTTGCTTTTATTTTTGAAGTGAATCCTGGTTCTCTTAACATAAAAGTAATTTAAATATCTCCTTAATGGTCTTCATTCAACTGGTTGCCCATTAAAGCAAACTTCACTCACTGGAAAGATCTTTATTAAAGCCATATGTTTTTTTTCTTTTGAACTGCAGCTCACCACAGCCACCTTGGATGGCAAACTCCAGTTGTTTCTACCCTGATGTTTGCCAGCTTATGGAGCTTTGGCCCTGGTGCTCTGAGGATAACGACTTGCTGAGAGATAGGAGACCAGTAACTGGGCAAGAAGCATAATATTCCCTTTTAAACTGAAGTTTTCTTCTGATTTAGTTGTCTGCAAGTTCCTCAAACTGTTCTTGAAGCTCTCTGTTGTATAGATTAAATCTGTTGCCCTTATTTTTGCAATAAAAGTAAGAGGTCAAGAAAAGGGAGTGCTCATTCTGAGTTCATTCTAGCAGATCACCACAGAAGTGGCTTTCAGAAGACTTCTTGGGCTTCTGGGACTACAGCATATACTTAGATATATGCTGTAGTACTCTGCTAGACTGGGACCACATTCTGTAGATTGCAAATGCAGTAAAAATAACACCTGTTACAGTTTTAAAGCTACCTCTGCCTGTGGCCAAATATTTAAATTAATCTGTAAGAAGGAAGAATTTTCTGTCTTTCCGAACGGCCACGATAGTCCTTCTGTTATCGTCCTTTGAGGTTACTGTAATCAGCACAGATGTTGCTTAAAGGCAGAATTTTACTGTTTTACCCTTTATCCTATATTCTTTTTGTCTCTTAGGGGGTATGTGAGAAAGGTCATCTCTTTAGAAAATTACCTTGTTGCTACAGTCTGATATTATTAAAATAACTTTATATGCAAGTAAGTTATTTTTGTATTTTAATTACTGTTTAAATATTTTCAAAATATTTAAATAATATGAAAATAAAGTTATGGAAAAAAATTTTTTTTTTTTGTATTCTTCCTAGTTTACTTGTCTTGATTTATATGAAGTTTGTTAGACTTTTTTTTTTTTTAACTAGGTATTCTAAGCTTTCATGGATTCTGAGTAAGAGTATTCAGCATGTAAATGAATAATGGAAGAAGACAGATTTCTTTTGCCTTGAAAAATCATGCTGCCATCTCAGTTAAATTTGGCAAGACAGAATCACTAAACTTTACCAATCTGGTCACTTAAAAAAAAAAAAAAGCTAAAGGGGAAAAAATGGGATTCCCACTGCCACTTGAACATCAATCAATATGGCCAGATCACCTTCAGTACTGTAAAGAATGTTGTATATGATTGGCACCCCAAATTTCTATATGCAACATCTAGTATATGTAAGTCACGATGTTTCCATAAGTTTTAAACTTACGTTCTTTTGAAAAAAACTTTAGCTGTATTTTGCTGAGCAAAACCATATGCTGTCACTATGGATCACATTCTGATATTCCTCACAACACAGCAACACAACTATCTCATCAGTAGCTGTAGGGGTGGTGGGGCAGCTTAATGATACTCAGCAGGAGTCTCAGGAATCTGAATATCAAAATTAGGCCTGGTATGATCAAAGCAAATGTGCTACATACATGTGAATACTTTTTTTGGTTCAAAACCAAATGAAACAGAGGACACATTCTGCTACGTGGGTACATACTGATACCTTTGTGGATTATCAGCAAGATTAGAGTTTTTATCTCCACTGCAGAGAACCTCAGGATGGTCGTCTTCAAACTTCATTTAGGTGCTTTCTCGGTTATATCATCTGGACTCTACACCAAGAGTCAGTATTCGAATGCAGAAAACTAGCACGGCCCACAGCTGCAATTGCAAGGAAGGTCGTCTTAGCTGTGGGTTGAAGCTCGCTTGCTTGGTGGGGACAGATTCTTCTGAGAATTTGAAACATCTACTAAGGATGTGTGAACTGTAATTATTGCTAATTAAAAAAAAAGTTAGTCCAAATTTTGCAGACAGAAGAATAACATTCTTGAGGCAGAGGACACCCTCAAATTCTGAGGCCTTGCTGCAAGCATTGAGGTTGTCACAATCTCATGGGACAGAAGTGAAGGGCTTCCATTTTGTAGTTCTACTTTCTGGGACTAACCTCTGGCAGACCCCAGTCAGCCAGTGTGTATCTCAATAACCTCTCTTAATATCAGTTTGATCTTTGCAGAAAGGGTTCTTCCAACTCTGAGGGAGATTATCTCTATTTCCTTAGAGTAAGACTCAAAAGAGTAAGACTTTCTGGTTAGTTTTATCAAGGACTTGTGCTGGACAGAAAAGCCCTTTAGGACATTTTGGCTGTGACCACATCATCATCAATCCATGCTGAGTACATACTTTCATCTCCTCAGGACTGGCATATGTGCAGCTCCTTGGTAGCCCAAGAATTTCTTAACCCCTTCTTCCCTTAAGGGGTAAGAGACAATGTGCCCTACCACAGAAGCACTACATCTTTTCAAATGGAAATTCACTACAATTTTTTCATATATTGCAAACAAATTTTTTTTTTTGCTCTGGGTTCCTCAGAAATGCCTAAATGCTTGTGGTTTTCTGAATGGAAAACTTCAGCTGACACACTTCAAGTTTGGCAAAGTTAAATGCTTGAAAGCAGGTTTTCTAATGGCAAATATGAGGAAAATACAGTGTTAGATGGTGCTACCAGCCATACCTATAGGTATAATAATATTTAAAATTTTCATAGTCACTGAGTTATCCTTCTGAGATCCTTTTGACAGAAGGACACAGGAGACTATACTCAGTTACTGAAGGATTACAGTCATAAAATACTACTCTGCAAAATAGCACTCTACCCTCAGAAGCAAAATACATTTGGTTTTAAAAAGGCAATCCTGACAGTTCATGTTTTCAGTTTCTGGCATGAAGACAAGACTCTCTGAAATGAGGCAGTTCTAAAAGCGGATAGGAAAAGTTCCTGATTAACTAAGATGAATAACTTATTTCTGCTGTCAAACTGTCATAAACAACCATAGATATAAACACTTCATAGGTCATTTTGAATAATTTTGGGTTTGTTTCCATATTGTTTTTGGAAAAAAGTGACTACAGTATATCTCCCAAATCTCATGAAAATCAGAAGGCTGTCTTTGAAGGAACATGTGGCAATGTGTGAGGAAAACAGCTGGCAAAAGAACAGCCTAGTTTCATTAAATATTTATTGTATCATCATGTAGAATCTGTCCTTGAATGTCCTTAGATTTTGAGGGGAGGAGTGGTGTTTTCCTGTCTCTCTCCATGCTATTTATGCAAAGGACTTTCCTAGCTGAACATCTTCTATTGAGTGTCACAGAATTATTTTCTTTTAAACAGGATTTGCACAATATTTTGGTCTGATTCTTAAAGGGTTAGAAGATGTAAGGGGATCCAGGTCTGAGTTGAATCCTGTTAAAAACTGGGATCAGGTGGTTTGCAAAATATCAGGTGATATCCATGTTTGTACACAGAATGAAACTGGAACCTTTCTTAACTGAGAAGGTATACCATATGGGTTCGTGGCAAACTCTGGAGCTTGGAGGAAATGAAAACAAAGCATGGAAAAAAGCTTCCAGAAACAAGGAAAGTTGAGAAAGAAAGTCTATGTGTGAGAGAAAATGGTCTGGCTTACCTTGTGGATTTATGCTGTTTGTTTATTTGTGGGTAATGCTGAATATTACTGATGCTACTGTTGATATCTTGAAGAAAGGAGTGTGACCTGAGCCTCGTGTTAGCCCTTCATGGGCAAGCCAGCAGGCAAACAACCTACATTTGTGGTCCTGCATTTTTGATTGTGATTCCTTTTCTTTATTCAATATTACTTTTTTATCTTGAGGGGAATTAAACACAAGAAAATGAGTTCAGGATCATATTTTTATTTTTCGCTCCTGCTCACACTGAATGCAGAAGTCAGTATGATTACAAACTTTGCTAAGATTTCAACTGATTTTTATTTTAAAATATTCTGTATCAGTCAAATCTCAAAGCATGAAGGAATTGAGCAAGCCCATACGTCTGGCAAGTAATTACTTTCCTGTTAAAAACAAAAGACACACTTTATAATGCTCTTCTTGTGTGTCAGGGAGCAGGAAGAGCAGGCTTTCCCTTCCGTGAAGGAAAGGCGGCTGGAAGGCAAGGCTCACAGCAAGGCAGGCAGAGGCAGCTGCCTCACTGCAAGGACCATGTACCCCAGGAGCAAGGCGAGGCGAGCAGGACAGGCCAGGCAGCAAAAGCCAGGTTCAACCAGCAGTCCAGCTCTCCTGACATGTCTGTACTGATGAGGCAGATCTAAGGTCAAGTCAAGAAGCCAAGTGAGTGGGTCAAGATGCGAGTCAGAATTAGGGTGATATAGGAGCCACCACTAGATAGGTGCTCAGGCAGAGGGTGAGAGCCTGAGCTTTAAAGCTGCTCCTGAGTGAAAGCGTTAAAGCTGCTCCTGAGTGAAGGGTATCAGGCCTCTGATCCTCATAGCTTTGTCTTACAGAGTTTTTCCCATAAAGCTCTTTCTTTGATTCAAGGCCTCACAGCTGCACTAGAAGTTCACCCAACCTTACGCAGGCAAGCCCCTAGGAGGGGAAAGGGGGAGAGGTTGCAATCAAGGCTCTGATTCAGTGAGTCCTTGCTTATAGTAATAAAAGGGAGTTAAAGCAAATCTTTGAAGTTATTATTATTCAGTGCACTATTACAGCATCTAAAGAGTTGAACTAGAGGTGCAGGTCTAATACAGAAGCGATTGTGAGCAAATACGGATCAAGTCAGTGAACTCAACAAGGATGGGAGATGGATATGAAGGAAAAAGAGGGTGAGTAGTCCCCCTCACACATTTCTCCATTTTACCTTACCGCTGTCCAATCTAGAGTATGGGATGTGAGAGAAGCAGAGGCGTCTGTAAGAAAAGGCAGCTGCTGAGGCAAAGGCAAACATAGAGATCTAGATTTCCTTGTGTCACGAGAACACAGGATAATGAGAAATGATGCTGTTATGAGTGACTGAGATTGTTTCAGAGCAGGAATGGACAAAGTGGCCATTTCAAGGACAGCGGTAGGAGTGCTGAAAGGAATGGGAGAGTAGCAGTGCTGGGTCATGTTTTGCAGATACTGAGTAGACAAAGGAAGTGTAATATGAGCTTGAAGGTGAGGACAGAGAGGTGGGGAGGAGCATAAAGTAGTAGCAAGGCTTAGAAAGTTGTAGGTAACAGGGGAGAAGGAAAAAAACCCTATGTCAGGAAGGAGGAAGAAGACTATAATGCAGAGGAAGGGTGTGGGGGAATCAACAGGGGTTTGGAAAACGAAGGAGGTTACAGGAATAGAAAAGCCAAACTACCCAGCATTACCAACAAGAACGCTTTTTAAAGAGTATTGCAGAGACACATGAGGTGAGGAGTGGCTTTCCAGCACTTATACCATACTGTGGCCCCAGAAGAGCAGGACAAGTCTGGTTTGCACTATCAGGAGGAGGAGGAGGAGAGCAAGCCCATGAACAAACTCTCTTTTCGTCCGGCTCTGCCATAGTTCTACCTCTGCCATTTCCTTTGCTCACCATAAAAAAAAGTGTTCTTCAGATATGTTCTTCAGGACTGTATTGCTTTCCATTTCCATTATACTACTGGAATAACTGGAGGCAGTCAGAGACATTTAACCTTGTTTTTCCTACGTTGTTTCTTCTTTTTTTGATACCTAGTTATGTTTTTAAAAATGCATCATGAATCAAATTTTCCGTTTTGGACAGCGAACAAGTCTGTCTTACAGTGTTTTATTGTAAGAGGGAGAAATATCAATAAAAATAGCATAAACCATTTCTGACAGCAGTGGAGTGTGTACAGTATAAGTAAAAATGAAGTGGCATAGGATGAAATTGGTATTAATATCATTTTTGGATGCTCTACTTCAGTGCACGAACTGCAATTCTAAAATATATATCAAAACGAATGGAAGGCTAACAGCATACAATGCAATATATACTGCCTTCTTTGAAGCCTTTGCAGGTTTAGAAGAGTACTCTTACTCAAGGACAGTAAGATATATCTGGATGATATTAATTTTTATCTTATTGTCTAAATTGTATTTTTACTCATCAAATTGCCCATGATCACTCGAGCCAGATTCTGCTCTTCAGAATTCTACACCTCATAAAGCAGGAGTAATTCTGTTTAATTTTGAAAACTCACACAGTGATGCTGTGAGTGGACTCTGTCCCAGGCATTTGAATAATGTTCAAGGGAGAAGAATGTATTTGTAATAATAACACATTTTTGGTGAGTGAATAGTGGAAGCTCTGAAAGCAACATACACCTGAGGAGGCCTGCAGAGGTTACTGAGATGGCAAACAACTTCCATATTAACAGTTTTGTGTTGAATCGTTACATATTTGATGTGAATACAATGTACTTACCTGAGAAATATATTTTAATCCAAAAGGTAAAGTTTAACTGAAGGTCCTTGCTGTATATATTTCCATGAAAGCAGAATGCTGCTGAAAAGAAGACACTGTACCAAATACATTGTTAGTGTAAATCCTGTGGCACCAGTGGTTAGAATTATGGCAACAATGAATTTGATTGCACGTAAGGTGAAATGTATTCCGTTCCTGGATTGTTTTAAAGCATGCAGACTAATCTTATGTCTTGGCTAAAATTAAATGAACCACAGTGAAATATTTGGAGTGTCTTAACTAATGTGAACAATTGACCTCACACCTTTACTTCCATGCAAGTGAGGGAAAGGAGAGTTTTCGATTGGTTGGGTTTTGTTTTGCTGTTTTTGCTACTGGAAAAAAGTCTGCCTGAAACAGAGAGGTGTTTTAAGATGTGGTAATTAGGTTGATCCTGTCATCTATGTACAGAGGAAAGACAAACCTTGAGAAATCATTTTCAAAGGCTAGCCCCTGAGCTTAAAGCAGCTACATCTAAATCATTCTTGACAGATGTTTGTCTAACCTGTTCCTAAAAACCTCTGGTTATAGTGATTCCACAGCTTCTCCAGGTGGTAAACTCCCTAGCTACAATTTAAACCCATTAGTCTTTGTCCTAACCCATTAGGCACAGACATAATTTATTGCCTCCTCTTTGCCACAACCTTCTACATACTTGAAGATTGTTATCATGTCTCCTCTCAGACTTTTCCAGTCTAAACAGAGTCAGGTCTGTCAGTGTCTCCTCATAGGTCATGTTTTCCATTCATTTTTATTGTTCTCTGTACTTTCACCAGTCCATGTTCCTCCCTCTGGAAGTGCAGTGCTCCCAGCAGGTTACCCCACTGTGTGCTGTATCAGTGCTTTGTAGGCTGAAGGCATGGCTTGATGCATCTTACATCTGGCACTCCTGATTCACTGTTCCACTGTGATGTTTAGTTTGTGTACAGCCACGTGGCATAACTGACTCGCGTTCACCCCGTAGGTTTGCTGGAGCCTTTTCTGAGGAGCTGCTATCAGGACAGCCGCTGCCCATTTCAGAGGTGTGCAACTGAGTCTTTCTTCCTAAGTGCATAACTTCACACTTTTCCATGTTGACTTTTTCCCCCTACATATTTCAGATCATTTTTCCAATTGGCTGAGATCACACTGATCCCATGCTTGCAAGTGCCTCCAGCCCTCCTAATTTATTATTACCTGTAAATTTAATAAGTGCACAGTAATGATTCAGGAGGGTGGAGGAAGTCAGTCGCCTGCTGACTTGGCTCCTAGTTATGTAATAAGTGCCAAGGAAGGTGTTCTTTTTATTTCACTTATTTTAGTTTATGGAGGGACAAACATTCAGTGAAGTAACTAACTGAAATTACTATCTTGTTCTAGTGTTCCAGAGGAGACAAGGCACTTCAGCTTTTACTGCTATGTTACTAGTTGAGGTCAACAGCATGCGAGTGCTGTCATTACTTTACTATGTCATACTGCAAATATTGTATTCTTTTGCTCATGATGATTTTGTTAAGGTGCCCTTGCCCCTGTTGTAAAAAACAAGTCCTTGCTGTTCCACATACGTATATACACACCTTTTAAAAATTATATCTGAAGACAGGGGCTTTGAAAAAATTCTGTTGGCCTGACTCTCCTGCTAGGCTCAAGGAGGGTTTCTGCTATGAGAAAAGCAAGCAGGATTTCACACTTGGACCAGGCATGTTAGCCACAGTGACTTCACATTTATTGTACACCTAATTTCTGCATTAATTTTAAAGAGCCATTCCACATTTGCACTGGTAAAAGGGAGGGGAGTTAAAATTCCGGCATTTTTTTTCCCTCCGGAGGCCTTGTATCTCAGAAGCACCAAATTCTGCAGTTTGACAGTGTTTGTTCAGGCTCAGGGGATTTGCAGCTTTTGGAAAGGAGCAGTAAAAAAATAGATTGCTACTTTATTCTTCAAGTTAGCAATTTCTGAATATTTATAAATCTTTCATGTAAAGGCTACAGCATTCCACTACAGGACCAGCAGTTCCAGGAGACCGACTGGTAGGCTCCTAGCTGCTGTTTCTCTCATTAGCTGTGTCAAATACAGGGAGCTTGCAATATTATTGCATAACATTTCTCTGAACGGTTGAATTAACAGAAGAAAAGAATTATACGATTTTCTTAAGGCCAGAGAAAAAAATGCAGACTATCTGAAGTAAACATTTTCCCCATTGTTTCAGGCTCTTGATGTGGCATTTAATAGCAATGAAAGCAAAGGATAAAAGTGAACCTGAATTTTCAGTGCCTTGTTTTTCATTTTAAAAGAAGACAGGATTCAAAAATTCTGAACCTTATCAGTCTTAAATCCTTGTTAATCCAACATTTTTTTAGTCTTTACAGAGGAAAAAAAGAAAAAAAAGAGTTCTAACCCTCCATAAGCGTTACCCAAAGTCCTTCTGCTTGAGCACTGAGATGTGGCCAGCCAGGCTGCATTCTGCTCTTAGAAGGAAGAAGCGTATACATACGCAAATCTTTATTGCATATTCCATTATTTTGAACGCAGTGAGACACCAAGTCAGAAATGGCAGCTATAGTGTAAATAGAGGCCAAAATTCTGGGTTAATTGGAGTAATGGTTGAACACTTCCCATTTGTTTGTGGAGTCTGGAATGGCAAACTCATCCCGGAGCAGACGCGCAACGCGAGCTGTAAAAAGCAACAGCACATAGTAATAACAACGTAGCTGCAGTTCTGCTTCCTTGCTATGACTCAGACATCTGCCAAAAGGCTTGGATTAAGCACTTTTTACTTTCCCAGGGCAGCACCTGCCCCTAAATTTGCCATTTACGCTCTCATTTTGGAAGAGAGAAAGGACGGTATATAGTTTGCGCTCCCACAATGCCCAAAGGTATCTCATATTACCAATTCGTAGACAGGACTCACAAGCAGCTACCAATCCCAGGGCACAAAGCGTTGCCTCATGTCTGCGCGTGCTGCCTAGCTGACCAAGAAGCTGTGCCCCGGGGGGGGGATGCCGGTCTCAGGTGGTAGCGACTCTAGAAAGCAGGAGACCAGAGGCTGACAGTATTCCTGGCCTAACTCCATACACTTAGCTAGGGTTACACCAGGGGGGAGCTTGGCCTAATGAGTATAAAATACGCTCTCCACAGTTGTGGATAAAAAGGCATCTCGAGGAAAGGAAATAGAAGCTGAACAAATGAATGAAATGCCTTCCACCATATGTGAATTTGGGCCATGAAAAATACAGTCGGAAAAAAATTTTTCTCCTCCTCTAGCTGAAACCACTGTGATCAGTGATCTGACATGGTGATATGTTTTTTTTAACCCATTATTCCTCTTTCTTTCCACTGATGATGTCATAACAGAGAATTTACCTCTGACAAATGAAGCACAATGTGGAACTGTGGGATGCAGTTAATGCAAATTATCTTCTTCTTTCCTAACATAGTAGTACTTTTTTTTTTTCATTTACTCTTCCAAAGTCTTTTTCATCCGCTGCAGTTCTCTGATTTCATAATTGTAAGATATATGAAATCAATTAAGAAAATGAAGTTGTATAATAAGATGTTTGTAAAGACGTCATTTCAGATTTAATTTAGGAGGCATGTCAATGTGTTTTTGTTGTCCAACTTCGTAAGTATTTTAAAGTCTTGCACTTTCCAGATTGCCACGCTTTACCTTAATGCAAATAATCTTAGCTGTTATCTCTCTTTTAAACACCTGAAATGATCTACATGGTGAGAACAGTAAGATTAATCTAAAATACACGGACTAAAATAAAGACTATAGGGATGATGTAAAAATATATAATCTAGGTGGAGGAGACTGGAGGTTTAGGGCATTTTTCTTCAAAATATAGACATTCACTAAAGGTAATGAAGTTGCACACTCTTTACATATGTCATATTATACACACACCATCAGCAGCCTACATAATCTTCTGGCAGGCAGGCTGGAAAAACATTTTAAAGTCAATAAATGACAACTGGAACTAACGCCCAGCAACATCCCTATGCATTTAATATTTAGTGTAAGCAGTTGATATATGACTTAATAAGACACCTATAAAAAGTGTAATTAGGAAATAGCTTTCTCCCAGAGGGAAACCTGTAAGAAGGGTGAGGTTTCCTCTTGTAGTGCTTTCTTCCAAATTCCTCTCCAGTAGGTTGCCAAATTATGTGAAAGATACAAGAGCTTCAAGCCCCAAACTTCTCTGAGATTCAGTGGGAACATAAAATCTCTATCCTTTCTCTAAATGGAAAGGAGGAAAGGATGTCAAGAAAACAAGGAAGGTTACATATCTAATTTTAGGTATTTGTTTTGGTCTAATTGGCTTTCTCAAGGTTGCAGAAAGCTATAGCTAAAGCAGAAAGGTTTTTACGCTAAAGATCCTGAGTCCAGTCTCATGGGTCTCTAATGTCAGGTAACTGATTGAATAATGTTCCCTGTAGAACTGGCTTCCTGCTTGATAGACATGAGATTTTTCTATAAAAAAGGATAAATACAATGAAATGAACTGCTAGAGCTACCTCCTCTCCAATGCTAACCCCTTCATTAGTGTTCAGTTGGAAAAGCTTCCTAACGTAAAAGTCTAGATTGAAAAGTAGCGTCAGAAAAAAGACACTCTGGGCTTCGCTTGGCCTCCTGGCTCTTCCTCTAGATGTGTGCCCTCTTCTGCTTTTGCAGTTTGCCATTCATTGCAAAAAGAGCTCTTCTAGCCTTTATTTGGAGCAAAAAAAGCCTCACATGAAATGCCTGAGACTCCAGAACTCATCCTTGGCATTTTTTCCTTAAGGGATAGAGCTTTGCAAAATTTGATAGTTGCACCCACATTCAGCTGTGCTCCCCTCACCCTTCCTTTGTCTGCACGCTTCAGAGAGGAAATGTGTATCTGGCTCCCATTTGAAATGGAATTAATAAATAGCTCCATCAGTGGTGCTGGGGAAATGAGAATCCTTCCCTGAGAAATTTTACTGTCTTTTAAAATACGCACTTTTTTGAATGAGGACAAAATGACAAAGGGTAGACTTTTTTTTTTTTTTTCCTTCAATGTGGGGTGATTTCCAGGAAATTCTATTTCATTAGACACAAAACGGGACGTTTTGCTCTCTTGGCTGCCCCTGCCTGGTTTGTAGCCAGACAGGATGCCTACGTCTTCACTACCTTGCTTTTTAAGGTGACGGGGAGCATGGGCAGATGGTTAGCTGGCAAGTCAGATACCTGGGAAGGGAACCCCCCCCAAGATCCTAGACAAGGTCTAGGATCCAGCTAATGGCTCCTCTGATTTCCAAGCAGTGGAGGGAACAGCAGAGCCTGGGAACCTGTGGACCTGGGAGCTGGAATCAACCTGGGGGGAGTCTGGGGTCTAATCTGCCTGTGGGCAAGGAGCTCACCTGGAGCCCTTGGCTTGACCTCTGGGGTGGCCCATGGAGTAGGGGCAGAATGCTGGGAGGATGGAAAAGCTGCTCACTCAGCTTGCAGTAACCTCTGGAAGGTCTGGAAACCCCATGGCTTCCAGATCTCTGGCATCTTTGTGGGGAGCCTGAGAAAAAAGTGGAGAAATGAAAGCCCCATACAGCTCGCCTGCCATGATGCATGTAGAGGAAGCAGGATTCCAAGGCCTACGCAGGCTGAATTAACAAATAAGCTCCCAGACCACTGCAAGAAATGTGCCAGGTTTCTTTCTGAAGTTGGCACAGAATCAGTCTTCCCATGGAAAGCTCTCTCCATGGAAAAACTTCAACCAGATCTAATTACCTGTCCCATTTCAAAAAACTCAAGAAATGTACAGATCTGATCTTAGGGGGCTAGAACTAGACTGCCCATTTGCTCTTACAGCCTAGAAGAGAATCTTTCTACTCTGCCTTTCCAGAGGGGAAAAAAAAATGCTGGTCAAAGCAAGGACAGGTCCATATGCTAATTTAATAAGTGAATTGCCTTCCTTTCCACTAGTGTTCTCATAGATGCCCTGCAATCCCAAATTCCCGGGTTGAGAACAGCTCATTCTCATCAACCGCTTCTCACTTCCATGTCATATTTTGCAGGAGTGAAAAAGAATGCATTTTTCACATTTTTGTCCCGTAAATCCTTGTCTGTTAAACAGTTTCTCATTTACAAAAATGCTTCAATCAGAAGATGAGGTTATGACTAGACTTACTGGCAAAATCCCAGCAAAAGTAGTAGATTCAGATTGCATCCTGGTGCACAGCAACCACATGGTTCCTCCAGGCACATTCAGACTGTGAAAGTACATTTGCTCAGTGCAGCCCCCCTGGAGAGCTGCCAGACCTGGTAGATCACTTTGTGTTGGACCGGTCTAAATTTAATAGCAGAACCACAACTCCAAACTGCACTGACTTGACTTTGCTGGATAAAGCAGGAAGTGGGAGTGGCTTTCCTTGACTCCAGCTGAAGTTTTAAAGTCAATTGCTTGCTATCCAGGCCTGTCATTTCTATTATTCCAGGGCTTGCTCATAAAGGGCTCCTGTGTTTCTGTCAGGAGAAGCCAGACTGCAGGGGATTTATGGAGGATGCTTAGCGCATTGCCACACCTCATGCACTGGAGAGCCAGCACGTTGGAAAGCTTCAGCCGTAGAACATAGCACTGCCCTGATGGTCTGTGCACGTGCAGGGTCTGTGCCCATGACGTTAGTTGGGATATGGTTGTGACAGGTCTGTGAAATGTCTGTTAGATGTCCTAAGTCCTCCTATTCCACCTAGACTTCATTTCCAGGTAACACTGTAGAATACCTAGCCTTGTGGGCGTCCTTCTAGACACAACCTGGAAATCACACCTGTGCAGAAATGAAGGCTGTTTCTCTAGGCTGGAGAATGAAATTCAGTCATTAGGGTCTGAAGTTTGTTCTGCTCTACAGATGATCTAAATGGGCGTGAAATACCATCACTTTGCATTGCCATGATAAACCAGTCACAGGGAGGCTGAAAAAGATGGTCTTAATTCTAAGCTAAGAGAACCAAACAGCCCTGTGAAAGGATTCAAAAGCATTTCAGATTACAGCTTGATTTAGTTGCGCTGGCCTTGGCAGAATGCTACCTAAGCCTTTTGTCAACTGAGTTGACAAAAAGCTGTATTCAAAATTACTCATATTAGCTAGGCTTGGCAATTTCTCCCATCAAAGGAGCAGTACGCATAAAGAAGAGTTAGTGCTGACACACATGCAGTGCACAGAAAGTTACTGAACGCACAAAAGCAGCTCATGTTTCCTGCAAACATAATAATGAAATTCCAGTGTCATTTCTAACTCTGGGTAACTTGGTGGGTGACTGAGAGGAATTTGTTTGTATCCTGCTAATGAAAACTAAGTTAGTTTTGAATATTAGTTCTTTGAGTTTGATTGTCTTGGTGGTGTTTTTGTGCTTCTGAGTTAGAAAGCCAATTCTGTTAGTAACTGACAATCAAGCACAGGAGCGAGTTATTCATATCCTTGAGCATGCCTTTAAATAGGAAGGAAAAACAGCATTTCAAGTGCTTATAGCCTACAGCCTTATATCACTTTCTTATGGTCTCTTTCTAACATTGGATGACCTTTCAAAATCCAAATTAAGGAGTAAAAAATTAACTGTTCTTTTTTAGGAAAATAAAAGCAGTGGATTTCCATAGAAATGACCCTGAAATGCAATATGGAAGGTAAAATAATATTCTTATTGGTAGCTTTTTAAGTTTCCTATTGCACAGATTTTCTGTTTCCTGGTGAATAGATTTCTTCAAGATACTCACTTGATGTGACTATTGATAATGATAAAAATGTGGAGATGAAAAGAGTTAAAATTCTTGGGTCTGTTGAACTCACTGGTGTCACTGCAACTGGAGTGTTAAGCAGAGATCAGTATTCGCTGTTAGTGTATTTAACATATGTGCTGAACTCAGTGTGCTATGGCATTGATTATTACCAGGTTCTTAAATTGGTTGAAATTTCTCTCCTAGAAAGTTTTAATTGCTTTAAATTCTTTCTTTCCTGACTGAAATGCTATTTGATGGGCAGAGAAAATTTGCAGAGATGTATCTGTGTGTCATGAAGCTTCAGAATTGCCCAGCTGTGTCTTTCACTTCACTGAAGTCACCTTAAGGCAGAAGCCACAGAGGCCCAGCGATGTGTCTCGCAGAGGAGAAAGGTCTTTAACTGTATGACTCAGAACTGTGCCTGTCTTACTGAGGAATCGAACAGTATTAATAAGGCACCACCTTTTCCTCCAAGGATACTCCACTCTTCTATATTCACTTTGTCTCTTCTCTACAGCAAGACAAAGCTGTAGGTGTTTCTTCCAGGCACCTTGGGTGGTTTGGGATATGCACAGTGAAGTAAATAGGCATGTTTATAACTCATCTCTGTGAAGTCCAGCATAGGTGCACTCAGCTGATGCAAGATTCTGGGCTGTTGTAATGTAAAATATATGCATTGGTTAGGATAAGACTGGGACATCCTGGCTCTCTTTCTTTCCACCATCTGCCATCCCTCTCCTTCTTATCTTCTGCTGTCTGGGTCACTGAGGTCCAGCTGGCAAAATGATTCAAAGATTTATGTGAATTGTGGTACAGAAGATCGGTCTTACACTAAGTGGTTAGGCTGCCTGGGTACAATATACGTGAACTCTAGTTCAAAGGCATTGGGCTACGCAGCACAGTCTAAGCTGGTAAGTCGTGTAAGATATGTCCCCAACTACAGATGAAGCATGACTGATCAGTGTTGCTGTCTGCATATTCTTGTGTTGCTTCTTACAGAAACATTAAGGCTGTTATCTCTTCCCTGGGGACAATATCCTCTTTCTTGAGATTCTGTCCTGAAAGGCTGATGAGAATAGCACTCTCTTACATTTTTTTGCAATGACTTTTTTTGAAGATTTAAATATGAAATGCCAAAAGAGTAATGCATGCAAAAAAGAATGTCACCTCCAGTTCCAAATGTGGAGGGTAATAATGAAGTTCACGTAACATACGGGAAAGGATACTGCTTTGTTTAGTCACTTGGCTTGAAATGTAGACTTTATGGTGCTTTCTATGCAAACGATGGTCAGTTGATCCATCAAAACAAAATGATGGCCGTATATAATAGTAACGATTAAATGCTTATTCTCCATGATCATATAACATATGGCTTTGTGCTAGAACGTATGCAATCCCAAAGGACATTATGTGAACATAAAACACTGTTGACTCATGATTCCCCTGCTTGTGTTCTCTGGCAACCTTTCTTCAAGAACAGAAACACACATACACAAATATAAGGATCCTGCTAGGGTTTTTTTCCCCCTTCAGCTTAATGCATTACTGACAGCAGTGTTTATGACCGTTATTAGCAAAAATATATAAAAGTATATTAGTAATGCTGAACTCTAGGTTGCATTCAGGATCTAAGAAGCTGGATTGGAGTACAGGGCCTTCGTATACTGAAGGACCTTATACATTTTTTTCTCTTTTTCATTTTGCTTTGGATGATACTTTTCCTCCAATTTGTTATTCCCTCATGAAATAACAAATTAAGGATGGAGTGAGAATCACTTGCTTTGCTTAATGCAAACCCTAGGAAATAATGCTGATGTTTTGGCCACAGCTCTTCAACATGGCATCCCTGTACCATTTTGACTACTTCTTGGGGAGTTTCTTTATATCCCTTTTGCTCAGAACCAACTCTTTTCTTGACAATTTTTCTTCCATCCTGTGTCTTTTTCCTTTAAGTTCTTATTAGCACAGTTTGACAACTGGAAAATCTTTTATTTTCTCAGGTAGGGATGGGTGGTGGTAGGGGGATGCTCAGATGTTTTCTTGGCCTGCTTTCTCTGTCAGTTCTTTACAGGTCTGGATCAGGAGAGGTGCGGGCTCTACTGCTCTCTGGCACATAGGAGATGCCCGGAGGCAGGAGTGATGCGGTCGTGTAGGGACCCAGGCAGGCTCTCTGGGATGCTTGAGGACAGGCAGAGGGGGGACGATTTCTCCTGGATGGAAACGATGGCAGCTGGAATCTGATAAACATGTTCTTAGTATGCACCTAAAGCTACTTAAACCTCCTACAAGGCAGGAGGAGCATGCCAGACTTCCCTCCCTGAGGCTGGAGTAGCTGCCTGGATGGCTACACAAGAGTTATTGTGACAGGGTATTGCTGTTCACGTGACTGCACCCACAACTCTGGATTTGTCTTTCCCCTTTCCACAGAAGATTGCTGTCTCCCCAGACACTTTTAACACCCAAAGCACAGTGTAGCAGAGCTGCTGCATCTTTTCAAGTGAAAAATAGGTTAGTAGAATTTTCACAATAATTTATACACAGGCTCTCTGTTGCAAAGATCAGCAGTGCTGACCCCCAGGAATGCTGTACTATGTATTCTGGGATCTGATCTGAATTAAGAGCTACCAGATGGACAGGAACCCAGGTCTGGGATTTGGCTCTGACAGTAAAATCAAGACTGCAGGTGAGGCAGCAGATTAATTTGCCCAGAACTTTCCAGTTCACTGGGCAATGTCTGGAGGTCCCCATTTCAGCGTAAAATGTTCAAGTTCAAAGACATAAAACCATGTATAAAGTGGAGACATCTAACTGGCAGGCTACAGTAACATGCAGGCCAGGTCAAAGATTTATACTAGCCTGCACAATGATTAGGTCACACTGGCAACCTGTGGAAACAAAGCAGGTTGTACTATAAAATAAAGGAATCGCTTTCCACGTCCTGAGGAGAGGGCTGAAGTTTGCCAAAATATTCAGAAACCTTAGAAACAGCCAAAGGGAGACTGACATAAGGGTTCTTTATCTCAGACATTTTATCTAGTTGTCTGCCAAGTTCTGAGCTCCTAAAATAAAGAAACACCATCTTTGTCCATGCAGAGTATGGCACCTACTGCCAAAAGTTAAAGGTGACTTTTGCCCAGTCAAGCTGCACAAGACTGTGCGTCTGCCAGGTCCTTTCCCGAGCCACCCTCCTGGCACGAGCTCAGAGCCAGAGTAAGCCTCAGTAAAAGAAATAGGTGGTAGGCGTTGACTGACACCAGAAATACCAGAAAGGGTGAAGGTATTATCTGTATGAGTTTCTGGGTGCTGATTTCTTAGAAAAAAGGGCAATTCTGCTCCCGGGGGGTAGGGGAAGAACGGGAGTGAGAGTTGAAAGCATGAATCCAAGAGGAGCAAAAGAGGGACAAAAGTGTCAATGAAGGCAGAGAAACATTATTGTTTGGCAAAGAATATACCAGATAACCATGCATGGAGAAGGGCCTGTGAGGCCATATGACTTGCAAGAGAGCTAAAGGGAAGTAGTGAAGCCAGATATTGAGAGTAAGCCGGGCTTAGTGTTGGCCAATATATTAAACTAAGCAGATCTGCGCTGACTGATGACTCAATACAGAGTCTGACTGTTTTGCAAGCTTTTGATCGAGCCCACATTAGCTGCACAGACATGTGTATGCATTGAGGACAGCTAATTTTGTGGCTGGAAGAAGCTGGCATCAATTTTCTTCATGGCTGAGTGGGACCATTCCAGGGTCAAATGAAGCCACTCAAGGGAAAGGGCTTCAGAGACGCCTTTGATATAACATGTCTTCTTTACTGTGGTAATCTCCACCCTCAGCATTGTGCTTTAGTGTACTCTGCAAAAGATGTTCTGAATTATGGCAGTTTACTGTGTGGAGAATTTTTCCCCATTATTTACTTCTTCTTTTTTTTCTTTTTTTTTTTTTTTTGGCCATGATTATTACTTTACCCTTTTTGGTTTCTTTCTCCCGGCTTTTGAAGTGTTTGCAGATATCACATCTTTGTGCCTCAGCACCCTGAGCATACATGCTGTGGTATTGCCTCTGAGCAGTTAACAGTTTCATTACTGTTGTGCTATTGCTGTTGGTTAGCTGATTTCTCTATCATGCGCATTGGAAATGACTGTCTTCTCTTTGGTAATTTTCTTCCCATTCCGAGTCATCTTTCTTGAATTCCTCTCCGTGTTGATAGTCAGTTGAAAATGCATGTCTGCCTTAACAGGGAGGCTGCTTTTTATTGTTTTTCTTTTGTGATTGAAGGTATGTGCTGAGTCCTGTATGGAGCAGTCTTTCAAGTATGCAAGAAAAATTCTACTTAATGGGAAGTCTTGGCCAAACTGTGCAATATAAAACAACAGATTTACCTGAAGAACCAGACAAATGTTATTTAAAATCTTCTGTTGCGTTTAAAGATAACAAGCTAAAGCATAGGCAAAAGAAGTTAAGTGGAGCTCTGATCCTCAAACCCATTGATTCCTTTCAACATTAGACTATCTAAAAACTTCAGATCTGGAAAGAACTGATCCTCCTTCCTATAAAGACCTCAGCAAAATCAGCTGAACTAGGCAAACACAAGAGTTCTAATAAGCACACTACTTACATTTTATTACATAAAAATTAACTTGGCAAAGAAGAAAAGTTGCACTAATATTTATGTTTGCAGTGCAAGAATTAAAAATCAAACATTCCCATCTAGCTTTGAATAGGTAAGTGTACCACTAACATCACAAAAAAAATAGAAAACACTTTCTGAGAAATTAACATCATTACATGCTACATAGAGCTCCCCCATGGGAGGAAGTGAGTGATGCTGAGCAGAAAGGCAATTTTAGAAAAAAAAATGAGTGAGATATTTGAATTCCCTGAAGAGGTGTTAGGTGGCTACAAGTCCTGATTCCATCCTCAGGAAAAAGGATCTGTCCTGCAACCACAGTTCAGTGGCAAACTCAAGGCAGCAATTAAAAAGAAAGAAATCCTAAGTAGTAATCGTAAGAGGAGAAAATAGGCAGAAATTAATATGCTTTTACATTTTTATTACAGTTTGTGCCATCAGACACAGATAGCTTTTGTCTAGAAAGCCTGAAACTGAGAATATATTTGGTATACTGATGCTACTTTAAAATAAATATTTGAAAATTAGGGACTTTCAGAAAATTTGTGTGCTAATGTTCTGCCAATTTTTAAGAAAAGCACTACTCTGTATTCAGAAGAAAAACAGTTAACCTGAACTAGGTCCTGGGTAAAATGACAGATAACTTGGCACAGATTTCAAATGATAGTTAAAGAACAGGGCTATAAATTATGGTGGTGAGCATATTGCATGGAAAATTATTGTTAAACAAAAGTTTTGTAGTTCTTTGATGAGATTTCAAATGAATGATGCATAAATAATTGCATTACAGAGTGTATTTAGATTTTGTACAACTGTTTGCTTACTGTGGCATGATACTCTGTTGCAAAATTAACACTACACAGTAGCAGGACGTGTTAAATTGATTAAGGATTGAGTGTGAGATGAATCTCACAAAATACAATCAAAAAATAGTTATCACTGGAGAATCATTATCAAATAAAGTCTTTCAAGCAGTGCTTTCCAATATATTGTAGAGATGGATTTCTTCAATATATCTGGTAATGAAAAGGAGGAAACACAAAATTACAACAGATAAAATTTGCCAGTGGAGCAAAGCTGGCAGTGATATACGATAAGGGGAACATGGCAGCTGGCAGAAAGGGTCACAGTGGAGTGATGCTTATCTTGCAGTATGATACTGTGACAGAGCTGAGAACTAGAGCAGTAGCACAGTGACTTTGCTTTGAACACGTCAGATATTACAGATCCAATGTTGCTGTCAAAAAAATATCAAGAAAGTTGAAAAATTAGAGACATTATGCCAAAAAGGACTTCAGAAATGATTGAAGAACTGGAGAAATGATTCGTATTGAGGATTTAAACTGCTTCATCTGTTAAAATTATCAAAAAGAAGATGGGGCTTGGTTGCTCTGTTGAATGAATGTTTCTTTAATCCATACAAGGGGGTGAAACAAGTGGCAGGAGTAGGAGGCGGATTATGGAAAGGACCTCCTCCAGAGCAGAGCAAAAGGCCCTGAATCCCTCACCTCCTAGACTGCCTTTTAATTCTTCCCAGCCCTGTGGCTGTGGGAAACCAACTTTGCCATATCTCTTCACTCAGGTCCTTCCTAGCAGACAGTTAGTGAGTGCTGGAAAACCCTTACACAATAATTTCTTACTTGCTCTTTGCTCTACTGCAGGTATAGTAAAAGCAGTAGGTTCAGAGGAAGGTTTCAAGCAAGAAAATTTATGACTGCTCTCACACCCTCCTTGCGCCTCCGGCTGTTGGTTTTCATTAACAGTGTACAATTATATCTGAGAAGACAAGGATTTGAATGCTCATAACTTTTATCATCAACACTGAACTCCACATCTAAGGAAGTACCCAGCACAACGGATAAGACAATGGAGCTGTGAGTCACCTGCATCCATTTAATTTTTTGTGATTCAAGTTACAAAGCCACTGGCATCTTCTGCAACCCTGTAGAACGTCACCAAAAATCCCAGAGATCCTTCTTTACCCCTATTTGCTGCTCTTGACTAGCCTGGCTGGTATGGAAGGCTGATTTAGGTATGGAAGGGGTCATTGCTTAAACAGAGGATTGTGGGAGTGAGTTAGAAGTGCAGAGACATCCAGAAAGTTTACTTGACTAAGTAGAGGCCTAGCTAATGCTTCAAGCTCCAGATGGTGCCCTCGGGATGGGTATTTTGCACTTGGCAGCATTTGGCAATTAATTGCCTCGTAGGTCATGACTAGACCCAATTTATTATTAAAGGTAAATCAAACTGTGGAGGATTTATTGAGTGTTAGACAATTCCTGAATCAATGCTATGCAGTTTCTTTTGAACAGAGAATCAGATGCCAAAGTCATACCTGACAGCTAATTTAGACTCGATGGGGGAAATGTAGGTCTGAGATTTCCACCTGCACAAGCAAAGCTAATTGGACTGGGGAGATGATAGTAAAAGAAACAATCCTATAGGAGTCTACTTTCATTCTTGTGGCGGTGGTTATTTGGAGCGGTGAAGTCAGAAGAAAGAGATGCAATCTTTCAGTGAAAATCAGGAAAGGTGCATGTTTGGGATGACCAATGTCTCAAGCCCTTCAGAGGAGGTGATGCAGAGATTTTTGAAGGTGAATTTACTGGGAGGCTGGGAGACTGCAGCCTTACCCTGAAGTCTTGGGTGTGGATTAGCTTTGCCTTAGGGCAGATCATCCATCCTTGAATAGCCAAGTGTATATTGTGGAGCTGATGATAAACGTATTCCTCTTGTATGAAGGGGCAAAGTCCTCTCAGTAAATTTCCAAACTCAGTATTGCAATCCGTGGCGTAATGGGTACATTATATGCTGATATCATAACTACTTTGAGGTCATCTGCTGAGCATTGCTCTTCACAGGAGAATGCTATTTTTTCGTAGCTCTAGTTCTGGACTTTAGTTGGGTTAATGTGGGGTACTGAACTTGTACTCATGATGTCTGCTCTTTCTTTCTAGTATAGGTGGCACAGTAAGACCACCTGCTTTATGCTTGTTTTATGTTGGGTATCTGAGAAGTAAATTGTGTGTATTTTTACAGCTTTCTTGATGATAGAATAAGATGAGACTCTTTTAAAGCAACTTAGGACTTACTTTCATGAAGTGCTGCTATTTTAAAGGCTTTGCTTAGTGTGAGCTGGCCCTTTTTCTCCAGTTGTAACCAATTTACAGACACTTCATAGGTTTTGATCTCTGGACACCATACCTACAGGGACATTTTGGTCAGAACTGTGGCAAAACATTCCGAACCAGACTCTGTTTACCAGCTCCTAATGATAGGGTTATTTTAAGGAATTGCCAAATAATAAGTAGAGGCTGCTATTGTAGTTGTTTCTGTGAAAAATGAACCATAACCTTAAGGAATTTATTCTGTTACTAGGAATTACACTAGTGAAGGCTTGATTTACCCTTTTTTGGCCTAGAATCTAGTCATTCTCCACAATATGATTGTCGTCTGAGAAACGGATCAACAATATCAGGCCCCAGTAAGGCTTTACTCTCATCTGGTAGAATGACATACAGCAGGCAACATCTGTCAAGAAGCATGCATGCACCATTTTAATGGAATATATTGTACCTGTAATTCTGAGGATCATTCCTGAAGAAGAAAATAGTTCAAGTCTAGCACTCTATTCCTTGCTGTGTGTCAAGGAACAATGTAAGCAACTACTGCACTGTGCAAACACATTCTGGGGGCAATACTGGACTCTCTTCTCCCTGTCCACCTGAGTTTTACTCTCCTTTCAATACTGTAAGAAAGTTGTCCAGCATCTCTCTGTTAGGGACTGTTGGTCTTAGGTAGGACATGAAGGAGGGGAGCAAAGCTGCGTACGGAAGAGGCAGAGTTAATTTCTGCTGGAAACAAATGTAATGAAATTCCAGTTCACAACTTCATATACTTGGTAGAATACCATAATAGAAAATGCAGCCAAATGTAATGCCATTTTGCCAGTGATTTTCACTGAGCTATGGCTCATTAGCTATTTTATGTTGCTTAGCAGAGTCTGTTTACAGCTTCAGAACTCCAACTAATTCAATGAGTCCCTTCTCCCTGTACAGATGTTCCAGTATTCTTGCCCATCTGCCCATGCCCTGTATGTTTGCTATCCCTGTGCTGCATGCAGAACTGAATGTATATGCTTACTTTGGTGAGGAAAAACAAAATTGCAGGCATCTATTCAAAATATATTGGCACTCATCTGGGCTATTTCAGGCGGGGCCAGAATATATTTCATCGTGATTCACCCTACCTTTTTATTTTTTTATGAGCCCAGAGAGGTGAATCATATAACTGAGGTCCAGGCCTCTTAGAAATGTCACATTTGAAGAAAACAATTGAAAACTCTTTTTATCCAAACCATGGTGCTTCCAAGATTAAAATGACCTTTCCAAAAGTTCTTCCTATGTGTGTCATTTCCGAAGTTCATCGCTGTGGCTGATACTGAACACACATTGTGACCATGTGTCAGACAGCAGCCGATGGAGTACAGTGGGAAAGCATCACATCAATGTGAAGCTGTAGGAACGATGAGCTGGATGCTTTGAAGAGGTGGCATAACACCACAGAGTAGTTCACCAGCAGATCAATGGCTCCAGTCTGACGTGGGCCAGCGGTACTCTGGGATTACACCCATGTGTTTGCTATTCGGTGTAATGATTTGGTGAGGTAATGTAATCAACATTATCTCCCAAACACCCCAGAGAGCAGCAAGGCTGATTTCCTTTGATTGCTGTAAATTTGGGGGAATGGTTTGCTCATGGCCATGTTTCCTGCTTTTCCATGCTTGGGGCATCTCCAGGCTTCTGGCAACATTTAGATATTTACACAGTCACCTGTAACCAGAGGATGCACTGGCGTCCTCCTGTGGGCATCCGTTCCCGTCATCTGTGTCATCGGTGCCATAATACTTCATTGAGTAACTTCTGAATTGTATGTTATAGCTTGAGGCTAAGGCATAGAATAAAGCCTTACTTGACTAGCTCTCAGTGACCCTTCCTTAGTGGATTCACAAGTTAATTATTGTCACAGAAAAATGCATGTATTATACATCTGTTTGCTTGTTTTTTTTCTACCTTCATGTGTTTTCTTTATGCCCACAGTATTTCATATCATCTTCTGTGTATCTGCACCTAAAGAGTAGATTTATAATACCAATGTAAGTAGGCAGAAAAGTAGAAACATGCAAGCTAATGTTGTCCTAGTATTTCATGGCTTTCGGGAAACTTTGAATTTGATTGTAGGAGACTTGTTCTCCTTAGATGGTTTTCCAGTATGATTACTTTCGCACATGATTACTTTTCTCTTTAACTAGGAGAATGAACCAAGGAGACAAAAACCGTTCCAGGATTTAGTCTTACCCAAAGCAGTGATTGGTATTATTTCCATTATAGAATTCAAAGTACACAAATGCCCAATTTATAACTATAGCTTAAAACTCCATTCCAAACACATTAAAAATTACATTAATTTACTCAAGACACATTTCCTCAGTAGCACAGAAATATAGTCTTGACTCAGTCCCCCATTTCCATTATAATCTTTGCTTAAATCCTTCCACGCTGAATTTTGTAGGCAAGGAGCCAAGTAAGTATATGAATGACTTGTTGGCAAATTTTTGAGTTCAATGAGTGGTAAATGACTTTAAGATCTCAACCATATGCATATGCCCATTTTCAGATCTTTTACAAGTGATTTTTATGTAAATTGGAAAGAGACTCAAGAATGCCTCCTCCTCCTCCTCTCTGTGCACAAACACACATGTGCACACACACGCAATCCCAGGATTTCAAGTCAATATTTCAGCAGATGAACATTCAGGGTGGCCCAGTTCACCTCTTTATAAAGAGTACCATGATGTGTCACTGGACTAACATTTAATAGATATAAGTTCTCATCACAAAAAAAATTCAACCTCTTGAGATTTGTTTCATCTGAAACATCGAGCATTCCCCTGTATGTCTTCCTCATATTTCAAGGATACAGAAAATGCAGCTCTTAAAAAGCCAAACTAGCCTCTGCTTAGAAAATGTCCTGCTTTCTTGGCACCAGAATACCCATCTGTCTCCCACCTCGCAGGTATTTAAATCACTACAGATTGTTCTTCTCACCTAGACTGAAATAATAGATTGGAAACCAAACTGGAATAATACATTTTTCCCCTTCCCCCCCAAGTTCCTGCACATATCAGAAAGAACCAAAAGGAGGAGGCACAAATGGATGATTGGGAATTGCATTAAGTGACATCCTGAGGTAAATTACAAAGCTTTAAAAATAAATCAAATTAACCCTTTGAATAGTAATGAATAACATAATTTAACTCAACTAACACCCCAACAATAAAAGCAGCATCCTTCAAGACTTTAGGCAAGCAAAGTCCAAGCCAGTAAAATACTTTCCAGTTTATAAAAGTTTTAAAAACTGCCAGGGGATATGTCCTGGCCTTCCCAGCAATGGAGCAAGAATGAGCTCCAGCAAATCACATGGAAAAAGCATAAAGGGAGCAGATTTTCCAGGCACTAATTCAGCGCAAAAGGGGTCTCCCTTCCAGTATTACAGTGCACTGATGTGCTAGTGGTGTCCTTTCTCACATCACTGAGCCCTGCTGGATGAATTGCAGGGGGTCTCTTTCCAAATATCATTAAGTCTAAAGAAAGGGAAAAGTCTCTCTTCTCTTGTATCAATCAATTGAGTATTAACTAATGGATATATAGAAGGTCACAGGTTTGCTGGAGGTTTTTCCTGCAGGAGGATGCAGGAATATTTGCTATAAGCACTTTTGCACGTAGCCCTTATGGAAAAAAATCTGATAGATTTTAATGGAGTGATAGTATTCCTACAGAATTTGAAATCAAGTTATAGAAATGTACAGGGGGGATATAAATATTGGGTACAGTAATTCCTATTGGAGCTTTTGGAGTCCACTCATATTACATTCCAAAGGATTTTTCCATACAGGAATAAAGCTGAATATAGTGTACTGGATGCTTCTGTAGTTTACCCACTCAAAAAATAATTCTGAGTGAGTTCTTCAAATGTAGAAATAGTCTTTAAAAGGCAGCAGATGCTACTTGTGCCTTCACTTTTATATATTTCTATAGAAATGATGCTTATACACTGATATAGTTGTCTTTTAATGCGTTTCTATGAGCTTGTCACCCACTGGAAAAAGCCAAACAAATCAACATACCAACCTCCTTCCCCCTTCTGTCCCCTCTAGCCCTTAGCAATGTTTCTTCCTGATTTGTCTCCTTCTTTCCTTTTCCTCCTATTCTGTATTTTGTTCAGCTCTTTCCTATTTAGTCTTCCTTGAGGTCTGAGGAAGATTCATATAGAATATCCCTACCAGGGTAGGGAAACTTACTTGTTATTGAAAGCTTTTACACAATACTGTGAGAACCATTCTCTCCCCAGTATACAAGGAAATGACATTGGGAGTCCTCCGTGAAATGATTTAGTGTTCAGACCTCTTACTGATAACAGCCTAGCAATTTTCTTAATTTGCAAATTAGCAGGCAGAGCAATTTTGCCCATTTATGATTTTGTGAGATACAAACAAAATCCACTGAGGAGACTTTGGAAGAGTCCTCAGCCTTTCAGCTTTCCCTTTGCACTTTAACATCTTAGACCATAACCTCATAAGCTCCAACTGGCTATGTTTTTTTCCTACTTACTGATCAGAGTATATTTTGGCATCAGGGCATTTGTTCAGTGAGTCTAATTGCTTGTGTTTACTCTTCCAGAAAGCTTTGTTGTACAATTGATATAAAAATTTCAGCCTCCAAATTTTCAACAAGTAGGTGCTTCACCTTTTTTGGTCCGGCCCTAAGGAGAGGAGGAATTCGTTATCTCTATTATGTTTGTTTTGCTGTTGGCAAAGCAGGTCTCTGAACTTACTGTAACTTTCCCACTAGCCTCTTCTAGTCTAGCATCACTCATTTGTATGTTGGAAGAGGGTAGCAGTTAGCATTTTTAGTTCTCTTCCTGTGGGGAAAACACAGATGACATTATCAGTACACATAGAACGCCATGAGGTTACTTTATATCAGAAATGTCATTAAGGCTTACAGTGAAACCTCCGCATACACTCACACATAGTTCTGATTGCCTTTCTTAATTGTTTCTTTAGACTTTAAACTTACTCTGGAGCAAGTCTTCCACTGTTTCCCCTGACCTTCTCAAAGGGAGTGTGCTGGGAGTTAAGGTACTGACAAGGGAATGGCAAGCATTCCCATGGCTTTAAATATGAGCTGAGCGTCGGATGATGCTGATGGCTCCTAACATTTTCTTGTTCGATTCTTTTTTGGACAGAGGTGCGTGACTAAGACCAATGAAATGAACCGCTCTGGGAAAGTTTCCAGAGCTCCACATTATCCAGGGAGAATATATTGGTAACTACCTTAGATGTGATGCCTACATTCCTGAGACACAATGCTAGGTGTGATGAACCTAACCCTAAGGAAAGACAGGTGCACTGGACACTGTTAACAATTTTGGAAAATTTTTCAGGAGGAACTGAGGTGGTCAGTGGTGCAGAGTGCAGCTGGAGGCCTGTAGCTAGCGGTGTCTCCCAGGGGTCAGTCCTGGGTCCAGTCTTGTTCAATGTATTCATCAATGACCTGGAGGACGGCACAGAGTGCACCCTCAGCAAGTTTGCTGATGATACTAAACTGGGAGGAATGGCTGACCCACCGGAAGGCTGTGCTGCCATTCAAAGGGACCTGGACGGGCTGGAGAGGTGGGCGGAGAGGAACCTCCTGAAATTCCACAAAGGCAAGCGCAGGGTCCTGCGCCTAGGGAGGAATAACCCCGGGCAGCAGTACAGGTTGGGGGCTGACCTGCTGGAAAGCAGCTCTGCCGAGAAGGACCTGGGAGTGCTGGTGGACAACAAGTTAAGCAGGAGGCAGCAGTGTGCCCTTGTGACCAAGAAGGCCAATGGGATCCTGGGCTGCATGAGGAAGAGTGTTGCCAGCAGGTCGAGGGAGGTGATCCTGCCCCTCTCCTCAGCCCTGGAGAGGCCTCACCTGGAGTACTGCGTCCACTTCTGGGCTCCCCACTACAAGAGAGACATGGCACTACTGGAGAGGGTCCAGCGGAGGGCTACGAAGACGAGGAGGGGACTGGAGCATGTCTCCTCTGAAGAAAGGCTGAGGGAGCTGGGCCTGTTGAGCCTGGAGAAGAGAAGACTGAGAGGCGATCTCATCAATGTGAACAAGTATCTGAAGGGAGGGTGTAAAGAGGATGAGGCCAGACTCTTCTCTGTGGTGCCCAGTGACAAGAAAAGAGGCAACAGGCACAAACTGAACCACAGGCAGTTCCGTCTGAACATGAGGAAAAACTTCTTTCCTGTGAGGGGTGACAGAGCACTGGAACAGGTTGCCCAGAGAGGTAGCGGAGTCTCCTTTGCTGGAGATATTCAAAACCCGCCTGGACGCGATCCTGGGCAATATGCTCTAGAGGACCCTGCTTGAGCAGAGGAGTTGGACTAGATGATCTCCAGAAGTCCCTTCCAACCTCAACCATTCTGTGATTCTGTGTAATTCTCTTTGAAAAAGTTCTGCTTTGTGTCAGCAGCTAAGGAAGTATTTTTGTTCTAAGCATTGTGCTGCCTAAAGCTGTATACTCTCTATATCAAGTGATAACCCAAGGGACTAGCTCACACTTCTCTAGCTGACTTAGCAGAGTAAACAGACTGAGTTAACATTTTTCTTTTTTCCAATCGTTCTTGTACTTCCTGCTTGACCTTGTTGGCTACTCAGGCACTTATAAGAAGCCCTTTTGTTTACCACTGTGTTCTAGATAACACTTTTTAAACTGTAGGCTTCCAGCTATCCACCTCTAAGTTAACAACCAGCTGCTGAGCAGTGCTGCGGAAAAAGTATTTATTTTTCAGGCCATGAACAAACTAGAATATGTTTTACTGGTCAGGAGTTGTAGATGTTTATATCTCAGCCCTTGTTGGGTCACACTTCTCTCCCTTTCACATCTGTTTTCTTTGATTTTTTAAGAGCTGGAAGTATGAATGGGGAATTCCAATTTCAGTTCAAGTACAGCTGAGGGACAGACACACCCCATCTCCTATTTGTAGACCAAGAGGAAATCTGTCAATACGTCAAAAGGGAGTACCTTCATGCTAAGACCTGTCGCTAAAGAGAACCCAGAAAAGCGTTACCTTTCCCTTTGCATTCAAAACGCCGTTTGCTCACTTTTTTTGTGAAATATCCAGACTTTGGCTTATTTCTCTGGATACCTCAGTCTCCCTGAAAAAGCATGTGCACTAGCTCTTTTCTTGAAGGACAATGAATATCCAGCTGCAACTTCTGTAAAGAGGATTCCAGGGGGGAGGGTATGTTTGTGCAGATCATTGACAAGTGAGGGAATATGGGTATTGCTGTTGGCTGATCCTTTGGAGCACACAAATACAGGTTCTGGGATGAAAGGCATCCTGGACATCAGCCATGTACCCAAAGTCAAAAAGGCTTCGTAAGTTTAGCAAGCCACAAAGCAGATGTGGCTAAATACATTCAAGCAGAAGTCATTGATTGTTTTCACTTAGATCTGAGATACAAATTCCTTTCTTTGCTTATCTTTGGTAAAAGTGTAAATAGAAGTCTAACTTTTTTCAGGAAAAGATAAAAGCTGGAAGTTTCTGCACCTTCAGACTTAGAATTCTTCCTCTACCTTGGGTGGTGTGAGAGCACCAGCTACAGATAGCTATTAGGAAACATGCCAAAAACTCTCAGATCTGCACCAGGTTCTTTCTATGCTGGATATTGCTGAACAAGTTGGGATAGTTTGAAGGGGATTTCATTATTCAGATTTACTTTTTTAGTTCATTTGGGATGAATGTTTTTGTTCCATGTTTTGGGATTGTTTTACTCCTAAAGAAGGTATTGGAAAACCTAGAAGTTGCACGCACATAAGTTTAGCATCTTCTGTCAAGTAGTCCCTTTCTGCCAACCATTCCAGTGATCACTATTATGTTAAATTACTTCATCTTTATCTTTTTGCATATCTAAAATGGGCATGCTACACTTCTCTACTGCCTAATTCCATCCCAACAACACATTTGAAAGCAGAGCTCGGTGGAAAATGAATCAAAAAAGTTTTCTCCTTTATAAATAGGAGGAATATTTTCTGAAATAAAAAGCTGAGAAAACTTCAAAATAGAGGTAAATCTTTCAAGGAAGTTTGTGCAAAAAAGGACAATTTTTGATCTCAATATTAATCTCGAAGTGAAAACTTTCTATTGTTTCCAGTTGAAATTGATTTTTTTCTGCTTTACATATAAATACTCTCATTGTAGTGTAAGTGACTGATGCGATCATAGAAATCATTGTTGCATGATAGTGCGATGGTGCAAGCCTCCACTATTTGGAAGGTAAATAGAGAGAAACAGTACATAGTTTGGATGCTCAGCTGAACTTTATTTGAACTACCCAAGTTACTACAGTTTGCACAACTGGGCCGTAAATCTTGTGAGAAGAAAATTTTTTGAGAGATTTATTATATTTCTTCCTTCCATTCAGTACAGGGCGGGGGGTGGGCAGGGGGAAGCAACCCAAACGATAGTCAGAACTTCAGGTGGTTCTTGATCAACCCCAAATAATAAGCCATGCAGTACATTGTTGCTTCTTCTTTGCAGCAATTGGAATCCCAGGTTTGTATCTGTTTTCTTTTCATGAAGGAAGAAAATGTTGCTTGCCAAATAGAAAAGACCTTTGGGGTCTGCTTCTGCAGTTTTGAAACCACATCAAGTGTCAGTGCTGATCTCTGCTTTCATGGTATGCACGTGTGTGATGGAGGCTTCTGCTCTTCCTTTTGTTGTGGAGACAGAAGGAAAATGGAAACTGATCATTCAGCCTGCATGTCTTGCTAGAAAGCAAGTTATTTCTAATCCAGGTTTTGCTGCCCTGGGGCTATTGCCATAAAATCGGTGGCTATATGCCATCCCTAGTCCCTCCTCTCCTCAGAAAAGGGATGCCTGACAGATCGGTGGGTCTGCATAAGCTGCAATAAAAATAAATTCGATAGATCTGTGCTTATTCCTCTCCTCTACCAGGAAATGATCCATGAAAGGGGAGATGGAGTTGAACCCAGGGAATGAAAATCCCTGCAGAAAGGAGTTGCCTCTGAATTTGGGAATTATTTGTATGAGGTAGACTGATGTGTGTGTCCTAATAGTGTGACCTTTACCTCTTTTTTGATCTCTTTTTGAGATCGCAGTAGGAATTGAAAGGAAAAGTACATTGTAAGCGCAGCAGATCTTGTTGCTGTATTTAGAGGAGGGCTGATACAAATTAAGTAATGCAGGGAAATATTTAGGACACTGAGCAGTGCTATTCTGCTTACAGACTGCATCACTTGCTGTATAGATGTGCAATGACAATCTCCATTCCCATCACTGGTTTAAAGAGTTATTCCACTAAGTTGCCAAAGCCAGAGATATCTCAACCATGTAGTGCCCACAAGGAAGGTATGGAATGGGTGCAATGGCCACACAGTTACAACCTCAGGTTGCGAAGGAAGACCAAACTTGTAAGTGGGAGGTGGCATCTATTTTAGATGGGTGTAGCAGTCCAGAATGTAACTTTCTACCTTAACTAAAAACTGGGGCTGCAAATGTTTTGTTCCCAAGGCTAGGCTCATAGGCTGAGAGCTGAATCCTGTCCTGGTTGGCTTTGCAAAATAGTTCCTGGGGAGAATGTATTTCCTCTTCTGCAGGAAAACTTCTGGCCGGGTCTCCAACATGTGAGAACACGGAAACAAACAAGGAGCCTTGCTGTAAGATATTTTAGGCAGGAGGCAAAGGCCCAGCCAGACACGTTATGCTATTGACTGCAACATTTGCACAAACTGAGACTGGCTCTGCTTTTTGGACAGTCCTACCCCCTCAGAGAGGGGCTCGCCAGGGAAGCATTTCTCTCCCCCTCCTAGCTCATTCTTAAGCACTGTAGCAAGACCACATCCTGCTTAATTTTTCAGGACAAAGATGGAGAAAGCAGCTCTATTAGCTCCTTTTTCCCCCTCTCCTGATATTTAAGGCATATCAGGGATAAAGTTCAGACCAAGTTTGGTCAGTAGCTAAGATCATTGAGAAAAGTTCCAGTAGGCAAAGTTTTTAATCAGGATAGACTCTTTCACAAAAATTGCTGTGAGAACTTTCCTCTTTTTACGCTCTCTGTCCTCATATTGTATATTTGCAATGAAAAAAAGAGGCTTATCACTAAGCAAATAACTCATTTGCATATGCATCTTGTAGCATAAAGAAACTTACAGACTAAGGACTGATGACTAGAGTTTTTTTATACCTGCATATATATACGAAACTCATATGTTGCCAGTGTACAGTTTCACGCATAAATTTTGAATGGCAGGCAGGTAGACTATAACAATTTTTAGTCTGCATACTAGTCAGGCATTTCATGTATTTCTGAGACCTAGAACGTAGAAGTAAGGAGAAGTTCAACTGATCAAATAATTTTCTACAAATTCATGGTGAATGAATAGTGATCCATATTTGGGAACAGTTTGGGAACTCGGTGCTCTGTCCCAGCAGCTGTAAGGGTCTGAGACACGCACAGTCTAACTCCAGAAATGACAAACTGCCATTTCCTAGCGTTGCTTTTCCTGGTACCTTATGGGAACCCTAATTAGCCAGCTAAAAGATGAGGACAGGTGGCATTTGAAGATTCCAGGTTGTCTTGGAGAGAACTTTTTTTTTTTTTTTTATCTGAAGAACCAGTAAAGTAACCAAAATTGATTTGCATTATTTCTGTGTTTGAGGCCTCTCTTTTCTGTTTACCAAATATTTAGACTGAGGCAACAAGCGTTATAAGAAAAATTCTTGTTGTATAAATAGAAGCAAAACACAATAGAACTGGCATGCTAAAATAATGAACTTCACAGGAAGGAGACAGCAATGAGGATTATGGGACACTGATGTGCTCCCTGTGAACTAGATCCGATTCTTCTTATTTGTATCATTTAAGAACGTGTACGGGCATTGTTTCAGGAGTTGTTTATGGTCAATGAAATGAAACAGAAGAGAGTGATCTCCTTTGGCTGGCCTTAGTCAGGGAGCCTGATACACTTATGACTCAGAAGAACAAACACATTGAAAATCCTCAGCCCAGTGCTTGTTTGGAAGGTTGTGTAACCAACTAGCCACTCTGGTCAGTTAGACACATAGCTTTATTTGTTAATATTTCAATTAATATCCGGCTGCTTCTGTGTGGTATTTTGGCATTTCTTTGGACCCCTTTCTTTCATTTTCTTACATATATATTTTTAATCTTAAGTTCTGAGAATTAGTTGAGCTGATGAAATTCCCTGCAGTTCCCATGTGGTACTATTTCGCGTTACAGAGGGCTTGAAGAAAGGAGGAAAATGCCCCCTCCATAAAGTCATAAAGTAAAAGAGAAAGTAAAGTTGCTTTCCATAAAGTAAAAGAGAAAGAAGATATCGGGTGGGAAGGAAACCCATTGGGTGGGACGGTACAGCTTTTGTGTTGTGTAGGCTCAGGGGTAGATTTCTTATTTTATGGCATGCATGAAGAAATGGCAGTCTGGAAGGGGGGAAACAGACCTACTGTAGAAGTGCAGTTTGAGCTCTACATCTGGTAGCTCTGTTTCTGCACCTGGCCACACTGTGTCCTTGCTCTTGGGATAAATAAAACAAATTCCGCCTCAGCAGAAGGGGAAATGGAGTCTTAGACAATCCACTCTGCTGCTGAAGGGTAGAAATGAGTTTTCTTTGCTTCTCCTGACATCTGTAATGTTGTGCAGAAACTCCATGCAGTTTCCCTGAGAGATCCTGCTCCTTCAAGTGAGCAGTGTCCAGAAATGAAAGGGATGTCATTTTCTGACATTCAATAATTTCATACCTCCTTTCTTCTACACCACTTTTCCTTCATGCTTACTATTGAGAGAGCATATTCAGATATGGAATTGTCCCTAACAGGTAAATGAGGGAGAGGCCCACCAGGAGGAAGATGAAGCTCTGAAGTGAGGTAGGAGAATCCATCCCTTTTTTCACTTGTTACCGCTTTCAGCATCACTGTTTCTGACAGGCACCAGCTTGTGTGGGAGCAGCTCCTGGTCCTCTCCTGGAGCCATCTGCCACTTTGAAGCAGTCTGTGGGGCACCTGTGCACAGTTTGAGAGCTCCAGGGATGAGCTGAGGCTCCTGCTCAGATACCAATACGGTGGCTGATCCCTAAGGGAGCAATCACTCCCTGAGGGCTTTGTGGATCTCCTCTGGAGGTGGGGTGCCACTGCTTTGTGCCTATTTGGGCTGTGAGAGGTCCTGAGGGCAAGGACTATCTCTTGGTACAGCGCTCAGCAGAGACTTCAGCTGGGTAATGCTGTGAAACAAACAGTGAAATGATTCATAATAAATAACCATAAATTCAATGCCTAAAATGAGTTTAGCATTCCCCTGCCCCGTCCTGCTCTGCTAACATAATGAATACACTCACTGTCACTACCTTTTGTTTTTTTTTCAGTGTGTTCGGGCCAACAAAGTATTCTGAGTCATAAGCAGAAACAGATTAATATTAATAGCAAATGTCTATGATTAAGCTATAAATGTTGCCCATCTCTAACAGATAGAATCTCAAGAAACGCATACATTGGAATAAATACAAAATTGCTACTGACACTCTGGATTTAGCATGGCTGCTATTTCCTTCCAAGAGCAGAATAAGATTGTAACATTCCAGTTATAAACTTAAACTTGACTTGATCTATAGCTAGTTTTAAACACTTTCACACTCTGGGAAGAAAACAACCTCACAGTGAAAGCTCTTTGACTTAAAGGTTTTTGTTTTTCTTAAAAGATGATCCATCACTGCGTACATAACAAATATTAGTAATATCCCATATTAACAATAACCTCACATATTCCTGAAGAGTCTCTGATTCCAATAGTCCAATCAGATGCTATATAATACCCTAAACGTTTTATTTAAAACTCCTAACTACTCACACAATGAGCATAATTTTAAAAATATTTAAATGCAACATAAAATGTAGTGAACCTACATTCACCTGTAGTGAAAGGGGAAAACAAAGCAAATAAATGCTACACATCAAAGCATTTTCTGTAAGGTTAAAATCCTGCTAAAACCAGAAACAATGTGACAAGCAAATGCACACTTTGTCAGAAATGGCTTTCAGCAGAAGATGCATATAAGGAGAACTTTTTTCTAAAGCCAGGGCATGGATTCTGTGTTTATGCTGATCTAGAAGAGACCAGAATTTCCTGTGCCAGGTGTAGTTACATGTTAAGTTTCCTTCAGCTGTGAAGCCAGCAAAAGAATATCCCTTGGTTCTACTTAGTCGCAGGAGGTTCACTGCTGCTCTTGTGCCACAGCTCACCACCCCCGTAGCTGAGCTGCTTGAGCTATCTGTAGGACATCCTTCTGGGTGTGATCACTAACATGCCCCAGACCAAAATAAACTATTTTGGGAGGAGGTGGGGAAGGAGGAAAGTTAAAAGGTGGTGGTCTACAGCCTGGGGACAAGCATGAGTGGTGAGGGTAGGAGAGGGGAATAGGGAAGTAAGCCCATTTTGCCATTGCAGAAAATCTTTCTGATCTGCCAGTGTTTGCCAGTGCTCAATGCTTCAGAGGAAACAAACAAAGACATGTTGAATAAAGCAGGGCAAGTGTATGTTGTGACACTGTGGTTGCATGTCGCCCTGGAAATCCTTCCTGCCCCTTGAGTGTCAGCCAGTTTACACCCTGAGCCAACAGCTGGTTATTCTTTCAGGTGGGCCAAATACCACCATGGAGCAATCACTCACGGTATCCTGGGAAATGGGTTTGGTTTCTCCCACTCTATTTTGTCTCCCTTGCCTTGCCTTCCTTGTCCCCACATCCTTCCAGGGTCTCAGGTGTCAGGGGAGTGCTAAGTGCCTGCAAGGAGCCAGCGCACACCTCTGTCTGACTTCCATTGCCAGAAGGGACTGAACTCTGACTGGAGATTGTTGATGTGTTACACAGAGCAAGAGAATAGTCCCAAATGCGGGATCCTCCTACCTCAGGCAGAAGCTTTGGCTGTTCAGACGATTTAATTTTGTAGCTGAAAATATTATTAGCGGTAATAAATTTTTCTACTCTTTTAGAATTCCAGCCAGTGAGCCTTTATTCTCCTTTGTAATGGGATGTAAAAGGATGGGGAAGGGCTACAACCCTAAAAAAAAAAAAAACAAAACCAACACTGCACTATAGAGCGACGTAAATTAATATGTACCAGTCACAGGAGAAGAATGCTTGTAGTCGTCTTGCTGTGGGTGTAGCTAGAAACGCCTCTTGAAAGGATTCAAACAGCAATACACACTCATACACATGGAAAAATGGCCATATCTGGTCTAATTCTGATCTAATTAATACCGGTCAACCTGGAGTGGCCACTTCACCCATTACATCTGAGCAAAAGTGAGATCAGAGCTTGGTCCTCGCTGGGGAAACTCAGAAGAGCTGCATGGGTCTAAACTCATTGCAGAGTCCCACAGCACAAGGTACGGTAAGGAAATGAGTAGTGAACATGTCACACCATACTGCAGGCTATCTTATGACATTCCCTTCCCAAGTGACATTTGCAAAGGCACTCACTGCAGTGGTTTTTTGGCATGTAACAGTGCAGGACTGTATGTGAAGGACCTGAAGCTGCTTGGAGTGGCACTAGACTTTGTGCTGTGCTACGGAGATATGGGTAGGGATGCAACGTGTTATGGCTTTACTTTTCTTCTTCATGCATTTTGTTAGCTCGCAAGTCCCTCCGGCACGTTTACAGTTTTACCTGAGCCCACTAGTGATGCATACCCTGAGGTGGGGCAGGCAGGGTGAGGAGGGACCCTGGATCCATGCCAAGAGCTTTGAAGTGGATTTTGAAAGTGCATGTTAGCCAGATACCTGGATTTCTATTTCCAGTGCCCCTTCCTCCCAAATAGAAGTGCTGAGAGGAGAAAACTGGAATATAAATATAAGTTATAGTGAGGATAAGAAAGGAGAAGAAAATCCCCTAAAATAATAATTTTAACATGGTGATAGGAAAATATTTAAATACATAACTAGTATAGAAATAATAATCACGTCATGCAACTTCACAAGCTAAGAATAAATCTTCACTTAAGAAGCAGATCTGGCCTCCATAGCAATGGCAGGATCCTTAAAATGGGAGGTCCTCTGCATAGCAGGACTTTCCTGTACCTTTCCAACATATAAGACCATGGGCTACTTGGGGGAGCTTTTTGAAAGTCTACAGAGTCTGCTGCTCTCCAGCGCCAACTGGCAGGTAAGTTTCCACCCCCTGTGGATGGAGGAGCAGCCTCCTCCCCCTTTACCCCTCCCTCTCAGGACAGACGCTGGGCTCCAATTCTGCCGTAGCTGCGGATCAGTGACGGCCCTTGCAGGTGATCTATCAAAGCAGTCAGGGCAGTGTGTGCTCATGCCTCACTTGGAAGAGAATTATCTTCTCAACTACACATGTTGCTGCTGCTTTTAGCCATACTTTTGCTGTTGGGTTTAGGATTGTGGAATTTTTTTTCTTTCCTGAAAGGAGAAAAGAGAAGTGTAAATTTTCAAGATGTATGACAAATCCATTATTTGGAGGCTGAAGATGGTTTGTTTCTAACGAAAAGTCCTTTGTTCGATGAACTGTGCAGACCTTCTTGCTGTGCCATTGGTTTGAAACCAACTCTATCTTTCTAGCTTGCTGAGGTGCTTTCTAACAACATGGAATTTTCTTAAAATAGGAGGCAAAAGGAAAGTAAATGTGTTGTTCAGATGGAAATGGTAAGAAAAAAAGTGTCTTCCAGGTAAAAAATGGTTGGACAGCTATGCTCAGATTTGTTGAAAAGAAACATGACTTCTTTTTTTACTCCCAAGAGACAGTATTTCTTATAACTGCAAAAGGTACTTTGTGACAGATTGAAGTGTTATTTGCTTAGCTGATGGTCGAACCCATGCACTGCATAAAGATGGGATAGGCTAAAGCTGAAGATCTACTGCTGTCAGTGGCTGTCCTTTCAATCTGGGACCCTGGTGACTGGAGCACTAGCCATTCTCCCAGGCAGCGTTTGGCAGCCTGAGCATGGGAATGTTGGTGTTTGGCTGCAAAGGTGCTGTCTGGGGATACAGGAAATGGCTGTCAGTGCATCCTGTTATCAGATAACCTGGTGTCCTCATGTTTCTTCTTTTAATAGCAGTGATCGTCCGGTTAATTTGCTGCTCTGGGGATTACACACTCAGCCCAGACACGGTCTATGACTTCATTCAGCATCATAGTATTTTCCATTCTGCTATGTTAACTAACAAAATGGAAAGGTATTTGGCTCAAAAATCGTGGGATGCCCAGTTAGTGTGGGTCCTGCTCCCTTCACTTCCCTCCTGAACATAGCATGAGGTCGGTGAGCTGCAGCGAAAAACACTGCATCAGCATGGAAATCAAAGTGTCACAAGGAGACACTGCGCAAGGAGAGATCAAGCTGCACATCTTTGTTCTGACATTGCATTCTCAGCACTTGACTTAACAACAAACATAACACAGGTTTTCAAAGTAGAGTTGCCTTAGATGAGAAAAAAAATCTGAAATATATAGATAAGTGTAGGTATAGGTAGAGATAGATGCAGATATGGGTAGATATAAAGGTAGATGCAGATGTAGCTATAGCTACATCTGGGATGGATGGTCCTGGAATGTTCTAATGGGGACTGCTGTTGCTTAAGGTACACTGTAGGCTGATTTTGATGGTCAGATATTGTAGGAGATATGATGGATGAGTGGTCCCAACAGCGATCTAGAAGTGATCAGAGAAAGCCCAGCTTGGTGCCTTCACTTCTTTGGAACAGAGAAATAGGCTGTGCCCCAAAGAAAGGGATAGATGAATAAGGCTATATGTTGAAAATGGAGAAATTATAACATCCTCTCTGTCTTTTATTGCTATTCTCAGAAAGCTACAAAGTACCCATCCTTTGTTGATCCCCTAAAAGGAGTCTGGGAGTCAGGGACAAAATGTGTGGCATGTGGAAGAAACTTGCATGGGATCTGTTTTATCCTGATCTGACTATTTCCTTAGCTAAGCCGCTCTGGTAGCAGTTGGTGTCTCCAGGCTACATGTACTTCTGCCTTGGTAGGCAATGTGGGGCCAGATCCTGGAGACTGCTCATGTTCAATTGTTATTTAGCAAACTGCTAAAACAGTACCTGAAACACACTAAGAAGGGATGGAAAAAAAGTGCTCTGAAAGTTTCTACCTGAGCCCAGTGAGAAGTTAATCTCACAAAACCAGAGAAAGGGATCCAACTGCATTTCAGAGAGCCAACGCAGACAATGAGATATGAGATATGTCTCACAGTTGAGATATGTCTCAATAAAGTTTTCAAGGATCTTTCTAATAGGAGCCATTTGGTCAGGCATTCATTCCCAGCACACTGAAATGGGCCTTTAATGGGGTCTGCTGTAGTGATACAACAACATCATGTAAAATCTATCAGATGATTTTGAACAAGTGACATTATCGCTCCAGGCAGTTCTTGCTCTCCTCTTACCATCCTAATGTCTTACCTGCTACCTTTTCTCAATTGCCTCCTTTACTTAGATATCTAAGAAAGACTGGGCTTTACTCTAGTAAAACATCCATTCATAATTAGAATAATTATTAGCAAAAATCAATGTGAGGCTAAACGGGTTGAATGTCTTTCTTTAAAGCAAGTTTACCACATTCAGGATTAATTCACACTATCAGGTACAGTGAAAATAGTGTTGTGCTGACTAAACTGTGAAGGATGTGTGCTGAAGTCAATTCTGTTAAATTGTTCTCAACTGAGGTACAAAGTGCTCCCTTCCAGGCCTAACGAGGCAAATGATAGTTCTTTCTTATGTAAGGAGACAAGAAAGCTATTGTCATATCTAAAGCTGGAATAATAACAATTACTTGTTGCGGTAGGAATGTCAGAGAGCCTGCCTGGTTATGTCCACTTGGCATAAAACGCTGCTGATAATTCCAGGCTCAGAGGAATGACTGAACTCATATCTTTTGATTGAACATTTTGCACACTAGAGTTTTCCTAGGGCAACATTAATCACCCAGAAATTAGTCATGTAATACTAAGAGACAACTCATAACTTAATAAAACTACCGTCTATCTGTAAGTGGGTTTTTTTGGTAGAGCCTATGAAATTCTAACACTGATAGTGGTTTCTTCTGTTAACCTTGCCTTTCTGAGGCTTTGAGGCTCTTAATTGAGTGTGTGACTGGTCATCTTACCAAAAAAGCCTTGTGATTACTAATGCAACAGCCACTTGCTAAACTCACACTCTGTGATCTACTTTTTGTTTTATTTGAAAATCTACATTTCAGAATAAGACAAGATTTATCAAGAAATTTCTGCAGCAGACTCACCTCTATCCCTCTCTGCTTTTACAGCACACATGCCATTGCAAAACAAGCCCTTATTGGTGCTCTGCATTTGCAAAGATACTGCTTTTCTTCTTAGCTGCAAGTAATGTTTTTATAAGTCTTCGAATCTATGGGGTTGTTGTCCTTATAGTAGCACACGTCCCCATAATAATGTGTCTCTGCAGCTTTCCAAGGATGTTTTCAGTGGTGGCACATTAGATTCAGTTTCTTCTTTGACAATTCTACTTGTAACAGGCTTGTTTTGAGGGGATGTTTGCATCTATGTGCTTGTGAAGTTGGGGGAAATGCTTGGCATGTGAAAATTAGACCCGAGTTCCTGCTGGAGTTAGTAGTTGTTAATCTAGCATTACTGTACTTGGAAGAAATTCTCTAAACATCTCCTTGATGTAAATGACAGATTTTGGGGGGGGGTCCCAAATGAAAGTATAGCAGCCGTTAAGAATTCATGGATATTTATAGAATCTATATCGCATATTTTAAGCTGTGAGACTAGTTACCCTCTGACCTCTTTTTAACAACTTCACACTTTGTAAAATCTCTTATCATTGTTCCTATTAGTGGTTAGTCAACCCTGAAGACTATAGCTTGTTCCTGGTAGTAGACAAGTTATTCCTCAGCTGTAGGTTTTGACACTTAATAGTTTCTAAGCCTGTCTGTGGATAGTTTGTGGTGGATAAAAGTTTTGCCTGCCCCCCTCTTGCTATCCAGTTGGCCTCTGAACATAAGTTCGATGCTCTCGGAAACTGCATCGGCAGCTGGCGCACCTTTCCTCCTGGCAAACTAGCAAGTCCTCAGCAAAGACCTCACCTGGGCAGGTTACTGGGTGACCTTGCCTCAGATGTATTTTAGAGTGTTGGCACCTTGAATACAAAACCCCTAAACTTGTTCCTAAACAGGGTAAGCACCGTTATGCTGGTTACACTTTTTGCCAATAGTTCTTTACTAGATACCTAGTCCAGTTACAGTCACAGTTAAAGGAAATCTCCTTGCAAGGATGAAACCAGCAAAACGAGGTTTTCAGGTAGGAGGAATGGGGAGAAGATTTAAATAAAATGCAAGGAAAGTATCCTTTCTCCTGCTGTGATTTTCTCCTAAGTGAAAGCAGATGTGTGGGTAACGACTGTCTATTTTAAATATTGCAAACATGAATTTTGGACCAAATCTCCCAGCAAAAAGCAGAGAGATACTGATATTGAAACCAAGGAAAAAGCATTTCTTAGTTTCAGTGGCCCAAAGCCATTGTCATGCTGATGCCTGGGAAGCATTGTTATTCCAGACCCTCACAGGGAGAAGAGACCACTTAGGCACGGAAAGAAAGGAATCTAATACCCTCTCCAACTTCCTTCCTGCGTTATTCCTCCAGTCTGAGTAGCTAGACCTTTCACTTCTTTCTATGCTGCCCATGGCCTTCCCCTGCTTCCTGCCTATCCTCTCCCACTGTACGACTGTTTTTGTTCCTGTGACTCGGTTCTGATTATTGTGTTTCTGTGCTTCACCTCTCTGTTCTCTCAGGTTTATGATTACATAAAGAAAGGAATTTCTAATAAGAAGTTTGGGCATGAAATATGGTGAACGGGATGCCTCATATGTGCTGATGGTGGTTTGGGGACCAGAGGCTTTACAGATAGACTGAGCTCCTCAGGCGAGTGGTCTAACTGGGATGCTCTGACACTCTTCATGCTGTCACAGAGTTAGTCTGAACTGGACATGGTATAAAAGGAAGTTCTTGCAAGGTGACTTGTCCCCACTTCTGAAAACAGGCTTTAGATAGCTGGATTTTTTTTTTTTTTTCATTTACGTATTTCTAAAAGGGCTCGGTTTGAGAGCTTCAGGGAAAAGCAGCTTGGTGACGCAGTCCAAGCTGATTTCTGACTTTCTGGCAAAAAGAGCACGCTTAACCTCTTCATTCTTGGCTAGTAGCAACAAATTACTGGTAGTTTATGAACCAGGGGCAAAATCTGGAGAAAAAATACAGATATTAAGTGGGCAAATAAGGTAACTGAATGCATCTCTCCACAGTTTTAAATCACGGGAAATAAACTTTTACAGTGCAGGTCAGTGGGAAATTTGGGAACTGCAAGGTATTTACTGAGGCTGTCTGTAAAGGCAGTGAGGAGAGAGAGCTTGCAAGGAAGCAGTGAATCTTCACTGTGTCAAGTAAATCTAGCTGCTACATTTGAACTTATATGCTGGTGGCGAATTATGTTTTGGAGCTGAGAAATGAAATGTGCTTCTGTATTGCAATAGCAAGGACTACTGTCTGTGGGTTTCACACTTGACTATAGGTAGTTAGACCCCGTGTCGGCTGTAAAGACTTTGCAAGTCACAGGGAGCTCACTGACAGGTCTCTATTACTCCATAGGAAGGGTTTCATGGGAAAATCAGAGGCAAGCCTGGTGACTTCATGCGTTACCAAAGCCCAGTGGTCCTGAGCCTTATATGGTGTCAGCGGGAGCAAGCAGCTATCATCAAACGTAGATCTTTTAGTGACAGCCACAACCCACCCAGATAGGCCTCTTGGCCATTTGAGACTGATGATTTCATTTCTCCTTTCTGAGTTTTGCTCATTTCCTCAGGCTTTGACTCTTTGTAGCCAGATCTCCAGAGTGTTTTATGCCATTCTAGAATTCTTTTCAAATGTCTCGATTCCCCCAAACTCAAACCACCCAATTATCCTAGGAAGAAAGCCTTTATAAACATGGCCATCAAGCTGAACCTATCATACAGAGGAATGTTTCAAGTATGATGGATACACATACCCTCGGGTAGAATAAACTTCTATATTATTAGCTAGTGTTTCAAATCATTGGGTTAGCATTCATTCCTATCCACTAAATAATTTGGTTTCCGGAAGCTTCTCTGGAATAGGACACAGTAATTCTAGTAGCTGTATATTATGTAATGTACATACTGAGAAGCCAGCCGTGCAAGATGGAAAATACCCCACGAGTTTATTGTGGCTTTTTTCCGGTTCACATTTTTTCCCTTTTGCTACTCAGAAGTACACTAAGTTCCTACCACTACTAAACTGACAATAGAGAATTATTGTATTCTTTCAGGTGCTTGGAGAGATAATTAAGGGCTGTAAGAGACTGCCTTCTTCTTCCTCAATGGAGCCTCCACCTCACATTTCCATCCAAGCAAAATGGAAAGTGCAATATAGACTATTCTGAAATTTGACAAAGACTTTTTTCTCCACCAATAACTGCAGTTTTATTAAAGATCAGCTTGTATGCAGTTACATTTTCTAGTACTTTGACTCCCAGCCCTATAAAACTTCATGATAAATCACAGCAGATTAGACTGCAAGGCTATCTGCCTTCTGAAAGAGCAGAGTTGTGCTTGTGCATGTGGAAATTGATGGGCAACACATAAGAAAGCCAGCAACTGACATTGCGCAACCAATGGCAATGGCTTTCTTGGAGTGTATGTGTGTGTCCTCCAACCAGGCTGGTTTATGATATAGCCCTGAGTGGCAATTCAGTGTAGGAATTCTTAAAGACATTATTTATGGCTTTATGTCTCCACCTTTCTGCAAACCACATACATAGATCTCTGTTCTGGCATCCCCAAAGCAAAGAACATACATTGAATGCCACCTGAGAAAAGTCTGGCTTTAAAGACTAGATGCTTCCCCTAGGCACACTGGGGAAGGGAAGAGACAGATTCCAGCTCTCTGTGGCATCGTCCAGCTGCCTTAGCCATGAGCTCATCCTTTCCTGCAGTCTCCAGCCTCATTCATCCTATTCTGCCTGAAAAATGGGAGGCACGAGCCCCTACAGATGTGTCTCCTTTACTGCCCGATCTTGACTTCTCTCTCAGAGGAACATTTGTCTGTTTAAAGGTCTATAGTGAATTAAGGCACTTAGGCAACCCTATCCAGAAGTTACTAACTTTGGAGTGCTCATAGTAGGAATTTTAATACGGTAATGTAAGTTTTATTTAAATATTAATAATGTAATGGAAGGTTTATTCATGCATGTACATTGCATGTATAGATTCTATTTCTTAGATATTTAAATAACCAAACTGAAAAACCACAATACCACATGTGAATAGTTATCATTAGGCACTGACTTTTGATCTTTCCACCAAGAAAAGGACTTGTAACAGTAGCAGGTTACCACTCTACATGAACTAGAGCTAAAGAGAAATGACGTGTACACTTACAGATAGGCTTCATAGACGTGCTGGTGGTAGGGTTATGCGGTGGGTTAGACTCCCAGATCCTACATTCCCTGCCAGGCTCTGAATAGGTCTGCAGTGGGGCTGGCACAGAGCCTTCCCCCACGGCCCAGACTCTCTCGCTTCTGTCCTCCTTGCATCTAGTTCCCTTTTCTACCTTCATACCCTCATTTAGCCGGTCCACTCTACTCAAGGCTCTCACCACCAGCCAGGCTCCTTCCTCAGCAAATCCTCAGCCTGCCTCCTTGAACATCCTAGCCCATTCCTAGCTTTTTCCCAGTTTTTGAGCCCTGCTGTTCAGGCCTGGCCATTCCCATCTTCTTTCACAGCTTCCCAGACGAGCCACAGTGGATTTATTCATCTCCACTACTTTTGGCTCCCATTGCTCCGCCATATTGTCTATCCATACTGTTTCCAGTCTTACTCACCTTCATTATGCTCTCCTGCTAATTTCATTGGGACCTCCTTCTTTGTGCTGTCTCCCTGAGCAGATATCGCTAGCTTGATCCTCCTCTTTGCTTCTTCGTGTCTCTAGGTCTTCTCCTCCCACATTGCTCTCTTCCTTGCTCCTCAGTTCCATTCTCTGTGCAGTTTTAGATTTCCCTTCCCCAATTGGTATCTGGCCCTCTACACATCTTCCTGACTGATTCCCTTGTCTGACTGGTTATTTTCCTCAGTCACTCAGTGTCTGTCTCCTTCCCATTCAGATACTACCCTGAGCATGGAAGACTGCATTCACATATACCTTAACTCTGCATTTCCAGTTTTTGTTGAAGGACAGGAGACATCATCTACATCCATCTAACTTGTTGTAGATTGGGAAGTTGTGATTAAATTTCAGCAGTGTTGCTCTTGGTCTAGAGGGAAAAAGTTCTGGAGTCAAGACTTTGGCTTCATACTATAAAGCAGCTGGTCTGGCTGGACTCTGAGCACCAAAAGGACTTGAGGAGGAATTTATATGAAGAGGAAGGAGAAGCCTTAGTGCAAAACTGAAAAATGTAGGGAGAGTAATTGCTGCTCCTATGCTCAGCAGGGAAGCTCTGTTAAAATGTGTCTGTCTCACTAGATGGCACTGCAGAACAGTTTGGCAGTGGTGTGCGGCTGCTTTGACAGAGAGAAAGATTGAGGCAGATTTTGTTTGTGATGGAACAGCATCATGTTTAATCGCTGGAAGGATCTGAGTGCAGTTTGAGCAGCTTAAACATCTTCTCTGTACAGCTGGAGATGTACAGAGAAACATTCTGCAGGAAATACTGCCGTGTGGATATTTACAGGACTGTATCAGATGTGCTCTAATTCCTGTTTCTCTTCTGCTGGTGAATGGCCCAGGTCCTAAGACTTTCCCCTAATCTTCACAGTGGAGCAGGGCATAAGATTTCCTTGGATGAGTGAGGGGGGATTATATGTGGGCAGACTGAAATGGAGCCATCAGATATAAAAGATCCTTCCACCAGCACTAAAAGGAAGGGCAAAGTACTTCTCTCTCCAAACCCACAACTGAGGGGGCTGGGTTTGCAGCATCTGTGTGGGTCCTGAGCTGGAGAGAAAAGCCTTGAGGCACACCAGGATCCAAGCGGAGGAACAAGGGAGACAGTGAAGAGAGCTTCACTGTGAAGAGAGCTTTTTCTGTTAATCCTTGTTCCAGCTACAAACCAAATGTTTTGCCATAAGCATCAGCTCCCTCCATAGTGGCCTGATCATCCTGCCTTACAGTGAGGGTGCTTCAAAGTTGCTGCACAGAGCAGTGTTACAGCAATACCCCCTGCTTCCATGGGCTGGGTCACGTTTGGCCCTGCAGCTGTGATACCTCTTCCACTCTCAGTTGTGAACATACAGAGCACTGTATAAAGCAACCCATATTTAGTAGTGATTTGGGGGAGTTTATTTTGTGGCCTAACAGCATGAAGTGATTCACACTAATGCAGCCTGTGAGCCTGGCTCCTGATTAATCAGCTGGTTTCAGGCAAAGGAGGTGTTTTCTCTAGCAAAGGGAACTAGGTGAGTGTTGCCCTGGAATAAAGCAGTTTCCATATCTCCAACCCTTTTTTTTTTGCTCGAGATTCCTCATCTAGCAGCTCTGTTTCTGGACCCTCTCAGACGCGCTCTCTAGCAGACAGTGCCCTGGAGGAAGAAAGACAGTAAAAATAAGTTTGTCTATTGCTATGGTAAAGCTAACAGCAGCTTTGTTGCAGAAAGAAAAGTACAGCTGTCTTACTATATTGTAAATAAGACTGTTTCCTATGAATTCTGGTCTCACTAAAGCACCAGGTACTGATTAGAGACTTCATAAGGCCTCTAGGCTTAATAATACAGTAAACAAACACATTGCAGTAGTCAAGCCTTTCCATATATGTTCCTGGAAAGTTTACCTGGACTGGGGGCTTAGAGCGTGCTGGTTCCCCTAGCCTAGTTCCCAGCTCTGTGGCGATTGCAGCAGTTTTCCTCGGGGGAAAGCGACAGCACGAAGGGCTTCATTTCTGCTGCTTCGGTTTAGCAGCTGACTGTGGAGGGGAGCCTTGCTGTCGGGCTGTTGCTTTTGATAATCCACTGGTAACTACTGTCTGGGCTGCTGTGGTTGGTGTGCCTCTGTGGGAGCCCTGGGGCAGTAAGGAGTAGGACCGTACTGAGACTGTGCAGGCATTGCTCTGCGGTAGGCTGTGGCTTTTTGATCTCCAAACCCAACCATGCAAATGTTCTGAGTTTCCCTGAGTTAAGATCGAAAAGTCACAAAAAACTCACGTGACTATCCTAAAAATCCTGAGCTTCGAATAAACCCACATGGATTTGCTTTATTACCCTTTTGGTTTTTGGAATTTAAGTTTCAGCTGGGTCAAATTCCTCAGCTTTTCTCTGCAGTCATGAGGGCAAGAAGCTTTGTGGGAAACTCGTACTACCCCTTTCTGAAAAGCTTGAAATAAAAAGCACCAACGCTTGTGAAAGGCAGGAAAAGTGCCTTGATTCAGAGTAAAAGGCTAAGAGCTGGTAATATTGCCTGTTTTTTAGAGCAAGAACAGCATGTAGTTGCTCTCCCTGAAGCGCAATGAAGTTGCCCTCTGCTTCCTGGTACCTGCCAGGCTAAGAGAGAGCAGGCTGGCCCCTGAAGCTGTGTAAATTGTTTGACGCTAAGACATGGCTATATCAGCTGGTTTGTTGTCGGAGCCAAGACACTGCTGACCCAGCCTAACTTTGGTCAGGGGACAGATGCCAGCTTTATGTGAAGCATCTCAGCATGAGACAAGGAACAGTTGCAAAAGAATCTCAGATAGATGCAGATAAGGCTACTCTGGAGTTCTTCCTTTTTGTTGTTGAAGCTCATTAACATAAAGCAAAATACAGGCACTAACTTATCAGGTTTGCTTTTTTTTTTTCCCTAGGGGCCATAAATTTCAGATATTATTTGATATAATGCCACCCCCCAAAATAATAATAGTACATTTTTGAAGGATTGCAGCTTGATTTCCCTTTGAGGAATAAATCAGCGTATTAGTATTTTTATTTTAAGTGATACAATTAGTATTGTTTGTTTTGTGTTCTCCTCTCCTTGAAAAGAGTCAATCAAACACTGACGAATCACCTAACGGTACACAGACGAATCACCTGCTTCGGGCACCTGAGCTAGAATACCGCTCCCAAAGCATCTCTCTGCTTTACAGAAAATAATCCTGTTTCAGCTACTTGCAAATGGTCACTGCCTGCCGCTGGGCAAATAAACTGCACTGCAAAACTGACAACAATGCATCATTTCCTCAGATACCGAACAGAAATTGTGTCTAAGAATGTATAAACTTGTGGAGCAGCATCATAAGTAACTTCAAAATAGTAGGCAATATTTTCTTTAAAGTTGTTACATGTGACTAGATTTTTGTCTGACAGCTTTACTCAGGTAAAATAGTATCTTCGTCCTTGACATATCTCATCGAGAACAAGGAGTTAAGGGGCCATTTCATATAAGTGCATATCTGGAGTTCAAGACTTTAGCGTGCTCTTTAACCTAAACTTTAAATCACACTGTGCTGTCTTTACTCGTACGCAGTACTATTAGTTTAAAAGGCACTTTCAGCTTGTAAGATACGATTGGATAGCACAACTGACCCCTAATGGTCGTCTGCCTCAAAAATATTCAAGAAAGTCACCATCACTATGATTTAGGGTTCTTCAACTTCAAAGTCAAGTAGGGAATGAAAGTAGAAAATAGGCTGAGAGATAGTGTGATCTAAAGGGATGCATGACTTGCAAAGGGTCGAAATCAGAGGTCAGCTGGTAGTTTTGACAGTTGCTTGTGATGGTATTCAGCTGATCAAGCACAGAGCTTTACCTCTGAGCGAGAGCTCATCAGCCTCGCGTTGTCCAGAAGACGATGGATAGAAATCGGAATTTCTAAAGAGTAACTTATCTCAATCTCATATAGACACCTAAAAAAAGATTTATGTCCCATTTCTCTCCATCCTCTCTAGGAGGAGTCTAACTTGGATGTGACTTTGGGCAAATCTCTCTAGCTTGATTTTCAGAGATATAAACTAGCAATGATTACCAAAATAAACAAATACTTGAGGAGGAATTAATTAGTTAATGTTTTTAAAGGCATTCAAAGATTCAGGTAGTTTTTTTTTTTAAAATATGGACTTCATTCTGTCTGTGGTTAAGGCAGTGACAGTTTCCAATGTTTACAAAGGCATTTCCTTTCTTTCTCTGGCTTTCATATTTCAACAAAGTGGGGGCTACTGTACCACTCCAAATGAGTAGTGGGTAGATGATTGTCTTCAATATTTGATTTTCTTCAGGCGGTGAGGTAGTGAGAGGTCAGGTGCTGCGATAAGGTTGTATGATTGTGCTAATCACAGGAAACCACTGAAAGGAAATTCAGTGATGTGTCCTCAAAGCTCCCAAGAAGTCTTTTTATATTTGCAAGTAGTCCTTCCATAGTGCCTGCAGCTGATTTCGTGCGGTTAGTCATTTGTAATAGAAGCAGAGCTTTCGTGGAAGTCACTAGACTTATAAGTACCATGCAGAATCAACTGAGAACCAGTAAGAACGCATCAGCTAGCAAGTGGATAAATTTTTTTTTCTTTTTCTTTTTTTTTCCTGCAAAATGAGTCAAGATGACTGCTACAATGCTATATCTTTATGTGGACTGCTAAGGTGGACTATGCTTTCTATATAACCTGTGTAGAATACCAGGTGTTCACAGCTTCTGAAGGAAAGGTCTTATTTCCTTATTTTGCAGTGCCAAAATTATGCTGGGCATATACTGTATTGCTTCATGATTAATGAGGTTCATACCAGATGTGCCTTTGCACAGTAATCCCCAGTTATTTCTCAAGGGTGAAATGGATACTTTTAGCTGTTGGAATAAAGGTCTATTGAAAGACTAATTCAGGACTGAGCAATTCAGGAGTCTAGGGAAAAGTAGAAGTCAGCAACTTTGCAAGAAGATCAACTGGGTCATTTGATCATCTTCCATTATTGGGAGATGTCAAGCTTTCATGCTGAAAAGCCACAGCAGCGTGGACTCAGGACAAGTATTAGTATTAAAGTGACCGATGCTCTGAACTCCAGATACCTTACATGCACACTGGGCTTATCATAGAGGCTCGAATGTAACCTCTTCTGATACTGATGGAATAACTGATTAACTATGGCTCTTATTCGTTATATTTGTGTAGTAGTTCTATAAATAGAGTGTGACACAGGCTGTGAAAACTATTCTCTTCCTCTTTTTCACTGGTCAGGTTGACCTTTTGTTTTTAGGGAATATAGGGTGCTAAAAATCAGGTTCACCCTAGTCTGTTGAACTGAGTGGCTACAGGGACCTTGTGCAGCTCAAGATTTGCCTGTCTGTAGGTTGGGAGGGCAGCACTGTTTAGCAGTGGTTCCTGGTTCTTCAGCCAATGGGCTCCTAAAGTTTTCTGGTGCAGGTAGAGGCCCCATCTGTTAACGCAATGTAGCGTAAGCCTGTGAACAGACATGCATTTCTTAATTACTTTTCACAGACCCCTGACAAACGGTCTACTGAAGTCATCAAAAAAAAAAAATCAAAAAACCATGGTTTTAACTGGTCAACATACGTTTCAGTAGGTTGTGCTAGTTATCTTGTGGACACAGGGTATTCCACTAAGACTATCCAGCTCTAAAATACTACATGTTTAACAGATGCTTGCAAAGATGGGAAAGCACACATGCTGTGCAAGAGGGTAGAAACAGAGAGGGGCAGATCTTGTGGGGTAACTGGCTAATGCTTCTGCAGATGCAAATCTTTCGTTTCTTGCTGCCTCTGTCATATCACTGAAGTCTCTGTGCATTGGGACTGCATCAGTCCCTATGGAGAATAGATCTGTGCCCACATCCATGCTGACTGATCCCTCAGTGATCTGGCGCTGTCTCTCCCACCCGTGAGGGCAAGGCTTAAGGTGAAACTACTCTCCAACTGGTAAGCCAGCTAGATCCCTCCAGATCTGGGCTAGGATGCAAGCCAATGCGTACTGTGCAAAGTGTGGCATAGCAGGGAGTTCAGGTTTCAGTGTAAGCACAAGACATGATCTAAGACTGTGGGACAGGTCTCTCCCAAAATATGCTGAAAATCAGGATATTACTGTTTGTAATGCTAACGTTATGCTTGTGCCCTTCACAGTAAGCCTTAGTTATGTGTGCATACACAGATAGATAGATCTAGTGATGGATTTGCTCCCTGCTGAATGCCTGTATAAAGGCAATCATTTGCTGCCTGATTTTTTTCAAAAGTACTCAAGCATTCCTTCATGTCTAGTTTGTCAGCCTATGGGGACATATTTGACTCATTCCCTGTAATCAGAAAGCATGACTGGGAGGGATATGCTCACAGGTGACTGCTGGCAATAGCCCCAAGGGGACTGCAGTTTGTAAGCTGCAGATAGCACAAAACAGGCCCTTTTACTCTTGGGCAACAGCAGAAAGTGGGCAGACAGTCTCGGAGCCCATGTGTCAAGTCTCACATTCAATTCATTTACCGAGGTCAGGGGGTGATTTGTTTTTGCATATGAGATCATTATGTAAACAGGACGAGGAGTCAATGAAACGCAAAACAAAATTCCCAGTCCTGGGAATCTTATCGCTGAGCTCACAAGCCAGACAGAGCGGAGTCCCCAGAAGGGGAAGCAGCTATACTGGCAGAAAAGCGCCTGTGTTCTTACATACTTTTTCTATTTTCAAACGTAAATAGGCAGCAGAAGAATGAAAGCAAATCAGCTCTGCTGCCGCGACCAGCTTCTAAGCACGAACTCTCACCCATACTGCCTGCATCCAGCAGCCGTCATTCAGCTGCAGCGCTTTAAAGCAGGACTAGCAGAAATCACCCTTTGTACCCAGGGACCCCAAGCCAAGGCTCCTCCTCCAGAGCTCTCCTCTGTGAGAAGCTGAAAGCTCTGTTCTCTGCAACAGCTGGGAAGCCTGCAGAGCCTGAAATGCTACAGTGCACTTGGGTAGCACATACCTGCTGCAGAAAAGCATGGTCCCAGATAGCAATTTTCACCTTCTCAAGTAGCTCAACTGCTCTGAATTAGTAGTCTCGGAGAGGAGTTTCTGCTTTTCCCCAAGCCTGTGTCACCCGAATGTAGTCTGTGTTCCGCATCAGCCTCCTGTGCAGCTTGACACCTCCCCCCCCGACACTGGGGCATGGTGGTTCCACTGATGTAAATGGTGATGTGCTGGTAAAATCAGTCCAACTCTCCTTTCTTTCCCCTCTCTAAAATGAGATAGCAAAACATCAGCAGTAATTCACCCCAATTTACATCCATGTCAGTGCCAGCAGAAATGGGTCCAATAGCTGTCAGAGCATCAAGATGAGTTTCACTGAGTTAGTGCTTGATTTCTGTGCCCCTCTAGGGAGTATAGAGCTGCAACTCCACCCAAGCAGCATTCCCACCATTTCACTGCACTTTGTCCCACATCTCTCCTCCCAGTAAAACTTATTGGAGGGGATCCGGCACAAGGTGCGCTGCAGGTGACAGCTGGAGGGGCACTGCAGCCCTCATGCCGATGGGAATACTTCCCAATCACACAGGTCGTACTGATAGGGTGTGGGAAACGGGGTAAGAGGAAATTCCTTAAACCACTTCCAGCACTCACTAATACACACCTCTGTAGGAAAGGGCAGAGTCTGACCCTTGCTAAATAGGTTCCTTGGGGATGAAAGGTGCTATGTAAATGAGACGGCAACCACTGAAACATTTGTTGCTCTCTTTTTCCCCTTCCCTTGATCCTTTGTGGATTTGGCTAGTTGGATCAGTTCTGTTACTGTGTCAGGATTCGGAGACCAAGCAGCAATGAATTTCTCACTGCTACTGCTCCAGCCCTAATAGCAAACAGCTGAGTGAAGAATGAGGTCCCAGCTGAAAAACAAACAGAGCTTTCCCTCCCCTTGCTTCGGCTGTTGCTGGAGCAGCAGCGGCTCCAGTGTTATTGTAAGCCCCTGGTGTTAGATGCCAGTTCTGGGACTGTGAGTGTAGTTATATTTAGACTGCCGCCACTCTATTGTTGGGGAATGGACCAGACTATACAGCTTTTTACTGGATAGGTAGAGCCTGAATTCCAAGCCAGGAATAGTCAAATTCCATTTTTAAGGGTAGTTTCCCACATCCCATTTTACCCAGCATCTAAATCACGTGGCACAAAGAAGACAAAGTCGACCTTGATTGCAAGCTGATTTGTATAATTTTTGACTGCTTTTTTAATAACTGGTAGCTATCTGAAGAGGTGAAGGAAACTTTATTTTATTTTTTTTAAACAGTCAAGCGTTTTACCTTATTTGAACAGAGTGAAAGTTGGCAGATTTGCTCCTAGCTCTCAGCCTCATTGACTTCTTGGGCTGCTATACAGTAGTTGAAGTTGTGCCAGCCTTTCCATTATAACATTCCCCCTCTCTTCTCATTTTCAGGGGTTTCAAACTTGGCTGTAAAAATTTCTCCAGGCTAAAATCTTGGCACCCAAAGTCCTAGCCCAGGTGTAACTTCTTAAAATCACCATGGGCCAAAACTTGAAATTAATTTCTGCTTGGTCTTTAGTCACTCACATACAACTGTATGTTCACTTCGGGGGAGCTTTATGTGAGAAATTAAAGGGTACAGTTTACAGTTTAAGGGAAGATTGCATTTCCTTGCAGGAAAACTAATTAGAATGAATACACAAATATTTGTGCGATATACCTCTATTGAACTGAGGTTGTACAATCACCCACATTGTCTAAAGGGCTCATGGAGATGCCATTTACTAGTCTCCCACCGACCTCACAACCCCATCATGCAGCTCTGCCCAAAGTGAATGGCCTGCTTTGAGCTTTCCACAACTGTGGCAAAATGGAAGAGGGAAAGCTGGCCAGGGACCACTCTTCTGGAGTCTTCCAGACTGCTCCCCCAAGGCCGATCTGGGCTGTAACCTGTATTCAGAGCCCACCTAGTGGTGCACAGCTGCCTGGATGCTGGCACAGAGCAGCGTGTCCCTTGGCCTCTTTCTGTTATCTCCTGAGGCTGAAGCAGAGCCTCTCTTTAAGACAGAGATTACATGCCTGGAGTCCTCCTGGTGGTACTCAGCTTCACTCCGGGGCAGAATGGCATCTCTTTTTAAGGCTTTTGGGGATGTCCATGGAGAGAGACTAGGCTGATACGCTAACGTGCTGAGAACCTGGGATGTGCCCATGTTCTTAGGAGTTTGGCTTTAGGTTCCTGGTGTAAAGTCTTTATTTCACTGAAATCTTGGGAAATTCTGCCACAGTTTTCATCAGGCCAAGATCCCGTCCCTGCAGCCTGAAGGTCTTGACTATTTACCACTACTATTTACTGTTATGTCTCTGATACGTTTTATGAGGGTTTTTTTGTACAGTTTTGATTTCTAAAGGGAAGAAATGCAACTCCATATTATCTTGCTTCTGTCCTTGTCATAATGATCATTACTGCAGGCAAATGAAACTATCATTGCTCCATTAATGCCCTCTGGTTGAAAATCAGCTCCCAGTTCTGTATATATTCATATCTTGGAACGTTTTCCATGTGTTTTTATCTCCACCCTATAAGCTCGTATTCCATTAGACTGTAAGTCAGAGTAGCCTCCTTCAAGGGGAAGAATCACAGACCTATGTGCTGCTTGATATTGGAGGAGCGCTGCTGTGACTCCCCGCTCCTTCCAGTCTTCTACCTTGTAATTCACCCCATTGCTTACTTTTACTTCTGCCTTTACTATTGCCTTCATCTACCTCTCACCTCTTTCCCACTGTAATATATAATAAGACCAAATCTGAAAAACATTTCTGTCTATCTGCCTAACTGCTACTCGGATCTCCTTGCTCCCACTGAAATCAATAGATCTTTTATTTCAGTGGGATTTTTGATGCTTAAGCAGGAGTAAGAGATGTAAATGCCACCCTAAATTTATCCCTAAATCTTCAGACAATGCAGGCGTGCAGCCAGCCTGGCAGGTGCTGCATGCACTTAACTGCCCCTGGGTGTGGCAGTGCCACATGAGTGAAAGGATTATTTCCTTGTTGGCTCTTACCTGTTCTTAGGTGTGGGGAGACCTCCATCCTCTTCCAGTGAGACTTTACACTGGTGCAGGAAAGTAAGAAATGTATCTGCCTAAGTGTTGCTTTAAAATGAAGAATTAAGTTTTGAAGTAAGCTTAATATACAAAGAGAATAATATTTATTGTATACTCTGTTCCTAACAGATTCCAGCATGTTCTCTTTCTCCAGCTTCTATAAGATTTGACATTGTCTGTATTTTACTAGCTCTTCTATGCATACGTAGCCATATCAGTGTCCAATGGGAGAAACCATTTCTTCAGTATTTGGGTGTTTGGAAAGCATACGGGCTGTTTCCGCTTAGAAGGAAGTTAGTAAACTTCCTTCCAGTTATGATTTTCAAGGAGCTTCTAAAGGAATATTATATAGGATTAACTAAAGCTGGAAAAGCTTGTGTTGCAGTGCAGTGGTCAAAAATATTTTAAAATAACCAAGTGGCACTTCCAAAAATATTTGTGCTTTGAGAAGAGAGATGAAAAAGCAAGAGCTATAATTACAAGGGAGTGATGGACAGCTAGGCCTTTGCTGCTTTTATTCTCCTGTTCCACATAATTACTTTGGAATATGTCAGAGGAGCAAGTGTTGGTTGTTGCAGCCTGAAAAATGTTTGCCAACCATCCTCCCCTGGGGATTATAATTTCAAAGAAAATAGACTCTTGCTCTGCTGATTGCTGTTGTGTTTATCAAACCCTCGTACTTTAAAGATGCTATAATTGGAATCATTCAGAGGGAGTTTGTATCTACACTCTCTAACCTATGTAAACCATAGAAATGTTTTATATCACCTGCTAACACTTTTCCGTAACCTCATACTTTCCACAGTTGTGTCTTTCTTGTGAGGAAAGAGAAATCTCTTCCCCCACCCACACTACTACCACATATACCAGCCGACATCAGACAGCAGTTGCTTCTAGTTTCAGTGAAAAAATATAATAAAAAACAAAATGTCTAATGTGCTGTGCCAAAAAAAAGTGTCGTTCCGAATTATGCGGAGGTATGCATACTGTTGTAAGGAAAACGTCCCTTTCCAATCAGCTTTCCGTGAAGCATTCATACTCAATCACTTTCTGTTTATGACCTCGTGCTAGTCACTTCTCCAGCTGAGTAGGGGAAAAAGCTGCAAAAGAGGAAAGTGAAAGGATATATTCCTGTTATTTGTCTATATGGCACCTAGAACACTTAGAGAGTTTGTGAAAACATAATACTAACAGGCATATGCTGAGCATGACACTGCATTGTAGGCGGGGGCAGAAGTGGGGGGTTAGTATAATTTTAAGTGGATGAAAATCCAGGCTCCCATTATTCACTCCAGAATATCTTTTATTCTTTTTCTATCTAAACTTCTTTTAAGTTTTCAAAGTTTTTCTCCAGTGGAATGCAACTTTGGAAAGGTTGCTCTGCTGACACCTCCTTTTTTTACTTGTACATTTCCCTTCCTCTTTAAGATTTTCAGTTTCTTTGTGGAAAAAATACTTTTAGGGAATTAATTATTTTTAGTGCTAAGCTGGTGGCTTCAGAGAGTTACTCTCATTGTTTCTTTTCGGTTGTTGTGTAGCAATAGTTAGTGAAGGTCACTGGATTCCAGTTCCTTCCTTTTGTTGACATCCACAGTTACAACCAGGATCTAGGATCTCTTCCTCTGGATTACTCTAATCAAAGCAGCTGCAATGCCCTGCTAGTTCACTGATGGATGCCATCTTTGCCATGATACTTATAAGCCTGATCTTTGGTATTGATGACATATGACACTCCTACAAACGCACACACACCTTAACTGTACAACCCCCTTTTCTGCATTTCTAAAAACTTACATGCATTTAAAACAAAAGGAAAACAAATACTGCAGAGCTGCCTAATTTTGCAAGTAGGAAAAATACACCAGAAAGAAAGCTCTATGTGGCTAAGACTAGATTCTCAGCTCCTGCTTGCTTTTTAGCGGCATCTGATGTAAACCGAGAATATGGATCACCAAGGTCATTGAATGAATGGGACTTAAGTGTATCGGTCAGTCAAGGGTGGAGCTAATCTTAGTTTGTTGTTTAGTTATTTAGTGCTTACAACGTACTGGTCGTGAAAACCTTGGGGTCCCTGCAGGGTCAAGCTTAATAAAAACATCAGCAACACTCTAACTAAAGATGAAAATCCAGTTTGTTCCCTTTTTGACAGTTTATTTTCTATAAAGAAACACTGAAAATTTTTATTTAAAAATTTATTTGAAATATTTTTAATTACTTAGGCTCCTAAATTTGTGTATATATGTGTAGGGATGGAACAGAGTGGAACAGTAGGGCTCATGATTTGTTTTTTCCATGGTCATGGTTATGGTTTATGTCTTAATATAAGAATCATACGGTTTCTGTGACTTAATGTGGCAATTTCTGAGGTAGACTGAACAAAAAGTTACACTTTTCTACCTGTGTTTTATTCCATGAATGAAGAATCCTTTGCTCTGGGGAAATTCCTTTAGGATTTTCCTGTGTATACTAGACCAAAAAAAAAAAAACAACTGCATCTGCCTTTTTATAATGAATATATGTCATGTAACAGGAAATTCAAAGAATTCAGGATAGCTTCAGCCAGAAACTAATATATATGATGCATACTTGAACATGAAGAACATTCATTAAATGCTAATGATAACAATAATGCTTGAAAAACAACTTGGAAAGGAACAGAAAATCTATTGTGAAAGACAGTTCTTTCAGGAAAGGAAACATTCCTTTGGTGGTCACGTCAATCTAGTCCCTTGCAGACGCACATAATTCATTGTGGTTGGCTGTCTCCTCAGGAACACATCAGGAGTGACTTCAGAGGGGTGTTGTATGGGTCAGAAGGGATATGTTTGGGCTGTGCTGTGTGCAGAGAATCCTGCCAGATTTAGGGCGCTTCTGTCTAAAATTGGCAGTTTCATCACTTCAAGAACACCTCTAACTCCCTACTGTAAAATACGTGAAAATTTCTTTTTTCCCCTTAGGCTAAGAGTTTCACCAGCAGTGTTTGAAGACAAAAAGGAATAACTCATCACTTCAACCAGCCCTGAGATCTGCAGAAGAGACTCATCAAGGCTGACCCTATGAGTTTGCTGAATCACTTTCTCCCTTTCTTTGAAATATGAGTAGCTCTGTGAACCAGTTACCAGTGGTTCTGAACATTTTTCATACCCTGCTCTTGAATTTCAAAAGAAGAAGGTTTCTTCTATGCAGCTATGCAGAAACTACCCTTTCTATGCAGAAAGGGAAGGGGATCTGAATACTGCAGCTTTGAAATTCCCTGGCTGAGAGGTCATCTATTGTCTCTGTGATAATACCTTTTATTACCTTTCATTGCATTGTCTAGCCTCGGAAACTTCTGGAGAACCTTATATTATGCTTTACACCATTCCTTGGGCAGCAGCAGTAGGAGCAGGTACAATGACTGAAGACAGTTCTCTTCACCTCTCTTTCTCAACTGTTTTTGAACATCGGCCACCATTGGCAAGGGTATGCCAATTATTTCCTCCCTGGGATGAGGCTCAGGGTAGGAGACTGTGCGTGTGCTAGCAAAAAAGAATCCCAGAAATTCAAATCCAGTTAGCATCCAGCTGGGGGCAGGTCTCTGGCACCTGGCTGTAAGTACATCAGTGATGAGAATTGTTCCTGGCTCTTGAGCCTCATGTGCAGCATAGCTCTCGGTGGTTTAAATATGGAAAATAATGTCTATAGTGTATTAACAGCAGTAGGTGAATAGGGAGTTAGCCTTTAGCATGTTCGGGAATCAGGCAATTAGCATCGCAGTGCTTGAAGACTCATAAGCAACCAAAAGTTGATTATATTCCTGAGCTTTCCTCAAAGACGCACATCCCTGGCTACTTTTACCTGCCCACACCTCCAGCTTTAACCTTTTCCATTTACAGACAGCCTTCTTCACATGTTCACAATGATGACGGTGGCAGGGAAGGATGGAAGAGTTGAACGCTGGCAGAGTGGGTGATAAAGATAGTACTGTGCAACGCCGGGGAGTTGCAATAAATTTCTCATTGCTTCCCGAACTCCCATTTCTCTCAGTTCTCTCAGCTAGTACAGAGCAGCAAAAATCTGTCCGATTTTGGACTGTGGAGTATGGGGTTTTTTTGAAACTGAATGAACCAAAATGCTGAAACACTCCTTTGGGGAGTATTTTGTTGCTGTGATGTGAACAGGAAGTCTCTTTCCAAGAAATCTTGTAAAAGTTTGTCTTCGCTCTCGTCATGTGGAAGCCACTGGATTTCTGATCTTCACTGTTATACCCCTTCTCAGCTGAGGTAACTAGTGATGTGACTGTGACTCTGTCCTTAATCTTGGGCACTCCGTATTGTTTGAGTTTTTTAAATCAGGTATTGTCTGTATTTCTGTAATCCATACAAAGTCCACTTAGGCTTAAAATAGTGTGCAGAAAGAGAATAGAAGTCTTCCCTTATATCCAGTAGACAGCTTTTTATCAGTATAAGTCAGTTTTGAAGGAACTCTCCAGATAATATTAGTAGGTCAATAGAAAACATAAATCCAAATATCTTTCTATGGCTGTATAGCGCACACAGCACGTTATTGGCTACCCAGCTTGTATTTAAGCCTGATCTTGTGCCTGTTAAAGTTAATGGGAATCCTTCCACTCTTTTTAATTGAACATTTGGTTATATGTTTAGAAGATACACTTATATAAAAAATAAAATAGTTTATATGTATATACTATAAAATAGTTTAAGGCCAGAATGATCTCTTTCCTGCTTGGAATAGATCTATTCTATAAGTAAAAATTATCACCTCTAGTACGTTTTGCGCTGCTTTACATATGCATTTCCTCATGGAAAGCAGCATAGCGCAAGAAGTGATGAATATCTTCTCCAGTAGAAACTGTGAGGGTGAAGCTGAGGACTATATTTACCCACACTTGGAATTTGGCAAGACAGTTGGAATAATGTTAGATATAAAAGAAAACTTTGATCTATGTTGTACGATTCCTGTCTTAAGGATAGCACTTCCTAGGGGAGCAGGGTATGCAGTAGAAGTTGTTTTAGCACAAGAAAGTATTACCAGCAGTTTTGCCTATGGCATCTGGTTTCCTTTGGAGATTTTCAATCTAAATGCTGTCCATTCCTTAATGTTGTGTTTGAGAGCCACAGAAGTTAATGCAAGCTGAGCAACTAGGTCTTACAGTATAAGATCATGGCATATCACATTTCATTGTATCGCTTTCTGCTGTCCTTGAGCTGTGTCTAAATTCCGTTTTGTGAAAGCAGCTTTTAGAAAGATGGAAAGTTTGAAGCTGGAAGCATGAAGAGTTGAGAATTCCTTGGTGCTTTATTCCAGTTGTAAAACTAGAGCCACTGTGGCTTCTTTCTCAATTGCACTTGGCACACCTCGATTATCAGCCGTTGTTTTTTGGTTTTTTTGGTCATTTCTTTCTCTGCTACGCTATATTTTTGTACCACGTATTTTCTCCTCAGGAAGAATTTATACCTATAAACAACTGTCTGTCAAGTTTCTTCATGTAAGATTAACTTATTAAATGTTTCCTACCTCTCCCTCTCAGAGTAAGTCATGTTTTCTATCCCTTAATCCTTTTTCTGACTTTTCTCTGAACTGCCTCTTCACAGCATTGACCAGCATTAATTAAATTCCTGCCCTTTAATGCTTTATGCATTGAACTGCCACCTAGTCTTCTGGATACTTGGGGGACCAGCTTTCTGCACCTACAAGCTGTGTTTTAAGACTGATTCTATTTGGAAGAAACTGGCTGATGATTTTTCTTGCCCCTCTGCAAACAGTGGCGCAACGTTAGTACTCTTGCAGTCTGCTGGATTTTCTGAGGAACATGAGGTATAGCAGCTTACCGTGGATTGGCCACACACAATGACTGGGGTAGAGAAGGAAGGGAGTAGGAGAGATATGAAGTCTCAAATGGAGACTTTCTTGATTGCGATGCAATACAAGCAAAATTCTTCTTGAATCAGGACAATTTCCGTAGTGGAATTATCTGTCCTTTCATTATTTATCCAGATTTCAAGCAAAGTTTCCTGACTATAACCTGTTAACATTTACATTTGGATCAATATTATCTTTTTCAGGTTGGGGCATTTGAATGAGAATTTTTTTTTATTCAAATATATCTTTACTAAGACGTGCTATAAACTAATAACATCTGCTGCTCTCAGTTAGTTACTTATGTGATCTGCTGATAATACAGAGGGTTGTTTATGAGAGAATTACCATTGCTAAGAGCCTTGCATTAGAAGCTGAAAATTGGTACTCTTTCCTCTAGCATTATATTTCCTTTTTCTACTGATGCCAGGTGATACAGCAATAGTCTAATCCTATACCGTGACTCAAGGTAGAAGAGGCTTTATAATCAAAACTGGCCAGCTTTCCCTGTGCTGTAGCCCAAACAGAAGTTACAGGCTGGTGCAGAGACTGCTGGCTGCTACTCTAAATTTTGTAACCTAAATGCCCACTTCAGCAATACAGTATACCAGTGTGAAGATTTACAGCAAACAGAATTTCTCTGAACTTACTTCAATACGACTGAAAACATAATTCATCTCATCATCAATTTGCCTTTAAGAGCTGTCTCTTACAATTTTTTACATGGGACAAATGTTCCAGCTTGTTTTATTCTTCTGTAATGCAGATTTGCACTTACACGGTCAGGGAGTTATTTTCTTTCTGCCACTTCTAGTTTGCCAAAGGAACGGTGGGAGACAGACATTCCCATGACAGCAAATATTTTTAAAATTTAGTATCTCCACAATGGTATAGTCTAGAGGGAAGAGGAAAGCCAATGTTCATAACCAGACACTAAGTATTGTGACAGCAATCTGCTTCGGTGCCTAACAGATTAGGCATATGCCATTTTGTTTTCAAAGAATTGCTTTTTTTTATTTTTATTTTTAAAAAGATTACTGGTTCCAATTTGATTGCTGATTTAGCAGCAACACTCTAATTTACTGTATCGAGCTTTTCTTTTACTTTGCTTTCAAATGCAAGAAAATTTTAGGAAAATTTTCCTTCTGAGGAATTACAGGTGGGTGCATAATGTATACTTGACAGAGATCTGTATGTGTTAACACAAGTAGCTAATTACGTCTCTTGTATCTAAGTGAGTAAAACAAAGGCTATAAAGAGGTTGCACGGTGAACCCAGCATGTAAAAATAGCAGGAGCTCATTTGGTTGGGACACGGGTGCAGGAGTATATAGTTACCTGCTTATATGCACATTAATGATTGCACACATGTTTACAAAGCAGATGTTTATAATCATGCAAGTGCACATTTCTGTTTACACCTGCCTGTGCATTAATATATCTATATCAGGAGGGCACACAATTATTTTTGCATGTGGATATTTTGCAAATGCAAAGTAGATTTCTTGAGAGTTTTATTTCTATGCTAAGAATGAAAACTAAATCCAGACAGTTTTATATCCTGGTCTCTTATTTTGTCAGTTGCCATAAAATGAGCTCCTTTTAGATGTTATAAAAGCCTGATGCTTAAAAATGTCACATTTCCCCAGATACGGATCCTTTTAATGTAAAGGAGTTGCATGATTAGAAATATATAGCCTGCTTTTCATAGTAACTTTTGTTTTGATTCTGAAAGGGACTCCAACCACTGTATCTCCGTACAACTTTATGAAAGGAATATAGGCAAAGAAAACAACTGCTAGCTAAAAATAAATTGGACTTGCCAAGCAGTGCAACATTCAAAGCTGTTGATACATTTCATTAAGTCACTAAAAGGAGAGCTCCTTAGAAGCTGAAGACTTTCTGGAAGTAGCCAGGGCTTGCTCATGTTAGGTGTTAGGTGGAAAGTACCTCAGCTTCCTGCCAAGCTTCCTTGCGTTTCTACCTGCAGTGTTGGGCCATGAGGCTACTCCTACCTTCATTCTCATCTTATGCTGCTTCCAAAAGTATCCATTTTGTGCAGCTTGATAAAGCTCCTTTTGCTGCTTTCTGCTTTTGCAACTGAACAGACTCAAAGTTTCTGCAGATTCACTGACCCCCCCCCCCGCCCTTTCCATCAGTCTGACTCTTTGGATTGTATTTTTATAAGCTGTGTGATTTAATTTAGTTTTTTCCACGCTTTTGGACAATTCCCTACAGAAAGGCAGTACAGGGTGCACTTTGTCACCAAAACTGTCTTTTGAAAGAGCAGTTTATACGAATGACTAAGAAGATATACCACCTCTGGAAAAATTAAATCAGCAGCCTAGCTTACTGTTGGAGAGAAAAATATATGGAGGGACGCTGCCTTCCTGAGAAGAAATTAAAGACAGTGTGGAGGCAGCCAAATTGGAATAGTACAGAGACCCTTGTTTTAGTAACAACAACTCCTGCATACTGAGAACTTTTGGGTTTTGACCCAGGTCCTCTGTTGAACTTTGGGTTCAAGTGAAGTACTTCTTGCTGACCCATCGCTTCCAAGGGACTCTGCTTCCCTGTGATATCAGCCTTTATCTGCTCCTGCACTGGTGTCTGACATGTTAGCTACTTTGCTAGCCTTTCCTATTTTAAACGAATTTAAATAGTAAGACCTGGGAACACTCAGCCTTTGTAGTAAAATCAAGTGGCTGACTGTTCACAGAGCAGGTACTTCAGGGATTACCGCAGGGAGCGTGACCCAGCACGCTTTCCGCACTCCCAGCAGGACATCTAGGGACCTTGCATCATGCACAGGACAGCTGGCTCTTGCTTTCTCGTGGTAATATTTTCTGCGTGGAATGAAATCTGAAATGAGTTTTGAAGTATTTTGAAGCCAAAAGTTACGGCTTTTTTTAGTAGCTTATATTCTAATCCAACAGTACTGTTTTCAGGTGTCCCGATCTGGAATCTACTGGGTAATTATTTGTTATGTGCCACCTCCTGGGGTAAGCCACATTGATATCAATCCAAAAAGACATCATTGCTCTGCGTATCAGGATGGTTCACTAAAGCTGAAAGCCTGTTCCACAAAGAATAAAATATGACCAGGGAAGAGCGTATGTAAGAGTTAAGGCTTTGTTACTGTTGTTTGCAGCAGTATTAGTAAAACCACTTTATGGAAAAAATAAGAAATCTAACACAAATTACTTCAGAATGCCACAAAATACCATACTTTCCCAAATACCTTTTTAGCCTTTGGCACTGCTTTTTGCCTTACTTGCCATTTAGTATTCATGAATGACTCCAGTGCAAAAGCCCTGCAGAATATGGTTTTCATCCCCAGAAGAAACATTACTTTCTGTTAATATGCCTAAAAAGGCCAGGATGAAGATCAAAAAGGAGTCAAGGTAGGAAGTAGTTGGAGTACTTTTGGAGACAGGAAGCAGCAGTATTTTCCCCACCAAGTGATATAGACATATGCTTCATAAAATGAAGCTATTGGTTTTGAAGGCTTGTAGATCTTTAGCCCTCAAGTAAACACTTCTCCAGTTATTCAGACTTTTCAGTCCTTAGCTTCTCTAAGATGCTCAAAGCTGTTGTGAGGCTTGTTTCTTATGTACTGTAATTCATTGCAGTTATATGCTAGCTAGTCTTTTAATAATACTATATTACAATTAATTACACTTGTGTAATATCTAGGACCACGTGCAATAGAAAGCGTAGTGAGGATCTTTCATATTGTACACCTCTGGCACAGTTTCTATAAACACTTGTTTTTTCATGTGTACAAATAGCACATTCACTAAAGCAAAGGCATTATCTTTCTATTTGATGAGGAAAACATCCAACACTTTTAGATTCTATAAAAAATAGCTTCCAATAACTTTTACTAATAGGTTTTAGTCAGCTGCCTTACTAGCTCTACTGGGTCCATTTCACTGACCTTTCATTCATTTCTGTGGCCAATTCAAGTAGTTAATGTTGGCTATAAAACCTGCTCCTTGCTGAACGTCCACCTCTTTCTTACTACATTCCTACATCTGAATATTAGCATGGAAGAGCGGGGAGACCCGAGCAGTCTCAAAGGCAGATCCTCCTGTGGAATTTGCACACCCATAGTTCTGATTCTTGGTTTGTCAAAACAATGGGTGTGCAAATTCCACAGCTGAGGATTTGCCTTTGAGACTGCTCGGGTCTCCCTGCTCTTCCATGCTAATACTCAGATATGGTAACCATGAATCAGCTAGCCTTAAATGAAAGGTCTGTCATTTGTTGCAGTCTTCTCTGAACCAGACAGTGGGTGGAACGGCATTTTTAGAAAACCACAGTCCTAATCGGTATGATTTATTTAGTTTTGAAAAGTGTAAATCTATTCAAGGTCCACACATCAAAAGCGTTTTATTAATAAAGAGATGTCTCCACAAGCAAAAAACTTCTTGAAGGAGTAAAGCACACTTTGCAGCTTTTTCTCCTGTCCCGTCTTTCATTTGTTCCTATGCTCTGTCTTTCTAACTTATCTATTAGGCCATAAGCCTCGTGATCTACTCTCTAACTTGGATATAAACATGTTTTAAAGTTGGAAAACCTGCTAGCATAATATACTTACATCATATAAATTAAAAACTACTAAAATGCAATAGGAAGTCTGTTTCTTAACTTCAGCCTGGAATCCAGGAAGGGCTCCTCTGTTACTGCTTTCAGTCATTGTCTTTCTTTGTTTTATCCACCATTTATGTAAATGAAGCAACAGATCCTACTTCAGGGTAGTAACAACGTAAAGGAAAAAAGATTAATTGCTCTGTCAGAGACAATAAATGTCCAAGACCCAAAGGATAGGTTTCAATTGTGACATTTATTGAGAACAACTCTATTATAAATTCATGAATACTTTTAAGTTCAGTCTAGTGGAAAAGCTTTGGTTCTCCGATTTATTTACCCACACAATTTAGTTCAGTTTCATTAAAAGCCTGTTAAAAGAAGAAGAAGAAGAAGGAGAAAAAGAAGAAAAAGGAAAAACAAAGACCTTTCTTCTGGGGAAACATCTTCACAAAGGCGTATCCTGCAAGGGGAGTAGGGATCTTATAGGAGAGGCAAAAGAGAATCTGTTAGTCTATTTTACTTTGTAAGCCACTATTCTCCATTAAAGGTATCTCAGGCGAGACTAGGAAAACCTGCTGGGTTTACCTTTTCAAAATAGTCCCCCATTACAGAAGAACCCTCAATCCTTGCTTTTAGACTAGGCCTTCTTTTTCTAACTCTGCTTGAATATGGACAGATTTTTGCCTACTTTCTTTTGAAAAGCTTCTAAATTTTAAGCTACGTTAATGAACTTATGCAGCAATTTCACTGATGTCCCACCAGAGTGAATGTACCTCTTGTGAGATAATTAAGTCAACCAGCTGTACCTATTAGCAATTACATTCATCAGTCAGACAGCTTAAATAAAAATAAAAATAATGCTAGTGGAGGCCACACAGAGGTTTATATTTGTGCTTTGTTTTGGTATTTAAGTGCTAACATATCCCAGGCAGCCCAGAAAACACCATATGGAATGCGTGGGGAGGACAGAATAGCCAATCTTCTGAGATGAATCTTCATGAAATTACATTTCTTGGAAGAATACCAGGGAATGCTGAAAATAAAGCACAGCATATGTATAAAGATACCATTGTCTAGACCACTAAGGATTAGGTGTTCCTTCTCATTTGTTCAAAGCAATGCTGTCTTCTTTGTAAGATGAAACTCAGTCCTCAATACGCAGTTAGTGGCTGTAAAGAAAACAACCTCCCATGGCGTTTATTGAGCTTTTAAAAAAAAAAAATAACAAAAGCAAACTGACTATTATAGGTCTTAACATTAGGAGAGCTCATCTCACTTTTATGTGCTTGATTACGTTTAAGCTTCCTGTGCATAAAACCTGAAACCGTGGTTTCAGGTTTTCAGGATTTGCAGCAGATGTGTATACTCATCATTCTGTTAACTAGTTAAAGGAATGTGTTTCGTAATGTATGGATTAATTAACTGAAAATCAGTTCAAAAAATAATTCAACAGCAAGTTGTTTTTCATTGGAGTGATATAGATAACTTGCGTAGAAGTCACAACTCTCTAGATGACTCATGCACAGATCCAGCAAATGTAGTCATTGAGGCTTGGAGAGTGTATCCAGACAGATATTCTCAAAAGCATAACCATCACATAAACTATTTTTTTCAAATCTCAACTGTGCAAGAACTTTCTTGGTTCTTGGATTGCTTCTAGCTTTGAGTCTTTTGACTCTTTTCCTGCTTTTTTGCCTGGAAGAAAGCATGTCTTTATGTTCTTTTTCTTTAGAATCCATATACAAATCTAAGTACTGCCTCCCAAGAGAGCTACTAGAGTGCCATTGCCTTGAATAGACCTGCCTCAGGTTTGTCATTATAGCCTTCTTCTGACATTTTTCTGATTTTCTGGTAATGGTATCACTCCAACTCACCAATGTTTTTCTCCTTTACCACAATTAAGTTAAACAACTTTTTTTTTTTAAAAAAAAATACCCCACCCAAGCAAACTAAAAACCAAAACCAGAAAACCTTCCACAGAATCTCTATCACCATTTAGTGCTGGCATCAGTTGAAAATTGGCCTCCCCAGGGCTGTACAAAGAACAGTGAGAAATAATCAAAGCTAGCAGTACTAAATAAACGGTTGTCAGTAATGAAAGTAGCAAAGTAAAAGTACTTCTAGCGTTCTTTTCCAGATCCTCCAGCTTGGGGGTTTCAATAAAATTTGTCAATTCTGCCTTTTTCCTATAAATAACAAAGAAACTCTGGCCTTTCAATTTAGCAATATGTCCTCTGTTTGCCTTGTGGAGCTTCTAATACCATTCCAGATAAAAAATACTCTTGTCCAAAGACTTAACTTAGCAGATCCAGCTCGTGTGTACACTGTGAACATAACAATTGCTAAGAGCTAGACTGAGTTCAAATTCAGAATTGCTCACTTTTTCCACACTAGCTGAGTTAACACCAAATGATATAATATATAGCATCTTAAGCAACTGAATCATGAAGCAAAGGTGATTACAGGACAGATTTTGCAGCTATAGAGAACTGTGTTTATAAATATATGATTCACTTTTGTCTGTAGAATTATATTAAAATATTTAAATGGGGAATTTTCCTTTGTATATAGATTACAATAGATGCTGATTATTTAGGAATTGAGATCTAGCTAAATTATCACTTCATAAACCTACGCAACATTCTGTTATTATTAACTGTAAATTTTTGTGAAGTGAATCGAAGCACGCTGGTTGAAACTTTAAGTAGGTGAATGACACTTTCAGCTTATATGGGTACTTAACAACCTGATCTCTAGTGGGACTTGGAACATAAAGGTGGAATTATTAATGTTTTTTTTTATAGTAGTTGAAAGTAACTTACTCAATTAATATGGAGACTTAACATTTCAAAAATGGAAAATACTCAGCTCATTCTCAGAGAATGCAGAATAGCAAACCAGCCACATGCTAGAAGACTCTGGCTTCTATAATTTTCCTATGCCATATTTTTCCTTACTTCATGCTAGACATATCACATAATTCCATACTTTTTTCACAGCATCATTTCAAAGTGTGTGTGCATCTCTGGCAGTGAGTTCACACTGAACATGGTGGAAATAAATTTTCTGAGGAAGAGAGAGCTGCAGATTTTTCAGTAGTTGTACACTGTCTCCAGCGAAGTATCTGCAATGAAGTGTCCCCAGAGAAGCAGGTGTTCCTAATGAATGATTTTGGTTGAGATTCTTCTCACCTTATACTTTTTTTAGAGAAATTACGTTTCTAGACTCCTTCTAGAAACCCATGAGGAAACATAGATGTCCATTCAGCACATGCAGTGAGAGATCTGTCAGCTATGTAGGCTAAATCCCTCTCCCTCCTAACTACAGAGTAGTGCTTGAGAGCTACCTTAAGCAAGACACCAAACTTTTGGACAAACATTCCTGTTTAGATCATTCCCACCCATCATGTACCAGGTCAGAACCTTCAGCTTGGATTGGGCACAGACGGGCTCTGACAGACTTGAATTTCTATCTCAGAAATATGATCTTGGACTATGGCAGCTAGTCCCATGGAAACATCAGATCAGTGTTCTGTAGTAGCAAACAGAAGCAAGAAGCAGATCAAATGCTGTGATACTTGAGAGAGAAAAAGAGAACTAAGCAGAGAATGTCATCATGCCATTCTATAAACTGACAGCTCATTTGCATCCTGAATATAGTGTGTGGTTCCAGTCCCCTCATCAAAGTGGATAGGTAAGAACCGAGAACGCTGAAAGGAAGGTAAAAAGGTTGCACAGAAAAGCTGGGAAAACTCCACTGCTGGAGATACTCAAATGTCAGCTGAATCTAGCTTTGAAGATGGCCCTGCTTTGAGCAGGAGGCTGGACTACATGACCTCTAGAGGTCTCTTGCAACCTAAATTCTTCTATGATGAAGGTTAAGAAATAGCATCCATATGAGGGACGATAAGGTAAATTTGGTCTCTCTTCAGCTTGTAAAAGACCGAACTTGAGTAGATATGATAAAGATCTATAACTTCTGAGCAACATATAGAGGGTGGATGGGGATCAGCTGTTCGCCATCTTTTCTTCTATAACAAGCAGGAGCCTTAAATGAAGTTAGTAGGACCCAGCTTTAAAATGAGCAAGAGGAGACAGTTCTTCATGCAGCAGGTAATAGACCTGTGGAACTCTTTGCTGAGCTATGTTTTGAATGTTAAAAATTTATCTAGGTTTAAAGAGATACAGGACAAGTATTTGAACGATATATCCACTGAGATAAACAGGCGTAATTACATCTGTCTCAGGAAGTCTATGAGCTGAGTGTCAGTAGAGGCCTGGAAAGTATTAGAGGGACTTGTTTTGTATGCTTGCCTCACTCTTACTGTTGCTTGCTTGCTGATGGCCACTGTTGGAGACAGGACTATGAACTGAGGCAGAGCTGTTGCACTCACATTCTTTTACACCAAGAGTAGAAAGTCCTTGATTTTTGACCTTCCCTGGTAAAATGGCATTTTTCATAATAAGCAGCGCCAGGATTGAAGAATTTGCTAATTTTTGCATTAATTACCTTTTGGCTAATTTAAAATATAAATTTATTTCAACCTTTTATACTTAGGGTTATCTATATGGAGAAATAAAAATTCCGTAGTATATAATAAATATTTGAGTTAAAAGTAACTCCGTAGCCCAGTTTTTATCCTGAGTTTTAGCATGTGGAATCCAACATTACACTTAAGAAGTGCAATCCCTATAAGTTCTTGCTACTTTCATAGTAAAGTAAAAGCTTCAGAATCATTTGTTTATGTATAAATTCTCAATTCAGCATCAGAAATGACTATGGCTTTCTTAAGTTTTGAATGTCCTGGAGGCGTTCTCCTGCTTATTTGGCGTTTCAATGTGGCTGGATGTAAAAGGTACATCAGTACCTTCAGATAATGGATGAGAGGGTTTTCTCGAGTTGCTCTTTTTGGTTTTGTTTTGTTTTTGTTTTAATGTGAAGAATGTGACATATAGTGTGCAGAGCAGAAAGCTCTATATATAAGCCTTGAAATGTATATTATGTTAATTGTCCTGGTTTAAGGTTGTCTAAAGCTTTGTCCAGCTCTGGATTTCATTATTTCTTCCTCATGGATAACACCTGGGGATAGGCTGTAGCCTCAGATTGTAGCTATCTGGCACCTTGAAGCAGCTTTCAGGGCAAGTAATCCTTTTTCATCCTGAGCAGCCTATTGTTAAGGGTGGCAAATACAGTCTACTATATTTTACCTTAATCTTGCATTGAAGATATACTACTGAAAGAGGAAGCAAAAATGTGCAACTTTTTGTTTACACTGATTACAGTAAGGCAAAATATTGGAGCCGATCTCGATAGATTTTGAAAGAGTTTGGATAGGTAAGCTCAGGAAGTGTGGGCTAGACGAGTGGACAGTGAGGTGGATTGAGAACTGGCTGGATGGCCAAGCTCAGAGGGTTGTGGTGAATGGCGCAGAGTCAAGTTGGAGGCCTGTGGCTAGTGGTGTCCCCCAGGGGTCAGTCCTGGGTCCAGTCTTGTTCAAAGTAGTCATCAGTGACCTGGAGGAAGGGACAGAGTGCACCCTCAGCAAGGTTGTGGATGACACTAAACTGGGGGGAGTGGCTGATACACTAGAAGACTGTGCTGCCGTTCAGAGGGACCTGGACAGGCTGGAGAGGTGGGCGGAGAGGAACCTCCTGAAATTCCACAAAGGCAAGCACAGGGTCCTGCACCTAGGGAGAAAAAATCCCATGCACCAGTACAGGCTGGGGGTTGACCTGCTGGAAAGCAGCTCTGCCGAGAAGGACCTGGGAGTGCTGGTGGACAACAAGTTAAGCAGGAGGCAACAGTGTGCCCTTGTGACCAAGAAGGCCAATGGGATCCTGGGCTGCATGAGGAAGAGTGTTGCCAGCAGGTGGAGGGAGGTGATCCTGCCCCTCTCCTCAGCCCTGGAGAGGCCTCACCTGGAGTACTGCGTCCACTTCTGGGCTCCCCACTACACGAGAGACATGGCACTACTGGAGAGGGTCCAGCGGAGGGCTACGAAGACGAGGAGGGGACTGGAGCATGTCTCCTCTGAAGAAAGGCTGAGGGAGCTGGGCCTGTTGAGCCTGGAGAAGAGAAGACTGAGAGGCGATCTCATCAATGTGAACAAGTATCTGAAGGGAGGGTGTAAAGAGGATGAGGCCAGACTCTTCTCTGTGGTGCCCAGTGACAAGAAAAGAAGCAACAGGCACAAACTGAACCACAGGCAGTTCCGTCTGAACATGAGGAAAAGCTTCTTTCCTCTGAGGGTGACTGAGCATTGGAAAAGGTTGCCCAGAGAGGTAGTGGAGTCTCCTTCGCTGGAGATATTCAAAACCTGTCTGGATGTGATCCTGGGCAATCTGCTCTAGAGGACCCTGCTTGAGCAGGGAGGTTGATATCAATTCTGTGATTCTGTGGATATTTGGGTTTATATATAGGCTTAACACTCATTCTGAAATGTCCTTTAGCGCAAGACAAAATTTAAGGTGTAACTAAGTATAGCATTTATTTTTATGACACAAACATTGACAATATGTTTATTAAGCTCAAAAACACATGTACAGAGATATAGGTGAGATCACGCCCCAAAGAATTCTCTCCTAGTCCATATCCAGAGAAGATGATTCTATGAAACAAAATGAGAAGAACACTGAATGACATACGACACTGCCATCAGAATTAAGAAAAACATATTTTCAGAACATTGTGAGATTTCTGGACATGGTTACTGGATGTGTCTAGGGAAAATTTGTTCACACTACTTCCCTTCAGATGATAATTATATTTAACAACAGAGCAGAAGAGAAATGGTCTTGGAATGATCAAACTATAAATTAAAATTATGCAATATTTTATTTTACTTCATATTACCATGAAACATCCTCCTGCAACTTACTGGTTGTGTAGAAAAGTAATTCCAAAACAATATATTTTGTAACCTCCATTAGAAATATACCTGTGAGTCTTCAGAATACAGAAATAGAACTATTTAACTGGAATACTTCATACAAAAGATATACCTTTCTTACTGTCTCCTAAGCATCAAATTTTACTCTACAAAGTTCTATCTAGCTCTTAAAAAAGAAGCATGAATGTCATGAATCAAGGGACAGAATAAAACCATTACAAGATAATGGAGTCTCCTTTTTGGTAATACCTTCAGAAAACTTGTCAGCTACTCAGCCAACATGGGGTTTAATATCATCCTGCTCTTTCCTTGTCCTCACCTACATCTTATCTTACATTGTGACTATAAATTTTTTTGGCTTAGGAGCTGACTTCTTCTGTTTTGGTTAACCGGGCTGTGATCGAGACTATTTATCACTTCAAAAATAAACAGAAATAAGTAAGAACATTATTAAACAAAATGACCGAAATACTGAAATGCACACACATTCTCTTTTCCACATAGAAATTTATCAGTATTCAGCGACTCTCCAAGTGTCACAGGTTTGATTGAGAATTGGACCTGAGAAGATTGAATGCTGATGTAGAACTTACCTACCAAATATCAGTTTTGCAAATCTGAACAGGAAGGCTTATAAGCATATTATTTAAAAGATTTGCACTTGCAAATGCAGTTTCAGTCAGAACTTACAGGAGAGAAGCAGGCGAAAAAAGATATAAAAAAATAATAATTAGAGCAGGATAATAGTTCTATAAAGATATGCGTAAGCCCTTATTTTAATCATAGGGTTTTCTTGTCCCATTTTCCTTATCAAGAAAGGAACCAGATAAGTCGCCACTATTTTTATGTACTATTGGCACTTCACTCACACCTCATAACCACTCCTCCAAAGAGCAGTTGCCTCTCAAGGTCTGCCTTGTATATATAGGCAGATCAAAAACTAAGCCAATGCACCCAAGTGCCATAACAGTCAGCCTTGCAAGCATAATGTGTTTCAATTTCCACCATGATGTAATTGACAGCAGCTTTAAAGAGCCAAAGAAAATAGATGATATATCAGCTGGTACTGTTAGGCCAATTATATTCAGGAAAAAATCTTAGAAGCCAGAGCAGTAATACAAAACATATTTGGTATTTGTAAAATGCCAACCAAATATTTGTTTTGTGTCACTGCACATGTTACATGTAGATCCTCACATTATCAGCTTCCTTATAGTTTTCACTGGCAATTATGTGATGTTCGTTTATAATTATATTAATTTTCATTATATGTGTCCTTCCTCTTTGGAAATGATTGTCTGATCAAAGTGCAGCAGCAACAACAACAAAAAAATCTCTAGAAACACCAGCAGCAATCTGTATTTACAGCAGTCAAGCTCAGGGTAGAATTTTGTCTGTCCTCCCTGCCCCTCCATTCAAAATTCACAAACGTACGTTCCCATCCTCGTCTCCAAGTCTCTACAGCATGCCCTGACCACGCTAGGTTTCAGGGTAAGGTTCCCTCCTGACTGTTCTCCTTCTGGTCACTCAGCTCTCGTGCTCATGGCTGAACAGCCAGGGGCTTCGATAGCAGCTGTGGGGACTATCCCCTCATACATACCAAAGGACTGTACTTGCATTACTAATAACACAGCAGGAGATGTTAATCTGAATCACTAGGGAGAGAACAGAAGACGAATCTCCCCTTACCCAGGAGAGTATCCTAGCCGTAAGAGCATTCATCATCTCCTTTTCCAGCCATGTTTTATAGTCAAAATGGCACTGCCTATGTCCCCATCTGTGACATGTTTCTCTAGATTTGCTTCTGTCATCACTTTAGGTGAGGTAGTCATGGTGAGTTAGGTTTAGGCCACTCTGCCTGCGTGTTGTACTCCTTATAATGTGAGCAATGTGACAGTGTTCAGCCCAGGCAAAGAGAGCAGCTCTTCCACACAGAGAAAGCTGCACAACTTAAGGTGCCTAAGGAAGTCCTGTGACAAAAGCTTAGGCATCTGTGGCCTTTAGGCACTCCAGGAAGCTGGATAGAGTTTTTTGTATTCTTAGTTTTAATTTAGGCATTTCAATGATAATTTGGGTGCAGAGGTGCTTTTTTGGATCTTATCCTTGAATACATTACAAAGGCCTGAGATTTATTTAATCATCTTTTATTTTCTAGTTTCATAATACTGCCAAGCAATTTTCTGTTCCTCTGTTCTCAGAAGCTTTTCACAAAAATATTTATTTTGGCTGGCAGTAAGATTAACTAGTGACATCTGTCAAGGATGGGTGGACTGAACAGTTACAAACAATAAATTTGAGTATTTGTGACAGGTATCATTTGAAGTGCCTTTTCACTTCTCCTGTGACACTAACTGGCTTGTGCCTTTAGCTTTCCAAGGATGTAGTTACTACCAAGAAGCAAACTTCATCATTCTCTTATGTTTTCCAAAGTAATAATCATCATAAGTCACATGCAAATCAAAACCGTAAACCAATTACTGTGGAGGGAGATTCCCTCCCTTCTAACCAAAAAATATTTGTGAATGATTTTTTTTGTCTCATGACATGACAGTCCTTAAAGAGATCTGAGCCACTTGTGCTGGGCATGAATAAAAACTTAGAGTGGAAACACCCACTCCATAGTATTTGTTTACATGCAGGAACACGAGTAGTGTTGTTGACCTCGAGGAGGATAGGTAGATTCTTAAAGACAAGAAAATTTGTACTGACGTCCAAATAAGTAAGAGAAAATGTAGGAAGAAAGTTGAAGAGTCATTAGTTGCTCCTTTTCCCATCTCTGTGCTATTCCTGAGAGAACAATTGTATTTCAGATTGCTATTTTACAGCCCTTTACTCCTCTTTAGCTTCTCTACCCTTCTATTTCCTTCTTTCTGGGGGAAAAAAAAATCTCAAAAGGGCTCCTTTCATACTTTCATTTAGAGTTAACTCCATGAATTACTACTGGAAAATTGGTTCACTGCTCTTACAGACCTGTAAAACTTTTAAGTAATCTTACCCAGAGTGGTAAAACATGTATTTGTCAGTAAAGTAAGCAAATATAATTCGGACACACATAGGGATCAGAGCTGTTGAGTAAGAAGCTACTGCAGTGACTTTAACTATAATTTAAGATCCTTGAAGAAAGGAAAAGCAGAAAGATGATGGAGAAAGTTTAGCTATGATTCACAAAGAAGATGGAAAAGACTTAAAGGAGGGAGAGAGACAGCACAGATTATAGAACACATGAAACATACTCAGGGTGAAGGAAAGCAGGAGAAAGAAAGTTTCAAGGGAAAACGAAAACTGAAACAACATAGGAAAATTGAGATGAGTTATTGAGGGCAGGTGAAATTGTTTTAAAATCAACGACAACCTCTCCTGACTTGTGTTCTTTCAGTCTAGTTCATAGCACAAGTCCTGGCAGAGACACCAAATAAGAGGTGTGAACTGAAGTTCTTGGATTACTTTGAGAAGTATTTCACTTTATTTTTGATAAATGAAAGATACTTGTGTGCGAGGAGTGTTGCAACTTTATATGGATATGGGTTTTTAAATTCTGAACTACTAGCATGACCCTAACCCTGTGCCAGATATAAATGATATACATTCTGAATGGGATTAGTTGAATGTAACTTTAGCCATTCAGAAGTTAAATATCTGACCCAAGCTAGTAGCTCCATGTACTGTCAGTGCAACAGGCAAGTGTCTCCAGAGGATGATTCAAGCTCTCCTAAGACTGATGTCTAGGTAAGATGAGTTGTCCTGTGCATGGGCCACTGTTTCTCTCCTGCATATAGGCAGAACTTAGGCGATTAACTTCTAGACGGTTAAGTTAGTAGATAAATCCCACACTCTCAGCCTACATTAAAAGACTTTATAACACTCATCTATCCTTAAACAAAATATTTTTGTGATTGATAATATCTATGAAGGAGTCATCACGATTGTATAGCAAATACAATGCTTTTAATTTTTCTCTTGTGAGTAGTTCAGTTACAGCAATAAAAAGCAGCGTTGGGAAGTTACTCAGCAAGCCACAAAGTTAGAAAAGGTTTGCACAATAACTTCAGACAAGTTGAACAAGTGGTTTGAGAATTCTGTTTTATAATGTTGTTATTCATATACATTATCTGCAAAAGTCTCATTCTAAGGAAACAGTTATCTCCTTTTTTCTTGATGAACTCCAAAATACAACTTTCTCTTAAGTGCTACACAACACATAATATCTGCCATGTTGCCGTGCTCTGTAAGAAAGAACATAAGGATCCCTTGGTTGTTCAGCTCTGCTTTTTGCTCTTTTGTTTTTTTATGTCTTTTTTTCCCATTAGAAAGCACTTCACCACTACCACTACGTTGCTTATGAAGTTGAATATATAAACTGTGGTAAGAGTATTGACGTCAGCTTTTATTGTTCCATTTATCATTTATAATTTCTCCATTAATGCTAGTTCACTCTGTGGAATTTTCATAGTCTGGGCAATGAAAATAGATGAATCAGTCTCACTTTCGTTCCTCATAGATTTGTCATCATTTTGTTGCTCGATAGCATCCCAAGAACATGTCATTGTGGTATCCTCTCAGCTTCAGCAGTGCCAATGCTATTGTACTGGCAGAGAGCTTGAGACAGAGAGCTTGAGAGGGCTTGTGTATTTGTTGCAAGTATTTATAGATGTTTTGGTATTCTTTTGCCTGGAACATTATGACAGCTCTTAGTTTAGAGACAGATGTCTGACTAGCTCAAAAGGAGCTTTTTCACCCCAAAATTAAGTGACAAAATGAAAGAACCCTGTCTTATCATGGAAGCAGAGCCTTCTTTTAGACCCCAAAGTACCCTGCCCCTTCCCCCTCTCCGTCCCCCTCCCCCCCGCAGTGCTTGGAGTCATTTGTTTCTTATTTATTTTTATCGTCCAATAATTGCCGTTTTAAATGCCTAGTAAACAGTAGTTGCAGTAAGAACCAGACCCCTGGTCCTTTTCCACTGACAAGTGCCTCATTTGCTGGGCTGCAGAGCCATGCCCCTTTTGTATGCTTTCTTACTGGCAGATTCATATTGGAAGAATCAAGTTATTTTCTGCACAGGTTGTGGAACAGGTTGTGAAGGAAAGGATGGGATGGAGATGGGAAATGGAGGATACCTTTCCTCCCTGCAGCCCCCTGCACTCCATCTCTTACACACATTCTGTCCTATATTTAAGTCAGCGATTAGGATGCTTTCTGTAGGATTTCAGTCTTCATAGGTAGTGAAGGGTACTAAAACGGTATCTCCCCACACTATGTGTTTTTTTAATACCTAGGAAGTTATATAAAACAGCTTTTTTTCCTCCAGCTAAGTTTTAAAAGAAAGCAGCAGCAAGCGCTGCATTTTTTAAGGAGCTTCTTGGTAGTATGTGTTGTGTCCTCTTAGCAAACTAACAGAACTGAGCCCTTAAGGTTCCTAAGCTTTTAAAGTAAAGAAACGTGTATTATTTCAGTTCTGATCATGGTGAGCTAGGTACTGAGCTATTCTGACAGTTCTCCGCACTTCCTCAGGTATATATGAGATACCCAGAGAGTTTACGCATCAGTTTCTGTAGTTTACCTGCCTCTGAGGTTGGGTGGCACCTGGAGCAGAGGTGTTCAGGATCACGGTTTTGGATTTATGTCCCGCTCTTGGCCCACAAAGTCCTTGAATAACAAAGGAACTCAGAATGAGTGGTGTTACTTCCCATATTTTCATGAGAACTGTAACATCAATCCTTTTTTCTTAACACCTTAAGCCATGTGATTCTTGCAAGACTGCCAGCTTTACAGTATTTTATATTAGATTTCTAGTATATGGCTCAAAAATCAGTAAGCAACTGAAACACCCAGTGTGTGCTATGCTTAAAAGTCTTGTAACTTTTAAGTTATCCTCACTATAGTTTGGATGAAGAGAGGGGACTCTCTAATTTTTGGGGTTGACAGTTCTTGAGGGCGTTTTGTTACTATCACCCCATATTGTTGCCAGCATTAAGAAAGACTAGAGAAAATAAGACATGACCGTTCTCCTCAGTAGTCATCCTATGCCGTTTCCCCCTTCCCTTTTATAGTCCTAGGTCAGTCCACATCAGAGGTAGGATTTGAAGGACCATCTCTGTATTTTTCCCATATCCCAGGCCACACTGGGACCCTTTATGTTAGGTGTCGTGTTAGTCGTCCCTGTTTCAAAAAGCTAACGTTATAGGGAAGATAGATAGATGCTAAATGACAAAGATAGACAAGTCCAAATGGAAGATGCAAAAGGAAGGCAAAGAGACAGAGGTCATGGGACTTTGTGGTTGCTGCCTTTATGGATGGAGCTGGGGAAAGAGAAGAATTTTCTCCTGGGTATCACGTACCTCCCCACTATACAGCCCTGGCTCTGAGCCGGGATGCCGTGGCCCTTCATGTGGCCCTGTTAATGCTGCCTTTCTTGCGAGCACTAACCCAGCACAGTGGCGGTAGCTGTTTCCACAGTGCTTGGATCAGCCAGAGTTGTTTGCTTGGCTTTTGTGTAACTGAAACTGCAAAAACCTGCCTGTGAGGCTTTCCTTCATATTGGTCAGGTACTGCACAACAGGAAGGGAGTCTGTTTCTCTGTAATGGGGTATAAAGCTGTCAAGGGGTAATAGGAGATATTGTTATTTATATCTTAACAAGGAAGAGCAAACCAACCTCTCCAACTAATCTGCAGAATGTTTTGTTCCTTCTTGCATACTGTTACAGGATTTCAAGACAGTTGATATGAATCTGTAGCTCTCTTTTTATCTAACAATAAATTATAAACAGAAGTATTGCCTGGAATGTTTTAAAAAAACCATGCTAGGACCACAAGTTGCTCAAAAGTCTGCAGTTCAAGTAATCTGAGGACGCTGAAAAAGTTTCCAGAGATGTGTGGTTAATATTCATCATTATCTGCATTTTTTCCAACATGACTAAAAAGCTTTTAGGCCAGTCTTGCATTCCTGCTCACCTAATCCAAATGAAGACACTATGCAATCAGTCAAAGTGAACGAAGTGTGCTTTGTAAGCACTCAACACTTCTCCTTTTCTAAGCCCGCTCCACTTATCATTCATGTGTTGAGAAACATGGTATTCCTCTTCCTGATTTCTCTTGGCTCTCTGTTTAGTAAATCACGTCTCGAAAGTACTCTCTGACAAGTACAGAGTCACCTCTGACATTGCCAAGTATTTTGCTTGTGACCGTTTTTGTTTTTGTGTTTCTTTTCTTAAAAATCTCTCTATAAAAAGATGAACACATAACACTATTCGCTTTCTTTGGGAGCGAGTGGGGCAAGTAGGTGTTATTTAATACAACCTGGCAGAATTATAATGGCTGCCAGGGGAAAACGGTCTGAATTTGCCAGTAAGGGACTAGGCAAGAGCCTGAGCCGAAGTAAAAGCCCAGCTAACGTGAGAGGGGACAGTCCGGGCGCCGCAGGCCGGGGGCTCGGTGTCGGGGGCTGCCCATGGGGCAGGGCAGAGCCGGGCCAGGCCTGGCCGCCCGGGGCCTGTCCCCCCACCCTGAGGGCGCAGGGCCCTGGGGGCAGCCCCAGCTCTGGTGGCACCGCCACGGGGCCGGGCTGAGGGTCGGGGGGCCCCTGTCTGGGCAGGGGCAGGGCCGGCGGCAATGCAGCTGCCACGCAACCCCGGCGGGGCCGAGGGCAGAGCCTCAGCGGGAGCAGGCAGCTCCCCAGGGAGGGGTCGGCCCTGGCGGTGGGTTTTTCCGGAGCTTTCTCCACAGCGGCTCTGGCCAGCCAGCGAGCGGCCTTGCGCGCTGCCGGCCAAACCCCTCGCAGGGGTGCGCTTAGGACACCCTGACCAGGGCTCCCTGAGGATCAGACAGCAGGATTTCCATCCACAAGAACATGTACAGTATTACTGCCTCCAGGGTGCCATGGGCACGTCAGGCATTTTATGTGAATGAGGTCGACTGAGATATGACACGTGAGGCAGCCGGTTTCTCACAGTTGCGTGCTATGGGGCAGGGCTCCTCGAGACGTGGCCTGTGGCCAAAATCCATCTGGAAGACGTAACCAAGCAGCACCCTGCTGCTTTGGCCGCCAAATGAGCATGGCGAGGGCAGGACCGCTGGCCGCTAAAGGGCAACACTCAAGAACACTGTGCTCCTCTGAGCCTGATACTGATTTGCTAACTTACTCCATCTTCCCACTCTTGAGACGCCAGCTGTGAAGCTGTGGTATGTGGGGAAGCAGAGAAATGTGGGACAGTCTTATTCTGAAGGATGGAGAAGGCAGCAGGTAACCTCACCCATGTCTCAAGTCCTGTCCAAGGCTTCCGGTCCAAATGAACTGTGCTGTGCAACCTCACTGCTGCTTGGGCTGAGCCCTTTGCTACCGCTATTGCTCTGTGCCTTGCAGGATCGGTGGCTGACTTCGACAAGGCTTTGGGTATTAAGGGGAAAATGACAACATGTACAAAGATCGAACACGACGGACACCAAGCCGATGAAATCATCTACTTGCAAAACAGAACTCACTGCCCTGCTCTTGCATTATGGTTCCACTAATAGCATTATTTTGTCCAGTGAATAAGACACTAAGCTCCTTGGAGCTGAGAGCTTTCCTTTTACTGATATGCATACGCTATCCAACTGAGAATGTGAACCCAGTCATTCCCGTTTACCTTAATCTTTGATGCAAGATTTCTCTCTACCTTGCTAAGTTTCATTTATCATTGTTTTCCCTGTAGGTGTTCATTTTGGGGAACCACCACTGATCAGAGATTTTTCTGCTGAAACTTCATTGGAATTCATGCTGTGTCCACCTCAGTTCAACATCTGTGATAGTCTTCTGGCAGGAAATAAAATGCTGCTGGTGAAGTAGACCACACGCTGGTGAAGTAGACCACACAGGTAGAATGACTGATATGTAGCAACAGCGACAGACCTGTAAAACAGAGCACAATATGACCCATCTTTCTTCAGAAGAACTACATTTTAATACAGCTCACATGCAGTCTTATATATGTTTACACAAGCACACTGCCCTTGCCTATGGATGGAGGCTTCAGTCTTGGGAAAAAGAATTTGATGAATTGAGGCATTGCAGTGGAGGAGCAACAGGGCTGTGCAGAAAAGCCCTAATGGTTCTTGGTTATGTTAGGAGAGGAACTATGATGGGCACAGTGATATGATTCATAGCTTTATACTCAGTGAAGCTGAGGCTGGACGTACTGTGCAAATACCTTATGCTCACATTGTTGAATGGCTGTCGAAAAACTGGAGAGGATGCCATGGAGGGATGCCCAAATGATTCAAAGATTAGAGAAAAGCTTGAAAGGTAATTGATTTCATGGTACCTGCACAGGGAAAAATACTGGGTACCTAAGAACTTCCTAATAAAGAAAAAAGGCAAAAAAAGATACCACAGCCAGACAAATTCTTATTAGAGAACAGGCATAATTTTTCTCTACAGTAAAGATGATTCCATCACTGGAACAAGATGGAAAAAGAAGTAGGAGATTCTCTATCCATCAAGACTGCATGCCTTTTTGGAAAACATAATTTAACCAAAAGCAAGTTATTGGGATCACAATAGGGATCATTGAATAGACTGTAATCGCCCATCACATACAGGAAGTCATATCAGATGATGTAATGATGTCTGTTGGCCAAAATATCTTTCTGTCTCTTAGCTGATTTGTTTTGAGACCTTCACAGTGATACATGTCTTTGGATGAAGAGGTAGTTTTGTCACTGGACTCCATAAATAGCAAACAGAATTCTCTCATTCTTACCAAATTTTTACACTATCTTAGTGAAAGAGAGACATGTCTACCTTATGTTAATAAAGAAAATACACATTTGGGACAAATGAGAACATTTTAACTTTAATATGCTGTATTCTTGAATTAAATATAGTAGACTGACTCAACTGTGTGTTTGTAAATTTAATATTTTAATCCACATGGAATTATTTGCGACATAAAATAAACTGGACCAATAAATGTTTATTAGTCATAGGAAAATACCATGCATTAGTAACCAAATACACATTTATATATATAAAAAAGGCCTTTTAAGAACTGTTTTGGAGCTCTGGCTAGAGAACTGTCTTGCACCTTTTTGAGAAGCCTCCACATTCAGTGTGTTTCTTCCTCCTACTTCTCTTCTTCTGCTAAATGTGTAGATTTAAGATCTTTGCTTACCACCTTGCAGTTTGTTTGTCTGTTCTGTAAGTTTTGCAGAACTTAATCCAAAGTATTTGAGAACATAAGTAAGTTGTTTCCCTAGTGTTTTATTCATTTAATTAAAAAGGGCACTGTTTTTGTCTTTTCAGAAACTGCTTAGTCTGTGTGTATACCATTCAATAATGTGAGTTACAAGGACAAGCATATCTATTTAGAAGTTCATTCCTCAGTAAACTAAAACCCTGTAAATGACTGTAATAGTGCAGGGTGGGATATATTTTCACAAACCCTTTCCTGTTCTATGTTTAGTCATGTTTAGAATCACAGAATAACTTAGGCTGGAGGGGACCTGAGGAGGTCTCTGGTACAGACAACCCCCTGCTCAAGGCAAGGCCACCTTCAAACTTGGATCAGATTGCTCAAGTCCAGTCAAGTTTTGAAAGTCCCCAGGGAAGGAGATTCCATCCCATAGTTTCTCAAGGATGCAGTTGCATTGCTTACCCACTTTCACAGTGAATGTTTTTTTCCCCACGTTCAATGGAATTTCTTTTATTGCAACTCGTGAGTGGTATCCCTCGTTCTTTCTTTGTGCGCCCCTCAGAAGAGTCTCTCTTCTCTGTCACCTCCATTCAGGCAGTGGAAGGCTGCTATTAGTGTTCTTTTCTTCTGGCTAAGCAAAAGCCCGTTCACTCAACCTCTCCTGGTATTTCACGTGGCCCTTAAGCCACCACCTTAGTGGCACCTCTGCTGGACTCTCTCTAGTTTGTCAACATTTATCTCGTAGTGGAGGGATTCAATACTCCTGATGCAGCCTTTCCACTGCAAACTAGAAGAGAACAATTTCTTCCTTCGACCCACTGGCTACACCCTTGCTAATGCTGCCTGCTATGCCATTAGCCTTCTTCACTCATGGGCACGCTGCTGACTCATATTCAGCTTGATGCCCACCACGAGTCCAGATCCTTTTCTGCAGAGCTGCTCCCCAGCCTGTACCGGTGCATGCCTGTTAACAACAACGTAGAAATCAACTCCTTCTGTGATATTTCACTAAAGATACTTAGAATTCATGCCGCTATATGCTTTAATGTTCTTTGCTCCATGTAATAATGTATCATTAAAAGATAAATTAATTGAATAGGAAATTAAATAGGAACAAACATTGTAATTGAATGTTGGAGTCCGTGATGTAATATTCATCCTAAAGTACATTGGAAATGAGTGAGAGCTCACGTCTTAGGATTTTCCAGAAAAAAAAAAAATCACTGAGTTCTACCTCCTAGGACGTAAGCAATCAGTGGTCTGAAACTCAGCTATTTGCCTTCCTTGTTCCCTTTAAAATTCACTAACTTTTTGGCCAGTGATACAGTAAATTTGGCTCAAGGGTTTCTAGTTAACACCACAGGACACAAAGTAATAACCTGGTATAGGTACATTTTTCTGTTTCAAATAAGTTTGAAAACTTTGAGTTCACTAACTTTATCCCTCAAAATTTAATGTTGGAGCAATCATTGTCTGTCCAAATCATTTAAGTTTTATGCCAAAACAAATGTCATCTGTATTCCACAGCTGGCATACTGTTGGCATAAAAGCATAAAGCTGGCATACAATCTATATCCTGTGTTCTGAGTGATTGGACTGAAATACAGTTAATTGTGTGCCCAGGTCTGATTTTTCATTGAGTATGTACAGCTCAATTATCTGGCACAGATCTGATGTGAGTGATTTAAAAACCACAGATACTTCTGATCTCTGCCTATTACTGTTTTTTTTTCTTTTTTCTAATTTTTTTTAAAGAAAACTGTCACTTTAGGTTCTAAAAGATAAGCTGTAGTTTAATTTATGGAGTTGGATGAACTATATAAGAAGTTTAACATTGACTTCATAAGTCCACTTTCTCCTACACAAACAAACCCAGTGATTAGTGATAGCTCTGTGATTCTGCTTGGACTCACAGAAACATCTGGCCCTTTACAGTTTCCTGATAGAAGGCAGGCGTTTTTGCCTTGGTATATGGTAACATAATGTGTTATTGTAATGACTTAACTACTCACAAAGCAAGGTGATGGGCTGGCACAATGGCCATTTAGAGTCTGGGTGGAAAAAAAATGTGTCTGGGGAAAAGATCAAACAAGGGTTTGTTTTCCCTTTCTTTCTTTTTAAAGCGCTCATGGTAAATAAGGCTGAGAAGACCTTTCAGTAGTAGAAAGCTTATTCTGCCATTTCAGCTGTGGTACTAAGCATATAAAGAGACTGTGCAGTCAGATAATTATGAATGAAACAGAAGACTATAGCAAACTTGTTATAGCAGTATGTGCATAATAGCACAATAAAAGAAATACATAATGACATAATTGCTATTTTCTTACAGAATATGAAAACTGAAGTTAAGGTAGTGTAAAAGTAATTCACAGTATGGAGTAAATAGACGCATTTGACTTCCAGCCTTGATAAAGCATTTGCATTAGTGATAGCATACTACAAAAAGTTCAGTCAGATGCCTTTAAAACCAGTCTTTATATTTTAGCACTTCTTTTTTTTTTAAGCATGTTGCTTAAAATCAGTAATGAACCTGTGATGTAGCTTCTGCCTTCTAACTTCTAACAATAGAAAAGCATTGGCAACTTTGAAAGCGATTTTGCCTTCATAGTAGAAATAATGGCTGCACTCCTGGCTGTACTAAAATAAATCCACGGCAGTTCTCTCATTAACTTTAGCTAGGCCAGTTTCTCCCCTGAGTTGTTTTATTTTTTACATACATGGAAACTCGAGCAACAGCACACTGACAGTAGCACTATGTCATCTCTAATCATGCTTGTCAAGTTCAGTTTCTTAGGAGCAGATGCTTTTCTCTCAACTACAGTTGAAATGTCGTCTCTCGACCCTCTAATATTTGCAGCACTGTAGTTTTAAACCTTCAAAATTAATTAGAGTAGGAGTTAACAATCACAAGGCTGCTGGATATTAAAATTATATTGTTTTTGGGGGACCTCATCGTTTTCCCTGTGTCCAACAGTAAGCCAGCCTGAGCTATCCTGACCCATCTTCTCCTTCCCGTGCACAACCGAACCTGCGCTGGCATTAACTTTTGTGTACAGCATTGATTCCCAGTCCAGGTTATCAGGAGGTCCCACAAAAGCTTGCTGACATGAAGAGGGCTCTGCTGGAGTAAAAAGAGAAGTTGGGGTGGCAACTGCTTCAGCTGAGATTGTTATTAGAAGCCGTTTGTTGAACTACACACTCAGCAAGGCACAGAAGAGCAAATTCTAGATCTCAGCTCTGACACTGTAGTTTTGCATTAAGTTGTCCTTGCAAGCATCAACTGAAAGAGCTTCTGTCCTGCTTCTCACCCACACCTTCTTTTCTGAACTTCAGCTGCACCAAGAAAACTGTTTGCTCCGCTGTGCCATAAACCAGATAAAAGAAGAGATCTGAATTAAAAACAAACCTGGAAGAACACAAAAGAATCAAAAGGGAATTGGGACAGCAATAAGCAGTGAGGGAACGAGAAAGAAGCAGGAGTGCCTTAAATTAATAGTGTCACCAAGAAGAAGACACATAGAAGAAGCAATTTTCCTAGAATTTTAACTTTTCTTTTTAGAAAACAGTGATGATCTACTAGGGATGTGTGCTTCTGTATTTGCTCAGAGATATCTCTGACAGTATTTTTTTGAGTGCTTTTTGGCAATATGTATTTTTGTAGATCTTTCCTTCATTACAATGTCAGTTGGTTTTGGGGCTCCCTATCTGGCCCAGCAGGAGCACATCTTGATAGCAGAAGGCAGCACCATAGGCAAAGGCGGTTGCATGAAAGTACTGAGCCGTCAAGTCTCTTCCAACTTTGCACAGTAGCAATTTGAGAGGTTGGAGGTGAGGAAATGGCTACCTAAAAGAATTTCCTTCAATCAAGCACTGTTTTTTGTTGGTGTGCAGACATGAAATATGTTTAAAAATTATATGGATAGTTGTCTCTTCTCTAGAAAATGCTAGCCCTCAAGTGAAGGAATCATAGTTAAAAACACACACTTGTAAGTGAAATATAAGGCTTTGACAGGAATTATGAGTTTGTTATTAAAGCAGCTTTAGCTAAATGCTGAGGCATATGTTAGATTTCAGGCACTTGGGTAGTCCCATTGAAAACAATGAATCTACTTCGGTTGTTATTTATTGACTTATGTGCCTTCCTAAAGTGGAATCTAAGGTGGGAAATAAAAAAAAGTTTATGGAACTCTGGTGTAATTAGACTAACAGAAATTCATCACTCGAAATTACTGTAGTCTATCATGTCACTTAAACATAAACTTCATAGCCAGGAGCGTGAAATATTGTTCATGTCAGGGCACCTGCCCTCCGTGTGTTGCCAGCATGCAGCTCTGGGGTCGAGCAGGACAGCCATATTAAAAATCAGTGGCTTAAGAAGTTGAGAGAAGAAAAACTGATCCATTGCAAAGCTCAGGGAGGACAGAGGGAGTTGTGCACTGCTCTCACCTTGAATACTGAAGGCATTTATACACAAGGGCACATGGCACGACATGGTGAAAAGCAGCTGGTGACTCTCCTTTCCATAATTACATAATACAAAATAAAGAATCCTGGAGAAATTTATGAGCAGATCATCATAATAAAAAGTAAGAAAGTGAAGAACAAACCCTACTTCCCGCACTCTCTGTCTGTTGTTGTATCTTCCTTTCTGGAAGGTAGAATGGACTGGAAAGGTGTGGGGCCTCAGGTGAGTCTGTAGTGTATTCTGGGATGAGAAGACCTGTCAAGTTCAAGTGCCAGTAGATGAAGCAGGTTAAACTAAATCTGAAATCAAAAGGACTAAGTGGTGACACAAGGTATCATTCTGCAAGAACTACTCTAGTTAATTTTCCTGTGCAGACAAACTGACAGACTGTACAGACAGCATAGAGCTACAAGGATAACAAAAGTCATCAAGCTCCCCTTTGGGTTTCTAGGCCCCAGAAGTGTGCTATCTGTGGTGGCTGCCTGCCCCCATTTTACAGCTTACTTAAAAGCAAGGTTGGAAGAGGACTGCTGCTGATGCAAGTCACATTTGAGTTCCCCCTACTTTGCGAGGGGAATGCGCGGTTTTCACTTGCTGCTCTGAGCTGCTTTTCTTTTTTTTTTTTTTTTTCTTTGCCTTTCTGACCCAGTCAGTGTGCTTGGCTTGGATGGAAAGAGTGGCAGCCACATGGCACTGTGAAATTTTAACACGGTACTGCTCACCTCACCAGCCTTGCCATTTCTGTTCCATTTCCAGTGTTGGATCCCTTCTGCAAACTGCAGTAAAACAACAACCCCCCCCCCAAACAAACAAACAAAAAATCAACTTGTATTTTAAGCAATTCCATTATTTAGCCATATATGATTTCGGGAATCAGTTTGCCCTCCAGAGATTCTCAGAGCTTAGGTTTCTCTTCCGAACACAGTGCTGACTGCAGGGCAGTTTGCAGAGAAGATATATTCCATCTTTAGACAAACTCGGTAGCTTTAATATGCAGCCAGAGCGGGACAAAGCAAAAGCAGGTGCTCTATACTAGAGGAATGAGGTGAGGGGAGATGATGATTTATGTTTAGAAAGGTTAAATGTTTTTTTCCAGACTTAGGAATGTTCTTTTCTTATTTTTAGTAAAAGGTTTCTAAGAGGAAAAAACCTGTGGTTTCAAGAGGATTTTTTCCCCAAGACATATTACAGTTGTGCAAGAAATCTTTATTTTATCTCTTCAAAATTTAGGTCACAAAACTGGAAGTATTTGCTGCTTATTTCTTCATGGTCTGGTCTCACTCTGTAACACCTTTCATGTTGCCCGTATTTGGTAGACACAGAAACATAGGAAGCAAGGGGCACCGTACAGCTGACTTTACCATTCTAGAAATGTGTAGTTGCTCTTATCTATAAGGGGATCTGATTCGTGTGGCTACTACTGGAAAAAGCCAGTTTTAACTACAATTTCTCCCTGAGCATAAGGGTTTTACTTTTAAAAGGCTTTAAATAATCAAAAATTCCACTGCTAGGCCTCAATTCATTGGTATTTATTTATTTATTTTTATTAGATATACATACATACGTAAAGCTTCTGACTTCCACTCACTCTTAATGCCATGCTGGACTGGCATTAAAAAAAAAAAAAAATTATAAAAGGCCAAGCCCTTTATAAAAAGACACACACTTACCATCTTTTTAACCGTCACTCTACGTAACCTAGGGAAGAGCACCGCATCCTTGTTCAGCGTGCTTATTTATTCTCTTCCTTTGGTTCATATATTGATTCATATAAAATACAGAAATGTTCTTGGAAACAGCTGCTGCCCCCAGCTTCCCATTGAGGAAGCTATCCATTTCCTACTCCCATACGAATTGCTGAAGAAGGGAAATAGAAGGAAATAAAGGAATAAGATTCTCTTGCCCCTCTTTACCAAAGCACCAAGGAATTGGATCTCTTTTATTATGGCAGAGAGAAAACCAAACTAGTAAGTTACATATACCTATGGGTAAATTTTTACTTGTCATATAATGAACAATATAATGAATGGTTCTAGAGGCATTTCCTATCGCGACAGTTAAGATAGGATCTGTGATCTGTCAAATCTAGAGCTGAGGAACTCTGTAAATGCACCCTTCTACATGCAAGTAGAAAATTAGATCCACGTTGTCCTCTGGCCTTTTCACTGAAATTTATCAAAAGTGCTGCAAATTACGAAAATACATGGCTAGGCTCTTAACCTGGTAGAAGATATCTTCAGGAGCACGGGGCTGTATCCTACCACCATGCTGAAACACTGGTCATTATTGCTAATATCTAAAATTTGATATTATTACTCACCTCATTGTGTTTTGTTGCATCCTCTTTCTCTACTTCATCACAGTCAAGTGCTCATAGCTCGTTTGGATCATGAGGTCAGACAGTGTGGCAAATGGCCCATGAGTGGATTGGCTTCTGTTGAGAATGAGGTCTGTGAAATAACATAATTTCAGCTGAATGCTTATCTGAGCCAGTGAGAGACAGGGAGCCTTATTCCATTCAACAAAAATCTGAGTGGAAAGAATGGTTTTTATGACTTCCTTTCCAAGTCTGCATAAATGAAGTCTTCACTTCCTCACATGGCATTTCTCAAAATCTGGGATTATAGTACATACCATGTTGACTCAGGTAGAATATCACAGCCATCCAAAAATGACATTGATTTTTCAATAAGCCAGAGAAATATATTTCTTGAGTAATGCATAGCAAAAATAAATCTTTTTATAGTAGTTATTTTTCCTCATTTCCAATGACTTATTTTTTCTCTGCTCTCTACATTTTCACTTTCCAGCTTCTCATCCTAACCTTTGCTATCTATTTTTTTGGATTTCTGGTGTAGGTCATCATTTTAGGGATCATATGCTCTTTGTGCTGATTCCGGTCTACACAGAGATCCCCACATTTTTCATGCTGCAGCTATTGCCATTATATAAAGAGAGAAGTTTCTTTGACTTGCCTTCCCTTTCAGCCACCATTATGACTGGGGAAGTCCAGGCCCATCTGAGCCTTTCTGGTTGGCTGGGCATGGAAACCTTAGCTCACAACCAGCTGAAGCTCATGACTGCAGCAATCAGAAGAACAGGTTCCTCAGGAAACCAACCGGAAAACTCTTGTTGCTTTTAGAGAATGACATATGAAAACAGTTTCTCTTTCAATTCTGTATCTTTCTCTCCTATACAGTCTTCTCTTTGCTTTGATCCTACCTTCTCTCCTGTGTATTTCCCTCCCACTGCAAGCTTCTGAAAATGGTTCTAATTCCTGACATGTTTCTTTAAATCCTCCTCAAATAACAGCCCCAATCCATAATTATTTTCTTTATTATGTTTGGAAAAGGAGGGGATTTGGGTAAATCACATGCAGGGCAATGCCAGAACTACACGTAACAGAACCAAGAGCAGAAAAAAGAACAAAATAGAGGAAAGCACTGCCATTCTCTCTTCACAAGGAGAAGTACTGAAGGAGCTCCTGTTTTCTTAGTGCACTTTCCACAGCTTTGTATATCCTTTAAAATTATTCTCTGTACAAAACATGCACAGAGTAAACAGCTGGTAATGAGGGGGTAGCTTCACTTATCCAGTATTACAGAAAACCACTAGAGTCACTCTGAGCCTTGCACTTAGAGCATGCTGGCTATATACTAACTCTTGGTTCCTGTTCACGTCCTGTAGGGATCTCAGCGTTCAGTATGGACGTGCACACCCACACCATGGGTTCAACCTCATTTCAGTGTCCGACTGAAGGGGACAGCAAAATGAGTTCTGGATGCATCTAAACCTTCAGGCTTTTAAAAAGACAGGAATCCTTTTGCCTAGTGACCGCTGTACTCTTGAATCTGGGCAGGGAAGAGCGAAAATCTGGCTACTCAAGACCATGCTTGTGGGTTAGTTCTGGAAAAGGGCTCAGATGGATGTGAGAGCTAAAAAATTGGGTCATTCGAAGTTGGAATATGGAGATAGAATAGTGCCTTAACTGAATTTGTACGCTGCTTTGCTGGACACAAATCTCTCCTTTTTTTTTTTTTCCTGAAAAGTGTATTAGGGCCGCTCCTCGGTTGCAGTAAATCAGCACAGCTGATCAGCAGTAAATCAGTCACAGTCACTGGAAAAATGCCAAATGAGGCAGAATTGAAACAGGAAGATAGACCTTGTTCTGCCCGTTTGCATGCAGTGACTTGAACAAACAATGCCTGCATGCATTTACTGTGATTTTGCAAACCAATATAGCACTCAAATGTGCAGATTTCCCATTTGACGTGTACCTTAGTGTGGACAGTTTTAGCTGAGCTCATCTAGAGCACTATTTGTGCTTTTTCTGTACACTCTTCTAGTGATCTCGTAGATCTCAGTCACATATCTTACATTTACTCTGGCAGAGGACATTTCTTCATGTGCCGACTTCAAAGAGCACAGGTATTTTTCTAAACAGAACTATATATTTTTTTTCCTGAAAAGGGCATCCAGGGTTTAGGTATAATCAGTCATTCCTTAATTGAATTCAAATGTTGAGATTCAATATAACATGGATTGAACTATGAACTGAACTTCACCCACTGCAGACTTTCTTTATAGTCCTAAAGACTGTCATCCCTACGGCTGTGAGATACAGTACTGATGCGATCCTGCTCTCCTGGCACAGCAGCGTGCAAAGAAGTGGAACACATTGTGCGGGTCATGTAAAGCGGAAGCTCGTATTTCCTTAAGAGACAGTGACATCTGGAAATCCTGCCTCTCACGTTACTGTGAGAAAGGTCTCATCTGGGGAGAACTGAGAAGCTGCAGGTGTCATTTCTGCATGTCGTCATTTTCGCAGCAGGGAAGTCCTCTCAAAGTCAAACAATTCACTTTACAAACTCTAACATGTTTAATGAGAAGTAAAATAAATGCTATGCTGCATTTGTGCAGGTCCAAAAGCATTATTTTAGTCCATGGCAGGAGCATCCCTTATGTTCAAACATTTAATTATATGCACCACCATGAGACAGGAAATGACATCAGGAAAAAATCAGGAAAATATGGTTCCCCATTGGTAAGGGAAGAGGGCAAGGGAATAAAACCCATTAGAAATCTGTGTTCCTCCTGGAAACCACTGAACCAACCTTTGCTGGGTTTGAGGGGCAGAAGAGAGGATTTTTTTGACAAATCAGGTGCAAAGCAATTTGACAACTGCAAGTAACCATTCAAGGAGCGAATACAAGAACAAAGATGGAGAAAGTCATTATAGTCATCACTTATACAGAGAAAGATGAGACAGTGAGGGAAGTTCTGTTGTCTTAATGTACAGTATCATTCACTGCATGTCAGTAAAGATTGTTCTTTGTCCCATATCAAAAAAACTAGTCAATGAAAAAATCTGCCTGCACTATGCACTTTATACTTCATCAGTCAAAGGCAGTTGCGCTATAAGTAGCACAACTTCTATATATTACAGAGAATGCTTCACATCTTTAATTCCTCCACCAGTCTATTTTTTCATATACACATTTTTTTTTTCTGCAACGTTGTCAAAATTTTGTCCAAGATATCTGACACAAGCCAAGCAACACTTGACTAGCTTCGCCTACTCCCCATTCAACATATTATCCACCACTTTCTTGGACTGGGGGAATAGTTCTAATGGAATATGTAAAAAAGAAGTTTTATATTTCTCATCTAAAGTATTCCAGAAGGCTTTTACAATCCATGACAGAGAAAGGAAATAGCCGATGGAGCTATTTTTCTCAGTTGGCTAACCACAATATATAAACACACAGTTATGATAAATATCAATACCGTTTTGTTTTTTTTTTTCCAATTAAAATATGCATTACCTAACACCCAGGAGACTGCTGCATTCTCACTCTTTATAGACTTTTAACTTTCCGTTGTTTGGCATTTTTAAACTGGATGGAATTGAGAACACCATGGGAGTTGGAACGTGAATTTTCTTCAGTGGCTGTGTAACCGGTTAGAATGCAAAAACAAATCATATGCTTTCTTGAAATGCCTTTGAATATCAAATTTCATTCAAGAGACTTTTTTAAAAACTTGGAGCAGATATGCTGGTAAATCATCAGGGTCTTAAATACATTTTCTTGAAATCCCTCAGAACTTTGTTAATAACGAGCTAAGGTGAACACAAAAGCTTGTTCTTAATGTTATACAAACTTCCCCTTCTGAAAATAAGAAAATGCATTTGCGCTACCTACCATCTTCTCTTCTGTCTCTGCATCATCCCACTGCACTGAACACCTTCTCTGTCCCTGATCCTGTGTCCCCTGCTGCTTCCTTATAATCCCCCTATACAGTCACTCCGTCCCAAAAAAGCATCTAAGAGGCATCTGGAAGTGTTACAAACAGCTCATTCTACACAATCTGTCCACACAACCTAGTGACTTACTGTGCTTTGTTTATTCTCAACTCTGTTGTTCGGGAAGTGTGGCAGAATAATGCTAACTACTTTTTAGAGTTCTTCTGTCTGCTGCTACATCAGTATTAATTTCCTTGAAAAGAATTCCTAAAATAAAACTGAAATCCGTGTATGGATTTTCAAGCACCTTGAAATATTCTTTCATCCAAAAATATTAATGTCTGGGGTCACGTCTAAACTGTGAGATCTTTGTACGTGCCAGGCTTGCAGCGCTGGGTGCATATATAATTCATGTCTCAACACTGCATCAGGGTGAGGTCTGTGCATACTCCAGGTCCTTCCTCCTAACCTCCTGTATTCTCATTTCACTGGAAGAGAAATCCAGCTTGTAAGTCAGAAAGGAGGCATTGCACATGTCAGTCATCACCCAGCCTGGATGACCAGTGGCTCAGGACACTGATGTACGTGTTTTCTGTGCAATTCAACATGCCCTAAGCCTTAGGGCACAGCATTCACACGTCCCTTCTTTCAGCTCATTTTGCTGGCTGGCTGTGAGCTTCTTACTTAACGTTGAAAAACCCGGTACATGAACACTTTCCCACCACCTTTTTACCTAAAAGACCATATCTGTTATGTGTTGGAGGCATATCCAGAAGTACTAGGTTTATTTCGGGAAAAGGTTGAACCATGGTATGAGCCTTAGGTGTGCATATAAAACTAAGGATCAAATGGCTTTACACGTTGCTCCTTTGGTAAGGGATGAATGTACTTTGGAATCCGTTGTTCAAGTGGCATGTTCAGTGGGACACTAATACCATGTTGCAGCCTCAGGAGACCAGGTGTTTTCCAAACAGTCAGGGTCAACGTGAGTTTTAGAGCGCTTGGAAAGAGTAAACCTCTCTCAATCCCAACTGTAATTCAGTCTTTATTCTGGCACTTTTCCCATTGAAGTCAATGACATTTTTGAGTAAAGAATGATTAAAAACTGAATAGAATGATTAAAAACTGAATATGGACACCAGCATTTGTTCCATATACTGTAATGCTGAGACACTGCATGTTGCCATGTCACTTCCAGATATGCATGTTTTCCTGGCAAGACTTCCCAGGCTGATGTATAGTTTTAGTGACCTCTCCACACTCCCTTCCAAACACAGCTGTAATGAGGAGTTACTTATGGCTGTCAGTTTAAGTTGAGGAGTTCTTTTCATGCCTGTCTCTAGGATACAATTTTACAGATGTCGTTTGAGATTTCTCAGGTCTCATGTGTGAAAGAAATAACAGAAAATCTTGTATGTTTATGGTGTAAGCAGCATCAGACATTTTCCCAATAAATGTTTCTCTTAGTAAAGCAATATTACATAAAATGGTTACACAGAACTGAAAGGAAAATATGTCAAACAGACATGCAAATATTTGCCTGAAAAATACAATGCATCAGCTACATTTAATTTTGTGAGAAGTTTTTTATTATGCATGCTTCTGGACCGGAGGCTGTAAGTTTTCACACAAGACTCCCATTCTACTTTCAGAGTTCTGTACAATGGGCATCACATTTTATCTTCACGTTGCCTGCTTGAAACACGAACTGTGCTTTCTCTGAGGTTTCTGCTTTGTCCTTTGAGTTGTACTAATTCCAGTTCAATTTGCACGTGTCCATAAAGTATGTCCAAATTAATTTTCAAATCAGTACAGAATTAAAGGATTTTTCTTTGTTCAGCTTGACTTCTCTTCAACCCTTTGGATTAGTCAGAGATCTAGAGGGGGATCTACTATTAGAATGATCACTCAACTGACTTCAGTCTGGGTAAGCACTCTGACTAGGAAAAATTCCTTGATCCTCCCTTCCTAAGAACATTCTCACACTGCGAGGGCTCAAATTCTATTTCCTCCTGGCATAAATCTCATACGTCTGCTTAATCATTGCTGGTGTAGTTATCCTAATACTTCTGGATTATCCCAAGACATCCAGTAAAAACTGCTATATACGTGTTAGCAATGTTATAGGCAGGGCAGATACCAGCCTCTTTAGGTTAAGGCTACCCAATTCTGCTTTTAGTAGCTTTTAATTTTTCCCTTGCTCATACGCCAAGCTGAATTTTTCTGTGTTTTGAGGCTGTCCCAGGGCTCATTTTTCAGGAGGTTTCCAAAAAAAAATCAAAAAACCAAGAAGTTATGAGTGTTATTTTTGAGTTTCTTATCTAATTTGCCCAATTCGTGTGTAGAAGTTGTGCTGATGAAGCTCTTGTGCTCTCATTTTTAAAAACAACATTTCACAGTTCAACTAGAAGTCTTGCTATTTTGGGGAATAAGCAGCCACATTTTGTCAACTTATCATCCTTGGAAATATCTTAGTCTGTTCGGGATTCATTGAAATTTCTCGCTGATCTGCAGATACGTTCTTGTTTGACTCAGCAGTGACTGCACTCCAGTCCCTAACAATGCCACCAATAACTAGCTGCAGAAGCACCAGCCTCACAGAGCAGCTGAGTGTATCACTTCCTGGAACTTCTGGGTCTAAACAGGCTCTTTGAAACTGTTGCTGTTGCTTGTGTTGGTGCTGGCTATCGCACCCGAGGGACCTTGCTTTCCTGGGCTCTGAGTGTCCAAACAGAGAAGAGCAAGAGGAAGTCGCCTGATTTGCAATGGGCAAAAATGCAGCTTGGGAGTTACTTTGAAGAGCAGAGGCTGGGGGAATTAGGAGTATGGAAAAGTAGTGTTGGTCAGGTGAGAGTAGAAGGACAGCAAATCTGAGGACTAGACAAGAGAAGACGACAAGGAGAAGGAGATCCTGCAGTTGGTGTCACATACAGGGGACAGGCAAGAGAATATGGTAGCACATGAACGAGAACGAGGTGGGGGTATAAGAGCAAAGAGGGAAAAAGGGTGTCCAAGAGAGAAGCTGGCTTGGTGGAATACACTCATAGACAGCCTTGGAAAGGCTATCTAACCTTGGGAAGGTTAGATAGAAAGTAACACTAGGGAAAAAAAAGATCTGCTCAGGCTTATCAGAACACTGTTTGAACTCTTAACACCTCATTCATTTTCTGTGACTGCAGCCTTTGATGCTTGTGCATGTTTTGTTCATTTTGGCCCTCAGTAAACACCTCCAGATCTTGGTTATTTTAAACTTGCTTTTAGAAGGGGCGGAATCATCCTCTGGAAATTCCTATATCCCTTTGCTGACCACAGAGGGAATCAGTCTAAGACTGGCTAAGACTTGTATGACCAGCTTCTGAGTTAAGTAAGACAAGTCCTACCCACAGTTTATACGGTTAGAACAGCTCCTGACCCATCACAATTGCAATTTTGGAAAATGTCTTTCCTGTTTGATTTTTTAATTCCTTAACAAGCATAATCCCAGTATTTTAAAAATTTTCCTTATAAACCCTCGCCTTCTCCTCACAGTAATAAGGAAAAAAAGGCTAAACTTTTATTTTTTAACCCGGGAAACTATGCTCATTGATGTTTTTGTCGTGAAGTTGTAGAATGGACCTAATCAGGGAATATCTGTAAAACTACACTATTTTGGTGGATCATGTATCATGACCTGGTTACCACTTTTACAGTGCAGAAGCATAGACAAAATCTGCTTTTTATCATGAGGGCAGATGACCAAATGAAATTGTGAAATAGGTTGTTTATAACGCAATCTTGTAAAGATCAAAGAAAATCTCAGGCTGGCCTTGTGTTATGAAAGCTCTTAAACACATTTCCTTTTGGCTGGGTGTTCAACCTTACACACACTTCTGCGATGCTTAAGTCTGATGACATTTTAATTATATCTGGGACTGAATTTCTAAGAATATCAGCATTCTAACCAGGCCAAACCTCAGAAAGAGCTTTCATTGTCTTTTTTCCAAAAAATAATCTGAGGTCGTTTTGTACTGTGGCAACGCAGCCATTCTTCCATGGAACTGACTTTTGGAGGCCATATGCCTGAGACAGTTGGAAGCTACTTATTTTCCTGGCAGTACTGATCACTGAACACTTAGATTATGAGGTCTGACTGTATGCTATCAGCAGCAGAAGTCACTATTGTATGTTTAAAAGAAAGATGACAGACATCCTCTTGACTGACACAATAACAATGGCCAGTGAAGGAGGGGGATTCATTCTGATTTTGAAGTCATCAATTTACAGCTTGAAGAATAAACTAGAAATTAGCTTGGACACCTATAGCTACAAGACTGACATCATTAGCCACATATCTTTGAAGCTTGTGAGCAGTGTCTGAACTATAACCACCGTAGACTTAATTACTGCTGTTTCTCTGTGACAAGTTAAAGCTGCCAATCCTCTGATCAACTCATAGCAGTTTTTCAAGCAACATACAAGAACAGAGAGTAATATAAACCAAATTTATATGCTGTTTGTACTGGGCTGCTGCACAGCTCTGAGGAGAAGGCAGTGTGAAAAGATGAGCTTATGTGCCAAGGCCAAGAAGCAACTCTGTAAAAGTCTCTTAAGCCAAGTGGTGTGGGCAACCTTGCCCACTGGTTATGTGCCACTCATCAACTTCCTTCAGAGGGTAGTTTAAGAGATTGGAAGCATCTGTTGGCTGAACGTATCCTTGTCCCTAATCCATATATTCCTTATTACTGACCTTGCATACAAGAATGCAAGAATCTGGGTAGAGACTGGGTCTGGGTAGAGAGATTGTACCATTTCTACTTCCAGAGTGACTTCCACTCTTGAAGAGGTGGTGCCTAACTTTGTTTTATAATCCAAGAGGCTGAAATAGTAATTCTAAATAAAGGCCAACCAGTTAGGTTTCCCTGTTTCTAACTATCAAAAACTTGTTTTCCTACAAATAAAGAACCTCAATATAATTTTGGCACAAAATGTACATGCAGCTCCTCATGCTCCAAATATTTGACTGATACTCAATTCAAGTATACTGGAAATTAATCAATATTTTTTCCTGATTTTCTTTAAGAAAAGGTTCTGACGGCACAAGAGGCTGCAAATTCAGTAGCAAGGAATTTGAATGAATCTAGCTCATCTGGGATAGTCTCACACTGCTGGAAATGGAGAAAATAAGTATAAATATATTTCACAAAGGAGAAGAGGGAGCAAATCAGACCTTAATAATATGCAAAGTCTTCAGAATAAATACTGAAGTAATGAATAGTTGAAGAGAACACTGGATAAAAGCAAGATGGATTTACCAAAGGAAAAACATGATGCCCTTTGTGCTCGGATGATCATCTAGAGAAGGAAAATACGGTATGCCTAATTCTGTAGGTGTCGGTAAAACATTAAGTACAGTGGCAAATTAAAAATGGTTAGTTCAATTGCAGGAAATGAAGACTGTTACAAGAGCTGAACAGTAGAGTAGGCATGGATAAAAAGTCAGACTGCTGTGGGCTACCTGGAATCAAAAGCCATACAGATGGGCAGATAAATTGCTAACAAGCCATCCTGGATGTTGCATTGTCTTAAGGTTGTTATTGGCCTGATTTCTAAGTGATTTCTGCTTGCAGCTTGATAAATATATGCAAGGAATTATATGCATAAGTGAATATTTAGACTTGACTCCGTGTTCCGTTTTTCTACAGTGATTGTTCAATGTCACCTTAACTTGGGATTTGAGGGCAGAGTAATGAAGAAATAGCAGTAAGCACAATTCTTATTGAGTAAAGAACATTTTTTTCAGTTTTGGGAAAAAAATATATGAAAATCAAGTGAAAAGGCAAATGCAAATCCTTGAACAAGGGCTGTCTGATGACAAAATTAACATCTAGTATATGTTTGATCAAAAAAAAAGAAGTAAAGCTCGACATTTTTACGTGAAACTGAGAAGACATAGTGGATCTGAACTTCTTTAAACTAGCATAACACAAGGAGACTGTAGTGAGGAACACATCTTTGAACAGGTGCACACTTAATCTTACACGAGTTTATTAACATAATACCATGCAGGCCTCATCAATATATAGCCACCCATCACCAGTGTCTCATGAGCCCCCTCATCCCCACCTCTGTATAAACATTTACCCAATTGCAACCAATCAAAAAGTAGTCAACAATATTACAAGAACTGGCACAAATTCCTGTGGTGAAGATTTTTCCTAAGAGCATAGAAAAACATACTAATGGCTACAAAAAGATCCTTTTCAATAAAAATCAGCTGGATTATTGTGCGTGGAGATACATTGTTTTGTTTCTGGAGTATGTTGTGGTAGATTTTTTTTCCCATTGCTCTAGTTTCCTCAAATTTTCATTATACAACTATATCAGATTAACTAGTCTATTGTTATAAAAGGAGTAAATTTCTCCCTGTTATCTTTCAGGAGTACCAGATAGTTATTTCAGCCACAGTGGAACAAGGAACAGAAAGTAAAGCAGAACTGATTCTCTTCAACTTTTAATCACTTAAGAGGCCTTTGTGAACAAAGAATAGGTGATTGAATGTTACGCGAAAGATGGCTTTCATTTCAGAGTAAAATGTATACTTATAAACATGAGTCCCATCAGAGGATACATTTTTAATTTGTATCCCCAAGTACTTGGGAGGGAAGCGATGCTATGCTGACTGGGGATGTGAAATGCTGCCATCTGACTCCTCTGACCATTCACAGCTAAGCAAGACAAATTGGATTTTAAATATGCATCGACAATGGCTATATGAACACACCTAACTAATTAATGTGCTAAGGGAAGCTGTGGTCTGTGTGTGGATGTTCTTATGAGGAGGAAAAGAGGCAACACTCAGATTAGAGTAAAAAAAAAATATATGGGAATTATTTGCTCAGCTTTAATTATCTTAATCATTATCAGACCACAGCCGAATGAAGCTTTTTCTCCCAACGGTAGCCCCACAGCCAGCTGTAGTAGTTTCATGAATTGCTTTCTTTCATCTCTTCACTCCATCCTGTGGGACCCATGCCTTCATCTGTGGGAGTTTTGAACATATGGAGAGATATCAGGCTCCCAGGCTGTTTTCTGTGGCCTTTCAAACTTTTTTGCAATCAATTTCAATTCTATGAGCATGTTTTCTCTTGCCCTGTTGGGGTTTTCATCCATTCAGTTCCTCTTCTCTTGATCTTTTCAGGATTTGCACGTTCCTTATTTCAGGGATGCCCCATGCCTAGTGAGATCACGCTTCGATGTTGGCCAGGCACCCTACTGCAGCTACCAAACAACGGAGGGCTGGGGGAAGGCTGCTAATGTCCAGGGCCCTGGCAGGGAAGAACGGTCCAGAAGGAGGGGGAAGGAGGCGGAAGGAGGGGTGCAGCGGACGCAGCACCTGGGGGCCTTAGGGTAGCTGTTCTGCGGGACTTTGGGCAGGAGAGGGGCTCCCTCCCTAGCTTCCCACCTCAAGTCCCCGCAGACTCTGCCCTTGCAGAAGTGAACAAATGTCACAGTGGAGATAACCTGCACTTCAAGGGAGACTTGTATGGGTGAAACAAGGACTGGGCACAATTATGTTGAAACACAAATACAGGCCTCATTGTAATAAGAATTTCTTTTCATATCGAAATCCTTTAGACATTTGCTACTACTTGTTAAGCCCTCAGTAAGCGTTTTGCATTTCATTTCACCTAAATAAGTGAAAAGAACACGGGCCCAAGCCTCAGAGACAGTTTGACTCTTATCTCTTATACTGAAATGAACCGGTTGCCTGAAAAACTTCTATGATCTGGGCTGAACTACTAGGGGCCAAACACTGAATTATCATTGTAGTTGTACTCACTTGCTCCTCAGCTAAAACTCCTATCAACTTCAATATGTTTTACTTCAAAATAAGGATTTTATCCAAACTGAGTAAAAGCTTTGAGATCTGGACTATCTTTGAAAGCACATAAACACAACAGATTGCATTCCATTTGACATACAGAAAGCACAGTACTGCAAATAAAATAAAAATGATGGTATTACAGTCTGAGAAACAAGGACAATCTTAGACATTTACAAGTCGGTGCTGTAGTGATAGATTCTATTCCTGCTATAACTGAAAGCAGCAGTACCTTTGTGATAGTATGAGAAACTATGTAGCAAAGGTGTAATAAAATCAGGTCTTTGGATAATAAATCTACTCTGAAACTAGCAAAAGGTTTTTTTGGAACCCAGAGCAATAATGTGGGATCAACTGAGCATTTTCAGTGCTCATTTGCATTAAGTTCGGGGGGGAATGTTCGTTTTGGAAGCTGAAAATATTTGGCATCCCTAACAGGTTCAGCAGCTCACATTTGGGAAATGAATACAAAAATTATATAAAAAGGCCAAGGATATATTTAATGGTTTGTTGATGGATATTTGTTTTGTTACAAGTACTGCAAGGAAAGGAAAAAAACAGGTTCCAGATTAAAGTTTCTGACTGAGATTTAGAAGTCTAGGCCTCTATTTATGGCTCTTTCCATAAGTTATTGTGTGATACTAGTCAAAACATGCAGTAAACAATTTAGCAAACTACTAAAACTTGTTTAATTTTAAATGCAAAATCATACTGCTGACAGCACTGAACATACTTCTATGTATAAACACTTTGTTGAGCAAAGAGAAGATTTATAAAAGGGTGATAATAAGATTTGTCTCTGTGACAAGATTATTGTAAAAATATAGCAACTAGTACTTGCAAAGCCCATGGCTATTTCTTCTGATAGAATGTGTAATTTGTGACTGGATACACTCTGTGCTTGGAAATTATTTAGTGAAGGCTGGAAACGGAGAACTTCTCCCTCCCAATCAAAGAATGGAAAACTAAGTATCTGGTTGCTCTTGTGTAATCTAGTCCAGTACTCAAAACCTGCATTCATCCTTTAGCTGGAGTACTTCCAGCACATTTTCTGAAGAACCGCCCAAATCTTTCTTACTATCAGTACAAGATCATTCAGAAAACTGAATGGCTGAGTCACATGCTGATCTACAGTTATCTGTGTTAGTTTTGTGATCCCAGCTGTGCTGAGTTTTGCCAATCAAACTTCATCACAGAATAAAAGAAATTTTTTGCCATATCTCATATATTTGCAGTTTGCAAAAATAAAAAAAGTGTGGTCTCAATTTTAACGCTGAATTTCACAGATCTCGAATTAATAGCAGTGTAGAACATAAAGTCACAGATATTCCAGCAGCACTTAGAAAGGAAGCTTGGAGATTCATAGATTTTAAGGACTGTTAAATCGTGGACATCGATTTTAAGGATTGTTAATGTATGTGAGACAGGCTTAGAGTCTAACTTCATTGCTTTTATATTGATATCAGTCACAGGCTTCTCAGAGATCAGCAATTCCAGAGGCAATAGTTCACCTTTGAGCTTGTGAAAATTATTACTTTTATGAGATTAATTTATTTTTGCTGAAATAACATGGGAAATCAACATATTAGGCAAAAGTTTTTTTCTTTTCTTTCTTTCTTTCTTTCTTTTTTTTTTTTTAATCTGGAGTATAGAATGAAACTGATGTTTGCTCCATAGGGTAGCTCATTGAGAACTAGTGTAGACAAACCTCTTTCTCATCATATTGCTGTCCTCCAGTTCCAGTATGTCTAAATGACCTTGTGGTAAAAAGGAGAAATCTGCACAATCTAAATCAATGATCAAAGTGCTGTTATCCTCAGTGGAACTGCAATGATGAGCGATTTTTCCCAGAGCAATGGTTGTAGACAATTAAAGGGTCTGTGAAATTACCTCTGTGGGAATATTATTGCATGATGCTCTTATACAGAGGCTGTCATAATGCATCTGGTATTCATTCATTGATGCTGGAGACTGTAAGACACGTGAGACACTGCTTCAAAGAACAAAAGATTAGATGTAGACATAGAAGAACAGCAGTTTTCCTAAGATTGTCATTAGTTTGCTGGGCAAGCCTTGCAACAGCAGTTTTCCTAAGATTGTCATTAGTTTGCTGGGCAAGCCTTGCAACTTACTTTCCTCTCTGTTCCTCTGTCTGGAGTAAACATTGACCTCACTTGTGAATGTACAACAGGTGAAAAAGGTATTATAAGAGCTAGTCCTTGCCATTGCTCTTGATAATGGTGATGATTCATTGTTGCTTATTCTCATCAAGTCTGCTAATTCCTACCTTCTATTCCTATGAATGAAGCAGGATGAGTAAAATAAAGTAAGTGTAACCGTCTAACCTCCAAAATTCCCACGAAACGTCTAACCTCCATCTAATGTTTTCAGATTTTGAAACTCTTGCTCACAAAAGCAGCTCACATTGAAAACAGAGGAATCATTCATGTAAGTCGCCATTCACACACACAAAAAATGCAGCATAAAGCCCCCTTTTTAACGAATTTGTATTTTTTAGTAAAAATAAGGTAGAACAAATTTTATATACAATCGGTGGCTTAATTACAAAGCACTTGTGGCATGCACCACAATAATCTTCTTCTCAGTTACGTTCTAACTTTACTGAAATTGCTGAGAAAATTCTTCATGACAGTAGGACAGTATTTTCAGAAGTAATTCTCATTAGCATCAGCTGAGACCCAGGACTGTAGAATAAGATCTGAGGGACTCCTCTCCACGTTTGTGCAATTAGAACCATTTCAATCAGTGAGATTGCTTTTGGGGGGTAGGGGGGAGGGTGAGGAAATCAGGACCTAGCAGAACTCATGGAATTTGTCTTCTGGTGTCATGCCACAATAGCTCTAATTTAATCAGAAAAGCAATGCAAAATAAATTTCTAATATGCATAACATATTCCTCTTCTTCAGCGGGATTTCATCTTCCTCGACCTAAGCTAAGTCAGAATGTCAGTGAAAGAGTTTTAGGCAAGAACAAAGATTCAGGATATTATGATGGAGATCCACCAAATCATAGTTCTTCTGAGACAGTGTGAGACCAGAATCCTACCACTCTGTTTTTATTTCCAGTGACGCACTTTTATCTTGCATGACGCTGACCTGATCCAAAACTGAAGTCTCCAAAGTGCTGGTGGAGCAGAAAAAAACAAAACAAAATTAAACAAAATGATAGATAAAAAGAGGCAAAGGGAGATGGCATAAATAAATGAAAAGTTAAGGACCATTGCTCACTTCTGATGTTCCAGTCTGAAGCAAAATGCAATGAAAGACGCTCAAGAAAACTATTCGTATAAGACTACTGTCACATCACCAGTGTTCCTAAATAGCAGTAAATCTGACTTTACAATCAATCTCTCTAATTGCTGTTGCTCACTTTCACAGTGTACTGAAAAAACAGGTGATTGAGAAAAGTGAATGTATCTCCAGTGTTTGCACACGTACATTGGCTAGCTGGGGAAAGCAGAGTATGAATTTGTTTCAGTAAGCCTTTCTTTCAGGAATTTTGGAAGGAATATGGTGTTTACTTCTTTAAAGGTGGCCAGGAGAAAGTTAGCAGTGAGCATTTTCACAGTCATGGAAAGAACAGAAGCAAATCTATCTTCTCAAAGGTCATCCTCCTATACATAAATCACGCAGCTTGAAACAATATGCTATCAAACCTTCATTCCTGCAGGACCCACAAAGATGGAAAGAAGAGTTTTATTATATGGTAACTGGTTAAAAACAATCAGGATTAAATTTATCACTTTACTTCCCACTGCCTTTTTACTAACTTTACTTACTAAATCTCTGCTGAAATAAAATGTTGCTCTTATATGAATACACCAGTAGCAAACGGCTGTATCTCAAAGATACTTTCTAGGTCACTTCAACTCAACGCTGCCCTCTCTTCTCCACCCGTAAACCCAGAGCAGCTCCCTGACTAAAGAACAGTTAGTGCTGTTCAAAGCCCCGTGGAAAACACATCACAGTTGCATAGACAGATATAGACCAAATCTTAATCTAGTGGAGTGATGAGTAAACTCAGTAGAATCTGAGGTTTTGTGAACTTTATTAGCTATTTTTTAAATTCTTGAGGTTTCACAGAACTGAATGCCTTAGGAAGACAAAAAAGTCATCTCCCTCCTGGTTTAGCTCAGTCCCTTGGACCCTGTGAGAAAAGGGAAGGTCCCTTGGCACCTATTACCCTGCAGGACCAAGGCCAGCCAAATTGGAAGGAGCTTCCATGGCAGAAGGGAAAGGCAGTGATGCTTGAGTTGGCACTTTCTACTCTAGTTACAAATCAAGTCTTCGGAAGTCTTCTGAGTTCTGAAACATCAACATGTTTTTCTACTGAAATTTCAAATTGTGATGAGAAATGTTGATAATTTCCAATACTTTTTTCCCCGTTTTACCAGTTTTTTACATTTGTGGGGTTTATCTGCCAATACATTCAACCACGCTCCGGTTGCTGGATTCTGCTGACCATTCGGAGCCCAGACCCATGTCTCTTCCTGTCAGCTGTAGGATCCTTCCACAGATATTGTGCAAGCCTGGATCAGGCCTCAGCAGCTGGCATCCCGATCTTCTTTTTTGACTTCCGAAATGTTTCTGTGCCCCGGGGCAGGTCCTGCACTCCCACGGCAGGGACGGGTTCCCCCGTTCTGCGCACAGCACAGTGTGTGCAGCTGTGCCAGCTGCTCTTCAGTGGGTCGCCTCACTGGTGTGTGGGGTGGGACTGGACACTTTGGGTGTGAAGACACTTTCCAGTCCTCTAAACAAGGCAGGAAGCAGTGTAGGAGAGCGAGATTCCTTGTGTGCCGCTTTGAGTGAGCCTGTGGCACTGGTCTCCCCCACGAAGGAGGAACACGCCAGAGAAAGCCCACCGCACTCTCCTTGCGATCAAAGGGCATCGGTTCTTCGTGTGGAGGGGAGAGGGATTAACGGCGGCGCCGGGGGTCGCCTGAGAAGCTGCCGGCCGCCTCGCAATAAGCAGTTTACAGAAGCAGGGTGGGGGAGAAGACTGGGGCACGTCTGTCCTTCGAGCTGCCGCCGTGATTAAAAGATAAAAAGCCCCAAAGTAAGAGGATGCAGCCCCGGCGAAGGCTCCGTTTTGGGGCAGAGTTTGCAGGAACAGCGAGCTCGGGCCGACGTCTTCCCCAAAGCCTCTCGCCGGGCTCCCGGCCCCGGCGGCTCCGCAGGGCCCGGCGGGTCCCGCGCCGCGGCGGGCGGCAGCGCACGGGCGCCCGGCGGCCGGCCAGGCTCGGGCCGGCACCGCCGTCCCTTGCGGCCGCGGGGCTCCGCCAGGCCGGGGCCGGGGCCGGGGCCGGGGCCGGGGCGCTCGTTCCCGCCAGCCAAACGACGGCCGGCGCAGGGGCACGGCGGGGCTGCCGCGCTCCGCGCCCCGCCGCGGGCAGAGGGCCCCCCGGGCCGTCCCGCCGCGGCGCCGGCGGAGGGCCGGGCCCGTCCCGCCTCCTGGCCGCCCCGGCGCCGCCCGCGGAGGGCGGGCGGGCGGGCGGCGGGGCCGGGCCGGGCCGCCCCGCAGGTAGGCGAGCGCCGGGCGGCCGGCGGGGAGGGGGCGGCGGGGGGTGGCGGCGCGGCGCGGCGCAGCGCGGCGCTGTGCGGCGCGGGCCCGGGGGCGCGCCCCGGCGCCGCTGATTGACGGCGCGGCCCGGCCCGCAGCCCATAAAGGCGGCGGCGCGGCGGCGCGGAGGGACGTGCGCCGGCGGCAGGGCACCGCGCTCCGCAACGCGCTCCGCACCGCGCTCCGCACCGCCCGGCCCCCTGCCCCGGCCGCGGGAGCAGCCCGCCTCTCCGCGCACCCTCAGCTTCCCCCCATGCCAGGTACGGCGAGGCGGCCGCTCCGCTCCGCTCCGCGGCGGGCGGGACGTCGCGGTCGGCTGGCTGGCTGCTGCGCCCCCGCGGAGCCGGCGGGTTGCGCGGCGGCGGCGGAGCTGCGCTCCTGAGGCGGGCCGGTGGCGACGGCCTGCCCCGGGGGCGCCCGACGCGGCGGGCGGCACCTGCCTGAGGGGGCAGCGGGACCCGCTGGGACGGGCGGGGAGTGTCTTAAAGGAGATACGGGGGGAGCCGTGCCCCGCTGAGGCCAAGCGGGGTGCGGCGAGGTGTAAAAGAGGCAGGTAGACGCTTGTAGCGGCAAGCGTGTGGGGGTACCAGAAAAGAGCCCTGTGTAGCGGAGGCGGGGGGGAATCCCCACGGAGGGTGTTTTCCCTGAATCCTTCCAGAAATAGGTGCGGAGTGTTTCCGGGGCTGCACCCAGAAGAATGAATGGCTGCACGCCCCGGGCCGCTCCGTCTGCTCCGGTCGTGCTGGGCGCACACGCGCCTGGCGGCGCAGCTGACCACGTTGCTTATAACGGTGTAATGCTGCCGGACAGAAAGAGCGACACGTTAAAAGTCGCTTTCTCCAGATGTGGTTGGGCATGGAGTATTGTTAGACTGGAGAAATGAGTGTGTCCGTGTGAGACAGAGAGAGGAGTTTGTGTGATGACAGTGAAAAAGGTACTGAAAAGTATCCCTGGTAGACAGAGCAGTGTTTAGTGAGAGCCTGTTCACCTACTGAATTTCTGCTGAAGGTTGTGATCCAAAGCAAAGATGGAGTAACTAATATGCTATATCTCATATTGTCTGTAGTCGTCGTCCAGCTCGTGGAGATCCTGGAGAAAATTACATCAATGTATTTTCTATATGCCTTTCCCCTTGTCGTCGTTAGGGACACTTGCATGCAAAGGAGCTTTATTTTCAAGAACTAATCTTCGCTCCACTTGATGTCATCGTGTTTTACTTTTGACATCAGAATGAACCCCAGACTAAGAAATTGTGATGTCATAATTGTCAGTAAGAAAGAAGCAGCAGAAGCAAACAAACTCTTAATTACAGTAAACAATAAAAAATTATGATTTTATATATGTAGTTGATTATAATGAGAGTTGCTTTTTATGGCGTGCCATGATGCAGTTAAAATATTTGTAGCTGATACAAGATTATTTCCTTAGTACTTACTACTCTTTGGTTTATTCATAGGAGTTATGCTACAGAGGAGTGGGCTGTTGTGGCTGACTGTGTTGATAACCCTGTGGGCTTCCTCACGTGCTCAGGGTAAGTTCTGACACATCTTTAAGCAAAGCTAAAAGCTGATTTAAAAAGTTGACTTAGCTGAGCTACAGAGGGGAAAGTAATCATTTTTTATTTTTATTTTTTAACGTGCATATGTTTTTTGAAAAATATAGCAGTTGCTGGGCTTTTTTGGTAGATGCATCTTACTACTGGTGAATGGGGATTCCCTATTACCAATAAATATCTAAAATTGTTTTCTTTAGCAAATCTTAATCAAAAAGCATATAATCTCAGAAATAATTGCTGTGATGTTTTCTTCTGCAGTGCAAATGTATGGTAAAAGTAACATAAGCAGAACCACTGAGTGGGATGAAATTTTTAAAAAGATAAAGGTGGGGAGAAAAAGCTCTGCAAAACAAATTGAAGTGGAATGTAAATTGGCACAGTGTCAAGTCCTCATTTACACTGGACTTCTTGGCCTAGATTCTTAAAAAAATATGTTTCTAGCCTTCTTTTGACAAAAGGCTACATGGCTTCTCAATATGTGGTTTACTTTAATGGCTATCAAAATGCAAAAAATGACTAAACTTCCTTATTCTTCCATATATATGTTTTATATTTAATGATTGCATTGTTACATGCATAGATATATATACACAAACATACAGCATATATATGTACATGATTATATTGTCTAATACTAGAAAATATATATGTAGTTATGTATATTTATACCGACAGACACAGAAGGAGAGAGCTACCATGAAAATGACAGATGGAAAATATGATTCTGGTTTGCTAGTAAATGCATTTCTGTCTGTGGGAGAAGTAGGAAAGTACTAGGTTTACTATTATTCTTCAAGTCTGTCGTATAATTGCAGTTACTAGGTGTAGTGTACAGAGCTGTGTTTCTTATGACAATTTTTGTAATCACATTGTTGCACCCTGGCTTTTTCAGATGGTGACAAGGAAGAGGAGACTACCTTTGATTTACTTCAAATCAGTAACATAAACCGAAAGACAGTTGGAGCAAAATTGTTTCGGGGTCCAGATCCCTCTATCCCAGCATATCGTTTTATTCGGTTTGACCATATACCTCCATGTAAACCAGAGAAATTAAAAAAGATTGTCAAACTCATACGGCAAAATGAGGGCTTTATTCTTTCAGCCACCCTGAGACAGGACAGGCAATCTAGAGGCACTCTTCTTGCTTTAGAGGGTCCTGGCATCAGTGAGAGGCAGTTTGAGATTATTTCCAATGGCCGAGCCAACACCCTGGACCTTATCTATTGGGTGGATGGCTTCCAGAACGTGATTTCCTTGGAAGACGTGGACCTTGCAGACTCTCAGTGGAAGAACCTCACAGTGCAAGTCACGGGGGAGAACTACAACCTCTATGTTGGCTGTGACCTCATTGACAGCTTCATCCTGGAAGAGCCTTTCTATGAACAACTGAAAGCAGAAAACAGTAGAATGTATGTGGCGAAAGGAGCTATTCGGGAGAACCATTTCAGGGTAGGTAACCTGGCGAAATAAGGTCTGTGGGAAGGTAAGAATGTAGCTACAAATAGTTTGAGAAGACAATAGGCACAGCTTTGTTTTCACAACAACCCTTGGATTTTATGGGGCCACAGATGTTTCCAAGCAGAATTTCTTCAGAGTGTCTTTTGGTTGATTGCTGGATCTGGATTGTGTGAATGTAGATGTTCCTGAAAGTGAAGGACTGGTAAAGTATAAGTCCAGGAAAAGTGAATACAATGGGTGTGTGGGCTTTCCTGTGCAAACATCTACTTTCTTCTCCAGCTATAAGACTTCTGAATATGGCATATTTTTGTGGTGATTTGTAGAACTCTTTGGCAGTTTCCTTGAAGATGCATTTTTTTCCTGTTGAAAACTGTCTGTTCGGTTCACAGGGAACTGTCAATATTTGTGAAATCTTATTTGAAAAAGAAGCTGTGTAAGGGACGGAGGGAAGAATTTTTGAAGTATGCCATCTTGACCCGTCCCCTAAAGAATATTTTGGTTTGCCATTGGAATGACTTTTAATTTCAATTTTTTAAAAATACCATAACATTTGGAAAAAAAGAAGACTGGAATGTTTTGATCAGTCTAGTAAAACATTATTTTTTTCTTTTTTGGTGGTAAACATTTCTGTTTCCCTTTTGTTTTAAAATGAAGCAATTACAAACTTTATGGTCTTCCTATAAAATGAAAAATCTACTTCCTGTCTCATAGTGGTGTGATCTGCTCTAAGTGCTTTAAGAATATTTTCTTTTCCCTTGCAGTTGAAATCAGACTTGAACTCATATTTTCAAACTTTGAAAAGCCCCTTTTTCTCATCCTATTGTGCCATCTAGTTTCCAGTCAGAGCATGACATGCTGAAGCCTGTATTTAGCAGGAGAGCCAGAAGTTCTTGCCCTCAGCCCCTTATTTCTGCCCCCATGACTAAGTTGGCCAGTCAGTTCTGCTAACAGAACTGTTTTTGGAGCTGCACTGTAAACTGGCTCACTGAAATAATCTGTGGTGAACATAATTCTTTTGAGTTTTGTTGTTTTTTAAGTGAAATGGATACTGGTCTGTTCTACAGTCTTTTCTCAGGGTAATGTCAGCACAGCAGAGTGGACAGAGGAGTATGATATACGGGAATGAATAGCTAAGGATGGAAGTGGGATGGTGCAGGACCTTCATAAGCTGTCTTCCTGTCATAGCCAACATCCTGTGGAACTACAGTCTAAAATGTGCTCTAGGGAAATAGAGATTTGAACTGATAGCTGATCAGTTAGTGTTTTATTACGACCTATCTCAGGAAACACCTGATTTTGCTGTTTATAGTATCAAATATTTTATAACAAGCTGATCAACACAATTTATGACTGAGTCAAGGTTTACTGCATTGTAGGTTATTTTTTTACAGATTTACCTATGGCTAGATTCAACCAGTAGCATGAGGATAAGATAAATCGGCTGTTAATTAATCCCAAGTTGATCTAACTTGTCTGAACTTTTTTTTCTATTGCAGGGTCTTTTGCAAAATATTCAGTTAATCTTTGACACGTCAATAGAGGATGTTCTGCGAAAAAAAGGATGCCAGAGGACCCAACAAAGTAAGGGTTTCTTCTCTCACTAATATGGTTCAATTAACTCTGAAAATGAGAACTGCCAATAGTGTCTAAGGCCATGACAGCGATCCCATTGAAACTGTAGGGAATTCTTATTTGATGGTCAAAACCAAAGCAAGTTCCTTTTGGTTATAATAGGAAGATGTTCATGAGCGATCTTAAATACGTACTAAGGTTTTGTACTAGAGCTCATGGGAGCTGCTGACTATTTTACTTTCCAGTACTTGTAACTCACAGGCACTCAGTCAAGAATCAGAGACAACCGCTTCCATGATGGTAGGTATGTGAGGCAGTTAGGACTTTGGGGTTTTATCCAAAACTCTGAAATTTCATTATTTCTGTTACTTTGCCATGACACTGAGCAAATAAGTGGACTGCTCAAGTCTCTTCCTTGTTTGTTCAGAAGAATAGGGCTTAACTTCAAAAGTGAGCCAGGATTTGAAATTTTTGCAATGAAAAGTCTCGTATATAGATTTTTAGGTGTGTGTGTGTGTATATGTATGTGTATCTGTATGCATATATGCATATGTTTGTGGGTGTGTGTGTATATATACAGATGTATATGTGTATATATACACATATATATGTATGTGTGAACTTCTTATCCTATTTTTCAGTCTTGATAAAGGATATTAGTTGGTTGTCTCAAACACTCCAGAGATGTCCCACGCTGCAAGAACTCTGACGCAAGTGTGCTGATGTGTTAGAAATGATTTATGTGGGCTGGAACATAGCCTTAGGTCCCTCAGGCAAGAAGATGTGCCCTCATTTGTTGGTTATGGTCTGTCCCAGCCAAGCTGTTTTCTGTACTCAAAGTTAACATGTCTATGTAGATTCTGGTTTATACCCTACGTTTTTCTGCCATTTCAGGGTAGAAAAGGGAAGAAGATGGAAGGAGGAATTCATAAGAGAGGAAGCAGATTATGATGTGTCCTGTTCCAAATGCAGAGCGTCTTAGAACTACCAATTACTGTTCTTCCACCTTTGTTAGTGGAAGAAAATGTTCGAGGAGCAGGACGGGTGTGGGAAAATAGAACTTGTCTTGGTGTCTAAGTCATTGTAATTTCAATAAAATAGAAGGATGGCTTCAGGAAGAATGCAGTTCAGCCATGCTACTTTATTTTTCAGGAGAAACAAAGGTCCAAAAAGCCCAGGTAGAATCTTAAGGGTGTATTCAGCTCTCAGAATAGTCTCAGATTGAATCAGTAAAACCAGCTAAGGAGGATGACTGCAGATCTTCTGTATCGTCATTGATTAGAAACTGCAAATTGTTTGACCAATTATTTTGAAGTATCACATTATGTTTCCATTTTTACTTTGTATTTCTAAAGTAAAGAGGAAGCCTATGGGAATCTAAACAGAAAACTGACTTCTGCATGCTAATACATTCCTTAAGAGGGATTCTTGTACCCTTTAGCTGTTGCAGTTATAGTCAACAGACTCTTTTTAATGTATTTTTCACAGCTGTCAACTACCAAATTTTCAGGCCCAATAAAATACACATTTTTTTAAAAATCATTTAATCATTCGTGGGAGATGCAAAAAACCTCCATTTACTTTCTCTTTACAACACCAAGATAACACTACAAGATGGAAATTGCTTGTCCAAAGACAGAAGATGGCTTACAGTGGTCTGTGACTGGAGGTCTACATCAGAATGACCCGAGAGCCTTGTTACGCACACAACTATTTTCTAGCATTGCCCATCTGGTTTAATTACCGCAATTGGAAGGCCAGGGGTAAGAAGTATGCTACTGACCACAAGGTCCTCTAAGTATTTTTGCCTACCCACCCATTGAGCTGAGGTGTAGGTCCTAAGATGCCACGCTGGTGGAGGAGTGGCCCCTGTGGCAGACAGTGAAGTACCCTCAGCTCTGAGGGTACAAGAAACCCACTGCTTTTTCAGAGACAGGACTGTATTTCCCTAATGTATCTTCAGTCCTAGTCTGCAAAGGTGAGGTATAGTGAAATGGCACCTTGAGGTTGCTGTTGGTTTGAGGGTGGGAAAGTATCTCTGTAGTGTGATGGCTGCAGATCCTTTAAGGAGGACTTCTAGACACGTACTGAGTAGAAGAGTTGACAGAAATAGACCTGAACAGATATATCAGTAAAATCCCTTCCTTGGCTAGATCAGCAGAATGACATTTGCATATGTGAAAGGATACACAATCTGCTCTTATGGTTTCTCGTTTTAAAGATGATCATTTAGTCCTTAGGAAATTAGCAGGAAGCCAGCAGCAGAGACCTGATTTTCCAGTGATCCCCAGGCATCTTCTTTCACTTGCTGCCAAGTGCCAGTAGGAAGTGTGGATTTAGTTCTTCAAACATAATTTTGGTTTGTTTCCTGCTGAGATTGCAGCTTTAATAATGTCCTCAGAATGTTCCGGTCAAGGAACGCTCTACATTGGCTTGAAAAACATGAAATTAATGACCTGAAAAATGCTATGGGAGAATCTGAGAAACCTAATGTTTCAATGTGAGAGGAAAAATGCATTCTTTTCAGGGAATCAAAAAGCATTTGAAATAAACGCGATTATGACGGAAACAGTTTTGACCTGTTATGTGATACATCAATTTTTTTCTATCCTGTAAGTGAAGACAGACAACTATTTAAACTTTGGAACGCTGCAGACAATTCATTGTACACCCTGGCTAGGAGCAGATACTTCATAGCTAATTGAAAAGCACATCAAACCAATCATTATAGTTACGGATGAGGAATCATTCTTTAATGTCGTTTTATGGGTTGGTTCGTTGCCTTATACTTTTAGGCTTAATGAACAAAGAATGCTTCTGCTCCCATTTCCTTTACTTGTACATTTAAATATAATGCTTTCTTCTGTGGTATCCCTTGTGATTTCATGTTGTATAATCAAGCATCCAACTAAGTCCTCACAATTTTTATAGCATTGCCACCTTCTATGACTTATAAACAATGAATAGCATTGGATTATTTAGAAGCATACCTTTTAGGGCTCCCATTCCTGTGCTGATTTCTTCCCTATAAATCACTTTATGCTTTGCTTCTCTTTTCTGTTTGGTAACCATGAGTTACTACAGTATTACTAAATCTGGTCAACCAATCTTTATTGAGAGACAGAGGAGGATGGATGTCTCCATAGTTGGTACCAAAGTTGAATGTATCTTAGAGCCCTTATGCAAAGCCTCCAGGGAAACCGAGGGATATTTACCTGGTGAAGAATTAAATGCTTAACAGAAGGTGGACTGTATTATTTAGTTACCACTATTGCAGGGGGCGGGGGGAAAAGCTTGCAAAACTTCAGTTTAGTGGCAGTTGTATGGAGAGAAAAAAAAAAAATACTTTTTTTTCCTTTTTAATTACTGTTGATATTTTCTATTATATTTGTTTTCAAGAATTTGCTATAAAAAGGAACTTGTAAACTTTTTGTTTTAAGAACATATTCAGTTCTCCCTATATAATATACCAAAAGTTTTATTTTACATAAGGGCTACCTAATGGAGGAATATTTGGAGTGACGGAACAAATATTCAGCCTGATCTTAGCTTAACCTCCATTTTACTTCAGAGTTCAAATGTCGTTACAATCAGTCCTCTGAGTATGACAGCAGGCAGTGTGACATAGAGCAGCCCAGAGGCTGATATAAATGGCAGAATGGTCTGAAATTGATCCAAGTAACCATGGGATGAATGGGCAGAACAATGGCAAGGAAGCTCCTTCTCCTCCTTTTTTTTTTTTTGCATGGAGAAAACATGACAGATCATGAAAAAATCTGAAACCTTTGACTTTCAGAGGATAAAATGGGTTTACTTTTTTGGTATTGTATCCTTCATTACACTTTCTTCATAAATGTGTGTTGCACTGCGAACAGTGTTTTTAAGGGAGGACTATGTGAGACAGAGTTTGGCTCTTAATTTTGAAAAAGAAGAGCCTGTAATTGGAACGAGTCAGCATCTAACCCTTCTCTTTTATTCATGGGTATAACATAGCATAAAGCTGTTCTCTGTGTACCGATGCCAGTCAGTGATTTCAGCAGGCCCCTGTAATCTATGGAAGAACATTGCATATACAACTCTTCTTTTTCCCTCTCTTCCTACCAGCTGAGGTGAACACTATCAACGAGAGCACTGAAATCCTTCACTTGAGCCCTGCTGTCACAACCGAGTATGTTGGTGAAAAAACAGAAAAGAAGGCGGAGTTCTGTGACCGCTCCTGTGAGGAGCTGGGAACGATGTTCACTGAACTCACTGGCCTGCGCATTGTGGTGAACAACTTAGCTGATAACCTTCAGAAAGTGGTAGGTACCTGTAAGTCTTAAGAACTGAAAGAGGTCTGTTACGCAGTACCCTTTCCTTCCTCTTTGCGCTGGCACTTTGGTTCATACCAGTAGACATTAGGAGGTTAATAAGGGTATCTATGCACTTGTGTATACCTGTCTGTATGGCTACATTATGTAGGTATAACTTACATTTTCAAAGTACCTACTAAGGTAGTTCTTGAGTATAAGCTCTTTAATCAGTCTTGGCTTTCACAGGGTGGGTTTGAAAGAACATGTACAGGCATACACACAAACACACACACACAGGTGAAATCAAGCCTCCAAAAGATACTGCACATTTGGCAGTTGAAAAATAAAGAACCCAACCTTGACTGTATACTGTTAAAGCATTGTTACTATGTACATACCATTTATAAACATACCAGTAAGTGGCTTCACAGAGTACCTAACTGTCAGTAAATGCATGAGATTTTTGCAGTTGAAGATGGTGACATTTTACTGAATTCTGTTCATTTCCTAATTCTGAATAAGTTAACCCTTTCTGAAGGATGCTGGTTAATATAGCAGGTATCTCAGGAGAAAAAGATGAACTATAGTGGAGAAAATAAACCTGCTAAGAACAGGTTTTCCATAGGATTGTGTAGCTGTAAATCACTATGAGGTATTGCATAGTGGAAGGATCTTTTTCTTTATGTACATAAATGTGTAAAAGTACAAGTTTTTTTTAATGGAATAATTAAAAGTGATAGTACTTTTTGGCTTTTGCCTTATTTGAAATGATTTGCTTACAAGATACACTTTCTGTTTTTTTTTTTTTTCATTTGCTTCATCTTTAGTCTGAAGAGAACCAAATTATGTGGGAATTGATAGGGCCAAACAAAACACTCAAGAACCAGTCAGTTTGTTGGCAGGATGGCCGTGTCTTTGCAGATAATGAAAGCTGGATTGTAGATAGCTGCACCAAGTGTACTTGCCAGGTAAGACTTCGGAAGCATTCTTCTTCTCTGCAGAAATGGACAACAGATTTACTCCAGCTTAGGTATCCACATCTGATCCCGTTTACTCAGATCTTGGTCTACGCTTACTGAAATATACAAAAATACTCCTCGTTTCCATGACATTGAGAAGAAATTAAAAAATTTCCGCACTACATAAAACTTTCCAGAGATGTCGACCTTTATTTGCTTCTGTATGTGAACATAAGCCAGTATGTTGATTTCTTTGCCTGTAGGATTCTAAAATTGTGTGCCATCAAATCACCTGTCCCGCAGTCTCTTGTGCTGATCCATCTTTTATTGAAGGCGAATGCTGTCCAGTCTGCTCTCATTGTGAGTATTTAGCCAAGGAGAAGGCATTCTTTGGCAATTTTTAAAAACCATTACTTGTGGGTTAGAGAGGTCAAAACAAGTAAGAGGTCCAGGCAGGTAAAGTCAAACAAAAACTTTATTCACCAGGATCATACAAAATAATGTGGATGTTCTAAGTTACTTTCTGGAAGAATTATTGTTTCTTCAGTGACTGTATAGGTAGCTTAGGAGTAACCTGATAACTTACCTGGCTGAGTTGGGCACAAAAAGTTAGATGCATATTCGTCCCCGGTCATGTTTTCGAAGGCCGGGCATACTGATTATTGTTCTGTTTACTACTATTTCTTTTCCATACCTCCTGGTTAAAACAGTCTAACTCAGATAAGGATTTCTTCCTGCCTCCTTATGGAGGATGTGTAGGTTCCCAATCAAAAGTTTCGTGTAGTTTGATGCAATATTTGTTAAGAGTGCAAGTTATTTTTCCTCTCTGTTATTTTGATTCTATTATTCTGTTATATTTCTTCTGTCATATATGCTCTTTTTGTTACAATGCTTTACTAATATGGAACAGATTGGCAAGGGGTATTAAAGACAGCATTGCAGAGCAGTGAAATTTCTGAAGCTGTTGTCACTGTAGTTTTCAGTGTAGTGAATTTGGTGTGAACTCAGTACGTTTCACTCTGTACAGGACAGATTGTTGCAGAAAACAAGTTAGCAATACTTTTTGATTGCTTAGATGTTCTAAATAAAAATGAATGCACTGGAATATATTCAGAGGTTTTAGCCTGTTCAAAGCATGGGCATGTTCCTTTAGTGTGTTCTTGATCACGTTTACAGTTATGTTGTGTTCAGAGGTGAGGTCATCTCTCACCAGCTCGCCCCCCTGTTCCAAAACTAAGCGTAATTGGGAGCCAAGTGCTTGGCTTTGGCCCTTCTAGAGATAAGATGCCTTTCTTCCTCCAAAGGTCAGTGCCACAAGTAAACGTACTACATATAGGGAAATTCAGACTCAGGATTGTAATCTGGAATAACCTCTGCTTACATTAAAATAATTTTCCAGCTTCAGTGACAGCTTGGAAAAACAGAATTGGAACAAGAGAGAGGTAAAGCACAAAGCATGTGTTCCAAAAAGGAGAATTGAAATCCCCCAAATAGGAAGATAAAAGCAGCAGGCAATGCTAAGCACTTTTTTGTATCTTCTGCTGTGCAGCTGATGACAGTGAGGAAGGCTGGTCACCATGGTCAGACTGGACAAAGTGCTCAGTTACTTGTGGCTCTGGGACTCAGATGCGAGGAAGGTCATGTGATGTCACCAGGAGTGCTTGTACAGGCCCGCACATCCAGACAAGAATGTGCAGCTTTAAGAAATGCGACCATCGCAGTAAGTAGTAAAATTCCACCTCTCCAGTAAGCTGTTTCCTGTTCCTCTTGGTTTTCCTATGAACATTCGATAGTCAGAACTGTATATATTCAAACGCTCATGTATGCATAATTACAGTAGCTCATTAGATTTTTTTTTTTTTCCTTTTTTTGTCATCTCTCCCCCTTGAAGTAGTTCTCCTTTTCCTGCCAGTTTAGTACGTACATGCATTCTGGGCTCAGCTCTGTTAATTGAGAAATAGTAGGTGATCTTTTCTGATCTTGTTTGAGGTCAGTTTGGAGACAACACTTGATTCATGTTCATGTACATGAAGAGAGGATATTGATCTGCCATTCATTCATGATTGTTGGTACATTCCGTTTGCACAGTAGTGTGTAAGAATACAATACTTATAAGAGAGTTTTGCAAAATACCAAACTACTTTTATACTTATGGCACTTAAAATTATCAAACTCTGTTCCCAGAACTGTAGCTCATCCTATTGCACAGAGCCTCTATATCCAAGCTACTATAGTACCTAAGGCTAGTGATCAAGCTACTAATTGTCCAAATGTTTGTTTAAAACAATACCTGTTTTGGTGGGACAAATGATTTTTAAATAAAATAACTAACAATCATGTTAGTCCTGTGTTGGTCACTGAAATTCTTAAGAAAGTTGTACTTGAATGTCTAAACTGAAATGCTGCGCTTTGTAAGTGACAATGGTAGGAAAGAGATAGGATATTCATATGTGGTGAGAGGCTTATTGGAAGGTTAAGTTCACAGTGAGTTTATATTACTGCTGCAGGTGGGCTATTTCCTTGAGTTTTGTTCTTTTATCTGGCAGTACGTCAAGATGGTGGCTGGAGTCACTGGTCTCCCTGGTCTTCCTGTTCAGTTACCTGTGGAGTTGGAAATATTACTCGCATTCGCCTCTGCAATTCTCCCATTCCTCAGATGGGTGGGAAAAATTGTGTGGGAAACGGTCGTGAAACAGAGAAATGTGAGAAGGTTCCATGTCCAGGTAAATCTGTGGGCTTAAATCCAGATGAAATTCAGCTAGACTGTTAATGCATCTTCTCTTCATACAGCTCCAACTTATAGTGAATTTTATGACAGAAAAGTTCATTTGTAGCTTAGAGATGAAATCGCACCTTCATATGCTCTGAGTTTTGAGATTTAGCATGAGGTTCAGAGGATAGTGTCTGCGGAGCTTTTGGGAGATCAGGAGTCAGGGACCTGGGATTCCTTCATGGTCTTGCCACTGACTGGCTCTGTAGCCTCTTGAAAGTCACAACAGTTCTCCATGGTTTAATTAACTGTTACCTTGCTAATCTATCTCACAAGGGTGTTTTGAGAGTGATGATGAGGTAGTCTGAGGTTTTGTAAACCTCTTAAGCTATGAGTTGGCTTTAAGTGTTAAGAGTTTGAGAAATCTTTTTGTAATTTAATGATTCGTTTCTGCACAGCACAAAAATATTTTCTTTCTTAAGAGAGTTGATAAAATATATATTAGGGATAGACATACAATCCCCCAATAACCAGGCGTCTTTGGAGGTATGTATATATATTTTACACTTATGCAACCCACGCTAAACCCGTTTTAGATTGTTTCTTTTGTCCTCATCTGCACTTTTCAACCTCTTTAGAGACTGCTTTTCATTCCACCTATTTTCTGTTCCGTTTCATATGTGTTTTTCCCATTTTTTTTTAACTTTTTTTTTTATCTTTCTTCACCTCTTCCTCTGTTCATTCTTTCCATTCTTGTTGTGGGATGTGAACTTAAAATTGATGTCAAGCTTCTAAACCAATTTTATTTAAATAGCTATACTCACTTGGTCTATTTTTTAATAGTGCATGTCAAGTTAGCAGAGGTGGCAAAGATTTGTCACCATAAGAACTATTGCCTTTATGTTTTTTACAACAGTATAGCAGTACAAACAAATACAGAGTCTGGTTAAAAAATGTGTGTACTTCACAAAAATTCAGGAGTGGCAACAGAATCAGTAGAGTTGCATCAGTATAAAATGTGCAGAAGAATCATTAAAATAAGTGACTTAACTGAGTCAAGCAGTACTATTGAAGATGCACTACTGAGTGGATTATCAAACAAGAACAATAGATGCAAAAAAAAGTATAGTGGTCACGCTAATTTAAAAAAAACATATGAAACAGTGGATTTATGTCTGAGTTCTAACAGTAGCAGGATAGTTAGTTGCATTGAATTAGTATATTCACAGAGAATAAAAAATAGCACTACATATAAACAGTGGTCCTTTCTGAATGAAATTAATAGTTAGTGAACAAGGTACCTTCCTGAGTACACTGTTGCCATAAAAAAGCCATAGAGCTCAGGTTTGTCTAGGCAAAATTTTGAATCCTGTAGTCATATGCCACTGTCCATACAAAATGGAAGCTTAATAGGGAGCTTTGAAGCCACTGTGCTTGTCCTGATCAGTTTAAGTGGAAATACACAATGCCAATGGGCACTGTATGTTGTTTTGGATTATTGGCCAAAAATGTCTGTAAAGCAGTTGGGTATTTATTATGTGTGTGTTTGTTTCTGAAGTATTGTTATCTCAGTATCAGGCTGTGCCAGCATTCCTCTGTGTGCAGTGAGAAACTGTCTCCAGTCAGGGATCTGAGGAGGGGATTGTCGTCATTGGCACCAAATGTCCCCAGTATATGGCTTGTGAGGCTCTTCTCTGCTCTGTGTATTTCAGTGAACGGTCAGTGGGGTCCTTGGTCTCCATGGTCTGCATGCACTGTTACCTGTGGAGGAGGACTTCGTGAGAGGTCTCGCCTCTGTAACAGTCCAGAGCCACAGTATGGAGGAAAACCATGTGTGGGAGATGTCAAACAACATGATATGTGCAATAAGAAGGATTGCCCAGTTGGTGGGTATTTAGTCAGTCGTTATTCACAATCTGCATAACTATTACTGCTGTTATTTCTTTAATGGAAAACGAATGAACTTACATTGTGACATCTGTTAATTACACTTTTGTTTCAGGAAAGCGATTCAGCTTTATTTAGATCATTGGGATTTTATACATCTTCTTGATATTGAGCTTACCTGAACAAGTATGCGTCTCTCAATATGCTATTATATATTCAAATCAATCTAGCAATCTGTAGTATTTTCACATTCAGTTAATGTTATAGTAAATGGATTTACTAACCCTAATTCCAAGGGGTTTATCTGAGTGTGTTCCCACATGTGTGATCTAAACTAAAGGACAAAGAATACCTGTTTCTTCAATGAAGTCTTATAGGCCTTTTACGCTCCTAACTCAGTTTATGCTTTTTAATATCTTTTGCCAGATGGATGTTTGTCAAATCCGTGCTTTCCTGGAGCAGAGTGCAACAGTTACCCAGATGGGTCTTGGTCATGTGGGCCGTGTCCAGCTGGCTACCTTGGCAATGGCACAGTCTGTGAGGATCTTGATGAGGTAGACCTCGTTTCCATTAACCTTGCAAAGTTTTCATTGTTTGGGAATTATACAGTCATCTAATTGGATTCTTCTTTCTTTCTTTTCCTGCAGTGTATAGCTGTATCAGATGTTTGCTTTAAGGTGAATCAGGTCCATCGCTGTGTGAACACAAATCCAGGTTTCCACTGCTTGCCCTGTCCTCCACGCTATAAAGGAAGTCAGCCCTTCGGGGTAGGACTGGAAGTTGCCAAGGCAGAGAAGCAAGTAAGTGGTGTTGAAGAGAATTTGATGGCTAGAAACTGAAGCATTCTCACCTGAAAATATCCGTGAATGGAAAAAATAATAAACGTGGATGCTAATCAAAGATAGCCTGAAATAGCTAACCAGCTCCACAGTATTTTTGGTAGAAGTGATAAAATATTGATTTTTACAGGTCTTATTTTCTCTTATCATCTCCACAGCTGGACAAAATGAGCATAAAATGTCAGGAGCAGGTTTTACTTCCCTGCTGAACACTTCTTTTTCTCAGATGTAAATGCCTGCATAGGGAATTGGGAATTGTAGAATCAGGACAGTTATCTTCATAGATATACTGCCGTGAATGTGGATGTCGTCAGACACTTGTTTGAAGCCTTCAGTCCCTAAATCCCAGTGGGTCAACACCTATGTGTGGGGAAAGATAGAAGGAAGTGGAAGTGATATTGAAGACTATGGTTTGATAGACAATTAAGTCAAAAACGTTGAAACAGATGTCATGGGATGCCTTCTCTCTGTTGTTGAGTGAACCACAGATTGATTCAACATGTGAAGTCTAAATGTAACACATATGCTAAACTTAAACTCTTCAGATACTGTCAATAAAAATAAGCACATGATAAGAAAGAGGTAACAAAAACTTCCTAGAGCAGAACGTGAAAATTCATTAGGTAATCTCTTTGACTAAAGGAAAAAAAAAGACCGTGCTTACACCCTGACTTAGAACACTAAGAGGCATGCAAGTGTGGTCTGCCTTCTGTTGCAGAAACTGTGTGGGGATTAATGACATCTGAAAGAAAGCAGATTGAACTAATCACTTTAATTACTTTTGGAAGAGTATCCAATTTTTGATGTGGTTTATTTTAATTTTCATTATACACATTATCTGGAGTTGTGAACTGACAGAGCTGTACAGCTTACTAACCACAAGTAAAACACACAGTTTCTGTCTTTAGCCTCTGTCTTTTCTTCGGTCTTTTGCCTCTAAATAACTGGACTGATTTTCAAAAAATTGAAGAACAGAGTTGGATACAAGTATCATCACCTTTCAATAGGCATTCTGTATTTGTTACAGGTGTGTGAACCTGAGAATCCGTGTAAGGACAAGACACACAGCTGCCACAAGTCTGCAGAGTGTATCTATCTGGGCCATTTCAGTGATCCCATGTACAAATGTGAATGTAGGACAGGTTATGCTGGTGATGGACACATTTGTGGTGAAGATTCAGATTTGGATGGCTGGCCTAATAATAACTTGGTCTGTGCTGCTAATGCTACATACCATTGTGTGAAGGTAAGTAGGAAAAGGGTGATAAAAAGCCATATCATAACTGAATTTTCTCTCCATCATAACCAAATTTTCTGTTGGTTGCTTTTATTTAAGCCTTGACTGTTACAGCATGCTCCTTTTCTGTGAAGTGTTGTGAAATGTGTATCCATTTAACTCCAGATCCAGTAAGGAACAGGGGATTCTCACAATGAGATCCAGAGTCTTCTGCTTTGGATTTCTTCCTGTTCAGCATACGGGGAAGGTTAAGATACTCTGAATAGAGTTAGTACACTGAGCAGGAGCTGCCTAAAGTGCACATGTGGAGCATGCAGCTAGCTAGAACTAAACAGGAATCTCTGGGAGCAGGTGAGTAAGAAATCCCTCCTGCAAGGCTTGCAACAAGACAGTGACAGGCACTTAAGGTCTGCTCCTCTGAATCCCTTCTCGAACTACCTCTTCCTTTTAAAGAATTAAGCATTGTGCATCCTCTGTGAAACTTGGATTTAGAGCCTGAGATATTTTGGCAATAGGAACTTGAGAGGAACGAGTAACAGACAGAGGAATTGTCCCTATTGCAAGAGCTCTGTGGGAGAGGACGAAGGTTCAGCTCACTCTTACCCTTCAGAAATGTGGAGCGGCAGCTCTTGGCCTCACTAGGAGGATGACCAGCCTGCCACGTTAGCTCTAAATCTGGCCTGAGACTGTTCTCCACCCATGCTGCTGAGGCTGAGCCATTGTAGTGAAAAAGGAAAGACTGCCAAGGAGAAAATAAGCATCAGAGAGCCTAAAAGTGGTTGGTTTTAGGTTTAGCAGTGGCTTTCTGTTGTGTATATTCTCTAGGACGAAGGTCCTATGTTCATCTGAAATACACTTGAACTCTTCCTTGGCTCACTGGCCTTGGGTTCCTTCCAGTGGAAATTAAGTTGCTGAAAAAAGATGAGCACACTTGGATGTCTCATCCTGGTGGAATTACGCTGCTGTATAAAACCAGACTGAAAGTTGTTTGAGGTCCATGTAGCCTAAATAGCCTGCAGGTAGTTCCCTGGATCCCATTTCTGGGTGATGACCACACTGGTGATTGGTAGTTGAACAAGCAGAACAGAGGGGCATGAGCTTTGCAGCAGCAAATTAAGCAACTAGGACAGAGTGGTCTTTACCTGAGCAGGAGGCACAGCATGTGCTCAGTTTTAAATACCTGTCAGTGGTACCACTGGCACTGTATTACCTCCAAACTTTCACTAGGGCATGGGCCTAAGTATTTTGCTGAATCAGTCATACATGTGAGGGCAGTACACTCTCTCGTGAGAAAGTGTTTTCTGGTTTTGTTTTTTTTCCCCGCTTCAGGTTTTTGGTCTCTCCCTCTCTATATTAAAGCCATCTACCTCTCAAACTATCTTGAACTTCTAGTACAACAACTTAACATTAAAAATACAGTAGGTAATAGAATGAGTCAAGTTGCACAAAGACTAGGAAATTTTGAGGCCAACTTTCAACAAAATCAGTTGGCTTAATGAGAGAGTTGGAAGTCACTCAGGTGTTATGCACTTGAAGTCATGAATCTGGCCTTTATAAGCAGAAGGGAGTTTCAGACATTGGAAATGTGAGCTTGTAATGCTGAAGCTCTTCACTCTTGCTGATGTCTGTTCATTGTGGATCCAGCCAATTCAGCAATCGCAGGTCATATATTCTTTTTTGGTTCTTGTCATCAGGATCTGCAACATGTTGACTCAAGATGTAACACAACTGATCAATTTTCATTTAAAACCTAACATGCCAAAGACATTCAGAAAAAGGAGTTTCCAAAGGTTGATTCATGTGTTTCTATAATAATTATATTGATCTAATAGACAAAATACTTTATTTAAGGTGGTGGGAGGAACCCTTAAAAATACCAGGTTTTCTCAGATTAAAAAGAGCAAGTCCAGACTTCTATTTTTGGAGCTGTTAGCGTCTGAAAATTAACTTACTGTCCTGCCAAAGCTATATAAGTAAGACAAGTAATAGTAAATAATAATAAAAATCTTAGCAATATATTTTCTTGTAAGTGAAAGAGAAATTTATATTAAAGTTGTTGGTTTTTTTTTCTCCGTAAGAACTAGTTTACTAACACACAACATGGTAAATGTGTAAACCGAAGAAACCTACTTTTCGGTATGTTTGTTCTTCAAGGTTCAGTTCCTAAGTTCAAGGTGGATGTTTAAGTGCTCTTTCTCGTGTCTAATATGAGACTTTCTGGTTGCACTGATTTTTATCACTCTCCTCTTTCCATAAAACTTGCGGGAACTTGCTCCCCCTGAGAGCTCTGCCTTACTGGTGGATTTGTAGAAAATTGAACTCCAATCTATAGACAATACAGGCAGAGAAGCAAACATACATACAACATACAAAGTGACTGAGCAAGCTTTGTTACTAATTTTTTCATTATTTCCTAAAGAAACAGTCTGATTCCCTGAAAACCATCTTTGAGACCTGGACAGTCAAGGCTGTTTGTGGATATTTGGTTTAAAAACAAAAAAAAAAAGCACCATAAGAAATTTGGAATTGTGTTGTGATTTTGATAGTTTTCACAAATTTTTTCCCCTTCCCCCCCCCCCCCCCCCTTAAAATGTCTGTACTGTTAGAACCTTTTGACACTGAAAGCAGCGCTGGGAATCTTACTAGAATATTCATTTTATAAGAGTATGCATTACAAAAATAATATCTCTGCATTATGTCAGCAGATACAGTTTTGATCCGAAATATGCATGGGATGTAAGGAAAAAGTGAGAATAACACAGAGTAGGCTTTTTTTATAGCTGTACTTACACTTAGCCAGTGTAATTTTAATATTTAACAAGAAAAATAGATGATATAAGTTTGGTCAATTATTTCTATTTTTCTCAAGCTAACATAAGCCTTATTCATTTAAAGTAGCAATTCTTTACAAACCTATGATGCAAAACAGATATGTTTGGCTTTTATTTTCAAAGCTATAGTAGTACTGGGAGTGCCAAGGTACTTCTAGAACAGTACAAAGACATATTTCTCAAAACTCTTGCTTACAGTGTTCTGCTTCATTGCTGTGTACTACTTAGTTGCAATAACTTTCCATGTGAACAACCGTTTCTCAAGATCATGTCCTGGCATATATCTTTATTTTTCTGGCAACAACACCTGGTCATTTTATATGTAAAGTCTTCAAATTTACTTCACGAGCTGTCAGTAAAAAGTTGATGTAAGAGTGCATGTGTGTGTGATGTGTACATTCTCTGCAAGATATTTTCATCTAAAATTTACTAGAAACATCTCTTTAACAGAAGAAGAGCTGGGACATGCAGCTGCGTTTCACTTACTTTGCAATATGAGTTGTGAATGAACTAATATATTTGGCAACCAACACATACATAACCTTTGAAAAGTACTTGTGTTTTATTTTCTTGTTCTGTAGCCTCTGGTGTACCATATCTGTTCTTCTGCCCGAACAAGTCACTCTGACATCACGTGAACATAACATACTCATTATTTCTTTTGGACAGGATAACTGCCCCCTTCTGCCTAACTCTGGCCAAGAAGACTTTGATAAAGATGGCAAAGGAGATGCCTGCGATGAGGACGATGACAATGATGGTGTTGAAGATGACAAAGTAAGATGCATTTCTTTGTCTTCAGCATGCTTTGGTCTTTTAAGGAAAACCATTAAAAGAGACAAAAGCATTATCATTCCCTTGCATTATTCAGCACTGCCTTCTCTGAATGAAGTCTGATGCAGAGCAAGGCTGTGTTGAGGAAAGTCAAAGGAGAGTAGCAACGGGCAGAGCAAATCAAACCTGGGGACCCTGAGCTGAGTTACATGCTCCATGTGAGCTCTAGGTTCATTTGTACGCATGAAAATGGGAATGGGCACTTCAGTTTAATGGAAAGTGATACTGCATTTTATATTTTGTAATGCGAGAATGATACTTCCTTTATGCTTGAAAGCAGGTAGATGTTATGTCTGAGGTATATTGGGAACATATTATGATATGTAATAATAACTGTGAACAAAGCCAAAATCCAGTAGAAATTATAGGAGTAAATAACTAGCCTGCTTCATGCTTTTCTCCTTTAGATCCCACTGAGACTCATTTACCTGCAGAGCCTCAAAGATAGGCCGTTAGTCCAAGTCTGTTCTCTAGGCTCCCTTTATAATCTGGAAAAAGACAGAAGCACCTCGAGTGGGATTCAGCCTGCGTTTTGTAGACGTATTTAGGATGGGTGAATTGATTTTGAATTTTCTGTTCTTTTTCTTTAGAAAGAACCTAGATACTCTAGACCTTTAGGATGATTAAAGTTAGGTGAGAATGACTATATTCATGTAGCCTTTGTTTGGAATATTTGAACAGTCAAAGAAGAATTTGATGAATAATATAATTTAGTGTACATATTTGAAAAACCAGAGACAGCAGTTCAGTTTTATTAGCACTATAAAATTCCCTTTATATGTTGTCCTTGAGTGTACAAAGTATATTTCTGAAGAAGCTAAAATGTTGGGCTGAAATAAGAATTTGTCCTACTAAACTATATTGCGTGTTTGCACGGAGCAAAAGTAGTTTAAAGATCTCTTCAAATACTCTCCGTTCAGATGTCATGATGCCTGATTTCCCCCCGCTTCCTGTCCCCACTCACAACGCTTTGGTTTGGTTCTTCGTTGCTTTCCACACCGAGTACTTCCTTATCCCTGTGAAAAGGCATGTAATTTAGGGATATTTGAAGCATAAGAATTTTATTTAGTAGTGGATGTTCAGATCATGAAATTTTCAAAGTTTCCCTAAAAACAGTAGTCAAGGAAAAAATATGTTGGGTCAATCAGAGTATTTAATTTTACCTTTGCCTTTAAAAATCCTTTGCACTTTGTTGTCATAAGCAATTTAAGGCAAAATAAAATAAAAAGAACCCTTTCCTGAAATGAAAATATCAAAATATTTCATTTAAAAGTAAGACCATTGATACTAGCTTGTTCAAAAAAGTCAGAATATTGAGTCTAGTTCATTCAAAAAAAATATATTGGTGAAGTTAGCCTCAATTTTGCAACACATTCTGATTTTTGAAAAAAATATATACCAGTAGAGTACAGTTCTGTTAAAATATCTGAATATGGAGCCATTTTAACACATCTGTTGCTCTCCTGGTGAGATGTGGTACACGCTTTATACCAAAAACACACAGTGAGGCAGGCTGCACAGAAACAGTCCCTTTACCCCCAAGATCCCCAGTGTAGGTACACATTTGTCCATTGGAAAAATAATGTTTTCATTTTGACCTGTGACCAGGATGAATAGGAAGAGAAAAATTACTACTTCATAGTGTGCTCTCATGCTCTCAATTCACATTGTAATTTACATTTTTCAATCATTTTTTCCTCACTAGGACAATTGCCCTCTTCTATTCAACCCTCGTCAGTTTGATTATGACAAGGATGAAGTTGGTGACCGCTGTGATAATTGCCCCTATGTGCACAACCCGGCTCAGATTGACACAGATAATAACGGGGAGGGTGACTCGTGTGCTGTGGATATTGATGGAGATGGTATGTTTTTAGTGAAATTAATCTGCCTTTCTGTAGAAACATTGCAAAGTGCACAGCACTCCAAGGACGCATATTATTTCTTACAATAATATTAAAGGAGCTTATTTCATTTATCAGAACATGGTTATATGTCCCACTTTTGGTCAGAATAAGGAGGAGAGAAGCACAGAAATGCTTTTCAAAAGTTGTATCCTTACAGCATTTCAAACTTATGAGAACCCAGAAGTACTAGAAGTTGATGATGGTGTCATCTCTTGGTTTTCCTTTAATAAACTGGTAAACTTTTGGATGCTTATCTGAATTGAAACTTTTGAATGTTTAAAAATCCTCTCATCCTTCAGATCATCGGGTTCTTAGTAGTGCTCTTGAGAGCTCTACATATACATTAGAGGAAAAATGTAATTTCATGCTATTTGCTGAAAGACTGTACCAATATCCAGAGACCATATAACATCAAAGAGAATCCATGTGTCCTTTCCAGACAGCTATGCAAACGTGTCTTGATTTTGCTTCTTTTCAACATGTTGTAGTTCTGAAGGGGGTTATCAATTGGATAATGATATTTCCTGAGGGAAAACAGTTTCTATTGAAAATTTGGCATGCTGTACAATGTGATGCACATGTTTAGTAAGATAAAATAATTTACTGGTGAGGCAGCTAAACACTAATGCAGTTGCTCCTATATAGAGCTCTTCAGAAATTCCTTTATGATATAGCTGTCCATTCTGTACCATTCCTCACAGTGTCTGGGAAGAAATTACAAATCAAGTTATTCAAAAAGAAAGAAAGAATTCACTCATTTGTTCATTACTTTAATAAATGTAAAATCTATGTAAAAAAAGAGCAAGTTCTTCAGACATAATGAGCCCTTAGGCTAGCAAAATCTCTTTGGAAAAGAAAAATAGAAGTGTTTAGTATAACAAGAAAAGTGAGATGGATACCATATTTTTTTCTAATAGTAGTCTTTTTACAATTTCATTTTTCAGTGTGCTGTTTTAGCAATCAGAAGGCGTATGAACCCCTTAAGAGCCTTTCTTCTGTAGTGATGACTCCTATTGTGTATGGTTATCTGTGTTGGATGCTGAATCATTCTAATTTCCTTGCTTTTTTTTTTCCCCCTCCCTCAGACATTTTTAATGAACGAGATAACTGTCCTTACGTCTACAACACAGACCAGAGTGATACAGATGGTGATGGTGTTGGTGATCAGTGTGATAATTGTCCATTGATGCATAATCCAGACCAGGTAAATGTTAGGCACAGTTTCATTAATGGTAATGTTGGAACAATGGCAGAGATGAAAAGGAAAACGTCTGAGGAAATAACTGAAGTTGTTACTATTTCTGTTACAGCTGCGTAATGCAAATAGACTGAAGGAACTGTACTGCATGCGTGCATCTAGTATCTTCACATGTGTGGCCCATACCACAATATACTGCACCACTTGTCAAAGTCCTGGGAGCAGTGCTCTTGGATAACCTGACACATTTTGTTATCCCCTGAAAGTCTGAGGAAGGGGATGATCAGAAGCTGGAGGAAGATGGGGGTAGGAAGAGTAGGCTGTGAGGAACAGGAGAGGTACTGGGCCAGAGGGGCAGACGGAAAGGAAAGATAGAAAGCTACTGGTGCTGGAGAGGCTCTGAGATAAAGTATCCCTTGTTTTACCTGCGCACACGTATAAATTGCACTGATGTTATATTGTAGACTTTTTAGCAGAAAATGCATGGCTATATATGTGGAAATAGAGTGATAAAAGAGATAATCTTGCCCATGAGGACTCTCTGTCTAAAAGGAAAGGGCTAAGAAGGGAAACAACGATAGAAAGCTCAGTTGTTTGTCAAAGGATGCAGAACAGTTCAGAAGAGTAAAACGGTAAAAAAGAGAAACAGTAAAACATCTTTTTCAATACTTCTCAAGGGTGCAGCACGTTAATTCTGTCTTTTGTGCAGGTGAATGCTCCTGGATTTATAGTAATGCAGAGTTAATGAAATTTGCTTCATTGTAGGACTCATAATAATATTACTGAGGTCAACAACAGTCTTTCATACCATTTGAAAAAAAACTTACAGAAACAAAAAGCTTTATATGAGAGCTGCACAAATTACACAGAACTGAATTGGGATAATAAATTCACATGAGAGAATATTTGGCTATTTGAACTGCATACAATCATGCACACTCATATTGCAGGCACAAAATATTAATTATAGTCAAGGGAAGAACTTTACAACACAGCAGTCTGTTTTGTTAAGTGGTTACATCAGAGCTCCAATCTTTAATGTTTTGAAAGAATACTCCTGTGTCCATTTCAAATTCTAGCGTTGTTACAGGAATTGCTGTCAGTCCCTGTTACCTGTAGGGCGAGCAGATGGGTCTGTGTTGCTTATTCTCCCATCTCAGCTTGTCGGATCTGTTTGTATTGAATGAAAGGAAAGTAGAATGACAACACCTTTAATTCTTTTGTACCCTCAAGCCCTTAGAATGTTTTCTTCCCCTGTGGCAAGTCCAGATATTCTCAGGGCTGCATTTAGTATGCCTGAGTTTGGTCCATGTGCGGATAAGCAATGTCAAGCACACAGAAGCATCCACGTAAGTGCAGCGCCCAGATTGCAACATCCCCATGATCTAGACGACATGAGAGAAAGATGAATGAAGATCATGACCACGGACCTGCCCTGGATATATCTTGGGGACCAGATCTGATGCACTGATAGCAGTGTAAACAGCTATAATAATCCTATAGTTTGTAATTATGTTTGTGCTTTAAGGACAGATGCCATCACATTATTACTTGTGCCAGAGAAGTCCTTGAAGAGAAACGCTGAGAAATAAAGTAATAGGCTATCCCTACTTTTACTTTTAGTAAAAATAAAAAAAATCACTTTTTTCCTCCTCCTTTGGTAGACTGATGCAGATAATGACCTTGTTGGTGACCAGTGTGACAATAATGAGGACATAGATGAAGATGGTCATCAGAACAACCAAGATAACTGCCCTTACATCCCCAACGCTAACCAAGCTGACCATGATAAGGATGGTAAAGGGGATGCCTGCGATCCTGATGATGACAATGATGGTGTTCCTGATGACAGGGACAATTGTCGCCTTAGATACAATCCTGAGCAGGAGGACTCAGATGGTAAGAATAATATAGTATGAACTTGATTTAGTTCTTAGTATCCACTTCTGATCTTAGGGTATTCATATTTGTTTAAGAGAAAGACTTCAGAACAAACTGAGATGGTTTTGACACGGTAGACCTGGACACTGATGGAACTGCACTGGCCAGTTTGGCTCAGAGTTAGAGCGTTAAGAAACCTCTTTATGAGAGAGGGTCAAATACCCAAATGTTCTTATAGAAAAACATCTTTTCAACCCAAAGCGCTTTATATTTCCAATATAGTTCATATTTTAAATGGCTGCAAAAGTTAGAACTGATTTGCTTCATTTTCGAAACAAGATGTTTTCTGAAAATTAAAATGAAAAAAAGATGGTGTACAGCTCTGTTCTGTGTTGGAAAATGGAATACTTCTCCATTTAAAAAAAAATCTAAAATTATGATTGCCTTTTACATATTTTGTTAAAAAAATTGATGAGCCGTTCTAAAATTTACTTTACAGGCAAGTAGCTGTAAATCTGTCTTGATGTACACATTTTTTTTTAACGAATATGTCATTTTTCTTTTCTACAGTTCTTGTACTAAAGTGTTGCTGGTCACCCTCAAATGATCCAATAGGTTCAGCAGTATTTCAGAAGTGAAACAGTAATAATTTCACAGTAATACATGTAATTTAGAAAACATTTATGATCCTTTGAAAACCACTGTAATATATCTGTGAGTAATGGCATTTGCGATGAATACATGTGAGCAATTTCTATTTTGAGTTATACAACTTGCTGGAGTCATTCCACGGTTGTGTTGGTGAAATTGAAAACAGAATTTGGTTCCTACACAATATAGTTTCCTGTGCATTTAGAAAGACAAAATCCTGAGCCCTGAGTTCCTGGTAAAATAACTGTTTGCAGTAGGAAGCTTCTGGTTGGTAGTCAGTATCCGTACTTGGATTGCTTTACCTTTCAATCTGACGATATAATGGGAGTATCTTTGTGTTTGCCAGTCTCTGGAATGGCCCCTTCATTTCAGGAATATCCCAAAACAAGGGTGGACCTAAAATGGGGTAGCTTGCTATAGTCAGCCATCACCTGGATTTGCAAGTGAGACTACTTTTATGTATGATGTAAGTATTCACTAAAAAGAGTAAATTAAAACAGTTTAGCCAGCTCATCGTTATCATCACGGGCAGGTCCAACACAAAGCTCGGAAAAGAGATAAATAAAGCCAAAAGATGCTCCCACGCTCTTAAAAGATGTGAGCATTTACAGACGAAGCCCTGGAGAGAGCTGTTGGATGTGGCTGGATAAACAAATGCTTTCTAACTTTCTTGAAACAATGTTGTCAGCAGCAGCTCAGTACCAAACGGAGCGTCAGCAGGCCTTTCAAGAATTACTTCTTTGATCCTGGCAAAGGGAATAAAGCTGGAAATTCACTCTTTCTCTCTAAGTGCTAAGATTAAAAAAAAAAAAAATGCAGGAGCACACAGCTGGTCAGGATTTGGAGTTCTCCATGGCCGATTGCCAGAGTGGAAAATGGAACCACTTTACCAACTATCTAACTGCAGAAAGTCTTTGAGATATTGGATGCTTTTTTTCACTGCTATATACACGTGTGTGTGCGTGTATATATATGTATATACATATATATATGTATGCATATATATGTATGTGTGTAAACATACACACATATATATGTATATATATTTCATTCTCCTTTCTTTCTGAAGGCTTCATCATTGAATGATACTGTGCTGTTTACACACATTAATTTAGCTTTGCTTTTGTGTCCACGAGGCTTGATAATGGACTAATTGGATCATTGCTCTGTCCCACTGCGTTAATTCTTTTGTTCTTAGAGTAGTTGCAAAATCTTAGATTAAAAAAAGCAGATGCTCAGCTACATGAGGATCAAAACCAATTAGCTAGTGATTCTAGTTTTACATTAGTACCCAGGGTAAGATCTAGTGATTTCTGTTGTGAAAATCAGAGCCATTTGCTAATTCGTTTGTGTTCTTGTCTAGCCAAATCTGTTGTCTTTATTTTAAGAGTTTATATGATTATATGCCACTGAATAACAGTGGCATTGGCCGTGGGGCTTTGGGAGGGGAGGGAGAATGTCTCCTTTCACTATCTGCTATTCCAGGCAAAAGACGTCTACTGGTTTCCACCAATATTGTAGGTAAATTAAGAAGGGAGATAATTTTTAGTGTCTTTTTTAATATTGAGCATAGTGAAAAGATTGAGCAGCAGCTCAGCTGTACCTGACCTATATGTGTTTTTAGGTTCTCTAAAAGGCTTCTTGCAGTTCAGATAACAATATGTAATATTTCCATACCTCCAAGTCTAGTCCAGCTGGATAGTTCTTTTCTCTTTTCTTGTATCTTCCTGTTGTCTCTAAGACAAATTGTTCTACTGCAAATAAAATAATGACTAGGCATGTATGCATATTTTACTGTAATACTATCTCTACTTTCTCTTGACATAGAGGTGACATTTCTACGATCTGAAGCACCCTTGATGGAATGTTTTGGAAAGAATCTTGAGAGACAGAGATAAAAGTCTTAAAGTTGAATATCTTCAGTAGTATATAGGGATTTAATAATGGACAGGAAGGTTAAGATTTTCAACAGTATTGCTTGAATTCACTTACACTGCACCTATTTAAGCATGGCCTTGTATCCACATCTGGGAGAAATCAAACTTAAAATGTGGTACACACGTTAGTAAATTACCCTGACATTGAAAACTCCCAACTCCCCCCGTCCTGATTTTTAAGCAGTATATGGACTATGGGCCAGATTGATCACTGTCATAAGCCCATCAGCAGGACGACTTTATTATTTTGGCCCTGATCCAAGTCAGTAACTTCTGAGCTAGCGTATGGCCTCCAGTCTTTATGAGTAATTTTTCAAATGGATTTTCAGAGAATGAGGCTTTATGTGGAGTCATTTGGAGCCCTCTTTGAGAAACAGGAAAGTAACATACTCATACGCATCACAAATTTCTTCCATTAATCAGAGAGCTGTTAAGAAGGATGGCTACATTGCTAACAACTGTGTTTCCTTATGCATATTGCTAATAGGTGATGGCAGAGGTGACATTTGCAAAGATGATTTCGACAATGACAATGTCCCAGATATTTATGATGTATGCCCTGAAAATAATGCCATCAGTGAAACTGACTTCAGGAAGTTCCAGATGGTCCCCTTGGACCCCAAGGGAACAGCTCAGATTGATCCCAACTGGGTTATTCGCCACCAAGGCAAGGAACTGGTGCAGACTGCCAACTCTGATCCTGGAATAGCTGTAGGTGAGTATCAAATGTCAGCCAGCATATTTGAAAAAGTAACCAGTGATCTAAGGATTAAAGAAAAAAGAAAAAGGGGATAAACATACCTTTTGGTGCTCTGAGCTTGTGACTGAAGCATGGGCACAGTGTATATGCCCAAATTAAGAATAGCTCAATATTGTTTACCTTTGTTTACCCTTGTAACTTATCATTGACTATAACACATAAAATATCCAGTCCAAGAACTTGACCTAAATATAGTGCTGTTGTCTTCAGTGCCCCTTATAGACAATTTATCTCTCTCTCCATGAGTTAGGTAGGCAAATGTAACTACCTCTCTCTTACAGGTAGGGAAACTGAAAAAGAAGATAGTTTACGACTCCTGGAGAAACTTGGGATCAGAGCTGGGACTTCTGGGCATGGGCAGCCAGACCTGATGTTCTGACTGAATGGTTTGTGTCTTTCATCCTCTCCCAGGCTATGATGAGTTCAGCTCTGTTGACTTCAGTGGCACGTTCTATGTTAACACTGACCGCGATGATGACTACGCTGGCTTTGTGTTTGGCTATCAGTCCAGCAGTCGGTTTTATGTCCTGATGTGGAAGCAGGTCACTCAGACCTACTGGGAGGACAAACCCACCAGGGCGTATGGCTATTCTGGTGTGTCACTCAAAGTAGTGAATTCAACAACCGGTACTGGTGAACACTTGAGAAATGCTCTCTGGCACACAGGAAACACCCCTGGACAGGTGAGAGATTTAAAACTTAAGGCCAGTGATGATGTGTGATTAGTGCTTCAGAAAGAAGAGGGGTGCCTGGAAATGAATTTTCTTTCATACCTCACTTAAACTAAATTATCAGCTTTTTCTTAAATTGACATATTTTTATTGTCAGTAATAACATTTCTGTTGCATTTCAAAGAAAACATAATGTATAAAAAATTAAATAGAGAAAAAATTACGTGTATAAAAGGGACAATGTAGTATAGTTCAAAGAAGAAAGAAGTAAGAGATCTCTGCTCTCCACAAATCCTTTGTGACCTCTATATTGGAACTTAAGATACTTACTTCTTTAATATTCCAGCTTGTTTGAATTATACTTTGTTTAGAGTGAGAGCCAAAGAAAAAAGAAATGAAAACAAAGAGAGAAAGTTTGCTGCTGTTCCAAGTAGGCCCCAGCCGTGGAAGAAACTTGTGCCTTTTGGAAATCAAGTTAGTGAGGCTTCACGTGTGCATAGGAATTCCACACTTTGGAGTTTGCTGCGGGAGCAAGGCCTTGACAGAATGTTACTGTGCCAGTTTTAAAAGAATAGCCTATAGGCAATAACATTTGTGCAAGCTGCAGTCCCTTTCCTTCAGTTGAGCTGCTCACACACCTGCGCTGCCAGATTCGATGCTGCTTCTCCTATCTGTGTATGTGCAAAGAGGCAGGACTTCCCAAAGGAAGTCAGACTAGATGCTCTAATGGTCTTCACTGGCTTCAAATATGAAACTACAGATGAATAACTGATAGCTTACTAAAGACAGGAATTTTCATGGCTTTCGCTAGAGGTGAACAGACTAAGAGGTATGCTGATTATACCATCAAATTATTTTTAGTTTTGTACTCTGCAGCAAATAGTCTGTGCCTGCATATATACAGTTACTGGAGTATGGTCTGTTTCTAATAAGGCATTCATATTCCTACTGTAGGTGCGTACTTTGTGGCATGATCCCAAGAACATTGGCTGGAAAGATTATACTGCTTACAGGTGGCATCTGATTCATAGGCCTAAAACAGGACTAATAAAGTAAGAAATGTTTCTGTGCCTCTCTCTTCTAGTAGCCTAACTTTTGTCTGTGTTGATATAACAGCTATTTTATTAGTCTGTTAGTTCTAGCGATGGTGATCCTTTCATGACTGTTTGTTTTCTTATTTGGGACATGTTGTTGTCTTTAGAATAACAATATAGATTAATATTTAGATTTTTTTTTCAGATGTATTTAATTTAGTTTCGATGGTTCAATATTTACATCACCTAAATATTCTTAAATTAAAAAAAAAAATCTCAATGGCTCTTCTGTAAAATGAACAGGGATTCTTAAGCAAAACTCAAAGCAAGATTATAGCCTGAGATTCCTCCCAGCCTTTGGAATTTGAATGAATGAAATTAATTAGAAACATCAGAATTGCCACAGGGAAGCAGCCCAATGGCCTGTCTACTTCAGCATCCTGTCTCCAGTAGTGGCTTATATGAGATACTTCAGAAGTATCCACAAGCACATCTGTAATGCACATAAAAAGGAGCTATGGCGTATTACTTTCCTTAGACTCAGCTGTGTATCTGATGTTCTAGAGAATGAGCATCAACTGTCCATGTCATTTTTATCTTGCACTAACTACTGTAACTGAAAAGTATGTTTTTAGTGGGGCAGAGTCGGATCTTACTTCTTAAGGTCTGCTTATTTTGTACTTTAGTATGAGCAGGGTGGTTACATTTGACTGTGTAAAGGCCAAATTTGGGTAAAAGAAATTATTTGGAAAAACTAAATTATCTGGCTTTTGGAAGGAAAGGAAAAATATTTTTGCATATGCTGTCATTCTTTATGCATCAAAGTATGAAAGAAGCATTGACTGGTACAGGTTAAAAAGAAACTTAACTCGTTCATTGTTCATTCATGTTGCTGTTACTGTATCTTCCTTTGAAGAATCTAGTCAATGTCAGATAAAGGTTATTTCAGCTGGCATCCCATTAGATCAAGCTATCCGGACAAATTCTATGGTCTAGGGCATTAAATTCCTTCATTCTGTAGGACATGTTGATAAGAAATAAAAACTTACAGCTATATTTGTGAAATAATTGAAGATATTATTTGTACAGAAATAGGAATGTAATATTAACAGGATGGGAACTGGGTAATTTTTTTGGTGGGATGAATAGTTGATTGACCTCTCTTCCTATGTGTTTTGGGCTGTCAATTTTGAGAATTCAGTTTAAGTCCAGGGACGTGAACATGGAAAACTGTCAGAGTTTTAGGAGTCGTTCTTTTTGCTTTTCCTTAAATACTGTTTTCAGGGCCCAGATTCATACTGGGCTTTGGGCTTCTCTTAGAAAATGAAGCACACCTCAAATTAGAGCAAGTCCTAGACATGGAGGAGACACAGGTTTGAATTGCCTTTCTGCCTCAGCTGAAATCTGTCCCTAACCTTTGAGTTATAGGGAACTGCTTGAGTGTGTTCCACTCCTTGTAAAGCCGTTCCACTTCGTATAGCTAATGAAATACCAGTTTGAGCAGGACTGTAGTTCTCTCTTCCTGAGAGTGCTCTACTCTACTATAGAGACACTTTGCATTTGGCCCAAAGGCTGTTTTAGGAGATTGAGAGCCTAAGAACCTTCACTTACTCTCCCATGAGAAGTGGAAAATCCAGTTTCAAGGAACAGGAACCAATCTGGTGGAGAGGGAAAATGGAGAGGTCTTTTGGCTCCTAGGTGGGTGCCTGAATTACTCATAAGTTGGAAAAGAAGGACTTAGTTCTCTCTTACATTTGTGAGTCTAGTTGTTTGTGTCCAAATCCTTCCAGCTTTCATTAGGCACTTAAAAGGTTTGAAATGAAATTCAACATGTCTCCAATTAAATGTTTGCTTTTACCCTAAAGGAATAGTTCTTCCAATTTCTTATGTTGGCCCTTGCACCAAAAGATAGATAAATCGGTGATTCATGCAGCTGTCAAGATGACTTTAGGTGATGTGGCTAAATCTTGTGTTAACCTCTGGGTTCACAGGGACATGGGCTTATCAATGAATGATAGTACATGACAGTTCATTCCAGGAGACATGACTACGAAATAAAGAATTGGGAAATCTTTTGCACATGATGGGCATAAAATTACTAATGGAACAGCCCTACTGCTTCTGATTAATGTGTTTTGGCAGCCAGCCAGGTGGGCGTGAGATAGAATTGAGGAGCAGTTCTTACAATGAAGTTGTGCTATCTGTTGCCTTATTAGAAACAAATTCGGAATGAGTTCTTGGAAACTCTTACCAGCCCTTAGCACTGGACACATGCCATTATCCTCCTGTTCTAATTTATAATATGTTTGTTCTTCTTTACAGAGTTTTAGTGTATGAAGGGAAGCAAGTCATGGTGGATTCCGGACCAATCTATGATACAACCTTTGCTGGTGGACGATTAGGTCTTTTTGTCTTCTCTCAAGAGATGGTCTATTTCTCTGACCTCAAATATGAATGCAGAGGTTAGTTGCAGAATTGTCTGGAAAGTTCTCATACATTTGATACCTATGTAGCAAGTACAAAACATGGAGATGAAAAGTATCCTTTAGTTGCAGAAAGCAATTGATAGTACAGCATCTAGTAAATCTTGATTTGTTAAAATACCATGGATGTCTTTTGCCCCTATAGTAATCTCAATTTGAATAACAAAACACAGATGTTTAATAGTACCCACCTGGAAAAAATGAGATAGAATTCTAACTGTATATCTTATTAGAATTCTATATATTTATCCACTTTCCTTTGTAAGCTATTTCAGTATGTCCTGCGGGCACACAGAGACTTCTGGATCACCCTTCTTTCGAGAGGAATAAAGAGGAGAACAGATATTTTTAATGAGCATGTCTGTGTATTGTGCCTTCTCCAAAATGTTTTGAAATACAGCTAATGTCTTCTCAGTTTTCTTATATATGATTATATATATACATATATACATAGAGAGAGAAAGATGCACATATGTGTGTGCATGTCTCTATGTATAATCTGCTTTTATATAAACGTGATCACCTTTGTATGAAAATGCAGAACAGGAAGTATTGTGCTGCATCCATTCTGCTGCATCATGATGGCATTCTGTTCCAGTCTGAATGAATTCCAAATCAAATAAAACAACCACAGTAATTAATATCTTTTTCCCCCCGTTTCTTTCAGATGCTTGAGCAATGGTTGCTGTAAAGTACTGTAGATGCCGTGCAACCTAGACACCTCAGTACATCCTGGTACTCCCAGTTTCTGTTTTTGTGTACCTCCTTCTCTGTCCTCATGCTCCACTGACCAGGTATCTCCCTGCTGCCAGGAGTGTCTCAGCCATCCCTCCACCCAAGTGCCTTCTCACAGCCAGGACTAATGAAACTGAAATGTGAGCGTCCGACCCACCAATGAAGCAAAAGCAGATTGATACATTAGAACGCTTTTGTAGAGTGAAAACTTAGCAAGACGTGTTTATCTGTCTTTTTAAGGAATAACGTTTACATATAAAAATGTAATTTCTAAATGTATTTATATATATATGGAGAAAAAAGGGGGATAATGATTATTATTCATTGTCTTTAAGTGAGGGGAAAAAAAGTGTTTGAATAACTCTTTAGGTGTATGGTTGACACTTCCTTGCTCTGATCAGGGCTGGACCTCCGTAACACACACCCTCTAATCTCAACAAAATAAAGAGGGCTGCACCAACAGTATCTATTACTAACAATGAAAAAGCCTTTGGAGAATAAAGCAAAGGTCAATTAGGAAGATTTCGTGATCCAAAAAGATGTCCTTCAGCTGATGAGGATGCCTTTTAATAACATCCATTAAGGTTAGAGTTGGTAGAAATGTCAAATTTGCAACCTAAAACATTGCCTACTATTGTAGACTTAGTTAAGTTTTGTTTGGCTTGAATTAGAAACTCCCATGTGACAAGGAAGAGTGATCAAATTAAACATCCTTGGCTATCACCGCTGTCAGGATGACTTTCATAAAATGATTTCTGGTTGTTCCATTTCCATTTTGTTTTACATTCCCTCGTAATAAAAAAAATATTCCATGACCGTGTGGAGCAAAATGAACCTGAACCACTTTCCCACCTCTGCTGCAAAAAGCACTTTGACATCCTAAATCCTGATCTGGGTTTTTGAAAAGGTGGCAACACTACTATTACTTAATTTGGTAACATATGAATTTAAGGTTCCAATTATAAATATTTTGTTAATATTTATTATGATTATCACATTGAGCTGCTTGATAATTTATTTTAAAGCATGTCGTATAATGTATTAGTAATACACTTACAAATAAAGGTATTTTAAAGCTATTCAAAAAGCGTATCGCAGTATGTAGATATTGTCAAAGCATGGCATACACTTAAACACATATTTTCATGGGTTATATTCATGTATGCTTTAAAGTTAAATGAATAATAATAAGGAATTTATAAATGGAACCTTAATATATATCCGGTTACCCTAATTTTAATATTTTATATTGTTACGTATGTCTGCTGTATATAGAAATTTTAAAATAATGCTGAAGGGATACCAGTGTTTATTCTAAACAGATACAACAGTTATTCAGATATACAGTAGTATAAACATGTTTAACTTTTTGTTTTGTTTAAGTTGTATGAGCTTTGTTCACAAAAAGAACACTTGTTGGTGTAATTTTATTCATAGATGGGTTTACTAATGGAATAATACAGTAACTTTGCCTTCTTGTAGGGCACAGTGAGCTAAATGTCAACTCTATTTTTTCTCCCTTGAAATAGATTTTGTTGCTATATACATTAGAAAGAAATCCATTTCTGGCTTTATTGCACATTTTATAATGTTCATATTATCAAATCTTTTTTTTTTTTTTTTTTCCAAATCCTCTTTATGAGGTTTTAAAGTTTGTTTCAGTTTCTTCCTTTTGGTGTTTCAAATTGTATCCCCAAGTCTAGAGGAGAAGGGAGGGTGACTTCATTAAATGTAATGATTGTAATGGCTGTGTAGGGTTTTTTGTTTTCTCAAAGAGAGACATCAGTGTGGGGATGAAGATGTTAATATTTAGACTGTATCATAATTTTCCTATTCTATGTAAATTATTTATGATGTTTTTTCTTCTATTTCTTTTTCATTTTTTCCTTGCAAGTATGTGTGTTTGTGTGTCTGTGAGAGAGAGAGAGTGTGAGATCGATGAAATTTCACTTTGTTTTGCCAAAGATTGTAAATAATTATTTATTTGTTTACATGGACGGATTCTATCATTTAACGTCCTGATTCATTTAGTCAGATCCTCATTTATATATATATATATATATATATATTTTAAGAAACTAATGATAGGAAATAAACTGTAAAAAGGTTTTATAAAAAAAAAATCTCTTTACCTTTTTTATAGTTATAAATGTTTCATTAAAAAAAAAAAAAAAAAAGCCCCTTCTCCAGAACTCTCAGCTAAATAAGCCTCTTGTCTTGCTATAAACCATTTCATTTCAAACAAACCAACAAATCTGTCGCTTGGTTACAAATCACTTGCTATTTTTTAAGGATGTAAAGGGCAGCTTTCCTAGTCCTACTGACAAAAGACATCATTCCACATGAAGTCTTAATCTGGCAAACTGTCCAAAGTTTTATTTATGTTGTTGCAATTGAGAAATTTTGGCCCTTCTTTTTTTTGTTGGCCTCGTACTCACATTCTCTGTATTGGATCTTGTCCCATATCTTTGAAGAAATATATGATCCTCTTCTGTAACTGTTTCTGCTGTGAATCCCATTTAAGTCACTGGGTATGTTTGTGTGAACAAAGATTGCCTTCCAGCTGAAGAATTTCATGGACAAGTTCTCAGTGAAAATTTCAACAGAATAAGATAACAAGGAAAAAAACAATTCTTTGCATGACATTTTTTTACCATGAATAAGAACTGCTCCCCAGGAGGGGAGCTTGAATCAGATTGGTAAAAATAATGTCCATCATGCTAAAAGGCCCCAATTTTGAGGTATGAACTCAAATTATATTCTCTTATAAATATCCCAGCAATCCACATGGTATGGCCTTTGGTTCCAGTGAGAGCTGGAAGGTTGTTCTGATTACATATCCCGAGTACTCAGAACATTACACAACAAAGTTGTATGCTCTTCACCGTGGTCTTTTGATGAATCCTTTGAACCGCTTTGTTGAGTGGTAGCTCTATTCTATTCTGCTGCAAGGACAGAACTAATTGGCATTATAATCAAGAGTGATCAAGATCTTGCTACCCATATTCTGAAGAGTCCCATTTTAAATCTGTGGTATGGATCTGTGAGAATAAAGTGTCATCAGGATTAAGAGTTTTGAGCATGAACACTTAATGGTGATTCAGATAAAGTAAAGAAAAGAATTCCTTCATGACAACAAAACAAAATCCTACAAAATGAACCTGCTGCTGGAAACCAGTGAAACCATGAAAACAGTGCAGCACTAGTACAGGGCCTCTGAAAAACAGAGACGAAAGGTCCAAAACAACAGGTACTGCTGTGAATACATCAGTGCGTAAAAAAGCAGTAACATTCTCTGACCTCTGTTCATAGTCCTAACTACAGGCTCCTGAAGATGCTCAAGAATTATTTGGCTAATTTTGAAAAAAATGTATATTTAAAGATTTTGCAGCCTCCCTAATTCTTGTTTCCGGAGGGATAAAGGCATGGAAAAAGAAGGCCTGAAATTCCTAGAGAGAAGCTGTTTTTCTCATTGTAGGAAATAGTGAGTAGACATGGGATCTGATTCTGAAACTGGCTTTTGTGTGATAGTGGACAGATTTTTTTTCAATTCCCTAAGCATCACACTCCCATCTGCTAAAAGTCAGTGATGACATTTCCTTCTCTTTAAGGATCTTTTGGTAAGTTTGATGTATCTTACTGTTTCTGGGCCAGCCGAAAAAACAGGGAATCCTGTAACTCCCATGAAATAAAGTTCTGACAAGACTTCTTGTCCACTTTTAAAATTTGGCTATTTCAGTTAAACTTTAGATAAGCCTCTGAATTCTGAAAAGTTAAGCTGAACTCCCAACCTTTACAGATTTGTTCATCTTTATAGTAGCACATATACAATGTTTTCTACTAGAAAGGAAGGCAAAAACCTGCCCAAGGATTATACCTGTAGTTTCTCATATCAGGCAGCCCAAAAATTAGCATGATGAATGCTAACATCTGTGTCAACCACTTGCTAACTTCACAGTGAGGCAGAAGCTGAACAGGATATCACAGTTAGTGGGTCAAATCCTCATCTTGGTCAGCTCATTGGGAGTTCTGCTGTGGACTTCAGTGGTGTCGAGGTGAGATTCAGGGTTTTACTTGCAGAGAAAACCTCCATAGAGAAAGAGCTCTAATGCTCACAGGGGAACATCTGCGCTGTAAAGCCGTTTGCAAAATAAATAACTATATAATAACTTGGCAGTCTTGCTCATAATGTAGAGAAGACCACCCTTGTTGATCAGGAAGAGGGACTTTGAATAAAAGAAACCTGGGACCTATTAAACTAAAGGCCCATCTGATCCATTATCCTGCTTCTTGAAAGCTACCAGTACCAAATGTGTCAGAGGAAGATGTAAAATCCTTACTGTTAAAAATGATATGTCAACATGCCTAGAGGGAAAATGTTTCTAACTTCAGGCAGTTAGTGGTTGGTTTCTGTCTTGATGCAGCTTATTTTACACTAACATAAATTCAAATATTCTTATTATTCATATAAATGCCTCATCTCTTTTTTTTTTATTCCCACTCTTGGCCTTTTTAAAATCTGTTGTGAGTTCTGGAGGTTGATTACATATGATGTACAGTGTAAATTTCCTTTTACCAATTTCAAGTCTGTTACTGTTTAATTTCATTGACGGGCTTTATTTCTCACAGACTTTGGAAAAGAGTGAGTGCTATATATTTCATTATATGGCTGTATATCAAAAAAAAAGAGATGATATTGTGCTTTGCCCTTGCTGTGTGTGTGCCAGCGTCTTTTATGGGTTTATGCAGTACATTAAAGGTAGACAAATTTTTCTCTGCTTTCTGAAAGGGTCAGCTCCCATGTTGTAATTCTGTTCAGGTACAGGATGGTACCCTGTGGTCATGGCCCTTTCCAGTTCTCTCTCTCTCTCTCTCTCTCTCTCTCTCTCTCTCTCTCTCTCTCTCATGTAGACACATCTATACACACACACACACACACACACACACACACATAGATATCTATATCTATCTATCTATCTATGTATAAAAGCTAAGATACTTTTCTTAATGTTAAGTAAATAGGTATATAAAAAAAGAATACACAGCTTGCTCTGCATATGGACATAGAGGATCGTAAATGGATCAGTGATAAGCCATATTAATGACAGAGATGTCCATTAAGAGTTAGAAAGCACAAAAATATGGACCTAAACTCTAGCCCAGGAAGTCTCAAAACTGCAGTCTGTCAGACATTATAAGGATACAAAGGGTAAGTGTCATTGTATGCTTTTCTTGTTCTTAATGTTTTCCCTAGAGATCCGCTGCCCGCCATTGTTGGAATCAAGGCAGTGAGTTGGATAGATATTTGATCTGACCTTCTGCAACCTTTTATTCAGTCAGCGGTTTTCCAGCCGTCTCGATATTTGTATAGCACTGTTTGGTGCTCTAGTTAGACATGAACAAGTTTAGTGGTGTTCATTTAGAAGCAAATGAATTCCTTTTCTGACATCTGCCGAGCATTTCTGGAGTCTTTTCATCACTGTTGAAGGCATCAGTCTCTGGACGCTGGAGGCAAGCATTGCAAATCACACTTTAAATCTTAGCAACAGCTGTAATAAGGTAACTTGGAAATTGTTTATAGCCACTTAGATTACGTAGTCATTCAGTAACCTCTAGGAGATATAGTCTCGACACTCCCTCTGTGAGACAATTTCCTCTCTTCAAATCTTGCTGACACAAAGGGAAAGAAGGGAGAGGGAGGTAAGCTGCAGGCACAGTCAGCTGCTGAGATGGATGAGTTTTGACCAACGCCCTTTTATATATGTGAAGAAAATGAAATCCAACCTTGTTCAATTTCATGCAAGGCAGGGTTCTATCAGGTCCTATCTTCTAATCATTCAACCTGTTTCTCTTCCTCCACTCTCTGCTGTAGTCTTCTTGCTGCTAGTAACAACATCCAATAGAAAATTTAGGGAAGGATCTGCCTATCCTTAGTACACAGTGATTCAAGTTATGACACAAACAATCTCAGCTTGCTTTAACAGATATTCAGAAGCAGTGGTTATGAATTGCTAAGACATGTCTTGCTGGTGAGACTTGAATATGTTAGAGCTGAAGCATAGCCCCTAAACAAATTAATCTATCCTGATTTCTGAGTCAGCAGCAGTGTTTCGGCTCTGTGATTTTGCAATCAGAAATAGAGGATCATGAGTTGGTCGTGGATTTAATCCAATGTGTTTTTCTGTACTCAGTAGCTGAGCTCTGATGATGAAGAAGTGGGGACAAAGTCTAAAGCTGAACACGGTGACATGTGGAGGATCACTAACTTTTTCAAGTGAAATTCATTTACAAAAAGATTGGCAATCATTACTTTAGACAATAGTACTTCTCCATTTAACACCTTCCAGTGATTTAAGAAACTTCCATGCCCAATCTTATTCTTACCTTTTTGGTTCATTTCCATATTTGGTAAATTTTTGTGAATAAAAATGAGAATTTTTTTTTTAATTAACAGTTGCGATCATTCTTAACTGCATGGGAGCATGGAAGCATGGAAGCTTAGCATGGAAGACGTAATCCCTCATCATATTTTTACTGAAATATGTTTTAGGAAGGACAGTTCTAAACAGAACCATTTTTCTCTTCCACAGAAAGAAAAAAAATGACTTCCTCCAATGGGACTTTTGAGGAGAAAAAAGGTACAACTAAAATTGCAGAAGGCAGGAGCTGGAATCTGTGGCCTAATTCTACTTGACCCACAAGGACAGCCAAGGAATTAGCTAAGGAAAGAAATTCTGTATGCAGCTATCCCTGTGCACAGTCCCCTACAGAGGGGTTGAGGGAAAGTATTTTAAGCATAGGCAACACAGCAGCCATGGAGCTGATCTGCAGACTCCTGTCCTCATGCCAATGCATCTGTCTACAGTCTAGTCCAGATTTAACACCTGAATGCTATGTTTAAGATTTTTTTTTTTTTCTTAATGATGTATAGAGACAGCTATACTATGATTAAAGGTATACTTGCCTACTTCTGCAATATTTGTGCCAGTGTTTTTTCCTTCTGTGAAATGGGGATTATTAATGCACCTGTAGGTCCCACAGGAATGTTTGGAAAGAGTTCTTAAGACTCTCCAGTTCAAAGTGTTGTGGTGTTGTAACCCTGTGAAGGATTGCTGTTTCTACCTCTTCATTCTCTTCCAGAATAAGTTGATAATATGGTGGCTGCTATTTTTCAAAAAATGCACATTGTTTAGCTCCACGTATCATGCATATACTTTCTTCCCTGTGTTGTTTTTTTTTTCAACAGAGCATGAAAAGACAGGAACATTGTCATGCGACATTGTAAATCACAGACTATTTCTTATCAGTTATTACTTCATATCAGTTATTTTGGTTCTACCCAATTCCCAAAACAGATAGGAGCCATTTTAGTTTTCACAGTACTCCATTTTCAGAAGAAAGAAATTATTTGGAAAACTACTACATTACTTTCAACAATTCAAAAGGAACTAATGCTTCATTTACACATATGGCCTTCTCATAAAGAGGATGTTTTCTTTTCTGTCCAGTTTTGAGTTAAGTTTGACTATTAATTTTAAAATGTTGACACTTCCAGATGGCATTGGAAAAGATTTTGTCAATGTACATTTTTGTCCCCATTCCTGCAATATTCTAGGGGAAATTTTGACACTGAAAGGTTGTTTGGAAAACCGTTGGGCTTGGGCGTCTAAATAACTCACGATGCAGAACTGGTATTTTTCAAGAATGGAAGATTAATTTTTACAAGAAACAATGTAAACTTTTCACTTTGAATTTATTAATAAGTAAAGTAAGAAATGGCAAGTGTTTGAGACATCTTGTCCTCTTCTATTGCTCAATTGTTACTCTGCATAGCTGTGTCCATGTGGGTGGAGCCACTGTTGTCAATTTGCCTTATTAGGACTACCAGTGTTTCATACATATGTTCATAATTTTGAGGGATATACTTCATCTTTTAGTAAAAAAATTGACACTAAGTTTAAGTCACTTCTTATGCTGCAAGTGTTTTGCATTAGAAATGAAGAATGAAATTGAAGCTGTGGAAAGAATTATTTGTATAAAAGGAAATAATCTCAGAGCATTTTAATTTCCTGTTTTATCCATATTTTTGTACCTCATCATCTGCAACTTCAACATGTGCTTATGCTCTACTCTGTGATGCCTCTCCCACTTGAAAAAATTGTTCCTTAGTTTTATAGGGATAGACCACCTCCCCCAGAATAACCTACAGGAAGGGTAGCAAATCCTTCCTTCCCTCCTGCTGCAGTTGTCTGAAGTGCACAGCAATGTCAAGGTGGCAGGAGGTGGAGTCTCCCACCATCACAGACCAGCAGATGCTGAGGAAGAAACTGGAGAAGGATGAAAGCAAAAGGGCCAATAAAAGGAATTTGTGCAGTTACTTGCTGAATCCGCTGAGTCCCATAGCATCAAATGGCAGCTCCTGAAGGGAGCTCTTAAGGGTGTCTAAATTTTTTTCAGATTAAATATTTGTTTTCTGAAGTGTATTAAGTCCTAGTTTTTTTAAAAAAAAACTTGTCTAATAAGAAACGATGAATGCCAGTTGTATTTGACACCTCTTCCTTCCATGGTTGACTTGCCTTCTTTCTCCTCCATCCATGACATTTCATTTTGATATTGGTAAAGCCTCTGGTAATATATTGCGAAAAAACTACTCCTAACTTTTGTCTTGAGTGAATCACATTTTCTACACCATAAATATAATTTTTTAACTGTCAGAGAGAGACTTTATACTCTTTCAGAAAAGTTTCTTAAGTAAACAAAGTTTCTGCCATAGCAGTTTGTCTGTCTGTCAATATCTACGGATAATATTTTAACCTCTCAGTCAATTAAGTTAGAAAGATGAGAGGTGTCAAATTGGTTAGGATCCTAAAGCAGGGCTGTGCCATATATGACTAAAGGGCTGCTTACAGGTCCTGAAACTTTTTTTTTTTGTCTCATCCTTCCTTCCTAGTGCCCTGGTCGGTCACAAAACGTTTGTGCCCATACCCATTTTTAAGGAGAACAGCATATACCCAACCCTCTATATGGCTACATACAAGTGGGTATGCTTATATACATAGGTGCTTGCATGCAAATCAAAATGAAATAAAATCTCTATTGCACAGTTCCTGTTAACAACAGCATAACTGCTGATTTAAAATAGTCATAGATAAAAACATCAGTACTAAATGTTTTGACTCAGTGGCAAATGCAGATATATTGCAATGACTTGTGCTGCCACAGAGCCGCCACTTCTTTAAATTACCTATGCTAGCATCATTTTGCTGAAGCTAGTAAAAAGCCAGGCAGAAATTTCTCACACAGAGGTGTGTAACATACCAGATGTGTGTTAGAGGAATGAGTAGGGGGAAAGAAACAGCGATAAAATTGCACAAAATTTTATAGGGATTGACAAACCACAAAAAAGAGGCAGGCAGGGGGAGAAAACTACTCTGTTCAGAGTTATAGTCACTGCTTGTAGAAATGTAGAATTTAGTCTGCAGAGATCATCAGTCAGTATCTCAACCACCTAAGATGCCTAGCAGACTCCCTCAGGGAGCTGCTGTGCTGTGCACCAGAACCCAGCTGTTAGTTTTCCTTTGTTGCTGCATGTTTGTTCTTAAATAGATGGTAAAACCAGAGAGCCAAGCTCCTGCTTCACTTGTGCAAAGGCAGGCTCAAGAATTTGACATATACGGAAGTATGTTCCTTAGCGTGGACATTTAGAAGTGGCATTTTTCGCTATCGTTCTTTTTGTTCTGAGGATTTTTCTTTTTTATTTTCTTCACCCTATCAGAATAGAATGAAGGCCACTGATCCGTGTTCATTCCTAAGAAATATCAAGTTATCTTAAAGATGGAAACAGAAATGATTTGAGATTGTTCATGGTGAGCTGAGGGCAACTATTAAATCATATTTCCCAAAGGAATACTAGTCATAAAGGATTGGCCATTTGGTGTGCATATCACACGTCCCATTTGCAGCTATGACTGTAAGAAATACGCTGTTTCCAGATGTTTGAGACTGATGATGATATTCTGGTAAATAAATGAACCAAAAACAGAGATGGGATTTATCCATCTGAGATGTAGACATCTACACCTTGCCTAACTCTTTATACTTCCTTTTCAGTCAGCGAAGAAAACCAGGCTTTTCTAGAATACAATTCTTATTTTAATGTACCTGTATGAAACAGGACAAATAAATTTGAAAAACGAAACCTCAAATCAAAATCAGGAGATGCATGCACTTAAGAAACTATTCTATGGGATGCAGAAGGAAATCCTCTCTCCTACTGAGTTCCACACGCAATTGACTATAATGCTAAAATACTAATACTGACTAAATGAGATTCTAGATTTTTCTGGTGCAATCTCGAAGTGAGAACCTTTGTCTTATGCATTCTTAATGGCTTTTAGAAGCAATCATTCCACGAAGGTTTTTAAGGGGTGCCTAAGTTTATTCAGGCAGATAGACCATGATTTGGTTTCCAGTTACGCTATTCAGATGGACTAACTATCTGTGTTCAATGGAACACCTTAATCTAAGATGACCTTTGCTTTGCTAATACCCCTACACCAAGGCATTTGAACAAACTGACTCGTTATCATCTCATTTTTGACCTTCAGTAAAAAGACGCTGCCCGGCCAGAAGGACCCAGACGGTTGTGATTCTGGATGCTAGCAGTTGCATTCAGTAGATATTGATAGTGCTGGAGATATTAACAGATATAAGTCATCTTCTAAAAAGTCCAGAACATTGCTGTAGTGTGGAGGCCATTGGTGGTATATAGAAATCCTCACGATAAAACCAAAGCTTGTTTCAGAGCAACTGCTCTAACAAGGCCTGCTTTCAGCAGGGGGTTGGGCTAGATGATCTCCAGGGGTCCCTTCCCTCCTCGGCTATTCCCTGACTCTGTGAAAGATGGCGGAAAATCAAACCGGTTCTTACCTAGTCTGCTAGAACTGCTGGGGCTGGGGCTGGGCCACAGGGCAGTGCTGGCTAGAAACACTTCTCTTTTTTCTCAAATGTATCAGTGTTTGCAACTAGTAATATGTATGGCCCTTTCGCTGGAAAAAAAAACCTCATTGTTGTCCTTTCTTTCTTCTATATTAGTACTTAAAGCCCTAGCCAAACTTCAGGAAATATTTGCTAGACAATGCACAAATACAGTTTAAGGTGCAGTTGTGGCCATGGAAAAATCTGTTAAATGATCAAGATAGACAGAAGATATATATGTTCAAGTGTGTATGGAAGTCATGAGTGGAGAGAAGGGCAGGAGGAGAAAGGTGCAATAGACAGGTAAAGGGGTTTTCCCAAATTTCCACAGAATGTCAGTTAGAAGCTGTGAATAAAACAAAAGTTTCCCAAATTTCAATTTGTGTTCCTTCTCATTGAAATCTCCTTCTCATGTGAAGTCGTAAGTGGGATTTGAAAAGGCAGCAGGAACGAGTATAAGTTTCCCATTAGGATGCAAGGTGTTTTAGACTAGTTGATTTCTTCCGTGTTATTGGAGATGTGCGTTGTTGCCTATAGGTAATATAGACAGAAGTAACAAACTTGCTTGTAGGAAAAAAAGGTAAGGATTAATTTATTTTAAAAAATTAAAAATTATACCACTCAGGTATGCTATTCTTTAAATTTCAATATAAACTAGCATGAAATAGTTAAACAATCTGATGCTTCACTGCAGACCTTTATAAGACTTTCCTCCCATTATTGCTCTTTGCAGCTCCTTAGATAACCATGACATTTTAGTTTCTTTCTTGGCATCCTGAAGAAAATCTGCCCCCCTGCAAGCCAACTGATGAAAAATGTACAGAACTTCATAATTTTTAACTGATTTTTGCGTATTTCCCCAGCTACCTTAGGATATATTGATCATCTAGACTTAGTTTTGTCTCACTAGTTGGCAAAGTATTTTAATCCAAACTAGGGAAACTATCCTGTTTAACTCTGTGTGTATGCATGTGCGTGTGTATACATACATATTCCAGCATTCAAATACATTTAACCTTAGAGATTTTCATTGGATAAGGGGCTTTATTATCCCAGATTAGCACCTACTTTATCTAAGTGGTCTAGCTGAATTTCTTCCCGACTGGTACATGAATTGCTAAAGCACGCAATGACTCTTCCCTTCATTCCTCTCAGCCTATAAACGGATGTAAGCACCAAGAGGCTGAACATTTTTTTCTAGTTTGTCATTTTATACAGTTGTGTTAGTATCCCCCTGGTTTGTCTTTTACTGTAATTAGATTTGGGACTGAAATAATACCCTCAATTTGAACGCTCCACTATTCAGACCACTCAAATGTACAGCTCACATCTTGTAAGTCCCAGTATATTGACTGGGATTTTTCCTACTGCGAAAAAAAGTGATTCAGAGATCTGATTTGTGAAAGCTAGCCAATGATGGGATGATGAAAGAAGTTTATTTTGTAGAATAGATTTAAAACTGGAGAACATTGTGATCTTACATGCTGAGTACCACACAAAACCCACAAAAGTAAGGCAGGGAAAAGAGCATGCTTGCTGCAGCATGGTAAGTGGTAAAGGTGATACCACATGGAGAAAGGGGAGCTCTGAGCAAGGTAGAGGGTGGTGAGAATTAGACAGAGCAGACTCACACAAGGGAGGACTAAAATCTTGAATTGTATGTTGTGGTACAGAGAAAAACAATGAAATATTGGTTTAAAACAAAATTTAAGACAGTAAAATAAAAAACAAACATGAAACAATGGTTGCTGATTCTGTTTAAACAATAGTTTTTTGAGAAGACCTCTCTGTGGCATGGACCTCAGACCTTTTTTATACTGAATCAAATTAGTGTCACAGAATGATTAAAATTTAACAGAAGGGACCCAGATCAGTCACTTACTCTATCTCTCCACCTCAAGGCAGGGTAACCTCTGCCTAACCAGCTCCTAACAGATGATTTTCTTGCTCTCTTCTTGACAGTAGGGAAGTTACATCTGCCCTAGATATTCTGCTTAACTATAGTCACAGCCAGACGGATACTTAGCTACACTTTGAGCCTACTACTTCTTGTCCTAGCCACAGTGAACATAGACAGCACTTCACTGCCAAACTCTGTGGCAACTTTTTATGCATTTTTAAATGTCGTCAGACTTTTTTCAAAAACCTTACTGATTAGCTATGTTATTCAGGACTTTTCTGTGTAACACTGCCAGCTTTTTGTCCCTCACTTTCTGTTCGGGCAGTTGGCTGTTTTTGCACTTTTCTGTATGGTTAGCCAGTCTGAGTATAGAGTAACTCATTCTCTCAAAATCTGGATATCATTTGCTACTGTGATCTCCTTCAGTACTAAGAGGGACAGTGCTGTGAATTCCATTCTGGACGAGTGTGGATTTAGGTTAGGAGGTAAGGACATGGTTACAAGCACTGATCAGATCTCTTTCATTTCCTGAAGTCCATGCTTCTGTTTGCAGAATCCCTTTGGGACAAGGTTGAATAGATGATTTAGATATTTTTAACAGAAGTTTCTTAAAAGAGATCTACTATATCTTCATGGCATGTGTCGTTGCTGCTCTCCTAGAAATATACCCTTAAAAAACATTAATGCATATTGCCTTCAGGATAAACAGGACAAAGGTGACCAGAGTTTCCTGAAGCAGGAATCCTGACCCTGAAGCCTGAGGGTACAGAGCTCCAGGGAAACTTCTGCTCCAAACTGTGGGTTATCAAATGGGGTCGGTTGTACTGGGATCAGGGAAGGTGTAGGAAAAAAATCTGACGACATCATCTTCAGAGAACCCTTCCAATTTCTGAGATCTTTCCTTCTAAAGAAGCACTTTCACAGAGAACAGTTATGGGCAATATGAAATCCCGCTAGTCGAGAAATATGTTTCATGCCCTCATCTGTAGTAGTAATATTTTGAAAGATTCATAGTGTTTTAATTCAGGAATCCCAGTGTGGAATAACTTATCCCAAAGAAGGAAGCGCATTCATTCCCTAACCACGAATTAAAAATACTTAAACAAATGTCAGGAAGAAGCTACCTAATTAACATTACTGCATGCATTGCAGTACAAATGGTTATACTGGACGAACATGAATGCTGAGAAAAAACTGTGCTTTTGGATCTGAATTGACCTTTGCACCTTTGGCATCACAGCAGGTAGACATGCAGGAACGTCCCAAGCAGATACTGCTGGCTGAAGACTTCTGATTTTGACCCCACGCCGTGCATGCCTAGCAATAGTGGAGTACACACATAGACAAATATTCAAAGTGGAAATAAACGTTCCACTGCATAACATATGGAGTCACACTCCATAACAGTAGTGAGAATCAGAACCTCATGTTTGTAACTCTTCATCACTTCTGTGTCGGAATATCTGGAAGCCTTAATTGTCCATGGGCCTAATCATAAGGTGATGATCACTGCCTGCAAAGTGTTGAGTGCTCTCAGCCCCCACTGTTGTTACAGTGGGGAGATAAGGATATTCAGTACTTCACAGCAGAAGGAGCATCGTCCTCCCTCTCCAAACCCATGCTGTTTTGTGAAGGTCCTCATCGAGTACAATTGTCGTCACTAAACAAACGATAACAGCTCAAGCTGGAGATCCAGCTGTGCTGATGCTGACAGTCTGAATTCCCCAGCTTGGCATCGGAGGGATCTGTTTCCGATTTGAGATGAGAAACAAGCCATTTGATCTGTGGCTTGTGGAAGACCATTCCTTCCCCCTGTCCTCCCATGCCTTTCATGTCTCCTTGAATTGCATCTCCTCCTGCCTGCATGCAGGGGAAGCCAAATCTGGTGATGTCAACAGGACTCTTCCGAACAGGCTACGTGTCATCAAAGAGCTGCTCTTTGGAGGAAACCTGGAGCAGCGCCTAGAGTGAGTGCAGGCTGCCAACCCACAGAGAAGCATTTTTGTTATTGAATGGGGCCAAGGGGCACTGGCGGCCTGTCCTTCTTTTCATCAAATCAGTCAGACACCGAGGAGCAGTTCCAGTGAAACAGTCCAAAGTAAACACTGTGATATTGAGAGGGATAAATGACACAAGAAGCCAAAGAAGTCCTTGAAGAAATGGTGTGGTAATATTTCATTAGACCACCTACTGCCACAGTGAAACAGCTGGAGTGTGTACAAGTGTAAGGTGATGAGGTCTTGAAAAGCAGGGGAGCCCAGCAGGAAGGATGTGCCATATTCTTAAACCTCACTTCAAAAGTAGGTAAAAAAAGAGCTTCAGAAATCCTGGCCTGGTAGTTTGAAGAACAAATAATAGGCAAATTTGCCCATAAGAATACTTTCAGGCAATTATTCTTTCTGCATGTATGTGGATGTGGCTGGTTTCGGGGGGAAGGGGTTTAGTACACAAAAATCTTTACTAAGACCAGGGCTAAGATAATGGGATTACTTTCCATGTCATAAATCCCATAAACAACGCCAGTGAGTACAGTACGTTATGGTAGTTTTTACTGGTAACTAAGATGTTGTGCAGCTTGATGAAAGGGATGGGTTTTTGGTGCTACTCTCCTCAAAATCTATTGAGCTAGAGTGGATTCAGAAAAGTGGGACTACTTGAAAGCTAAGGCCTGTACTACAAAATTTATAATCAACTTGCAGTTCTAATCCTAGTGGTTTCAATCTTTGAATTTTGTTTTTCTAATGATGTGGTAATTTTAAAGGTTACTATAAAGTTGAGCAAACAAAATTTCCATGTAAAGCACTTCAAAGACACATCAGTAGAAAGGAACAGATTATTAAAAGGGACTGCCTGGTTCTTCCTTTCATCTCCAACAAACCTAGAGATCACCCGCAGGTGCCAAGTAACCTCTCTTTCTTAAATTTGCATTGGGGTTTTTGTTGTTGTTTTTTTTTTTCTGCATGTGGTGAAATGAGGAAGCATCTGAATTTAAATAGAAAAAGAGAAGCAGTGAAATTCAGCACAAATGGAGTAGAGGGCTGGGCTCCATCTGGTCCATGTTCACTGGCATTTTTTATCTCCCAGCTCCTTGCTGTAGTAAGCTCTTCCAGGCAATACCTACGCATCTCACACCAGTATCCTCATATACCCTCCACAGCAAACCTGCCAGAAACATCCCATTTTTACCTTTCCAAGCCCTTCGATGTTTTTCCTTGCACTCTAGCCCTTTCCTCAGGCACTCTGGCATCCTAGACGCCTGCAGAGTGCCGTGGCCCCTGTCACGCTTGCCACGACACCTCTTACCCTCTTACCCTCTGCTCTCACAGTCGTAACGCGCAGGACACGGCAGGCAGGGAGGAGGCTGGTTACTACACTCATCGGTAGAAATCATCACTCATGGATTTAAAAAAAAAAAAAATCCTGGGAGCTAGAGAGCTGGCCCATCATTTATAATGCTTTTGTTAATATGCAGGATGCACGACATTGCAGGGATCTGTTAATTCCGAAGCCTGATACTCCCTTTCTGCGTTAATTTTGTGCAGATCTGGAAAGCTCCTCAGGAGGAAGCAGTCTGGCTGAAAGCAGGATGAGCAAGAAGAACCTCACTGAAAATTCATTACTGGACTATGTGCATGGCTAACGAGCGAGCACAGCACCCTGGCTTTAGTTTCCCGTCCACCTTGACTGTTTGCAGCTAAACACAATGAAATTCAGTTTTTTTTTTTTAACCCCGTGACCAGCAATAAGCCCGTTCTGTTAAAACTGAGCTGGTAACATCAGTCTTAACTGAAAGGGCTAATGAAAATGTCAGTATCGGGCTTCAGACCCATCCAGGTGCCCCAGCTATGGTGGGGAGGCGTTGGGCGCTGCCACGGGGCCGGGGTGAGGGTCGGGGGGCCCCTGTCTGGGCAGGGGCAGGGCCGGCGGCAATGCAGCTGCCACGCAACTCCGGCGGGGCCGAGGGCAGAGCCTCAGCGGGAGCAGGCAGCTCCCCAGGGAGGGGTCGGCCCTGGCGGTGGGTTTTTCCGGAGCTTTCTCCACAGCGGCTCCGGCCAGCCAGTGAGCGGCCTTGCGCGCTGCCAGCAACCCCGGGGCCGGGGCCGGGGCCAGAGGAGCGCGCACAGGGCCCTGAAAAAACCTTGGACGATTTTATTCAAATTTGCCCGACTGTTATTCTGAATTTTGGGGGCCTGGAAGTCTTGGCATAACGGAAGCTCTCATGAGGTTTTTGATATTTTACGGCTGTGATGGGTTATAAACGTCGGTGCTGTCCTAGCATAATGCAAGACGAGTTTTGTGTGCCAAAGCTGGCTGTTCAGAGCTGCAAAGGCTTCGTGAAAGGTTTCCGCAAGTTCTTTAAACCTTGGAGATGGGTTAAAAATGTATTCCTGCTTATTTTAACAGAAATCAGAATCAGATCCATAATCCTGCACAGGAATTAAAGCCAGAAGCTTTATCTGTTTGCTAAAGTTACCTTTTTCCCTGTACTGATTTTATACCAGACTTTGCCTTCCAGTGGGGCAGCAGTTGTTACTGGTTGAATTTCTGCTACATCTTCACTAGGGAATTAACTGGGACAGACTGTGACGTCCCACTAGAAATGGCCTTCGGCTTTTGTAATTTTTTGTAAAAAAGCTTTGTAATAGGCTCCTCACAGTGCAAAACGCGTTTAATTTTTAAGGTGTATGTATTTATGTTGTTAACGCATTTTAAATAAATGATCTTGTAACACACTGCACATTGGGAGACTTTTGCCATGCCTAATTTTTGTGAGTCAGTCATGGTACTCATGGTTTAACAAGGTTTTCCAGCCTCATCGTTTACATTATTTCCTTATGATACGGCAAGCAGAGCACTTGATATGTGCCCTGGCATACAGATAGCACGGCCTGGGATTATAAGCCTTCAATCAAAGAGCTCTGCAGGTGGAAGTGGAGCTGAGGTTGGAGGGACTGAAACATCAGACCGGGGAGAAGCCCTTTATGGACAAATGTCATGAAATAACTGCTATGTGTAGTTTTTGATAATGTTTACAAATAACTGAATAATAGTAATTAGGAAATGCTTTAAAATTTTTCATTAAATGCCCCAAAGCCACAACTGCAGAAAAAGGATGCTTTTTTTTTTTTTTTAAATAGTGTTAGGTTTAAATGAAAAATGGAAACCACTACATGTGCTTGCAAAGGTCATAGACACACATCCGCACATGTCTAGAGATAAATTTTCAGGTATTTCACACACCTATGAACTTCACATGACATATATATGTATGCACACATATTATTCTATAACACCATAAACAATTATTTAGATGAAGGCAACTAATGCGGATTGAAGTTAGGGCATTCTAAAGGAGACAAAGGAACAGAAGAATTTGTGATTAACAGAAGTAAAACAAATAAAAGGATTTGTCAAAGTATTCAAGAATGAAAGAATCATTGCACGGTTTTGTTCATTGCTGGATACGCACATTAATCTTACAAGAGTAAATACAGGAGAGTTCAATGGACGTTTCTAGTCTGTGCTTGGGTAGGAAAAAAAAAGTGCCATATCAGTGGCAGGACTAACTGTATTCGTAACAGGTCTGCATAGATATTTCTCTAACCTGTTCTTAAAAAATGTTCAGTGAAACTGACTCCCTAATCTCCCCATTCAATCTACTGAATCTAGTATTTTGCTATACAAATAGGAGAGTTTTGTTTCTACTTCTCCTATGTAGCGTGAGCCTTAGAAAACAGGTTTTTAAAAAACTCTTTGTACAAGCCCTTTATATGTGGACTGTTATCACAGAATCACAGAATCGTTTAGGTTGGAAGGGACCTCTGGAGATCATCTAGTCCAACCTTCCTGCTCAAGCAGGGCCCTCTAGAGCAGATTGCCCAGGATCACATCCAGACGGGTTCTGAATATCTCCAGGGAAGGAGACTCCACTACCTCTCTGGGCAACCTGTTCCAATGCTCTGTCACCCTCACAGTGAAGAAGTTTTTTCTCAGGTTCAGATGGAACTTCCTGTGGTTCAGTTTCTGCCCATTGCCTCTTGTCCTGTTGCTGGGCACCACGGAGAAGAGGCTGGCCTCATCCTCTTGACACTCCCCCTTCAGATACTCGTACACGTTGATGAGAACCCCTCTCACTCTTCTCTTCTCCAGGCTGAACAGGCCCAGCTTATGCCTTCCCCTGTTTTCTGTTCTAGGTTAAACAATCTCCATTTGTTTAATCTTTCTTTTTAAGTCCTCTTTTCTAGGTGGTTGATCAGTTTTGGCTGTCTACATTTAGTTCATGTCTTTCTTGAAATATAGAGCCCTAACACAGCGCTCCAGCTAAGCAGTGTCTATCTACACAATGTGTAGAGGAGCAAAAGAATTGCTTTATTTGTCTTGCAGGCGTCATTCTTGTTTGAATATTCAGTTATGGATTTTTTGTTGTTGTTTTTCAGCAGCGTAACAGTGCTGACACATACTCATCTTGTCACCAGTTATTACTCCTACATCCTTTACCTGTTGATCTCCATCTTGTATTTGTGAGGTCGATTACTTGTTTACCTATCCCTTGTCCCTGATGACTTTCATGCAGTGGTTTTTTTCAGACTGTATATGAGCTATTTAGGTCTGGAAATTAGTATAGTTTGCATAACGTTCCCTTTGGGTCAGTTAGGTTTCTGAAAAGGCATATAAAAACACACCAGCAGCAGATGTGCTACATGCAAAAGTAGTGGTGTATTCTCTACTATGCAAAAAGCAAAATGGTTCTGTTTGGTGAGTTCCTTGGTCTGGTGACCATACTCTTTAACCTAGGTCTCACTTTCTTTTCAAATAAAAGATTATCTAGTTTATTCCAAAGTGTTTTCCCTGAGGTATTCTTTTTTGCAATAGAGCAGATGTTGGCTCTTGGAGAGACTGCTCATGAAACCAGAATTGCTTCCAGAAATGCTCAGATTTGCGTAGCTATTTAGGCTGGGTGTTTTCACAGAGATGTCCTTGAGGATCTGACTGCTAGAGAAACTAGTGCAGAAGTGCTTTAGTAAACTTTCTGTAGAGAGGAGGAATGGTCACTCTCTGCAGCTACTTCTTTTACCTAACTGCTTTTCAGCACTGGATGGAGAGGAATGGCATGGCTGGGTTGCTGGGGTACTCTGGAGCAGTATATTCCCCTCCCTTAGAAAGCTCTGCTAACTTTCTTCTGCACATGCAAAGAGCTTGTTGCATCATCTTGTTGTCTTAAAGGGATTAAAGTTATGTGGAGAATTTGTACGATGCACTTTTACTCAGTAACCTCTCAAGCTGCTTCATAAGCATACAAACACACCATACTGTGAGAGGATTGCACAGTGCTGGCCATTAATTCATTTCAAGGCTATAGTCTCAGTCTTTGTAATCTCTGGAAATCTACCCAAGGAATATAACCTTTGTAGGACTTCAGAACTGTTTTCGTATGACTAGTGAGGGTTAGATAAACCATAATGGAACTCTATTATTGTATCTATCTTACATTTGTTTTATTTACTGATTTTTGAATTTACTCCTTTTGAACCTTTCAGAATGAAATAGTATTGTTTAAGTAGAAGAAAAAGAAATGCAAGCCAAGGGTAAAGAAAGAAACAGAAATATTTATAGTTCAGACAGTTCTGCAATTGTTTTGTCTGGGTCAAAATGATCTACCAACATTTCCTTGGCAGTGAAAACTCAAATGACAACTTTGATAGAGGATAAAAGAATGAGATCCTTCTGTCTGATACATTCGTTCTTCCTTTCTGTGTATTACCGTTTTGTTTATTGACTGGATGGCAGTAGTCTTTGGATGTTCCAGTGAATGTTAGGAACCCATTCTGTAAGTACAGAGCAAGAAACAGCTCTCTCTCAGAGGGCCCTGGAATGGAAGGCAGGTAGTCTCAGGAAAAGGGAAAAACGCACAAGACACGTGATGTTTTAAAAATCTATTGTTTCCAAGACTTTTTTTTTGTTTTAATTTTTCTTCAGTACTGACTTTTAATTGTATTGACCGGATTTTATTTACTTTAAGTTTGACTGCATTAATGGGGTTATAGTGGGTGAGAAAGGAAGAAAAGACATTAGATAAAGCAAAGGCAGAGATGGGTGACAGGGGAAGGGTACTGAAGCTGAACTGAGGAAGCTGGCTCTCTAATCAGATAAGTGATGGTGCTAAAGAACAGAAGGACCAAATTAGCTATTTAGAAAGTTTAGTTGTATGACTTTATCAGTGCTTGAATATCCCTTGAGAAACTGTTTTTACTGCTGGCACCAATCCTCAATTTAGTTATACCATAAACTTTCTCTCTTCTACGCAACTATCTGATGGAGGGAAGAGTAGACTAATGCATAGTTCCTCTGTTAACATTTCCTGCACAACTTTAGTGCATAGAGAAGGGAGACACAATTGAGAAGTACATTTTATCTCCTGCCGTCTCTGATGCCGCTGGAACTGCGTCTATTGACATTTGTAAAGTGGAAGTCAAAACATTAGGAAATGAACTCAGAATGAACTGTGATAGTGTTTTAGTTGAGATCAGGAGTGTGCTTTGGATGGGAATCTCCCAGTCATTCCCACTCTCCATTTTCTGGTTCTCACTACGGAGTGGTCCTGGCGTGAATGAACTTGGTCCTTTCTGGGTAAAACTGTAGCAGCAGATGAGTTCCAGGAGTGTTTTCCAGGCATTGCGTTGCATTGCAATGGCTCATGGGATCCAGGTCTGCAGGACCAAACAAAAACCAGCATGTGCTGCCAATCCTCCCAAAAGCCAGCAGAGCCATGGGCCCCTCCCTGAAGTGGTAGACCTTATATTTTAACTCAGCCTTTAAATTTCCCAACAGATGTGATGTTTCTCTGAAAAATTGCTGAGGGTGAACTCAAATCTTACTCTGATTTCATGCTATGAGCTGCCTCCCAGTGACCTGGTGGGCACCCTCTTTTAGGTCAGGAAGTCAGCAATGCCCAGATGAGAGTATTGCCTACTGTTACTCCTTATGTACTACTGGCCAAAGATCCATGCCATGTTGTGCCAGCTTCCAAGTCCATTCTTCTCACAAAAAAGAGCTTAAACTTGAAAGAGTGAGTTACTGTCACCACTGAAGTCAATTTTAAAAATTGTAGGGGATATAACATTTACTTTATCATTATTATCATTATCATTATTATTATTATTATCGTCATCATCATCACTGGAATAGTTCCTCTATAGAGCTTGAGCAGTACTGAAACCAGAATTTGCCTATTTTTCTCCTTTACTGCCTTGGCTGCTGCAAATACATTGTCTTTTCCTTTTACACTAAAACTTAAGAATGATTTAGAACATAAGCTCACTCCGTTGTATAGCACAGCATCAAAACAATGCAGGGTCTGAAAAGCAAGAAAAAACTAAATAAAACTGTGTTAGTCATTTTCTATACTTCTCTATAAATCTATACTTCAATCTATTTCATTATAAATGCAATTTAGTAAAGGAATTACATGATTTCCTTTATATGCTTTGGGAGATTTTGTAAAAATAGCAGTAGTAACTAAACATAGCGTGGATTTCTGCTTCATCCTATTGTGCCAAAATGGCTCTTGACTCTTGGAGCAGGGCTCAGCTGGTAATTATTCAACAAACGCATTTTTTTTAGGATTCTCTTCTTTCTCCAGTGGATATACATGCTCAGTGATCTTCCATTGAACCTTATCCTCTGATAGATTTTCAGTTCACTCTTTAGTATCTATTTTATTTTTCAGAAAGATTTTTGTTTGTGGTTAGGTCAAGTCAGGAAAACACATTTATCCTTGTCATTTCCTTCTTTTTTTAAACCAATCAGAATAAGTTAGTTGATTTATGTACCGGAGCACACAAAACTTAAACTGTTAAGTGGACAGCTGTGAACTTACCTGGTCAAATCAGATCAGCTATGAGAGAACTTCAACTTCATTACTTTCCAAACAAGCCTTCAGCTTTCAGTGTCTGAACTAGCCAAAGTAGCTTTACCAGCAGTGACTGCCCTAACGCATTTGTACAGGGTGCGCCCAAACTATAAGAAAGATGGGATTAAGGAAGAACAGGAAAAAGAAAGATCCTAGCTGAATTCTTACGTAACGTGGTGTGCTTGGGTCAGGCATAGGCTGCAACTATGAGTTTCACAGGGGGGAAAAATGTCCGTATCTACTCTGGGGATTCTTGCCTGAATTAGGACTAATATTATCCTCTATTATCACTAATCACTGCTTACTTATGGTGACTGTGATGCTATCGTTTCGTTTGTTTTTTGAGTAGAATGTAAAATAAGCACAAAAGCACTGCTCCACTGCAGGACAGCTGCTCCGTATCACTGCTCCACTGCTCCTTCTCTCTGCCAGCACCGTAAGGCTTGCTGATGCAGGTGAATGATGTGCACAGACTGCCCAGACTATTCCTGATAAGATGAGAAGTCTAGGTCCCAAAATGTGCGATCAGTGTTTCAGAAAGAATACCTTACTGAGCCTGGGATAATCTTCTTGGTGGCATCGTGCAAAAGCAGCTGTACTGGACTGGGGACTTCAGCTGGTTTCTCTGCCTGGTACTGAAGTGAGCTGGGCAATCTGCTGGCTCAGTTGGTGTGAGTGGTTGTGTCATAGTGCAAGGGCGCTGATCATTATCCAAAAGGATAGGTAAGGCCAAGGGACTTTAAGTGGCTTTGGGCAATCGTGTCTATAACAGCCATAATGTTCCCATTTGGTCTGATATCGTGGTTATCGTGGTGGCAGTATCGTGGTTATGAAAAAGAGGGAAAAGTGCCTCCATATCTAAGGCATGGGGTTGCCTAAGGCCTGTGCAACAAATCTGAGAGTTACTTACGTTCCCAAACATAGGTGGGACTTAAGTGGGACTAAGTAGTGTACAGGCCTGGTAAACACCCCCTTGTACCAGGGTGGATTGCACCTTAGGGCGGTTAAGAAGTAGATGAACTGCTTGAAAAAAACATCAAGTTGCCTAGCTCTCCTTTGCTATTTTTCTAAAAAAAGGATTGAGCATCTGGAATTGCGTGGGTGGCTTTGCAGTGGACAATACATGGTTTTCTTCAGTTACCATAAATCTATCAACAGAATATTATCTCCTCAGTAAGACATACTTCTGCACTTCATTAAGACATAGAGTTATCAGTTCTGTAGCAGGGAAGCTATGTAAATGAGGCCTTCTAAATAATGAAAAGAAAATCCCATTCCACTGAGAGTCTCTTTAAAATAGCTTAGGCTTGAAAGTTAGAACTGCAAGGTTGGAAGAGCAAAAAGTCTGAGAAGATCTTAATAAAGACTTGTTAGGAATTTTGGAAGTATTTAGATAAATTGCATTAGCTCTTCTAGACTATTAAAGGGTGACTAGATTTTTACAGGCACTAAACTGAAGAAGAGGAGCATTTTGAGGTCTTTTGCTCTGGACTGCTGCTAAAGTCATGGAGGTAATTATATAAATACTGCAACCATACCATAATCTCGTAACACACAAAGAGTCATTTCAAGTGAAAGTAAATTAATTGCATTGCAAGTTTCAGCCTACTTTATATTCATCTGGCAAAAGATTCTGCTATTTAAGTCCTGACAATGGTTCTGCATGGACATTAAAGATAAAAGAGTAGAAATGTCCTTTTAGAATTTTATGGCAGCAGCATTTTAGAATAGTTTGAATATTCTGTCTGAGAGTGTCTTTAAACTGTGGATGTGTTTATTGTCTTTCATGAGCTCCAGATGAAATCTGCACAGATCACAAGTGATCTGAAGCTAAGAGCCTTGCAAAACTCATCACAAAATATGAAAGACTGTCTGGGCCCTTGCTGGGTTAACAATAAAGATTCTGGAATCACAATTTGGTAAAATCCTACAGAAGAGATTGTATAGCGTGGACAGGAATAGAGAACAGAAACAGTGGGGTCTTTTTGTTTGTTTTTTAGGCACTGAAGCTGCCAATTAAAGGGAAGGAGCAGATCTCAGCAGAAAAATTTCAGATAAATTGAGACACAGATTTAAAATATTTTTCCTGCCAAGTCTGCAAAAAAGGAGAGTGTTATAGTGCCCAGCAGTAAAGCCAGTTATGTACTGTGTTAAATTATCCAGGGCACATTCATTCAGAGTGTATTATCTCTTCAGGTTCGCCAGTCAGTGATGCCAGCTTCTGCTTTGTAGGGAAAAAAAAAATCTGACTTTAAGCCATAAATCAGGCTTAATCTTGTGGAGTTCAAATGTATCACCGTTTCAGAATCTCTGCATCATCCCTTAAAATAGTTTAAATAAATCCTAATTGTGTTAAAAATTTTCTATCTGATAAAGTATGAAATACTCAGCTGCCACAAACTTTTGATAATTTCACTCAGAGACCATTCCATGTGAAAGAAATGGAGTTCAGCCTACATCTGAACTGAAAACCCTTTTGATTCACAACAAGGTTTCCCACATTTAAAGCTGTTCTACATTTCTGCTCTTTTGTTCCTTTTGCTATTTCTAATTCTTATGCAAGAAGAAATCAAGCATCATGATTTTTTTTCCAAATGCTTGCTTATTGTTACAAGTTAAACAAATTGCCATTTGTCATAGGACTTCTGTCCTCCTGACCCATCAAAAGTCTATCTTGTGCACTGTACCTTTTTCTCTGAGCTTCCTGATTGTCCTGGATTGCAGGATCTAAGCTCCCAGTGATGGCTAAAGCATATCTGGTAATTTTGAATGCTACTCATACTGTATAGGTTTTTCTGGCAAATAATTGACAAAGAACACAAGCTTGTATATATACATATGGTATAAGGAAATATTCCGCAGATTTTGAAAATGTTCTTTGGAAAATAGTGTATATACCAAATATTTGTGCGGTAACTAATTCCTTCCCATATGTTGCCCATAAGTGTATTCTAGTTCAGGTAGCTGTGTACCTTACAGGTCTGAAGTCAGAGCAATTTGACTAATTGTATCTGTGGTTTGTGTTGAATGTGAAAGATGCCTTGGCGGGGGATGTGGGCATGGGTCCCTTGTCATTCAGATCTTGTTGCACTGCAGGCCCCAAACTTGCAGGAGTCTGTAAGAGAAAGAAGAGAAGATGGGTCATAGCCTCTGCTTGTCTACCTATGTGCATATTTACAACACCTCTCAAAGAGCTATAATGCAGCTAAGTACCTTAGAGTGCTTTGTTCATGTCACTTTTTGGGACTCACAAGCAGATAGTTCATCTAAGGCAACCAAAGCCTGAAATCTAAATAAAAAGAGGCTGCTGCACAGCTCTGCAAGTAGAATCATACGCCTTGATGTTTCCTTGTAAAACTGCATTTAATTCCCCATTGTTTGCATTATCAGTGTATATGCTGGGGTGAGTTTTAAACAATGCTGCAGAAATTGCCTGTGCCAAGGGAGCGTGAGCACGTCTGCACTAGCTGTATGACCCACAGCTGAGAAGAGCACTTTTAGCAGACTGTGCACCCTGGCCATGGGCCAGGACCGCCAGAAGCTGGGAAGCTGGTCTCACAGAGCTATGAAGTCAAAACATGTGCAATTGAGGTTGCTTGGTCTTGAGAATTCCTTCTGAGAAAGATCTGCAGACAGTACAGTTGCCCAGAATACAAGAATCCCTAAAGAAAGGCTAGCATGTTTGGTTCTCTTTGTTAGTTGGAAACGAAATAAAAAAGGAAAAAACAAACCTTTGGGGTGGGGCATGGGAGGAGAAGGTGTCATTGGGTAAAAGCCCTGCAGCTGGCTAATACTATAGCTGAGAAATTTAATTATATACAAGAAGATGTCAGGATATAGCTCAAACAGCAAGAGGGAACAGAGTAGAGGCTAGGTCATTGCGTTCAGTATTCCCTTGATGTGGAAGTGCTGAGCTTGCATGCGCAGCCTATGCAAAGGTCTTGGCCGTGGGAATCCAGCCTGTGGCATGTGGGCATGGAGAATAGAAGCCCTCTGTGGGTATGTGTTCAAAGTGGATGGGGCTTTTTTAAAGAAAGACCTGTCTTCTCCAAGATGAAAGAGTTCAGATCTGGCATTTGGGACTAAGGCTAGCTCTACTTTTAATCATGGCACAAACAAATAGTCAGATACTCAATATCTAAGTGATGAAAAGTGCAGGACTGCAAAACTGAAATATTGCTTCTGTTTCCTAACTAGGAGAGAGGATCCACTGCCCCCATGATAATACAGCAGGGTTCAAAACAAGAAAAGTCTAAGCTAATCATTCAGGACTTAGCTTTGCTAGGGTGGGATTCAGCTCCAGCTCTATTCACATGTCTATACGTAAACTAGTTTCTAACCACTCACTGAAGTCAATGGAACTCTAGTCAATAAAGTCGGTGGAGTGACTCACCTGACCCTATGGCAGAGAGGTAGCAGACGGTTGGCTGAGTGGCTTTCTAGACTCCGTTAGGCATCCATTCTGCTGCTTTTACTTAGGCATTTAATGCCTCAAGGCATCCTAGCTGATGTCCAGCTGCCAGGCCAGCATGTCATTGATCTCTTGTAGGTCCTGTATCACTTCTGTCAGCTCGATGCGTTCTTGGACACCCCAGGGCATCTCTAATGACACTGAGGTGCCTATATGTGGGCAGCAGAATAAAACCTTTTTGACGGTATAAACTAGACTGCTATTGACTATAGTACTTAAGAAACAGTAAGGGTAGTAGATCTTTTAAAGCAGATGTAGCAGCTACTAGACCACTATTGACCAAAACGTCCTGGTACTGTGTGTTTGGATATATCCATGCTGAATGGTTCGGTAAGCCCCTATTCCCTTCAGAAAGTATTGCACTGAATAGCATATATTGAGAAAGTGCTTAAGGAAATGCTAAATGTTAAATACTAACACTCATAGGTATTCCTGAGGTCCAGCAGGTCCACCCTGTGAGTAGCTTGGCTTCTGTACCACAAGGCCTGTTTTGTTGCCTTTCACTGTGTTTTCTCCTTCCTTGAGGAAACATGAAATTTGTCCCTTACAATCTACCTTAGGCCACTTTTTCTCCTCCCCTCCTTTAAATCAACATCTAAACTTTGAGAAGGGCGAAAGCGTTATTTTCCACAAAGCAAAACCACAGCAAAAAACATATGACAAGCATATGGCTAAGCATGTTAACCTTAGCTAAATCTTGTAACTTTTTTAGGAGGCAAGGAACAAATATTTATGTTTGCTTCTGCTCTTTGCTGTCATGGAATTTGATAGATTGAGTAGGACGTGGCACAGCAGCAGGGAAGAGCTCTGGTTCAGCATGCCTGGAATAGGTCCCATTAAATGAAGAAAAACGTCCTATCCAGCCAGCCGCTGATGTTTTGTTGTCCCTTCTGTTTCCACTATCCTATGTTTGAATTAAATAGTCAAAAGTCCTTGATGTAACTGTATTGCCTGTTGGAGGTTAGAGGACTACTCCAATCCAGTAACTAATTATTTATTTTCCTCTTATGTAAATACTTTTTGCATCTGTTAAACATAAACACCCTTCTCCTCAAACACTTGCTTGCCACATATGTCCAAGCTGGAGACCACTGCCCTTGACTTTGGCTTTATCTGATTCAGACTTTTGCTTTACATAGTATTTAAAAAAATGTTTCCGTGAAATCTAAAATGTGTCTGCTGCTGTAAAGGCAAAAGGTAGTGAAGAGAAACCTGAACTAACAGCAGCCTCAGATGAGATTTCCAGGTGGAGCAGAATAGCATGATGTCAATTTACCAGTTCATGGTTAGCGGCTAGTGGGGATTCTTATTAGAGAAATCCAGTTTCCCAGGAATTGAAATGATATTTCAGAAAAGCCAGCTAGTGAGTAAATGATCTGAACTTCAAGAGACTAGTGAATTCAAATGCTTCATATTCTCTTTGTGACACTTTTAGTGTATCTGCCTGAAAAGCTTTCAAATTTGTCAGCAAGGACACAGGGTTAAATCCTGTCATCACTGAAGCTAGTGTCAAACTCCTCTTGATTTTCACTAGGGCTAGAATTTCACTCATTATAATGAGCATGCTTTTTTCCTATCTTTCTAACAAAAGTGGTATCCCATTATGACCAAATGAGCATATTTTCCCATCTCTAGAGCAGAGTGTATTCCCATGAGGCTATTCTGGGAGCAGTTGTTCTGGGAGCAACTCTCCGTTCTGTCTGGAACAAGGGCTCATGTGGTACCATGACTCTGATGAAGGCCTTATGTGTGGTCCAGATCCAGGCTACAGGATGGTTAAGGAGAAGAGACATGCCAGACAGAGGAGTAAGTGGGGCAGGTGCCAAGTCTGATTCTGTTTCCTCTTTGTCTTCATGGAAATAAGTGCAAAAAGGCTACGTATATAGCTGTCCTGATAATATTGTTATTTCTGTTTCTGTTCTAGTGTTTAACATTCACTGCTGCCTTGTTTCTTAAGTGAAAAACCTCCACATCAAACTTTGAAAATATTATGGGTCTTTCTGCTGCCATGCACTGTGCAGAAGTTGGCAAGAAAGTCCACATCTCCTGTCTGCTGGCTTGTATCCCACAGCTGCAGGAAGTCTCAAATTTTTTACACAGAAAGAATTTCTGACTCTAAAATGATTTCCAGGAGCTCTCCAGTATGGGAACTGTCTCAAGGAAAGAAATCAAAGCAGGAACAATTAAAAGAGCTGGACTGCACATGGTTGAAGTCTATGTTCTAAGAGAAAGAAATATTTTCTTCTTCAGCACCAGATATAGTAATTCTAAGGACAGAAACTTTATCTCACTTCATATATTTTATCAGCATTATCTTTGGTAAGAAAACACCTGAAAGACTCAACAACAGTGAGTATAAGAACAAAGTAGAGAGCTCTTCTTGGCATCATTTTCTTGGGGAAGTGACTAAGTCAGAAAACTGAGTTGAAAGAGCATGATATATTTTTAGAGAATATTAGCTACTTATACTAACAGCTTGACTTTTATTTTGCAGGGGGCAGAGAAGGATTTCCTTGTTTATATGCACCATGATGATCAGTTTTAGAACCTGAGTCTGAAGTTTAGCGTCTGATATGTAACTATTACTATGACTTTGTGGTACTGAACTTACTGTCTTGTTTGGGCCCCTCATAAGGATGGTTCTGGAGGATTATCACTCAGGAAGGTTATCGATGAACACAAGAGAGAGAGCAAGAAGCCCCAGAGGAACTATTTTTTTCCATTTTTTTCTGATCAGTCATTTTTGTCAAAGTCTTCCTTTTGAAGATCAGCATGTTCCCCATTTTCTTCCTATTTATGCGCTTTCTATCCAAAAAGGGCCAGAAATGGTATCCAAGAGAGATCATGAAACAATCCTTGTGCAATTAGAAGAGACTTCCATCTTCCAAGATCAGTTCAGAGCTTTTAATAGAGGTGTGTCAAAATATCTCAGGAGGAAGGATGTAAGAGGCAATTTTACAAATTTTACTTTCATGATATTTCATGTCTAAAAGCCAATAAATGGTGTAAGAAGAACAAACGCAATGCAAACAAATGGATAGCCAAGTGCTATCTATCCTAATTAAACAAATAGTCAAACAAATAGAAATGAGTGCCAAAATATTCCATACCATGCATTCTCTATATCCAAGAATAATAGTTTACCTCATGTTTCCATTACTTCCCTTTGCAGCTCAGAACTGTATTTGGCAATGTGTCTCTTTTTTATTGTTCTTTTCATAACATTTATCAAATGATTGTCCACCCTGCAATCGGTTCTGTGTTTGAATCTCATGTAGACATGCCTCTCTGAGATTTAAACTAGTTAATTTGGGTACTGATGGGAAAAGGGTTCTAAGTACCACAGAACGTAGCTTGGGTATGCTTACAAAGTGTCCAGGTTTTCCTGACCACATCTGCTTTTTCATCTTGAATTTCTTTAAGGTGGATTTTGAGGCTATGCCTAGGCTGACTGGTAGCCTGTGCAAGATAGATGATTTCATTAGACCACTGTACGTCCAGAGACACTAGACACTCAGTCACATGTCCAAGATTTCATCCTGCTGCGTGTCATGGTTGGAAGAACTTTTGCTGCACAATTTGTTAGATTGCTATATGCAGTCAGTCCAGCACTGTGTGACTACACAGGTTCCAGGAAGTGTTGGCCAAACCCCTCATACAACCTCTACTCCTGTGGTCTGCACATGCAATGGAAACTAAATGCCTCCTGTGAGCATCAGATTTACTGCCCCTGCCCAGAAAATCTGCACAGTAAATCTGATTCTCATGGATGGGCTGCTTTATTTGTCTGTTCACATTTTACTGTGAGCACTATATTAAATTTTGATAAAAGGATATGGTTTTGAACTGACACTGAAGACTATCTGTTTACAGTGCAGAAGTTCAGGTGTAATTGTCTGGAAAGAAAGAAAGATTGCTTTTTTCCTGACCATGGCTTAGACACAGAGCTTAGAGGGCCATGTGGAGTCCAAGCTGCTGGAGCATGCACTGGGCTGCAGCCTCACCAAAGCCCACAAGGATGGTCTGGGGAGCTGCTTGCCTGCCTGCATCAGGGAGTGCATTCAAGGCCCCACAGGAGTTTTAGTGAAAGCTGCAGCAATAGAAGCAGCTAAGGAAAGTTGCTGGACTGGAGAGCGAAGCTGGAGACAAGGACTCATGCTGCAAAATAGGCTGGGTTAGAGAAGGGTTTGGTTTTAAAACATTTGATCTTAATCTATTTCACTTGGCAGATTTAAATGCTCTCTTTTTGAAAAGACTTTCTCTTTCATTTTAGCTACTGAAAGCCCCTGTGGTGTTTCTGGTATGCTCACTTTAAATGAAAAGTGGGACAATTCTCCCTAGAGTTCTCGCCTGCTTAGACTCTTGTCCAAGAAACACTGTACACATATTTCAATACACATGCATGTTAGTGTATGCATATTTCTGTCTGGGTAATCCAAAAGTTAGGGCTAAAAAACATGCCCCAGTAGTGAGGTGAATATTGAATAGTTTGCCCATGCCAACTCCACCCTAGTTCTTTGGTAAACTACTGTCAGCACCTGAGCTACATTCTTGGTTTCCTCCAGAGTTAGTGGGAGGAGGGAGACAGCCTTTGAGACAACTATTTGAGATAAGTGAGCTGAGTCCTCATCTGTCTTTCTCCACTGATTATAGGGGGAGCTGAGATGACAAGCTTATATTAGGTGCCTTATGCTCGTCTATCAAAACCTTATCTAAAGATACCTGAAATCAGGAGAGGTGAACATTTTAAGGGTCATAACGTTAAACTGAGGGAGGATCTGTCTTTGGTGAATAGTGAGTATGACTGAGTCAGAATGAAACATAGGTTTGTGTTTCAGATGTAAATAGGTGATAACAGACAGTGACCGAAATCCTTACTATGACAGACACAGTGCAGAGAGGAGTAAATAGAGAGTTCTTTTTCGAATGTTATACAGAGCTTATATAATCATAGTTGGAGTACGAATATATTCCACTACTCCAGGAAAGCAGCATGATGACTCTTTCAAAAAGCATGACCGTGGAACATAGAATTTGCTGTACTACTAGTACTTTCCCAGCCTGCCAACGCTGAACATCTTGTAGGCAAGCATACCTAGTTCCTGCAAAGTTACTCCTTTCCTAGTGTTTTGGGATGGTACCAGGAACAAAGCAGTGCCAGGTGGTAAACCGCTCAGAGGATAATCCTGTAGTCTTGAATCCTTTATGGATGTACAGGGATGTATTAATTAAAGTCAATAAAGGATAGAAGTGTGCCTGAGGGCAGTTCTGTTTGTATAGGTATATTCTTATACAGATAAAGGGCAGGGGGCATGGCCCCTCTTCTTGAGTTACTCTCTGTACAGCCTCAGAAAGGTTGTACGCGTTGTTCATGGTCCCCAGTAGGGCCAGAGAGAACTTACCCTAGGCTACTGTGCGCTCTTTTGCAATTAATTGTGTGTATGAATGGATCAGCTAACCTTTAAAGAAAAAGTGCTACAGTAATTGGGGGTGCAGGCGAAATGAACAGGGTTTTATGAAAATTATTTAGAAGCAAATGCAATTCTGTAGAATAGAATTGCTGCATTTGTACTTTTTATTAATTATCATGCCTCTAAAGATAAAATTACCAGTTAAATGGTATGTGATGGACTGAAAAATAAATTGAACCTCAAGGAAAACATATTTTCTTGTTAATTTGGTAAACTATTTCTATAAATGTTAAGTTGTCTACACTGGTCTTTATTGTGCACAGTTCCACCATCTGTCTTGCTCTCTAAAATTTATAAACAGTTTTACGTGCAATTCTGGCCCAAGTGCATTTTTTTTTAAATGTTTGGGTCCAAAAAATGCAATATCACCATAAAATCTGTCCTCTATGAAATTCTGAATTATTGTATCCCGACACTATTCATTTGTCTCTTTGCTGTCCATTTTCAGGCAGTTGCATTCATGTGTCTCAGATCTCTGCTTACATCCTTATTTCAAGAGCTTTCTTGATACTTTTCTGATAGTCTCTGATATTACTGTTACTTGTATTTTAATATAGAAAATTAGTTTATTTAGTGAAATGAATTTTCCCCTCACCGCTATAATCTAGACTAATGACTGGTTATATATTCTGATCCCTGAGAAAAGATAATAGACGTGTTCTGTGTAAGCAGACACAATGACAAGATATAACGTTCCAAATGGAGAAAGTCGAACAGATATGCAGATTTGGAAGCCTAATAATTATGGGAAATTCAGATGCAAACTCAATCTCAACTTTAACAGCTCTTTACAACGAGATAAACAAAATTTGGACTGTTGTATTCTCCTTTTCTATGAATGCAAGAGCTTGGCACCATCTCTAATTCTAACATAATCAGAATTCTATTAAATTAACTTCAGATCAATGTCAGTTAGTAGAAATGGTTCACATTTTACCCAGCTCTAAGGCTATGGAATAATGGTTTCCTAGAAGTGCAACAACCATAAATTTTAGTCTGATATACTGTGTGATCTGCAAATGTGGGGAAATATTTCACATTAAACAGAACATTTTAGGAATGGTGGGGAGATTACATCTGTGCCAATGCCTTAAATTTTGTTCTGAGTTTTGTTCTCTTAGTTTCGTTCTGAAGATATTCCTGTATTTTATGAGCAGTTTTTCATAGCCTTAAATACTTAAGTTTCTTGTGCTTTTGAGCTGGACTCAGCAGTGGGGTCACTCTTATGCCCTGAGTGTCCTTTTGTCCCCCCAACAAATTCAGAAAGTTTACGCATCAGTAATATCTTTATTGCGGTTTTCATCTCTCTTATACATCTCCTGTCCTTTTGCTTCAATAAAAACCATGTCGTGATGTCATGAAGGCAGTCAGCAGTGTAAAAGTATCTCTGGTAATAAGTTAAAGAACAGTGTTGCTCATCAACATTCAGCTACATCTTGAAACAGCTGTGTAGCCCCAGAAGAGGATCCACAAGACTCAGTGTGTGGAAACATCTGGATAAGTGCTGATAGCCTCTCCTGAGCCCCAAATGGCTGGGGCATACTGGGCAGGACACATGCCAGAGTCAGACTAATACCCATGGGGCTGTAGACAGGCCACAGATGGCGACTGAGTGAAATTTCATTCTATAGGGTTTTCTTTTAGCAGTACACATTTTGTAAAAGAAAGTGAAAGAAGTCTGTGGAGAAAGGATCAGAAAGAGAAAGCAAGGAAAACAATCCATTGAAATAGGACTACGCTTTTCAGTGTGGCTGTTTACAAAATCACTTATTGTTGTTGAGAGAACACTGGACAGTATCAAACGCAGGAAATACAAACTCTGCACAGAATTATCACTGCCAGCTGTTGACATGATCTGGATTAGTCACTAATTGCTACATTCATGGCTCACATAGGCAAGCTCAGTTCAGCTGTTCTTGGCCTGCCAAAAGCCAGTGTGTCCTTTCTCTGCATGTTGATTAGCTCCTAAGGGAGAATTACTTCTCCTTTTATTTGTGTTCATCAAAAATGCGTGCAGAACGAGTATAGTCTTTCATTAGCTTAAGTAGCAACCTGCTTTCTACTTCATCAGTTATATTCGTCTAGGAAGTCCGCTCATCTCAAAATATCAGCTAAACATAGAAGAGGTGTTTAACTTTTTTATTCCAAAATCTTCCAATATTTTTGTTCTGTGATATCCCATGAAGAGCTTGCCTTAGAAATCCCAATGTATTTTAATCTTTTTGGCTAAGTTATCACATGCATAAATGAGATTAGAGACTGCTACATTGTTCAGCTAATTATTTCGAGTTTGAAACTGTTTAGAAGTACTTGAAGTCTTGACATTTCATGGAGGGAAAAAGGCAGTAAGAAACCCTGGGCAAATCCTGCAAAGGCTGTGTAGAAATGAGAAAGGAGAATTTTATTTACATGCTTGGGTAAAATATATGTAAGAATTCTTTCCAGACATTCAGCAGGCTTCTTAAAGGTGAACAAAATAAAAATAGTGTTGTTGCATTGTTTTTGCTCCTTATTGCTCTTTTCTTGGCAACTGCTCTGCACTTATTTTTATCAGATGAAACAATATACTGTAAACTAAATCATATGCTCTAACTCTGGCACAAATCTTTTTAATGCTAAAATTTCCTCTGGGCCTAAGTGATGACTCCGGATGTTGACTCATTTGATAAATAGTATCTCATGATTGTGACTGCAGCCCCTAAAACTCCCAGCTTAAGTTATGATCCCTCCTGCTACCTCTTGCTCTGTGCTACATAGAACAAGAAAACTAAAGGACTCTGCTACGGGAACGCAGAGGATGCGCTCCAGTGTGGCACGTTGAAACCTGAGTCTTCTGATCCAGATACTAAGATGACAACTGTGCAGCTGTCCTGGCACTGCTCTTGGGGTAAAACGCTGGTGTACAACCTGGGATGTTTTGCCAGAGCAGCTCTGCCTAAGTGCTTCTTCTTACTTTTGTGAGGCAGCTATGGCTCTCACAATCAAGAAATCTTTGTTGGCCATTTCTGTCAGACTACCCAAACACCGGTTCAGTCCCACAGGCCTGTTGTGCTCCATGAACTCCTAGCATGGGGGAGCTAGCAGTAGGCAGGATCGTTCAGCAGGAGCTGCTGGCACCAGCTGGTCTGTACCACTGTCAGGTATGTGGCCAGCCAGATAGTTGAAAATACCTAGTCAGTTTTAACACTTAGTATCATTTTCATCTTTTGGGAAGAATATCTTCAAGCATTTGCTTTGTCCTAGCAAGAAACATAACTTTAGAAGTTGTCTTAAGAACAGCAGCCTGATAAAGCCTGATTTCTTATGGGCCTGGGTCCGTTAAAATGCTCCAAAAGTAATAATCCCCAACTTCTCCCCCATCACAACGCTCTCTAGGGCAGACCCATAAGGATGAGAGACAGGACATACTGTTGCTGATCTGAAGTTAGATACCTCCATATTTTGGCCACAGCATGCATATTCATTGGCTAGTCAAATAAACTGCCAAATAAACTGTGTTATGGCTAACTGCAGAGTGCAGATTTCCCTTTCCCAGCATGAAATATTTGAAATGTTTAGTAGCCTTTGAATTCTCCTTCAAATATTTTCAGTGATGATCTATTGACAAAACAGACAGATAGACAGGCTTCTGGGTTACAATTGGTTTTCTGTATAATTTTTTATGTGAAAGGTATGTATGTAACTACTTTCTTGTTTAAGCACACTGTGCAATAGGGTTAGCTGGCCTGTGATTTTCACATTCACCTAAGGAGACAGGGGAAGCCAAAGGACTGTGTGGTCTACTGGTTAAAAAAGGAGATTGGGTCCTGACTTGTGTGGCTGTTAATTCTTAGTTTAGCTGCTGCCTTCTTGTCTTATTTTGGATGAGATTATTGGGTTTTGCTATTGCTATGTGCCTGGCCTCAGTGTCCAGTATAGCTGACAGACAAGCAGCATATCTGAGTGTGTTGCAGAGTGACTTGCATGTGCTCAGTAAGCCCCACATGGCCTGGACATACACAGTTAGCTGCGTATGCATACTGCTTATGTGTCTGACAAGGGCAGGATGCACTGGGCCCATGTGCATCCGCTGAATAATTGTACAACGTGCATATTTGTGATGCTAGGTGCTGTATATGTAATAGGATGCATCCACAAACACTGAATATGTGACTGGTTTGAGATGTCCTACAAAAATGTACTCTTTGCACGTGTGCAGTAGAGTGACCATGTATGCAGAAGAGCCAGATATCTAATATTCCTAGACAACTGGCCACATTTATCAATTTCAGATTTCTTTTTCCCCATGAACATCATTTCTAGGCAGGAAGGCACACATCATGTGGTAACTGCAAACTTTTGACAACTTTTGGTTTACGATTTTGCCAGTGTCACAACAATGAGAGAAACTGGAAATAGGAGACTTAAGACAACCCTGGTAGTTGTCAGTCCAAGACTGTTAGGACTTACTGAGATTTCAGAGACTCTTAGATAAAATATACTGTATAGCACAGACTTTGTGCTTGCTACTAAACCTAATCATATACAATGTAACTGTGATGGAATGTATAACCTATCCCGTTAAAATACTCTTAAATGAGATTTCCTAAATCACTGCAGGGACTTAGGTGCTCAGTTTCCATTTAAAGCTAGCGAGGGAATGACAGGTATTGAACTTCTCTCAAGAACTCTTGAACGTGCTAGCTTAATAACTTCTTACAGGCTTGTGTACAACTTTTTAAATTGGCATACATTGTTTCATTTCACTCTGCAGATACTAGTATGCTGTACAAGCCCTAAAAATGCTATCCGGTATTGTATTTTTGAGCTGGTTCTGTCCCTTTTCCAAAACATTTAGAGAAAATGCAAGATACGACATACATAGTGGCATACTGGAAACAATTGTCACAGTAGGCACTGCCAAATGCTTTCTTTGCAGTCTGGTGCAAGCTTAATGAGATCTACTGCATTAAAATGAGTTCAAAGTCTTTAAAATTCTTCTCCCAGCTAGTTTTGTAAAATATGGTAAAATTACTAAACTCTGTAAGGATACATCTTGAAAGATGTCCTTGAAAAATATTTTTAAAGCAGCAAACACGTAATTGATGTAAGTAACATGCCAGCAAATGTGCAATTACAAGCTCTTAGGCTAATTACTGGAGGATTTCATTATACTTCTGTTACATAAGATATTTTCTCTGTCTGTTTTCCTAGGCTTTTTTTGTTGAGGATTCCTTTGCACATGTGTGTATCCATCTGCCCAACCACATCCTAAGGGACCCAGAGAGTGTGAGAGAATGAGACTGTTTTATGTCTGTGTAAGCAGTTGTTCCACATCTTCTCTTCTCTGCACCACACTGTAACTAAAAACCTATTCATTTAAGTTTTAAAGTATATATTTCAAACTACATTCATTAGGAATGCATCTCCTTTCCTTTTTCAACCACAGTCTTACAGGGCTATTGAAGCTTGGGGACTGACTTCAATCTTGGCAGGTCCCCACCCCCCTCCAAGGTCCAGGTTCAATCTGTATTTGGGTTCTTTCGTGCTGATGCCTGCAAATTCAGCAGGGAAGTTCAAGAGAGGATAGATGAGCCCTAACATTGCTGAGGCCAGTCTCCATTTCAGAGCTGAAAGGTGACAAAAAGTGCAAAAGTGAAATTGGTCCAGGAAGATTTTAAACAGCAAGTCATAAATTATCTTTTTTTTTTTTTTTTTCCATTTCTTCCCCCTCCTCAGGAGAAGGCATTTCCAGTAAAAACTAAATTTGTCTCAGAAATTGGCTCTGTTCATTTGAACACTGTTGAATGCTTCGCTGCTAAGAAGGACCCCTAGTGTTTTTCTCAGGATTCATCTCTTTCTGGCTTATGTATTTTCATGTGTTATAAATAAATAGGCAAATAAATAAATAGATAATATTTGTGCACATGCACGCATGCACACACACACACATATATACAGATAGGTAATACAGAGCCACATTTTTCCCCTACTGGCCTCAAAGCGTGCATCTAATCTCTCTTTCTGTGAGGTTGGCTGTCTTTGAGGGCGTACTGCATTCTGGGGAAAGCCGGGTTTATAATCCAATAATGACTGTAGACACACTGCTCAGGGGTACGTGATTACACACATGCCACTCATATCTCAAAGTGCTTTTTGTGCCACTGATATACTTGCTCTGTAGGATGACCACCAAGGGCTTTAACTTTTGAAGATCTGTAAAGAAAGACCTATAAGAAACCAAGGTACATATTCTTGTTCAGTGTGAGTAGGGGATGAGAGTAAAAAAGGGAAACAAGATTAAGAACATGATGGGAGGTGGAGTAAAGGGAGAGGAGAAGGGAATGAAAACTTAACATAGCTGAACTTCCCTTTTCTTCAGAATACTAAGCAGCTTGTCCCAACAAAAGTACTTGGTCCTACCCAAGCCTCTATCCAGAGTAAAAGCTATGTAAGGTCTTTTCCAACATCAAAAACACTACTTCAATACAAGAAGGTGGATTGAAAGAGTTGGGCTGTAAACTGCAGCTTCAGAAGCTGTCAAAAAAGAGAGAAAAGGCTTGGGAAAAAATTACCAGCAATAAAAGCATCAAAAATAAAGGATTTATTACCTTCTTGCTACTATTCTCTGTCATCCTTTTTGCTGGTAATTGCCTGCAAAGGGGAGGGAAGGACTGATAACATAAAACGGCATCAAACTGTGAGCTCTACGTTGGTGATAAGAAGGCACAGCGGTTCATCGAAGGGCCACCAATTTATTGGAGCCCAGACAGGCATGCATGTCAGGGTGCTGCACGCACCTCACCTGTGGGGTGGCTGGTTCCTTGGAAGGGCTGCACCAAGGCCTTCCTGGAGCAAACTCACACTGGGATGAATGAAATGCAAAGCCCTGGCTAGAGGAAGAAGCCAGAGAGCTCCATGGCCGGCTGGGTCCCATCCTGCTATTGAGCAATGGGACACCTGGCGAGTTGTATTTTAAAGATTATCTGCTAATTTATGTGTCATGCAAGCAATAAGAGTCTTGGCCCAAAGTTTATTTCTAAAGATGTCTTAGAAAATGCCTTCATCTCCTCAGATCAAGGCTTTTTCCAGTAAAAAAACCCAATCACTGTTTATGTTCTGATGATGGTAATTAAATAAACTAGCATACAAATGAATGTTTAGCTCATACCTGGTATAAAAGAACTTACCTGCCTAGCAGAAAAGTTCTGTTACTTGTTCTCCTGATAGACAGCAATATCCTACAACACATTAAGGTAATAACTAGCCAATTATTCTTCGCAAATTCATGTGCATAAGGTAAACATTAGCAGCTTTTTTGGGACTATCTAAAGAATTGTTATGCTGCCTGAACTCGTATGTGTTCTGTAAACTGTATTATTAGAAAAAGAAGCACACAATAAACAATCAATAAGACAAAATAGTGCCAATACATCCACTTTTGCAGTATATATCAGCTCTTTCTCTGACTGAGATGACTTACTAATGTTACAAACACTCTCTAGTTCTGCTTCTCTTCTGCAAGACCTCCACCCCTCTCCTAAAATCTTTCTCATTCAATGCTTCACCAGAGCCATGGAATATTTTGGGATTCTGAAGAACTGAGCTAGGTTTGTCCAGAATTACAAAGAAGGACAAGTGTCATTCACTGCAGAAATACTTTCATGGTACTGATAATGCTTAAAGTACATTTATCTTTAGGGAGATGTTTTATGAATTTATATATTTTCATTTTTATATACCATTTCCTATCTGAATATTTGTGTTTGAGTTTGGCATTTTGTGAATAAACACTGAGGTTAAAAGCAAGAAAGCTTACACTCACACCCGATCTGACTGCAAGCCTACTTCTTCTGCTGTAGCTGGAATGGCTGATCTTCACTATAATAAAAGTACCTGGCACCACAAGAAGAATACGCTATTGGTGTTTGTCATACACTGTATTAAAAGAAACTGCACTTAAAGCATTTATGGACTTTGATCTACTATTAAAAATACAAGGTCCTAACTAAGTGTAGCATCTAAATTTAATCACATTTTTAATCTGAAGTCAATGAGATTCAAGCATATGGTTAGCTTTAAGCATAGCATTTGAAGCAACTTTAAGCTAAGCACTTGATTCCAGGACTGAGCAAGTTAGCCACCAACTAACCTGTGATTTCTGTGGGAGGTCAGTACTATTATAATTCGGAAATGCTCAGAAAGTGCATCACTAGGCCTTATACCTGTTAGAAGTTTTGTCTTAATGATTATGTCCATTTTCAGTAAATTGAACAACATCAGGAAACATTCTCTGGATGAGTGGCCTAGTAGTACAGTCTGGCCATATCCTTACAGCTAACCTGTCTTCACATCCAGAACTGGGTGGCTGGATCCAAACTAGGAAATAGGTCCCAGGCAATACATTAGTATTAATATCCTAAACCATGCCTAAGGATCTGAGGGAATACCAACTGGCCTAGGTCAAAACCATGCCAGGGGCTATTCTAACACTAATAGTAACACTAATAGCTCAGATGAAGATTGAGTTTCACTGCACGCTGAAATTCCATAGCTCTGTTTAATTTATGAAGACACGGTTCTCATATCTTGAATTTTCTATAATAGTTCTCATAATATTGAGTATTTGGTATGCAAAGGGAGAAGGTTATTTTCTGAGAGAAATCAGGCTCTTCTTCTTTAGATATCAGCTGCCATAGGAGGAAGTGCTGATTTCCTTGTGTTATCAGATGAATAGTTTGTGGTGTGCTAGGAATTTCTAACATGGCTGAATATTTTGCAGAGCAATGATGTTAGAAAAATATATATCTAATAAGGAAAAACTATTAATTCTTTGCTACCAGAACGATGGAATAATTTTACCCAATTATTAAAAGTTCCACACTTAGATGGCAAAGGTACTTTGAAGGTGCTGACTTATAGGCCAGGTTAAATAATAGGAGTGCCTCATCTCAACCTGAAAGAAAGAGATGCTTTACAAGAATTTTTGCTTCCCTTAAGCATCAAATATTAGCTAACGTCAGATTCCTGGTTCTAGACTTAATCAAAGAATGATCGCATCTAGTTGAATAAATTTGATACTCCTAACTAATGTTTTTGAGGATTTTATCTAAACTGTTTTGTCATTCAGTTTGTGTCACATTTCATTTCCCTTTTTTTCTCCATTCAGAAGTAGACTGATCAAGCATGTATTGTTTTTCGTAAGCATATTTAATGTAGAACACGGCTATGCATTTTACTGTAAGTGAAGGTACCTAGAATTGAAATCAAGGGAAGTGGTGCTGTTGTTTGGTTAGGCATACCCTCTGCCTGCCACTATCTTTGAATATACGTTTAGAGAGCGGAGAGAGAGAACTGTGCTTTAGGATGTCCCCTCATATGCAGTTATGCTTTCAGCTGGCAAGAGTAGGCAAAGCCTAAAGAAAGCAAACCATTCCATCAGTCTAACGCAGACCACAAAAACTATCTGCTTCAGACAACGAAGTCTGAAATCTAAAACCTGAAACAATAATATAAGTGATCTGAAAAGGAGAGGATACAAAAAGCCAACAGCTTTCATTTTCTAAAGAGCTCATGGTTTTGGATGGATTAAAATACCTCAATTCTTTCCTGGAAGGCAAGAACATAGAAAAGATGAGGGAAAGCATGAGAGGAACAGAAGCTGTTATAACTCTAATGAACATAATTTGACTGAGTCATTGTATAATTTACAAAATTAAAATCATGTGGGTTTTTATCCTTTGCGTACTGTTTGCGGATTTTTTCAATGTGATCACAGAGTTGCCATTTTTTAAGAAACCTGAGTGCTTTCTCTATGTTTTTCACATTAAACCAAATGAAATCATTTTATTTTCCACCGACAAGTCTGTGCTTTCTGCTTATCCTTTCCAGCGTGACTTTTCAGTAAGCAAGATCCTTTTGACTTTCTGAAGCCCTTTTAAAATTTCTTTTCTTAGCAACTTAAATTTTCCAGATGTCAGAGATTTTAAAACACCCAGAGTACACTGATCTGATCAATGTTTTAGTAGTAGTTTAAGAACGTTGACATAGTACGTAGAGAGAATACATGATGGCTTGTGGAGATATAAAGATTTTATTGGTATTAGCTTGTACATGCTGCATTACTCACATGTGGTGAAGTCATGAGTGCATTGTTATCACTATTTATTATTTATATAGTGCCAAGAATGTTCTCGGCAGCGCCTTGTTATGAATATAATAAAACCTTTTTACAACATGGCCTATCATGTATTTATATTAGGCTCTGTTGTAGAGATATTTCAGAACGCACTGTAGGATTTTAAAATTTGTTGGTTTTATTTTCCAGTATCCTTCTCCCTCTAAATTCTGGCTGCTTTTTTTCTTCTTTTTTCTTCTTTTTCTTCCCCCTCCTTTTTAAAACATATTCAGGCTTTAGCTTTGCAGTGTTCACCACTAGCATTTTCTGATCTGCTGGAATAAGCATTGGTACTTCTCACTGTGAAGCTGGGAATCTAGACATCCACTGGGATAGAGCAAGTATTTCTAGCTTTGAAATACCTTATGCTCCATAACAGAAAATTTTCTCATCAATGATTTTGAAAAAAAAATCTAATTTTCCTACTTTAATGCCAGAAAAAAAAAGGGAGAACAAATATGCCAGGGCTTTTCTCTGTTACCTTTCCTTTTTTCCAAGTAGTTATCTTTTCTTGTGATACAAGAATGCACACTTGTACCAAATGGTGCTCCGTGCCTGAAAATCTGTTTTAAATATGACCAAACTGTTTTTAGTAGCAGTGGTAAAATGGATGCATGCCAGGGATCCTGTACAGGAGGCTTTCATGCAATGGAATATGAAGTTGTGGTATGAGAAGAAAACGTATAAGAAAATTAGGCAAGACACGAAAAGGTACTGAGAAACTGCAGCGGTTGCTGCTCACTCTTGTTTGTCAGGGTTACAGGGCTAGCAGTAAGCATGTGTAGACTGCTAAACATTTTGGGGAAGAACAGGCCTGTGGTATAGCTATTTTGTTAGGCAATTCAGCTAAAATAAAACTGCAAATGCAGGGAGAAATGCTCGTGAACCATAAGAGGTCAACTCCTTATGTGCCTCGGGCCCTGGCAGCGGAGGCGGAGGTGCTGCCCTAGTGGCTTGGCAGTGCCTGGGGAATCGCTGCCCAGACTCCACTGAACTCAGCAGCGGGAAATCAACACCAGAGGGGGAATCCCTGAATTTAAGCCAGAAGCAGGCAAATTAAGCCGTGATGGGTGAGGCATGAAGACCACTTCAGGAGATAAATTTAACTCATTCTCTGTAGAGCAGAGTGGCAGCAGTAATGAAGAATCGAGGACACATAGCAGGCGGCTGTGCGAGTGCAGCAAGTGGCAGCAGGCAAACACATTTACCTGTGTGCAGTTCTTCACTGACCCATGCTATCCTACCTTAAATGACTTTGAGAGTCCTTCGCTTACGTACATATATATATTTACAGAGAGAGAGAGAGAGAGAGACCTACTGTATTCAATTTAAGCATAAGGGCCATTGCTATCTGAGAACATCATATTTCTGGCAATTTTCTGTGTCATTAATAATCAGTAGCCTGGTGAGGTGTGAAAAACTGGTGGAAATTTAGAGTATGTGAAACAGAAATCTCTGACAGCTCTTACGTGGCAAGAGTACAGCTGCTTAAAAGAGTTTGCAATCACTCGGGAGCCTGTGGAGGTTTTTCTCTCTTTTAAAAATATGTCTTTTGCCTGACTTTGCAGCAGCGAAATGTTTAGTCTATGCACTTCTAATTTTAATAACTTCTTAGTTACATCCAAGCCAGTTTTATTTTCAGACCAAAAGCACCTGCTTGTCATCATGAATGTGCCTCTCTTAAGCTGTTTGTGCTTATGAAAACTGACTGGCCAGAAAAACTACTTTGGCAAAAAGAGCAATCTGCACATGGCAACGCTGACAGTAAAATTCATTAAATGTAGTAAGAACTCATCAAGATATTTTAGAAGGAACTCATTTTTTTTTCTAATTCTAGTGAGCAGAGTAGTAATTCACAATAAGTCTATCTCATAAAACCATAGATCCTAAAGCTGCAAGGGACTATTTGACATCTTCTTGTCTGACCTCTTCTGTAACACACACCATAAAGCTTCCCTAAATTAAATCATCCTTAAACTCAAGCATGTTTGTCTCCTTCTCTCAGTCTCTCTCTCTGCCCCTCTCTCCGTATAAACTCACTCAAAATTCAATATGTATTTTGAAACTGGCATAGAGAGACAACCCACTGTAAGTTGAAGTAATTTGTTCTAGTGAAAAATTCCTTGACTGTAAAAAATGTGTGCTTTGTTTCTTGCTTGAATGAGTTATACTTCAGCTTCCAAACATTGGATATTGCTGTATCTTTGTCTTCCAGCCCAAAGACCCAGCTTACTGCTGAAATTTTGCTCTAATGCAGGTACTTATTTACAGACTGTGATCAAATAAACTCTTAGTTTCTTTAAGACAAGGTGAAGTTGATCTTTTGAAATCTTGACTAGAAGACCTGATATCCTGTCATTTATTCTTTCCCTGAAAGACACATTGTCCAGGAATTTAATCATTCCCATGGCACTTTTCTGCAGTTTCGTCCATCCATCTGTAGCCTTCTCGAACCAGGATAGACATTGTATTCCAGTAGCTATCGTCTCTGTGCCAAGTACAGGGGTGACACAGGCTCCTCTCTCCTACTCCATATTCCCTGGATCCCAAGATTGCACCCAGGACCTTTGGGCTGCTGAATCTGCTAGGCAGCTGATGTTCATCTGGTATCAACCATGGGACCCAACTTTTTTTTTCAAATTTCATTGATTCCCAGGGTTCAGTTCTGAAGCTTTTTTCTCCTGATTTTACAGCCCTACTGGACTTCTGATGGCAGTCAGGTCTCTAGAAATAACTTCTCAGTGATTGCACTATTTAACTTGCACGTAAATATAGGAAGCTAGTCTCTAGAAGCTATACCTATATTGTATATGTGAAAGTGATTCTCCATGGGACATTTCAGAGGAATTATGTAACGTAATCGTGAATCTGTGACTTCCTGTTGCCCATAGAGAATCTAATGAGATTGAGCTGCTAATTTAGGCCCTTAAAGGGAGATTAAGTGAACACACCATTCCCTCCCACATCTCCAGTCCTATCTCATGCAATGAAACAAAATAAACAACATATTTTTTCCTCACCTCTCACCCCCTAATTATATGACTGCATCCCACCTTAAAATCTGCTCAGTGCTTTAACTGAGGTAGCATTTAGCAGTCCAGCTGAGCTGTCTGAGGCTAATGTCCTCAATTTGGGCCTTCAATGCATTTAAAACATTATTAGCAGCTGTGGACACTTTTGAAACACTTCATTGACTCACAGTTTTCAGATTGCAGGTACCCAGCAGGTACCCTCATTATAATAACAAACCGTTTTGCACTAGTAACCGTGCCTTTGGTGCTCATCTCTGTAGGATCCAGCACATCATGCACTGTCTGAAAGGATTCACATTTTTCATGTGATCTAAGTTCCAAGATGGAAATTTCTTTTTGGATTATGAAAACAAAAATGGTACCCTGTGATTCTTGTGTGGAAACTATGATTGTTCTCTTTGTTGCTTCACATCTTTGTAGTTATGAAATATGTTTCTGTGCGGTCTTTGATGAATGTCTCTGTTAAAAGTCTGCCTTATTGTCAGAATTGCTGTAAGTGCTTAGTGGACATATTTATTGCTATACCTGAATATACTGCATTTGATATCGCATAGCATTCATTTTAGTCTCTGTATGTTCATTTTTTTAAAAATATAGTTATGATGTGCTGAATTCTGCTTTGTTTTACAGTATCTTATGCTACAGGGTTTTCTCCCAGGAGGCCTACACTTCAGACAGAGGGGAGGTCCTTTGCTTTGCTGGTTCCCACCAAGTCTGAGAGAATAGAGGAGGAGTCAGGACCAACATGGTATTTCCATCTGGCTTCCTCTGTGATATATTGTGTTTAAGAGGGTCCTTCAGTCATGGTGTGGGGCTGTTTGGACGTTCGTAATTTAATAATTTATGGACCACAACGATTGTGGGTATGAAAACTGTATTTTAATTTCTTGAGACAGTTCATAGTTTCAGGGTAAATGATTATGCATAGCCCTGCAATGGAATTCCAGACTTAAATCTCTCCCACAAAGCTTGCAGTAGTTTGGATTTGGCTCTATTAACACTGAAGTCAATGTATCAACTTGAGACTCTTCTGTCAGAGTCTAAGAGAGGTCAAGCTAGAATCGCTGGTGCCAACACACACATACACGCACACGTCCCTACTGAACTGTGGCTTAATGAACTTTACAGCTTGGATCTGTGTTGCGAAAACTAGGGTCTCTTAACCTCCTGGGAAATGTGCATGTTAGAACATCTTTGCAACAGAGTTTGACCTTCAGACCACAATGAGCACCTAAGACATATTAATAATACATAGTTTTGATCATAGAATCTTAAGCAAATCATTTCTAATTTGCAGCTCGAGGAGTAGGATCTGAGGTGCACTTCTGGGGTCATGTGTAATATAATAATAAATACTGTTATATCGACTTATATTATATTTTCCCTGCCTTGTTTCTCAGTTTTGGTGAAGTTCTTAATAAATATGAATTATGTCCCATGATGATATAATGCCATGCTCTGAAGAAGAGCGCTAAGGTGCACTGAACTACTAACTTTCCTATGAAAGTTGAGGAGCTGAGTAGGTTGAAGAACTATACCCAAGCAGCATTTTTTGAAACAACAGAAACTGTAGTCACAATAATTGCAATACAAGCTTCTATAAACTGGTCTGCCAATGCTCTCAATTGGTATCAGGAAATTGTTCACTTTTCACAGTGTATTTGGAACATTCCCAGCAACTTCACTAACTTTGCACTGTAACAGATACGTAATTTTAATTTCTGTGCTAGTGAATGCATGCTCTGCTGCCTCACAAAACGGTCGGTACAAACTTACCATTCATTTGCAGGAGAAGGGGAATTCCTTCTCCTTAAATACTGATTTTGTTTTCAGGTTTTCCTATGTCAAGATTGCCTATGTCAGAAAAAGCAGAGGAATAGTTTATCTCAGAAGGCTGGCAGGCAATGAAAAACAAGTCTCATTACACTCAGTATAGTGATATCACTGCTGTAAATTCTGTCACATCATGGGTGGAGGAGGCACTGCCACTATGATGAAAGAGGCAGACTGTGGTAAGAGAGTCTCTACAAAAACATGTGGAAAATTCAAAGGTTATGTTTATCAGTGGATTGGACACCAAACTGGATTTGTACGTAAACTGTTTAAACATATAAAGAACTGAAGTCCTAAAGGGTCAACCAATGACTTGCCTATAGTCTTCTCATTTACTTCTGATCCAGTGCACTACTTAAGAAGAATTTTAATATCTGAGAAACAATTACATAGCAGTTGTTGAAAAATTAAAATAATATGCTCTTATTAGTTTAAGAGCATGCAACATCAGGTCAGACCAAGAGGTTTACTCACTCTATACTCACTCCTTACTCAGACAAGCTAGACTTTGCTAGATATAGACAACATAAGCAATTCAAGAACTCAGGCCTTATTATTTGGAAAAATAGATGGAGATACAGGTACTATTTATATTGTACACACTTTCTGGAGCGGAGAAGAGAGCCATTTTCAGCTTCTCCTTGTGTTAATAGCTAACCGTTTTTTCCAGCAATTTCCTGCTGCTTGGCAATACTTCTGTTGTAGATCACGAGTGCTCTAACAGATTTGGCTTGTAGTGAGACTGCTCTTTCCCAGGATTGATTTAATTGCTTTTGTTATTGCGAAGAAATAAACACTGACTAATCCTTGGTATGTATGTCTGCTCAGATGTTGTTGTTTATGAGCATGCTGCTTAATCATCTCGCTAGTTAGCATTTTAAAGTCCGTTTCTGTATCTGTGGATTTCAGTTTCTTCCCTACAGCAGTCTCATTCAGGTTTTTATTTTTTAACATATTCAGGGTGATGTGTATGGAGAAACTTTCCTCTAGTTCGTTTCCAGGGCAAAAAAGTTCTGAAACAATATAACATAGGAGCAACCCTACCCCATCAGATTCAAGGGCCCTGTAGCTCCATATCCTGTTTTGAACAGTGACTAATTGAGCCAGGCATAAGAGCGGCTCATCTGCTTAAGGTCCTGGGTTAAGGCTCCTCAGAAGCATGGGTTGAATCCTCCAGTCCCAGGACAGCAGCCTTGAGCTATTCTGTGGTCCTGTATCACCTCCAGAGGATGATGTGCACCTTCCCTGCCTTCCAAAATGTAAGACAAATCAGGGGAGAACAGCAGATGCTGTAAGGGGATAAGAAGAGCAAACACATCACAGTACTACCCCAGGGTGTGCTTCCAGCTTCCAATGATCTGTGGCTCTTTGAATCCTTAAACTGGAAAAGTTCGTGTGAAATGCGGTATGTTTTTCTTCCATTAATTTACTTTTTGAACACATGTATACTTTTAGCACACGTAAGGAAGAATCTCCTTTCATTTTCGTTTGAATATTTTTCCAGATTAGCTATTTTGATACCTTTTAGTTCTTGTACTGGAATATGTATTAAAAAAACTGGTGAGCCATCTTATGGTTAAGTAAATGTGTCCAGCAGCCCCTGAGTTGGTGCAAACTCTTTCACAGTCATTTCCTGGAATTTTCACAAACATGATGTCTCTATAGCTATCTTTTCTGTGGTAGGTAAGTTTCCCCTAACTCTTTCTGAGCACATATAAGCCCGGTGCCATACCTTCTTCATTTCTAAATGTCTAGTGGGGAATACAGAACTGTTCTCCACACATTCTGATAACATGTTGGAAACCCCAGCTCATTTTATGAGACTTTTCTTGCACAGAGCAGTAATTTTTTTCAGCCAGGTTAGATCTTTAAGTTCATTTGCTATTTAAGTATCAAAATTAGGTGTTATATTTTCTAAATAAGTACACTGAACTCCTGAATAGGCATTCAGGAACATCACAGCTCGGCCTGGCTGGAGTTGATGTACTTTGAAATTCTCACCTGACTGATTAATGCTGGGATTTTGCAAATCTAGCTTGAGATATCTTGGCAACCTAGCTCTAACATACAGTGTTTGTATTTCAGTAATGGCAATGACCTGTTTTTCACTGTCTATTTTATTTCATGTCCTAAAAGGCCCACATCTTCCCCAGCCAGGTGCACTTCTGTAGAGAAAGACAGGAGTACACATAGCATAATCTTAGAGTTTGAATGCCTTAATGGAGCCACAACAGCCAAAATGTACTTATTCTTACATCTTTCCTGATAAAGTTCTCTGGGTGAAGAGGAACTTTACTTTACAGAGGAATTCTTTTTATGCTGTGGAGCAGTCAGGCTACACCCAGAAATTCCAGCCCAAACCACAGACAGTCGTGGGAAAAATATATAGGCTGTTGGAGGCTGACAGCTGAGTGTCGCTATGGTTTTCTGAGATGCTTTGCACACCCTGAGCCTGTCCACTTGGAGGTGGCCGGTTGGAGCTTCTCTACTCAGTGGCTGTGGGACTGCCCTTCTGAAGAGAACAGCTCATCCAACAGACTTTGCCAAAGAACAGCGTCAAAAAAAATTGTAAATTGAACTCCACACCGTTTCCCTGCACTCTTCCAGGGTTGAACAATTTATTTTTAAAATTTTTTCCTGCCTGTGCTCACATTTATGCAGAATTCTCTGTTCTGCTACAGCTTTTATGCTTGTAAAGTCTGACTATCCATGAATTCAGGTGAATTTCAGGAAATAATTTTGGGAATAATTCAGGGACTTTGTTCACCTTCAGAGAAATGGAGAACAACTGGAAGGGGTTCTCTCATGATTTGTGCCATAATATGACGCAGGAGATGAAAGTTCTAATCTGTCTACCTGTCTGATTTGGAGTAAGCAGTTCAACCAATGTACCACATGTTTTGCCATCCGATCACCAGATGATAGAGTATTGTAGGGTGACACTACCTTTTGAAAACTTTCCAGTTTGGCATAAAATTCGTTGGCGTCTGGCTTATAACCTGAGTTTTCTGGCTCTTAGCCCAAAGATCCATTTCGCTCTCTCCCTGGCCACTGAACCAAAAAATCACTTAATATAGTCCTACAGATATCAGGAATAGTGACATGTTTTAATCCAGCAACACAAGCTACCTCAGTCAGAGAGGAATAAATAGCTTACTTATAACATATCGATATGCTAGTGAAGAACAATTTGGGCAGTCAGAAATTGCTGTTTGACCACTAAATCTATCAGCGACAGCCATAGAAAATCTTTGTGGGTTCCTAGGTGAGACAGATCTATTGAGATAAGATGACAGTGCCATCACTATGTCAAGAGTGTGAAGTTTAACTGCTCTCCCAGTTGACTGGGACTCAGTGAAGAAATAAAAGATGATGATTAAAATGGAAATGTGATGAAACATTGAGAAGGAATTTGGAAAGAGGTCTTAAATGCTATGTAATTGGGAGGTGCTATAGCAACCTGAATTTCTATCCTTTGAGCTTCTGTTGTGTTTTTTTAGGGATAACATTCCTTCATAGCTGACAGCATAGGGTGTCAGGGTGTCAAAGAGGGGTCTCACCAATCCTGTTAATGTGAATTTGAAGTTTTGAAGGAAACGGGTCACCTAAATGAGGAAGAAACACTAAGAAAAAACACAACAAATCTAGCTATCTCGTGTAGGATGGCGATGTATCTGTGTGACTGGGAAATGGAGCCAGTAGAAAATGCAGATCACTTCTCGGGTTAATAAATAGACCAGTACAGCTTGCACTGATTTTATGAGAGACCTTAAAAGACTTGGACAAAACCTCTGCTGTTAAGTTTTATATTTAATTTCTTTTCTGAGAATGCCAGAGGAGCAGCCTTCTTTGGGACGATACTCATCAGGGTCCAGGCTGTCAGAGAGAAATAGGGCTAGGTTCTGGCCTTTGGTGGGAACGGGGGCCACTCGGCCCTCAGCAGTCTGCAGCTTCTGGTTGGCTATGCATGAGCTATCATAAACTTTCCTAAAAGCCCGAGCCTAAGCCTTAGTGTCATATGGTTATGCCACAAAATAGTCCAGGACCTGCTCTCGGGCCTGGGACAATGAGCGTGGTGTGGCCTGCATCCATTCAACTAAACTACCTTTCCCTCAAACCAGTGTGGCCTCACCCATTCTGCATCTAGGCACCCCCTGAGCTGTGCACGGCAGGACCCATTACAGTGCTTGTTGGTCTGGCCCAAACAGTGCCTGAGTGTGCTAAAAAGGGAGCAGGGTGGAAGAACGCAGGCCCTTGCCCTGCAGCTGTTGATTATCGGGAAGAATATGGGCATTGAACTTAATGGGTACTAATTATTTTTGAGGATCTTGGCCTGGTATTTTTGAAACTGAGACTTAGAATGACACAGGTATTTTGGAAATGTTATCATAGAACTGTGATTGCTGTAGCAGGCATTCAAAATGGGAGGAAAATTTTAAGCCAATCTGGGTGAGGTTGCCACTTGGAGCTGGTAGCTGGCAGCTGACTGTCACAGGAGAAAGATCTTGCCTCTGAGAAATACAGGACTTCCCAGGTCTGGCTGGAAAGGGGGGACTGGCTAAAGCCTTAAAGCTGAGAATGGGGAGAGGCGGTAAAAGAGCTTGCTCCTGTGAGACATCATCCACAATGAAAGGTGAGGGTTGGGATTAGTTCGGTGAGAGCTGGGAGCCAGGAATAACTACCTCTAACTGAGTTCATGAAAGCAATCCAAACAGAGCTGGCATTACCAAAAGGTGATGTATTACCTCCCAACCCTTTGCTTAAAGTAGCACTTATCTGTACGTGTTTATATATGTAAACTCTCTGATGGAATGGTGGAAGGAAGAGGAATTAAAAGAAGACTGGGCAACATGAACAGCTAGCGCCTTCTATGAAGGAGTGAAAGGGATGCCTTTTCCACTTTCTCTCTTGCAGTAATTAAGTATCAATGTGATTTCTTTTTTTTTTCCTAGCAGGTTATCTTTCTCTCATTTTTCATATTGTTTTCATGCTTTGGTGATCAAAGATGTCCAAGTGTCATGGTTAATTGTGCAGAGAATATTATTTAGGAAAAGCTACCTTGCTAGCTCTTCTCCCTGTTTTCCCAAGGTGCAGAGAGATGGAAATTGATTTCTTGTAGGAGTTTTAGGAATCCTGTTAGTTTGTAAAATTACAAGGTGAATTATATGAATTATTTCCTCAAAATATTAACCCACCTTGAGGAATCCATGTTACGTAATTCAAAGAGAGAAGCCATTCCTGATCCCAGCAATTTGCAATTAAAGATGAGTATTCAGTGAGCAGTTAAAGACTCCCAAAGGATAGCCTTAATCTGCACTGAAGGTACCCGAGGTGGAGGGCCTAAGTTCCTTGCAGATTCTGATTTAATTTATATTTATTATCTAAAAAACAAAGCATCAGTAAATGTAAAAAAGGTGGATATTTTCATAATAATCATATGCATCATGATTATGATTCATAATAATCACAAAGCACATGGAGATGGGACAGGTTTAATGTAAAAAACAAAAACAAAAAATATTTCCTTTTTTGATATGAAGGTAATAATTTAGTCTCACAGGAGTGGAAATACAAGTACACATATTATATACAAGCAGACATATCTGTGGCCTTTCCTTTACCATGGGATATCACACAGCTTTTACTATTTTTATAAGTCTCCTGCTCTTTTATAACAGCGATAAAATATGAATGCTCTGCTGATACTACACAGCTGCATAATTTCAAATGGTATAGACTTGACTTTTATTTATTTAACAAATAATTGCCCTGTGAGTGAGCCAGACCACACTGAAATGGACTGATTTTTAATACTTATGAAAGATGCCAGATTTATTGCTTTGGAAAAAATGGAATTCTTCCTACTAAAAAGAAGTAAAGCTTAGAGAACTAGAGTGACACTACCAGATATCTGCATAAATGAGAAATAGACTCTTAGGCAGTAAATGCCATAGTAGTTGAGAAGATTAGAAGATCACAAGGCATTGAAACAAACTATAGCAGTGTTATGTGAGCAGACAGTCTAACTCAACAGCTCTGGGGAGAGAACACTCCTTTTCATTTCAGAGGGTATTAACTCATTTGCTGATGTTTATACTTCTTTATTTTACTGACTATAAAGGGACAGAGAAGATCAGTGTATTATAAACATGCAGATGTTCCCATTTGTACTGCTGTGGTTTGAGGGACACAGAAGAGAGAGAGTCCCTCAGTACCATAGGCGGGACTACCTGGAATGGGGAGGGAGGCAGGGAAGGGCTGAAGGACAATAGGGCTGGTCATGATCTGGCTGAGCATGTGTGTATGCTAAGATTTCCAAAGTCTGGAAAGTGATCCCTGGAAAGCGGCCTGATCGCTGGCCACTGAGCGTCTCCCTCAAGTTTAGGTTGAGAATTTATAAATATGCATAAGAGGAGCATATCCTTTGTGCTTTAAAAGCTGTAACTGATGTCATGTATGCATCACCTTGACTGGATACTATAACCTTCATTTCTAGGAAATGCCATTTTCATTGTGAATGCACTTCCGTATGTCTGTCATTTCACTGAACAGATAATAGCAACATACTTTCAAACAAATGAACTAGACATTGAAGCTTAAGCTAGATACCTTAAGTCCCATTCTTGTGAACAGAGAGAAACAGGTATATTTGGAGTCATGTTGTCAGTCTGAGGACAAGATAAATGAGATCAGATGAATCCCACCCTTAGGCAAGTTAAACTCAGCGACTCTTATGAGTTTCCTGGGAAATAATGAACTACCCTTCTCTGCAGAGTAACATAAGTAGAGGAGAACTGATCTTCTTAGGGACCAGCAAAGATACTTTTGTGGTACCACGCTTCTTAAAACCTCACAATTCTGTGAATGCAAAGTGCAAACTGTAAAAGCAGCTTAGCCCCACTTCTAGAATGGAAATCTCACTCTTGCATAAACCACACCTAGCCTGGTCACCTGTTTGAATGCCTGTCCTTCCGTGAACGGATCAGTGGGCTTTTTGCTTTGGCTGCAGCTTCTGTCAGGTTTCTGTTGGAAGCAAGCTGTAACAGAATGTTACAATTTTCCTGATGATTAAGTTAATTTTAGGACTGTCTTGCTCAACCCGCTTTGTCCTGGAAACCCCCCTCAGCTCCTTCTCTGTTTTTCCAGTGCTGTTTGTGCAACTGCATTTTAAACTCGATTAGAAAAATGAAACATATTTAAAAAAAAACAGCAACAAAAACAATAAAACCCTCTTAATGTGCGTTTTCCAGCAAAACAATTGTAACAGAGAACCACGGCCTCAGACAGAAGGCTGTAAAAGTGAGGTAAACAGGAAGAAAGCATACAAAAGTGGGAAGCTATAGGGACAAATATATGGACCTTTGTTTTATTTTGCTTTGTTTCTGGTACAGATTAGTTCTTAGCTGATTTAGTTCATATAATACTGTAAGATAAGATTTTAACACTAATGCTTGGGAATTTAGAAAATGAAATTTTGAACATCTAAGATGTGACAGGACCCTGAATAGGCTAGAACCTGACTATTCATGTTTACGTGAACATGCTAAAAGCCATGAAACCTTCCCATTTCTAAATTACAGTACAAAGTTACAGAGAATAACAGGTGACTGCTTTAAAAAGAGAAAATTCAAAGAGATCCAAACACGGAGATAAAATAAAGGGATGCAAAACCAATCTCTCTCCTCCCCAGCATGTTGGTGCAGGATGGAACCTTTGCTCACTTCGCCTTTTGTTCTGCGGTCTGCTGGTTGAACCAATTCCCCAGTCCTCTCTTCTTTCTAGGAAAGTATATATATTTCCATCAGTTTAGAGAACTGGCTTTTCCTCTTGGCAAAGTAAGAAGTAATGTGCACACTGAGGAAAAGCGTGGATGCCACCATTCATGCTATACTGAGAAAGTCAACAACTTCATATAGCAAGTAATTAGGAGCTCTTGGTGGCGGGAATGACATGATCAGGTGATTATAAATAAGTTGTTAACACATTTATGTTAGAAGTTAGTAGCAGATTTCCAGCGCCTGAAGGAGGCTGGACTACTGTTCTATAAAAAATCAAGATGGTAAGGTATTTTTAATAGGGAACATAGTAAGTTTTGTAGGAAGGTTTATACAGCTAAACTGGATAACAGAGACATTAAATCCATAACAGAGAAATGATATATAATGTTTATACTCTATAAATCCTGTTCTTATTGGCTACCAATGATCAGCTGTGGTAGAGGGGAGGTTTCCTTTAACCGCCACCTTGCTACATAATTTGATTCTGGGTCATTTCGTCTTTTCTCTCTGCTGCACCAGTGCAACTATTGTATGTAAAGAGATCATGCTGCTCTATAGGCATTAAAATGTCCCCCTGTGCTTAGCTGGAAGGTGCTGGATACATGTGCATGGCTACACTGATTGCTAAACTTAGGGTTAAGAGGAATTCTTTCTCCCATACCAGACTGGAAGTGTTCTTTGGGAATTTTGGAGGTGAGGGGTATGGATTCCTGTATTTTTGCATGAGGAGAGGGGTGGTTCTTGATCTTTTATGAGTTTATGTAACATACTGCTTTATTGCAAGGACCTGGGACGTTGAGAACATCCTTGACTCTCCTACTCTCTTTCCATCGTAGCATTTGGTCTTTCATTGCAGGCTCTTAAATTTGTTGTAGATCACCGGGAAGAGCGTTGAGGCCCAGGTTGTAAGGGATAATAGGGAACAGCTATGGGGTGGCTCTCTAGAACTAAATATCTACTGCCTGGTTACCTTTGATTAAAGGGGATTGGGCTTAAGAACCAAGGTTCTTCAGAGTGTTTATTCCTAGGTAAGGGACTGGTCTTTTTTTCTTTTGTTATATTATTTGGTATTGCTCAGTCTGTGCACCCAAAAATACTTCTTAAGAATAGAGGGGTGGATACTACACTCTATCCCTTGGATATCATTTCGCTATACCATATCCATTTGCTTTCAAATATATCATTTAAACTTCCCATTGACATAAACATATAGAGGATAGAAGAACAACCTTTTAAGGGAAGTGGTAGAAGACCCATTACTTAAATAAAGTAAAATTTTACCCCATCTAAAGAACTCAGGAATATATTATGGGGAAGAGTCATACATTGGCCAGGAAGGGACAAAATGACTTAAGAGCTCTTTCATCTATAATTACATGTTTATGTTCCCAGTGGTTTCCCATAGTTTAGTAACAAGACAAACATGTTACTAGATTTGATGTCCAAATGACCTTAAAGACATTAAATATGATATCTATGTGAAAAGCAGAAATATATAATGAGTAATAGCTATTTTACCCAGAAATACCATAATCAAAGAATGACACATATTCTTGGTATTGTCTAATTTGCCAAGTACATATTTGTACATATTTGTACATATTTAGTAATAATATATTCAAGCCAACTTATGGTACCTATTGAAGTCAACTAATTCATTCATTTTCCTTAGCCGGAATTAGATAATCTTGTATTAACAACTGGCCTGTATGTGTTTGTACAGATTAGGAGAACTGGTCACTAGGAATATCTGAATATCTGACTGACATATCAAAAGTAGGACAATTCTGTGTTCTTGCTAAAATAATGAAACATCTCTGTTTGGAGGTGCGTTCCCGTGGCACTGAATCTGTGCTCTTGCTGGGTTTCCATGTGCAGCTGCACTCCAGCATGATTCTAAGACTTTTCTTACCCTGCAACCAGTCAGAAATGCCAGGTGCTTGTTCTCTATTGTCACTTTCAGCTTGTGATCATCCAGTTTACAGGAAAAATTCTTATTTGCTCTTTATTGCATAACATTGCCTGTGGACTACTGTATTTTATCTCATTTCCATCATTCTTGTACTTAGGTACTCCCAGGTCTTCCAGTGTGATATTCCACATCTCCTTTGGATGGATGATGCTTCCTGATTGTGTGTCATCTGCAGATCATGAGCTCATTGTTGCTGTTTTTGATGCAAAGTAATTAAAGTAAATGTTGCGAGATCAAGCCTCTGTTGGGTCCTGGGGGACCTTTCTTGTTAACCTCCTCCAGCTGGATTCAGCATTACTCATTTCATGTTCCTCTCGGTAGTCCATTTTCCACCAGGTTGTCCACTAATCCCCAGTGTAATTAATGACTATGCATATAAAACTATATTAGACACTTCACCGTAGTCCAGATAAATGAGATCTATATTACTGCTTTCGCATAGAAGATCAGTGGCTTCATCAAAATAAAGCCATAAATCTAGTGTTATGTATTTTACCTCTGATAAAACCATATTGTAATTTTTATCTTTCTTCCTCTTTCTAGTTCCTTATATATATTTTTTTTTTCAAAATTTGTTTCTAAAGCAGATATACTATGAAGGGTTAGGCAAACACGCCTTTTTAATAAATGACAAAATTTGCTGTTCACAAACCATACGATACTATCCATCTTGAAGCAATAAGAAAAATGGCAAAATATATCCAAATAGCTTCCAACAAAGTAATATCAACAAACAGTCCCAGTATTCTCAGGCTCATACATTTTCCCCAAAGATTTGCATTCTTTCTAATGTAAGATAAAATTCATGATATATGTTGGCAAGAAAATATTAATTACAATATTTTAGCTTTTAGAATTGGATAATCTCTCAGTCCTGAATTAAGAACTTTTCCCTTTGTAGAATCTGGCAGAGTAGATGCTCCATATCATGTATTTCCTTATGACATCAGCCCATCCCACATCTGTGCACTGGAATGGAACTTGCACATCAGGACAGGGTCTTAAGGATGCTCTTTTGGGTACGTTGTGTTTTCTGGAAATGCTCAGTGTTACAAAAGCAATTATCAAGAAAACTCTTTTTAACTCGTTCTGATGTGTGTGTATTGGGAAAGCCTCAGCTGGATGCTCAGCAAGACACTTCATTTTGGTGCCGTTATGTTAGATTCACCTGCTCTTAAACTTTGCCTGCACGGACACCAGCACTATCTCTTCTGAAGTTTCTGTCATGCTTGTTTGTCTCAGTCTGTGGCGCTTTGTTTTGGAGTGGTGGTCCTCAGGATCCACGCAGAACACCTTCTGTACTGTAATTATACAAGAATAACTTTCCAAAATTCAGCCTTTTTGTATGTTTGGTTTAACATTCTCCTCTTCAGTTTTCTTCTTTTTCTGTTCATCCCATGGTGCATCAGGTCTTCATTCTCTTTTTTACTCAGTCTATGTGTTCTTTAAGGTAATATCAAGTTTCTGTATTTCGCAGTTAATTAAAGGAATTTCCAGTCCTTCCTGCCCCAGACATAAGCAGGAAAAAATGGATAAAAATGCCAGTTTTGGTTTGACTTTCTCATTGTTTATACTTGTTGACTTCCCAGAAAAATCTGTGGTTACTTCCAGTTACAGGGGTCTAGGCTCAAACAGCTCTTGTTCAGTCTCATAATGCTTTTTTTGTAACTAAGGAACACAGAAGTTTTTCTAAGCACAAACACCAAATTTGCATGTTCTCTAAACATAGAAACGGCACCTCAGTGAAAAGTCTTTTTCACCTCTCTAGGTATTTTTAAGGTAAGTTAAATCTTTTATTCATCTGAAGTGAAACATTTCAGTGTTGTATCTGAGGTGAACATCTATTTTGGTGTTAAAATGAAAATTTTCTGTGTTTGTTTTTAACTTAGAGCTAACTAATTTTGAAGACAGTTGTTTGGAAAGTGCTTTAATTGAAACGGAGTAAATCTAATCCACATTCAGTTTTTCTACAGTTCTAAAATTTATATTAAATTTTGGTGAAATATATTCCTCATTTTGAGAGGCAAATGGCATTCTAGAAAATATTTCTACTTCACATCGACAAGCAATCACTGACATTCAGTGTACTCTGATTACACAACACATTGAAACAATTATACACATATTGTCTCTTTTGTCCACGTTCAAAATCTTTCAGTAATCTACTTAACAATACTAAGTTTACAAACTTCACAGGGATAGGCAGTGAAAGAAATGTTTCAAAATACTGAATACAGAATTCATAGAGAATCAAAGCTGGGGGAATTTTACAAGTCAGTATGGGGAGTCATCTAGACATCTCTTTCAGAGAGTGAGCTAAGAGCCGTTATAGGGAAAAATATTGAGGCGAACCCCTCTCACCACTGGTTCCATACTGAGGCCATTTGTTTTCCATGTTCTGGAAAGTTTCTAGAGTGCGTGATCTGCATATATATAGCCACATTCAGATTTGCCACAGAGTTAAGGAAAGGTGAAACTGACTCCCAAACCTCTAAAAGTTATTATACAAAGTGAAGGGCTACTGTGTTACACACTGTCTCATTAGTACTTTTTCGGGTCACTGGCCGATAATTTCTCTAATATCAACTCTTTTTGTACCTATCATTGCTATCAGTGAATGACAGCTTGCTCAGCATTTCCTTGAAAGTTTTCCTTCCAGGTAGGATAACGGGTATTTAAAGACAGGCTCAACTGAGGAAAAATCAAGCTGCACAATACTTGTAAATATGTTTTGGCAGAACCATTTGTAAGAATATTACTTTACTGAGAAGAGAACTTAATGCAAAATAGCTCACTTGTTTTTTTTGGTAACTGCAATAATCAATATCTGCTCTTCAGGAAGGGCGTGGAAAATTATTAAGTAGGTGAGGGGAGTAGTTTGTATAGAAACAGAGTTGGCAACATCAGTTTGCTGTCAGCAAACCCACATGCTGTGCGGTTCACAGGAGTGTAGTCGTTGGATGACGTAGACAATACTGCGCTAGAACATTCATTTTTGGAGTGTTTTGGAGTTAACTTTTTAGAGGCGTAGCAAACATACCTTGCTGGGGCTACCTCAGAAATTGTGGCTACATGGTCTTTGCTGGGCGTTCACAACTTCAATCCAAAGGAAGCCAAGGCAACAGTTAAAGAACACTTTCTTTTACATGCACGCATATATCAAAATGTACAAACATCTGTCTTTTTCTCTCTCTCTGTGTCTCTCTAAGCCTATCAATAGAAACTAAGTCTGCTCTTTCATTATGATGCGTAGATATTTTAGATATCACTGGAACTGGACTTTCAGAACAAACTCCTTTCATTCATCCTCAGTGATTTAACAGATTTGGAGGAAAAAAAAAAAGAATTCAGAAACAACTATACAGAAACAATTCCTGTAAGTAATGGTACCTCTGTTTATAGATTTGATTCTAGTTGTTCCCTCATACACAGCAAAAGCAGTGATTCATGAAAGAAATTGTTATAATATCCTGGCATGCTGTCGTGTTTGCTAGGTTTTCTTCCTTTTTCTTCCTTTTGCAGTCAGCTGCAAAAAAAATACCTGGATCATCTAGCTTCTGAGCTATCTGCTTTTCTGCTCCTCCTCTTTTTTTTTTTTTTTATTGCGCTCTCTCTCTTCCAAAGCTGGAAGGTATTTTCCCTTGTTTTCTGAAGCTTCCATACTTTATTTCCCCTGAACTCACGGCAAGTCCTATTCTTTGGGCACTCACCTAAAGATAGGACTTTTGGTTAGATGCACTGTGTCTTGGGGGCTTTTTATGAACTTTTGAATGCCAGGACGTTTGCCTACTGTTAGCAGAATAGCACTGGATTTACTGGATTACCAGTAGTGTACACACAAATCCTAATGTTTTTTAGGATTCACAGCTGGATTATGATTATGTGGTTATACGTTTGTATTCACAGTTGCACTGCCAAGAAAGATTATATTTTTAAAAGTATGTTTGTCCGTTATAGATACTATATCTGAGTATCCCATAAAGCTAGAGAAGTATAAAAATATAGATTAATATTTGAACAGCTTCTATTCAGTCATTTGTTCAGAAAATCTGGATTACAAATATACACTCTCACAGGTACCACCACTAGCACAGGAACAGTAGGTGTAAGGCTTGAAGCCTCTAACTTTATCACTGGATTTCATAACAGTCAAAACGGCTTTTTGAATCAATTAATGTCAAGTTTACAATATTTCAAAATGATGTAGCTTACTCTCATATTGTTATATATTGCTAAAAGTTTCTGAGGAAAGTTTGTTTCACGTAGTGAAATGAAATCTAACATCTAAAACCTAACCACTTTAGGGTTGATTAGTATTTCACTATCAAAATAATCCTTCAGATTAAAACATGGCTTTTGAACTAAATGGAAAAAAGAAAAAGTCCCTGCCTGTAGTTGTAAAAGTGGAAGCAAAAGTCTAGCTTCTTGCTCATAACTATTTGTGACAGAAGAATCAGTAACATCTGAATTCATTGAGGTAATATTTTTCAAAAAATGTGATTTCACCTGTACATCTATTGTCAGTGAAATGTAAGTTTAAAAAATGTATTATTTTTCTATTAATAAACATTTAGTAGGGCTATTACTCAAGCCTACTTTATAAAGTGAAACTCTAAGAAAAATTTTAAGAATTAAAGAGCACCATTCTAACATTGTAAAGTATGCAAGATCTTCAGCTTTGAAAAATTAGTTTGCTTTTTTCCTAGATCATGTTAAAAAAAAAAAAAAAAAGAAGTAAAAAAGGCAAAGATTTCTTCAACAAAGCCAACTTAAGCCACTTCTTTTACTTGTTTTAAAAATGTGAGTGGGGTGGACAGTCCATATTTGAAATTTTAGTCTTACATAATGGAAAATAGTTGGAGTTGTAAATTTCTTGGGGAGGGAAAAAAGTGTTTATGGTGGAAATTCTGACAGACTTGTAATTTTTGCACTGATGCCGGGTGTTGCTGTAAATCCACTTAACATACCACGTTAGAGAATGGGATTTATCCACTGAGGTTCCATCAGATGCTTTATACTGTGAGGCTCAGCTGCATATTTTCTTTGGGTAATGACTCTTTAAGACATGCACATAGCCGCAGTTGCGTCTTCATTTTGGTGTTTGTGGTTATTCAGTGCTTTCAGTGTTTAGCTGTGAGCTCATTCCACAGATCATTGCAGTAGCACCTACCAGCTAGGAATAAGGGATCTTCCTTGGGTTATGTGGGTTGGAGGGTCTGGCTTTTACATTTTGAGTGAGTTGTAGAAAGAAATTACTTCCCTTTCTGAAAATGTAACAGCCTCCTAAGGGGAGAGCCAACGGTGTTGTTGCAGAGCTGGTGTCAGTGCTTTGTCCTGACTAAGAGTTGCTCCTGTTTCCCTTTCCATACTGATCTCTTCCTTTTTGCTCTTCTCAACTTAATCTTCACCCAGCGCCACAACTAAACAGCCTCTTGCATTACTAAAAAAATATAAGATATCATTTAAAACTAGCCAGGACAGGTCTTCTTTAAGTACGTGTGCCACACTGCATTGTAGGGCTCCCAAAGGTCCTAATTCAGCAGTCTAACTCAGGTATGCAAATACATGATCACATTTCAATAACCACAGAAAGTGTCCTTGAAGATTTTAAGATTATGCATGTTTTTTTTTTTTTTAAAGTAGAGATTAATTTGCATTTTACTGGTATGGGTCCATGGTACTTCACATTTTCTTGTGTGAAAATGTAATCTCAGTGGTGCTATGAGGTAATAATGGGCTAAATCATATTACTAGGCCTTTTATAAAATTCAGAGAAACTTTATTTTAAAATATTTTTCCTTTCTGAAAGTTATCTTAACCTGACCAATGAGGAAAGAGGCACAAAAATGGTTATGGGACTTGTCTGATCCAAAGTCAGCTGAAGTGAATAAAGGCATAGTCTTCTGCTGAATATGGAAGAGGATCTGAATAACGTCCATTGTACTTCATGGCAAATCAGTAACTGCATGAGCTTAAAAATCAATAAATTTTTGCTCCTGACTCCATTCTGAGAGATTACTTCTAGAAGAAAAAACCTTGGTAGAAACAATTTTAAAGACTGCTGAAGACCACAGTCCTGGCTGACTATATTATATGAATAGATTAAATGACATAAAACAAATGAAAAGCCATTACCTGCTAGCATTTTTCTCACTTACCCTTAATATTGCTTATTTCCCTCTGACAGTTTCAAGTGTTAGTCACTCCAGCTAATAAAGTTGGGAAATTGGATTATTACCATCTTACATTTTCTACTACTCTCTCTCTACTCATGATGAACATATATTAGTTAAGATGGAGTGATTTGTAGACACGTCCAGCAAGTAAAATGTGAGTATTGCCCTTTTTACTTAGGGAAGGATTGTGAGTACATATCCTTTACTCACCTGAGTGCTTTTTTAGGTTTTACTGTTAGGTATTTTCTTACTTGAGAATGCCTTGGATTTAAAATCTTTGAATAGAGCAGGACGGGCTTTAATGGCAATGTAAGAATAGTTTAAAAGTTTGGAGCAGTTTGTACCTCTTCAATTCCATATTTATGTAAAACTCAGATGTCAGTGCATGTTTTAAATGTCGGACATTTGGATTTGCGAGTGCCTTAGGGCTGGGGTTTGGAAGATTCCTTATAGAGTTCATCAGTTTTCATTAATGCTAAATGAATTCAAAATAAATGTGCTTACAGATTAAATCGGCTGTGTATCTTCTGTCTAGCAATGTCTTTATAACATAAAAATCATATACTTGAGAATTAATTTCCACTCAGACCTAAGCCTGGTTGTTTAGTCTTGCCATTATTATGGTACGTGGCTTCAGAATTCCTACATCACTACGAAAGTCTAAGCATGGCATCTCGGAAGGGGTATTTCTCTGTATAGAACTGTCTTTAGTGTTGGTGTTCTTTAAAGATGACAGAAAACTACCATATTCTTGACATTAGTATTTAACTTGTCCTAATGTTATAAGAATGTCCTTGTGTAGCTGTTCACAGATTCTTACCACCTATCCATGTACTCCCTTGTATGTTACTCTCAGGAAAAGATATACTGCCCTGGTAGAATTTGCTTCAGTCTGGGAAGGAAACTGGGAGAACAAAGATTTCTGCTACCATGGCTGGAACGCAGCATTCAAGGAGTATCTGAGACACCCAGCAGAGCACTTCAAGAGCAGTAATGTATTGCTTCCAGACTTCCAGAGGCTGATGGATCAATCCTCAGGAAGAGTAACTTCCGTGATCAAATTCTGAATCTTCCTGCGCTTCCTTCCTCTCCTCTCCCCCTCGAAGAACTTAGATTTATTGGTTCGTATGTTAATTATATTGAAACAGTATCTCAGTTTAAACGGCTCAGTAGGATCGCTACCCTTTGCCTGGGAGGTTATTTAATACAGGTTAAATATTAGTAAATGTAAAGTTTTCTTTGGTGCTGTAAGCACTGCTTCAAAGCAGCATTTTCTAGCTAGCACCAATCTATGAAATTAAAATAAAATAAAATAAAAATCTGGGGCAGAGGGGTAGGGAGGCAGCCTGCAACTGGAGGGGACTGTGCAGCAAGCCTATGTCCATCTGGCAAGTTTGTGCCATGGTCCTAGCATGCCTGGCCCTCCAGGCTGTCGGAGTGGAGGAGCGCAGGCTCCTCTGGCTTGCAGTGCCGCCAGCAGCTTCCGCAGCGTGTGGCTGCAGAGCTGGGTCACGCCAGGGAGAAGACGGGCAAGTGAGAAGTCACGGGAGGATGGGCAGCCAGGGGAGCAGTGTGCCTCTGCTTAGCAGTCCTGCGCCAGGCTGGAGGCTGCCGAGAGAAGACGAGGTTTTTGGCAGTTTGAAGCTAAGTGCAGGCTCAGTGCTGGCCTACCAAAGGCAACAGCTGCCAAAGCAATAATCTGACAAGACGGGGCTCTTCTGTCTAAAGAAAGGAAGCAGGCAGAAATATCCTAATCAAGAAAATTAAGCAGGTGGGAGGAAAAGGATTCCTCACCTCTTCCTTTTAGAGAGTACTTTCCCTAACACAGCAGGCAGCTCAAATTAACTTTATTTACCTATTTATTTATTTTTGCTTGAGCAATCCAGAAATTAACGGACTGGATCAGACCCACTAGTTAATGCTCTAACATTGACACTGGTCACTGTAAAAAACTGCAGAGGAAGTTGGGCCTTTTATGAACTATAAATAGTTCTTTTTCTCTGACTGCTAGACTTTTTGATATGGCAACAAATGACAGAAACAAAGTATGATGAGAAGGGAGCAATTTCAGGCTTCCTGAACACCTGACATTCATTGTAGCAAGTGCTCTTTCTAGTTAAGTAACCAGCTCCATAAATGAAAATACTCTTTATACACTATCTCAGACTTAATTTTTATTCAAAGTTTATCTTTTACCATTTTAAAGGGAAACATTCAGTAGTGGTGCAAACTGAGGTACTGCTGTATAAAAAAGAAGTGGAAATACTTTGATTAATATACCAGACCTAAATTTGGGTAAGTGCAAGAGATCTTCACATGTCCGCTTTTTAGCAGGCCAGTCTTCGGTTTTAGAAGGTTACTCTTTTTCTCCTGAAATATATATTTCAAGCTTTCCCCTGTGCTAGCTAAACTTATGAACATTAACATATAAATGTAGGGAATGCAGTTCAAAATTCAACACCTCAAGGTCACACAGTAGTGAAAAGTATGTATAATAGAATCACTGTGGTTTTAGTAATATCAGTAGAACTCGCAATCCAACATCTATTTCTTCATTCCTGCTTTCACTTTTGTTTTTCTCTGTCGTATTTTTGGTTAGGAGAAGATTAAACAAGGGGAAAATGGTTAAATAGCTGGAGGTTAAGACACACAGCTGAGAGTGAAAAGAACCTGATTTCCAGCCTGCCTCCCTGGTAGGTATATTCATCTTTCTCTAGATCATTATTAGGTAAAGAACAAGAGCAGAAACCGGAGTTCAAGGTCCCCCATGTCAAATTTGAGCATTCAAACTAGTAGACTAGGACCACATTGTTTTACGTGCTCTTTCCTTGACTCCACAACTACTGCTTGCTTGCCCTCAAATTGTCATGGCTTCAAAAGAAGATGTAGAGCACCTTTTCCACAGTCTGGCCTGAGCCTGGTAAGTAATTAGGTTGTGTACATCACAGGGTCTCCTAATCCTCGAGTGAGTCTTTTCTGCAAAAGGGTCAACAGGGGTAACACTGCCACTGCCGCTTGATTGGCTGGGTATTCTTCATGAGAAGACATGAGACAGTGGCTGTAGACCACCAGCTTTTACTACTAGTTGCCTGTGCCGTAAACGGAAGAGATAGCCGTCTCATTTAACTGCTTAATTCTGGGAACACGTAATTTTCCCCATGCACGTCAGGAAAGAGTAGGGATGCACATAAGCAAAGTAGGCTGATTGCAAATCATCCAGGAGGGTTATGTCATCTGTTGGCTAGACAGGGCATATAGGTGTTTCGTGAGATAGTGCTAAGTGCTAAGCTAAGCACCATAATAGAGCTGTTTGGTTCCACCTGCAGGAACGTAACAACCTGGTTTGTTCCACCCAGAGGAACATAGGCTTTTGCGTTAGCTTTCCCAGTGATCTTTCTTTCCAGCTATAATACCTGCCAGCTAAAAAGTTGTTATGTGTTCCTATAAAACATCCCTCCCTTAACACAGATTAAAAACTTCTATGGACAATGCTCTTTAGGAATAGACATTTAACTCAGGATTCAGTCAGCTCAAATAACATGAACACTGCTTTGTGTGTGAAAAAGGCATGTTTTTGCATACATAATATGCGTTTGTGGACTCTCAGTTTCTACCTGCCCCAGAAAAGAGAAGCATATAAAGGTGATATTGCTGCCAAAGTTTTGCAGTCTTACTTTGTTCTATGTAGTGGAACAAAGTTGCTGCAAGATGGGGAAAGGAAATAGGATAAGAAAACAGTAACAAAAGAATACGAGTTGGTGACTATTTTTGCAGTGGCCTGGCACCGAGAATAGCAAGGCTCTGCACACAGACATTTGGCCTATAATGCTGATAATGACTATTACTGCTATCAGAATGCCCAGGGGCCTGTGTTAGGACTGCAGTATATGAGATACCTGATTACAAAAATTCAAATACCTGCAACCTAAAAAAGAGATGAGAGAAAATAGGCAGATCCAAGAGAACATTGGAAAACTATAAAACAGCCAAAACGCAAGGGCATCACTGCACAGATAATGGAGCTGGTGTCAGTTTTTTTTCCTATATTCATAATGATGATTTTTAATGAAAATTGTAAGCATCTTTAATGAGGTTAGATATTCCTGGAGAGGTAATCTCTAGTGGGATGGATCACTGGGAACAACCATGAAAGCACTTGTTGTGGCTACCACTAGCAATTGTATAGAAAAGGCTAGTGTTACAAATCTTCAAGTGTGAGATGACAGGTTGTGTTGCTAGGCACAGTTTTCCAAGTACAGTCAAACCTTGGGCATTTGATGCTTTGCAGGAAGAGGAACAGAGAGATTTGAAATGGTCAGGGTGGCAGGAGAGGAGGAAGCTCTCAGAATGGAAATGGGCAACTACCACTGCTTTGCCATAGGAAAGGATCTCTCAGGCATGAGAAGAACTTCAGAGAGATTTTTACTTCTGTGGATATATAAGAAATTCCATTCCACATTTGGGTGTCACATATTGGGCAGAAAAGATTTTGCAATATTTAGATAAGGCTTTGATGTGATAACCTGCAGCAAGGCCCCAATTCTGAGAGAAACGCTGATGGAAGAGGCTTGGCTGAGAGATGTAAGGAATGGTGAAAAATGAGGATACCAAGAGCCCTCTTTGAATTTGCCAGGAGCTCTTCTAGGCCTCCTAGTATACAGCTGTGCAAACAACTGATTTTTTCGGTTAGGTGTATAAACCCAAACACACTTGACATGTAATTTCCACTGATCCAGAGTGAAAAAAGTTTCCATCTACTTTCTAAAACAGAGATCCTCAACACTTTTGTTCCAGCTTACCAAAACATTCTCTTTGCCTGAAATGATATTGTTCATTTGGGTTTCTTTTACTTCTAAAAATATTTAGAAATTAAACAAAACTACATTTGGTCTCAATACACTACTTGGAAACAAATAGTAAAACCTTTTTTATCCTCATTCAGAACCGCTTACCAAATTGATGAATGAATTTCCCAATAAATTTGTTGAAGAAATGATGTGGTCACAAAACTGTTGATTTCAATGAATGAACTACTTGTAGGGGAAAAGAAACATTCACTCAGCTCCTATTATAATACTGTACTGCCTGTGTGTCAGTCTGCTCTGGTGGTTTGGTGTGGGCTGACCTGTCAAACCTACGGTAGCTGTTTCCAAGCTGGTGAGGGAAAGCTACTGTAAAAGAATGCCTGTGATCCATGGTTCATTCTCAATGTTTAAATAGGGTGGAATAGCTAGCTACAGACCCTCCATAGCAGTAGGTAGGCTATAAATGCAAATGCAAGTCCTTAATTAGATCTGTTTTCTGTACATTTCAAGGCTGCAAAGCCTCTTCTTTTGTCAGGCTGTGATTTCCCAGTACAGACGTTCTGCAAAGACTCAGGAACGGTTTCCAAGCATCACGAAAAGTGCTGTGATATCACCCAGAAGTAAATCTGTAATACGAAACTGTATGGCAGAATAGTTTATCTTTTGAACAACATTGACCCCCTTAAGCTAGTATTACAAGGGGACAGATTCAGACTCTTTGATAGCTCTTCTTTATACCTCACTACATTAAATGAATGAGCTTACTTGCAGAGTAGGTACTTTTTAATGTAGGCAGTGTCCCTGAATCTGGCCCTTGTAATAAGAAGTGTTTATATTGCTGGGAAGTGATGTAATGGCAGCTTGAATTATGTTTATTAGCATGTGAAGAGCTTTAGCAATATGTCTGTCTGCTTTCTATTAGAGATTTGTATGCAACAACAAAAATGTCCATGGATATTAGACTGGAAAAAGTATGCATATTTGGCTGGCTGTATTTTTTTTCCTTTTTTCTTTAACTATTTTTCAGTGACCAGCAATGAACAAGTTTCATGAAGGTGCTATAGAGAGACAATACACTCTTATATAGATATACACACACACACACAGACATGTAGTTATACATATATATGTACAGGAAAGGGCAAGAAGGAGGATCCAGGGAACTGCAGGCCAGTCAGCCTCACCTTAGTCCCTGGGAAGGTGATTGAACAACTGATCCTGAATGCTGTTTCCGGACACATGAAGGACAGGAAGGTGATTGGGAGTAGTAAGCATGGATTTATGAAGTGGAAACCATTCTTCAACAGTCTGAGAGTCTTCTACAGTGAGGTTTGGTAGGTGAGGGGAGAGCAGTGGATGCTCTTTACCTTGAGGACAGTTAGGCTTTTGACATTGTCTCCCACAACATCCTCATCTGCAAGATCATGAAGTATTGGCTAGACGAATGGACAGTGAGGTGAAACTGACTGAACTGCTGGGCTCAGAGGATTGTGGTCAGTGGCACAAAGTCCGGCTGGAGGCCAGTTACTAGTGATGTATCTCAGGGGTTGCTCCTGGGACCAGTACTGTTTAATAGCTTCATTAATGATCTGGATGGCCAAATGTACCCTCAGCAAGCTCTCAGATAATTCAAAACTGGGAGGAGTGCTGATGCACCAGATGGTTGTGCTGCCATTCAGAGGGTCTTTGACAGGCTGGAGAGACGGGCAGAGAGGAACCTCATGAAGTTCAACAGGGGAAATGCCAAACCCTGCACACGGGGAGGAATAAAATCCCATGCACCGGTACAGGGTGGGGGCCAACCGGTTGGAAAGCAGCTTTGCAGAGAAGAACCTGGGAATTAAGTTGAATATGGGCCAGCAATGTCCCCTCGGGGCAAAGAAGGCCTACTGTGTCTTGGGCTGCACTAGGCAGAGCTTTGCCAGTGGGTTGAGGAAGGTGATCCTTCCCATCTGCAGAGCTCTGATGAAGCCACATCTGGAGAGGTGGGTCTGGTACTAGGCTCCCCAGTACAAGACAGACCTGGACCTGCCAGAGTGAGTCCAGGGAAGGGCCACAAATACGATGAAGGGACTGGAGCGTCTCTCATATGAGGAGAGACCAAGAGCTGGGACTGTTCAGCCTGGAGAAAAGAAGGCTCAGGAGGATCTGAGCAATGTGTGTAAATACCTGATGGGAGGATGTAAAGCATATGGGGCCAGACTCTTCTCTGTGGTGCTCGATG